>NC_140490.1:53275139-53957639 GCF_964271855.1 Acomys minous | reverse complement strand
CCCCCCCCCCATGGAGTTTGACTATACACTACAGTCACATCATCACCTACGGTCACCATTCCTACTGGTTAGCCATACAGAGACTTCTTTTCCTGCCCAAGGAAGGAAGGATCAGGGCTTCGGCAATGAATTGAAGGCAGAGTGACTAACACCGTGTTTATAGGAACCTCAAAGGAAACACCCAAAGCCTTATGGCTGTTGTCTGTCTCACCATCCCCTGAAACTCCCATTGCATCAGAATACTATTTAGAAAGTTAAGCAAGACCCAGCACACAGAGAGCATCTGGTACTATTGCTATTATTCTAAAACACAGCCTTTGATGAAGGTGTGTAATGGTATCCACATTTGCATAAGTGAAGAAACACAAGTCAGCAGAGGTTGACTTCCTTGTCTCTTGCCATCAGAAGTAACACAACCAGAAGTTGGCCTCAGGTAAGTTACACCTGGGAGTTAAACAATAAAATCGGGAGGGGGATGGTAAGGGACTCATCCTGAGCTCCCAGTTAAGTCCAGCCTTACCTAAGATGTAGAGTACACTATTGTAACAATAGCTGAGAGGAGGGAGAACTCCTACTTCAGTTCATCCCAAAATCCCAATAATTTCTAGCTAATCTGCTTGCCTCTAGCAAGCATTAATATAGAGCTATGCTGATACCTAAACCGGGTAGACCAAATTGATGTTTCTCTTGAAGATCCAGGGGCAACCTGGGTGTGGAGGCAGACACTTGCAGTCTCAGCACTTTGAAGATGGAGGCAGCAAATCCAAGGACAGACTGAACTACATGACATACTGTCTAAAAATAAAATCCAAGTGCTCACCTTGGGAACACTGGTTAACAACAGGAAGAAACATCTTTTCCCTTATGCTGATTAGAGGCCAGTCTCCTCAACTCTGGAGGAGCACAGAAGTGGAGTTGGCCTGAGGAGAAAGCCCACCAACAAGCCCCTAATGCTTGAATCCCAGTTCCATGACATATATAAATTGTCCGTAGGTAGACTGTACACTGTGATGATCCCATACAAATATACAATGTATAACAGTCAAAGCATTTCCATCACTTTACCAGTTTATCATTTATTTGTGTGAGAAGTTTTCTAAATCCTCTCTTGTAATTCTTCATGAAACATACAGTAAGTTGTTATGAACTAAAGCCACTATACTGTGCTGTAGAACATTAGAATTCATCCCTCCTGTCTAGACATGTGTGGGTTACCTATTGCTGACCTATCGCTGTGTCTTTCCATCACACACAGCCTTACTGACCACAACTCTATTCTCTGTTTTCATAAAACTAACTTTTCAGGCTTCCACATATGAGTAGGATCATGTGATATTTGCTTTTCCGGACCCGGTTTATTTCACTCAATGCCCTCCTGTTGTACCCATGTCAAAGTAAATGGCAGAATTTCATCCCTTTGTGGATGAGTGATACTCTATGTGTTTTCTTTTCCCATTTGTCTGCTTAAAGACACTTTCCTGGTGTCATGAACTTGGCTATTGTGAAGATGCTACAATAAATAAGAGACTGGAGCTATCCCTTTAAATTTACTGATGTGTCCTTTGGCTATGCAAACAGCAGTAGGCTAGCTGGAACATATGACAGTTCTATCTTTAGTTTTGAGTCTTCTACCTGAGAGAGACTCTGGTTCTATTTCCCTTGGTGCACACTTGTGTTTTCTCATTTATGTGCTAAAGGGGCAAGTGGGAAAAGAAATAACCGAGAAAAAAAACTAGAAAGGCATAGTGCCTTTTGAAAGTTTTGAAAGCTGGGTAGAAATCTTCCTGGATAAAGCTGCCTGCATTTTGAGAGCTTATTATCTTAGCCTCCAAATCAAGAGAACACGTCTCATTTTCTGAGACAAACGCAATTAATTTTGAAACCATAAAACAGACTTGAAGCCGTTTCAAAGCCTTGACAAGTTTAACTAAACTCCTTCAAACTGTTCTGTCACCCAAAGGGCACACGACTACGAGAACCAGGGACGAGTGTGCAGAAATGATTCATTAAATAAGTGGACTTGGCAAGAGCTTTAATCCACACTACCTTCCAGCACCAGGCACGCCCTCCAACCAACACGGGGGATAAATAGGAACAACATGGTGAGGTTTCGGCTCATGCAGCACATCTGTTCACTTAGCTGGATCTTGTTTTAGATTTGGGCATAATAAGTTTTGATTGTCTTTATGCACAGTGACAGCGGGGTAATGAATGCTTTTTGAACATGAATTGTATAAATACATAGACATGTTGATTTGAGAAGAGAAAACAAAGCATGTGAAAATTGGCAAAAATACCCACTTCAGGAATTATAGATAGTCTTCTTAAGAAAAGAAGACAGGCACTCGGCTGGCAGACCACCCACAAAATGCCATTAAAACCTAAACAACATGAAAAGAGACAATGTTCCCCCGGCCAGGGCAGTTCCCGAAAGTATTAACTTTAAAGAGCCTTCAGTTTAAACCAGTGGCCTTGAACTGTTTCCTGAAAATGCAGACTCCTTCTGTGTGTGCAATAGACATGAAATGCACTAAGGAGATTAAAAAAGGTTAATAGAACTACTAATAACAATAGCCTTTGGCATCTGTATGACGCCGTCTAGAGATGATAGGGAGGTGTGAGGCATGTCATTACTTATGCAATACCATCATCATCCCGGCAAAATAAACACTAAGTGCACATACGTCAAAAATAATAATAGTAAGGACACTGACTATGTTAGAAAACATCACACAGGAAGAATCAAATTGAGACTCATCTGAGGCAAAGACACATGGCCATTTCACTACCATTTCAGTACCATGTCCTGGTTTAAGGACTCCTTTCAAATGTGGGTATAATTGGTACACAATGCTCCAAAGTCACTACGAACAATAAAAAAAAAACCCACATGTTCCTGAAATAAATATTATGCTATCAGAAGAAAGTTCAATGACACAGTTTTCTAAGGAAATAAATAAGTAATTACACTGGGCAAATGTAAAAGAAACAAGATGGTAAAATTCCAATAATAACCCAAAATTAAACTTGTCTTAAGTAATGATGGAGTTCTGGATAATTCTGAGAGCAAGAAGATGAAGAAGAGGAATAGGAGGAAGAGGAGGATCAGAAATACTCAGTATAACTGGCTTCAATGAGCCTCTAAGTAAATATAGACAAATGTTATTTGCCCTGCTTTTTTTTCTCTGCTAACATTAATTACCAGTGCTTTTCTTTTTTTTTCCCCTCTTGCACTTCATTCCACAATGACTCACAAGCTACTTCATTTGTGTTGTTGACTTCGTTTCCTTTTATAGGAGTGTATAGCTCTCCACAATAAGATGAGAGGGTACAAGGATTCCTCCAGACTCTCACTATATCTCTTTCACCTGCACAACAAACCCATGGCTTATTTCATGGCAATAGACCATGAAATTTGGCAAACAGTAGCATAATGTTTATTGTTACCTCAGCGACCTTTGAGACCGTCTGCATCTTCAGGAAATGAAAGGCTGCCACCGATACACTCCGAAAGAGAACTCATCCCCATGCTGTCTATGGGAAGGACGCACAATCACACGTGCAGGTGAAACCTGAATTTATATGGGAAGTTAAGTCCCTGGAAGGCATATTTTGTTTTAATTTCCACCACACATGAGCTCGCCTCAGACACTCTAAGTAGCATAAACAGGAAAGATCACAACTGCCTCAGAGGAAGAATGGTGGGTGAGGGGTGAAAAAAAAACTTCACCTCAAAGACTCAAATAGGGGCAGGGTTAGGGGTCCTGGGGGGAGAGGTAGGAGCAGAGACAGCAGTGAGTTGAAGAGTGGTAGATTGCCAAGCAGAACCTTGGACTCCATCCCCAGAGGTGAAAAAAAAAAAAAAAAAGAATTAATCAGAATCACAAGAGAAGGAAAGCACTAAGACTGGACAATATGAAACAAAGTGGGCAAAGCTCTAAGATACAGGTGTTGAGTTGAGATCTTTTAGAATGATCTATTAACATTTATTAAATGAAATGGAAGAATGAATGTAGAATATGTGAGCACCACGCACATCACATACTGAAGACTGCATGTGCTTAAAGGCAACACCGGGCTGATCCTACCCAGTGTGTCAGGATGGCCCATGGTTCTTTTGTTTCTGCTTTTACTTGAAAGTAGGCAATAAAATAAGACTTTCTTAACTCTAGCCAATAGTAATATGAGAAATGAGTCAGTCTTTGGTGAGGTCTGGCTATGTAAAATAGATGCTTGAAGATGCTGGAGTAAATTGGGAGAGATGAATGAAACGAAGGCAGAGGAGGAATAAGAAACACTGGAGATGAGGTAATGATGGACTGTTGACTCAGTCCCAGTATCTTGGGATCAAAAAAAATGTATGATGAGGCCATCAAACTAAAAACTATCAGGCATGGGGTTTCCTAGAGAACTCTGAGTTCTCATGGGTTGCATGAGTGTGTATCTTAGAATCTATTTCATACATATGGCAGACACATTGTAAATCTGAAATACAGGATATACCATATCATTTTTTATATTTAATATCATTATGTGCATGCTGTGAACATGGTTGAGACACAATTTGCCAATTACATTTTTTAACACTCATACAAAAATATTCTATAAGAAGCCTAAAGGGATTGCTTTTTCATTCCTTCACTGAGGGAAAAAAAAAAAGGCTGTTGTCTGAAAAGGCCGTTTAAGGAGATTGGGTGTTGTAAAGAACCATCAGGCTTATTATTTGTGACATAAACAGAAACTTTTTTAAGTAGATTATGTTCTGACATAAAGGGCTCCAGTTAAGACACCAGATGCAAGACAGAGACACGGGCAGCTGCTGCAGGCTTGAAACCATGCTTACTGCTCAGTGGTTCACCAAAATGTTTATATCTACTTTACTACTTTCAAACTCTCTGCAGACAAGTGGCAGGGATGTGTTACAGGCCTAGAAAATGATTTTAGAAACAATCAAAGGTTGACATGAAGCCAGGAAGTGCTGAGCAGGCAGGCTCTGGTTCCACTTCACAATGCAGGGAAGCCCTTCCCAGCAAAAGCCATGGTGTCATGAAAGGAAAAATGGACAACCAACCTGGGAGAGAAATGAAAAGATTAAACTGGAATAAAATCACCACGAGAGTTACAGCACGGATCTCCGGAGAATCAATAAGCAATTAGGTTTTCAGAGAATATGAATCCTGCTTGCCAGAGAGAGGCAAGGAGACCAATTCCTTTCCGGCATTATTCTCTCTGGCCTGGGCTTTGCTAACCCAGAGTCCAGCCATTCCACACACTGAGGTCAGCTCCCATCTGTTCATAAAATCATCTCTCATTCTTTCTTCCAAAAGCCCAAAGCCATTGGGACTCATCTCCAATTGTAGGTGTGCACGCCGCCACACTGAAAGGCTGCTCTGGTTACTTTCCGCCAACTTGACACAAACTTAGACATAGCTAGGAAAAGGGAAGCCCACGGAGGCACTGTATCCATCAAACTTGGCTGTGTGCACGTCTGTGGGACATTTTCTTAATTGTTAATTGATGTATAAAGGTCCAGCCTGGTGTGGCTGGTTCCATCCCTGGGCAGGTGGCCCCGGCACGTATATAGAAAAGCAGCTGAGCATGTCACTGGAAGTGTTTCTCCTTGGTCCCTGCTCATTGTGAGCTTCTGTCCTATCTTCCTTCAATAATGGGAACCTGTAAGTCATATAAACCCTGTCTTCCCCTCATTGCTTTTGGTCATGGTATTTTGTCACAGCAAGAGGACACCAAACTAGGAAATGTGTGGGTGGAGCAGCATCCGGAATGCTACAGCACTGGTCTCCCACCTCTCTGCACGCGGCCCACATAATGATGCTCCTCAGAAAACACTGTGGGGATACCTAAGTTTGCTGATGCACTACATCTCACATACTGTTTCAACAGTACGATGAGGTCACTGAAAAGCACACTGCCCCCATCATCTCCTTTGGCAAATAGGAAGGAGTCCATAGCTCATGAGTACATTTCTATTTTTGATGCAGAGACCACAGCTGAAATAGATTTTCAAGTTTACACATTTAAGAAACGAGACCTTCTATTTCAAAGCCCAGGGTTCTTTCCATGTTCAGGACTGCCTCTCAGAGTTGGCCTCGATTTTACCTACACACAGGCAGGAACACAATCATATATGTTTGCATTCTCACATGCATACTGGTATGTGCTTACCCACAAATACCCTTTAACATGCATACTGTATTTACACTGTCATACATGCAAGATACACACTCAGACACAGCTGAACACCTAGATTTAAAATATCTGGCATGCTGCAGTGGTGTGACAAACCAGTAAGAACCAGCTTGCAATGCAACCATAAATTAGGCGGGGTATGGGATTTAAACAAATAACTCTTTAATGATAAGGAATATGCAACCTTATCTTGTGAGGTGATTAAGGTAACCCACAAAAAAAAAGAACCAAATCAGCCTTGAAATCATATTCAAACAAGTAATATTATTCTGATTGAGCAGGCCATATTTATATAGTTAGGAATATATGTGTATGTGTGTATATATGTAACAACAATTAAATAAAAACAATGCCATGAATTTGAGAAAGAACAAGGGATGATATGTGGGAGGGGTTGGAGGGAGAAAAGGGGAGGAGAAAATGATGTAATTATATAGTAATTTCAATTTTTAATTTTTTTGGAAAAGAATCTTTTTATTTCATAATGTTGTATTGTATTCTTTTGAAGAGATTTACTGAGATGAAAAAAAAATAATTCACAACCATAAGTCAAAAGAAAGCTGAGGGTGCCCGCCACACTGCCCCCTGGGGCCATCTGGGAGAATTCTGCTTCCTCACACAAGAGTTTCCTGTCTGTAATGGGGATTTCGAGTGATGTGTACTCACCTCTGAATGGCCTTCCAGAATCTCTCAGATCTCCCAGTCTCCAGCCTCAATCACAGTAAACTACTACGCCGAGGTTCAATCCCTAGACCACTAACCCTGAGTGCAAGCTAAGGAAGTTGCTCTCTTTATATCCTTGGGTATTGGTACCTATAGCATCTGATGAGGATACACATCATATTTACATGAAAATATGCCTTGCATCCTGTGGCAGCTCACCATAGTTCTCTCATGAGATTCTCCAGTTACCATTGCCCTATGTGCTGATAAATGATGGATTAAAATATATATTAGCTGAGAGTTACTAGTTAAATTATTTTATCTGATTTTTCATGGTCACTGAATTAGCTGAGAAGGAGCTGGGAATGGGTCGCAAGTGAGATCAGAGGGGAAGATTATATCACAAGAGGATCTCAACCTCATCCAAACTCTACCTTCATAGCTGGCATCCCCGGGTCACATCAACTTCTATAGGACGGAGTTACATTTTAACAACGAACTTATTCAAGTATCTAAAGAAAGGCCAACCATTTCAGATTTCTCACACTCACCAAAATATTTCAGAAATTGGAAGATCACTCAGTGACTAAAATGAAAGCCAAAGTCAACTCTCCTTTTCATAAGTTGGTTTTGGTCATGGTGTTTTAGCCCAGCAACAAAAACTAACTAATATGATTGGTAAGTACATGAAAAGATGTGTAATCCATGGCCTGCCAAACAAACACAAGAGAGACCACAGAATGACAGCGTGCACACATTGGCAGTAGCCAAAAACCAGCGCTGGCAAGGCAGTAGAGGAACGGAAAGTCCAACACAATGTCTGTGAGGCCGTAAGATAGATAAACGCTTTGGATAGCAACTCAACCGTTGCTAGAAATGCAACTGTAATGTTTACTTTTCCTGCTGCTGTAGAATACCTCACAAAATCAGTTTGAGGGAGAAAGAGTTTGTTTGTTCTCACAATTTGAAGAGATACCATCGATCACGGTAAAGAAATCATGACGTCAGAGAACTCCATGGTTATGGGAGTGTGTGGTGACCTCACCTCTTCACCGCTCTGGGCAACAGGAAGCGTAGGTGAGGCAGGGCAGGAAGACGGGGTAGCCTTTAAACCTCACAACCCAATCCTCAGGGCTCATTTTTTCTTTTCCATCAGCCAATCTCCACCCAACCCAGAGGGCCTACAACTCCCCAAACCAGCATCACAGCGGAGAACACACATCCACATATGACAGCCTGTGGGTGATGTTTTACACTCAAACCTTAACAATCCATGAACCATACAATTTCTCCATGCTGGAACCAGCTACCAATTCATGAGAAAACAAATCAACAACTTGACTTCGTTAAATATGAGCTTATTCACAGCACCTCTGTTTCTAGTCATTAAAAATGGGAGAAAACATATCCACGTGATGCTCCACAATAAAGAGAAATCAATTATTAACATACGCAGTAATGTGGATGCATCTGAAACCTGTCTGTTTGGCAAAAGAGGCCAGTCAATGAGGAATGCATACTGGGTGATGACACTCATAAAAGGCTCTAGAAAGTAAATAAGAACCAACGCATACTGATGGGAAGCTGTGCAGTGAGTAAGTTGACATGTATTTCCAAGACGCTTCTAACAGGAACATTTACTATATTGATTTGGTGATGGTTTTTAAACGTGTTCGTGTCTGTGGTTGCAGCTCAGTGGTAGAGCACTTGTCTGGCATGATCAAAGCCCTGGGTTTGGTTCCTAACACAACCAAAAAAAAAAGGTAACTTTTTGGTAAACTTAAAACACATGTAGCTTTCCTTAGGTCATTTATAACCCAACCAAACAAGAAGGAGCAGTTCTATGAAAAGAAAATTGCAATCTGCCTCCTAAAAATCAAGGGAGAAGATATAGTTGGACTCCCAAGTCTTGTCACTATACAAATAATCACAAAAGTGAGTTTGGCCCTGAGGTGACAAGTTACATGTTGCCTGGACACCCAGCCCATAGCAGAGTCGTGTGCTTGGGAACCACTTTAACTAGTGCATCTTGCCACTCAGGACAGGATGTAAAACAACACACATACGGGAACATGTTCATAGAACACGGATTACACACCCCATTACAAGCAAAATCACGCATACCACTGTTTCATTCTGCCATCCTGTGAGGTCTGACTTCATAGTGAATCCTGCTTTAAAGAAATTGATATGACTTTATACTATGAGCTACTTGAGTTGGTCTGTATATTAATTCTTCAGCTAATACCAAATGCTACAAACATTTAGAAATCTTGGAAGTGCATTATTCCTGAGATCTTTTATATTTTATGAACAGAGAACCCAAAACTGGTACAAACTGATTTTAAACTAGTATTGGAAATGTGGTAAACTTACAGCAATGACACTGGGGTCCAGTATCACCAGTCTAAGCTAACACAAACAAGAAATTCAATTAATGCCATTTGAGTCAAAGTGAAAAGCTATAATAATAATAATAATAATAATAATAATAATAATAATAATAATAATAACCGCCCACTAATTTCTCTTATTGGATCACTCTGGATATGTTTATTTTTCCTGAAAAGAAAACAAAACAAAAAAACTACAGAACTTCAGTTCCCACATTAGAAATAAAAAAGCAGCTCCCATTCCTACTCTTTGTGATGACATTGTATCTAATGTGTCTGCCACCATCAGACTTCATACAGGTCTAGGAGGAGCTGACTGATTCCGACAGGATCAGACTCGTTCAGCAGAAATGAAAGAATGTGTGAAATCAATATTTTCAAACAGTTTGCTTTCTTCTATTCCAAGATCATTGATGCTGCAATTCAGAGTAAATTATAACATAAATGAAGTTAAGGAAATAAGGGATATTAGAATGAAGGAAAAAGGGAAACCTGTTATATAAAGGACCAAGAACCAGGATGTGCCAAACAAAACTTTAAGTTCAAAAGAAAGCTGAGAGCGGGAGAAACAGTCTGCCCCAGGAAAGAGAACCTGCTACCCAATACCAACCAGCCAGCCCTAATATATATACATATATACATACTAGTAACATTATACAGACTGAGACAATTGTATTTATGTATTTCAGAGTATACACACATACAGAGAGATATATAGCTATGCATCCATATCTGTGTTTGTAACAACAATTAAAGAAAAAGAGGCCATGGAATTGAAAGAGGACATGATGGGGGAATTCATGGAAGGGTTTGGAGGGGATAAAGAAAAGAGGAACTATGTTTGATATTATAATATCAAATTTTCAAAACAATATTTCTAAAAAGCAAGCAAGCCAGGTGTGGTAGAACATGTCTGTAATCTCAGCACTGTGGAAGGATGAAACTGTGAAGCTAACCTGGGCTTTATCTCAAGCTCCTGAGCAGCTACAGCTACAGGGAGAGATCCTGTGTCCAGTAACAATAAAAGAACCAGTCTTGGTGTAAATAGACTTCATAAAGGTACGGGCATGAATCTCAAGTAAAGAGACTCCAGCAAGCACAGTATTTTTGTATTTGAGTATTTTTGTAAATGGAATAAATGGCAGATAAAATAAAGACCTTCCTCACAGAGATACACCTTTCTTGTCCTGTGATCTTGGAGAAGCCATGTACCTCTACCCTGTTTCTGTGTCTCTTGTTGAGCAGCAAGAGGAGCTCAAGGGCTGTCCCACTCCCATCCCCCATCTGTGCCCCTGCCTGCCTATTGCCGGCCTCTTCACCCACCTTCTTTAAGTTTGCTCTTCCCACTCTTCCTTTGTTCTTGACCGCATCAAGCTGTGTCTTTCCTCAGATCTCACTGACCACATACTTGCATGGTGCTCCTCCTGCCTCACGCCTCCCTGACCTTAACATCACCATGTACATCTCAGCTCAAGGCTCTGTCTTCTGACCACAGAAGCCAAACTTCACGGACTCATCCCTTTCTTTTTCCTTGTGGTATTTCTCTCCTGGAAATTCTTGCCATTTTATTTGTTTGCTCTTATGATTTTCACTTCTTATTATTCATTTTCACTTTATTTCCTCTAACATGAACTCAGATTAGTAGAAAATGAAACGCATACCTTGTAGGCTTATCAACCCAAGAACAGCACTCCCCAAACCATAGGCCCTGTTACTATGTGATCCAGACCTAACATAAAACATTGTCGTGGGTCCCCTTAATCAAGCCCCTTGGTTGCTATAGTAACAGCTTTGGTTTGCATTCATTCTGCTTTTCATGCACTAGACAATCCTCTTGCCTTCTGGGTTCTCATTGGCCTTCTTTGCATCCATGTTTCCATGTTAGTCAGGAAATTCTTCTTGGGAAATTTCCAAGAATGACCATACTGGGTCCTGGTAACACTCACACATAAATGGGTATTCTGTGAGGTTCCATATAATGTCAGAAGTAGATTAGTAGGATAAAGTTAGGAAAAAAATCTGGATAGGGGTTCGAAGTTTACTGCACGTATTATCCTTGGCTTGTGCCATAGTTTGAGCAGGATCCCTGGGCCCAGATCCACCCATTATAATGTTCTTCTTGTAGGTTTCTAGGACCCTCTGGATCCTTCTATTTCCCCATTCTACCATACTTCTCTCACCTACAGTCCCAATAGGATGTCCTCTCCTCTGACCCACTTTCTTGGTAAGTGAAGACTTTCATGGGACATGCCCCTTGGGCTAGTGTCCAGATATAAGTGAGTATATATCATTTGACTCTTTCTGCTTCTGGGTTAACTCACATGAAACTCTGGTGCCCCATATTTGACCACATCCCCTGGATGGGGAGGCCTGGTGGCACTCAGAGGAAAAATAGTGGGCTACCAAGAGGAGAATTGATACTCTATGAGCATATACTGGGGAAGGAGGTCCGCCTCAGTCACATGAGTAGGGGAGGGATGTAAGGGGAAAATGGGAGGGAGGGAGAGAGGGAGGGAGGAATGGGAGGATACAAGGGATGGGATAACAATTGAGATGTAATATGAATAAATTAATAAAATATATTTTTTAAAAGTTAGGAAAAATAAACACATTTTCTCTATGTTAAAGACAGTGTTAATATTTCTTATTGCTACATAACCCACTGTGGCACTCATGGCCTAAAAAAACATGAGTTACCATCTCATCTTGGCTCTAGGTCAGGAATCTGGGTGTGGCTTATCTGAGCTCTCTCCGGAGATTCTTGATGGAGTGAAACCCACTCCTCTGGGGCTGACTTCCCTTCTGAGGCTGGGTCCTCTTCTAACTCACAGGTTGTTACAGAATCCCATGGCTTGTGGTTGCAGGACTGTGGCTGTCTGTGGTCACAGGCTACCTGCTAGTTTCTAACTCATAAACATCCATTGTCAACTTTGGACGTCCACATACACACACATACTACACACACACACACACACACACACACACACACACACACACACACACACACATGCTCGTGCATGCGCACATGTTTACACACAACTATAAACTATATATACATGCATAAGAAAATGTATATTAATGTTGATTGAATGTTGAAGTATTCTGGGTGGATGACGTTAGGTATAATATGAATTGAATTTAAACATGTAACTACGTGTGACTCTTGAAAGCCACAGAACCTTCCATGCAAAGTAGTCTTCTTAGCTATCCATTAAAGCAATGTTAATTAAAGAATTCCTACTATGTATGCTGGGGCCTATATAAAATGATTTGACCATATCTAGATGGAGGAAATCAGTTTATGGCAGGTGTTGTGATTTGTTATACAGACAAACAGGTACATGGGCTGGGGGGAAAAAAGCATGTGTTTAGAATAAACAAGACCTTGGGTTGATCACCCTCTACATTTTTTTTTAAAGACAGAAAGTAAAGAAAAATAGAAACTCAAAAGACAAATCCCTAGGGCCATTCTTCCAACTGCAAGGCCAGGACTAATTAAATACAACCCATCACCCCCTGCCCCCAAATAGTTTTTAGTCAACTAGCATGCATGTCTTCCGAATCACAGTATGTTTCCTCTGCTATAATTATGACAGAGATAAAAATCAAATTCCAAGGAAAACAATTTCCAGACACCTTCAGATAATAAAGTCAGCATTTGTTTGAAGAGGAAACGAAAACAAGATGGGAGACTCACAAGGCCCTACTTTGTATAATAATTTAATTAATGGCATGTTGAAAAGAGAAAAGCATATTCCTTCATGTTTTCCACCACTTTTGATTCTTTTCAGGAAGACTTGTGCAATCTGTTATGGTTGCTATGCTTGGTGCAGGTCCCCCTAATAGTTTATGCATGCTTTATTTGCATATGTGCCTTGAGTGTCTCATGGACAGTAAACTAAGATCAACTGAATTAATTTGCTCTCCTAACTCTGGTTTAAGTGTTTCGTGTCCACTAAAGTTAAGATCAACTGAGTTAATTTGGAGCTTAACTCAGAAAATTAGAATCATGCTTGCCCTATCTTCTTTTAAGCATTATGTAATCATGATTGTTTGACTAAGTAGCCGTCAAAACATTTGTGTCTACTCCCTTCATCCCTGTATTCTAGCTTCTTTGGTATAGGAAAGTACTCTCCACACTATCAAAAAAGAAACATAAACACCACACAGCCACAGCCCTTTGATCTACGATTGAGCAATGGTGGCACAAAAATGTGGAGGTAACCAATCCATATCTGATTTAACCTAAATCCCAAACCATAGGATGAAGCCATCCCTCACACTTCTTGGGTGACCAAGAACCAGATACTAGATAGCCCAGAGTCCTAGCATAAAACAAAAATATTACCTGCCTAAAAACAAAATAAGACAACAAAAATATGTAGTCATAAAATGAATCCCAATGATATTCTGCTATACTTATAGATCAGCGCCTTGGTCAGCCATCATCAGAGAAGTTCTCTCCTCCAGCGGATGGGAACAAATACAGAGACCCACAGCCAGACACTGTGCAGAAAGTGAGAGACCTTGGGACACTAGGCCATAAACGGGATGTCTCCATCAAATCCCTCCTCTCAGAGCCCAGGGAAAACACAAAAGAGGAGGTGAAAAGAGTGTCGGAACCAGAGGGGATAGAAGACACCAAGAAAGCAAGCCTATCGAAACCAACATGACTAAAGCTCATATGAACTCACAAAGACTGAAACTGCAAACACAGGGCCTGCGCGGATCTGCATCAGGACCTCTGCTCATACATTATGGCCTCCAGTTTAGTGTTTTTAGAATAAAGTGTGTAAAAGAGTAGGACTCTGGTTCTTGTGTCTTCTCCTTGGCAGCTGCTTCTTCTCCTTCTCTTTCTTCTTTCTTCTTCTTCTTTTTTTTTCCTCTTTTTTCTGTTTGTCTTGTCTAACTCTGATGTGACAAGTTTTGTTTTATGTTATCATATCTTATTTTATGTATTTTGTTGTTATCCTTTAGAAAGCTGTTCTTTTCTAATGAAGGACAGAAAGGCAATGGATCCGATGGGAGGGGAAATAGGCATGAAGGGGGGGGGGCGTGGCCGGGCGGGGAGTAGAAAGAGGAGAAACCAGGATATACTATGAGAGAATCTATTTTCAAGAAAAGGGGAAAATGTGCTTACTCTTCCTGACTTAGAAGACTCCCAGCACAATGAAGATTACAGAAAAGAAAATCTATGAATAATAATGAGAGGTTGCAACTATGGTTAAAATGAGTGGGTTATTTTAGAGAAGCCACAGTCACACTGAGTAACAACAGTACTCTACAGTGTGGCATGGTTTCATTCCTTCAGGTACCCAGAGCGTCTGAGAAATGCAGCAGCCATGCAGACGATGAAGAAGCAGAGAAGAGACACAGGCCATAGCCATTGCAGAAATCACCACAAAGGCCGGCCCCTCGCAGAGGAGGGAGGCTCCCAAGTCTCACTGGGCTCCTCTGGCGTCAGGGTTTGAAAAGAAGCTCGGCTCCACCAACATAAAGCGTGCCACCTGAGTCAGGAGCAAGATTGCCAGGGAGTGTGTGTTTACTCACTCATACACACACACACACACACACACACACACACACACACACACACACACGCACGCACACACACACACATGCGCGCGCACGCATTCTACAAAGCCATGAGTGAGAGACTTTACCATGAACCCTGGAGTTCCTAGTGAAAGGAAGGGGCTGCTGGCGTCAGTCAGTACCAGATAATTTACTGAAGAAATGTTTTTCAACTTAAACTTGAGTGCCTACAAACAGAAATGCTGAGTCACTTACTAGGGCACCAAAGTGCAAGTGTGTCTGAATGTTCCTTCACGCTGAAGCAGAAAGTCTGCTAAACCCTTTGTATTACTAGTACTAACAGGATAAGTATCTCACCACTCATCAATTTGTTGTTTTGATAACTAAGTAATTCCATGTGTTTTCTTGAGGATGGTTAATTAGTCATCATGTCTTCCTGTTTGACCACAATACAAGACTCATTGGTCTGAGGATATCTGTAGGGCCTGGTTTCTCTTTTAAATCCGTTTCTTGTGTGTGTGTGTGTGTGTGTGTGTGTGTGTGTGTGTGTGTGTGTGTGTGTGTCTATTGGGTGAACTGTGTTAATTTATAAACTTGGTTTTTGACGTCATGCATTTACCGAAACTCCCAAGGACCTGATGAGCTGTGCCTCACTGATGTCAAGTGGATGCCAGTGACGCACAGATGTGGTCATACTCCATGTCACACATGCACGGGAATGCTCAGGGAATAGCGTGCCTTGTGGAGTCAGATAGGGTGTTAGCCAAGAGTCAACCTTTCCCGGCCAAGAAAGCATCTGACAAAACAAACCGGCGTCTTGCTGTTCAGCAGACAGCTTGGCTTTTGGAAAGCCTAGAGAGAGATTTTTCCTTCCACGCAGCCTGGCGATTCTGACCTCCTCTTATTTTCAACAGTCGCCAAATCATTTTAAATTCTATAAATGTTCAAAGAAGCAATGTAGCCCAAATTAGGTACAATGCCGATTTCATCTCTCTAGAAAGCATTTCTGGGAAGCCAGACTTTCCTGTTGTGGGGTTTGTAATTGAGAGTCAGTAATAAGCAATGAAAAGGTGGCAAGCTCCAGTACGTCGAGGTAGGATTGGATCTGCGGGTGTGATGCTTCTGAGAAGTGGGTTCTTGTGTGAAATCTGACTCAACACCAATAAAATTAACCCTGAAATTCAGTGCTTAAGGCTCTACTAGGCTAAAATTCCATTTATTGCAAATTGTGCTATTTCCAATTTCTTTTAGTAATAAAATGCATGAATAGTCTCCCCCCAAAAAGCCTATAAATAGTCAACAATGCCACACAGTTTTTATCAGAAGCTGGGGGGTGGGGGAAGGGATTGTGGCTCTGTGATGGCTACTCTGTAGCCTGAGGCAAGCCTCCACAATAACTCACTAATCATTAATAATTCCTTTGCCCATTTAGTTTCAATGAATACATCAATCAACTATTTACTCTAGCACAAGACATGGGAAATTGTTTGAAGTCAAAATTCTTTTGGGGCATCAATAGTATGTAAATTGCCTCCCTTGTGTTTGAACTCTGAATAAGTGAGGAAAGGGCAGAAGAAAGGAAAAGATACAGCATAGAACCTCTAGGTGAGTTGGTTCTGTCTTTGTTTATACACTGCCACACCTTTAGGCTGCCCCAGTACTAGGCTAAGATAAAACACAGGTGTAGTCAGTGGCTTCTGAGAGCCCAGCAGGCTGTGAGCCGTGTGACTTCCATGTTTACACTTTAGCATTTTCATCTTTTTCTTTCCTCAAGCCATTCAGCAACTCAGGCATATATCTTTTTGTTTAGAAAGACAAAGACAGTGGATATTGCTACTGTATTTACTGCCCTCAACAGTAGATAAACATGACCCAAAGTATGGCACTAAAAATTGAAAAGAGAGATTGGAGAGAGGGCTCCAGAGTTAAGATGCTCCAGCAGAGGACTCAAATTCAGCTCCCAGTAACCATAGCTGGCAACTCACAAACCCCTCTAATTCCAGCCTCAGGGATGCTGACTTTTTCTTATGGCCTCCTAAGGTACCTGCACTTATAGGCACAACACCCCCCCCCAAGACACACACATAGACATAAACAATGAAAATTAAGGAAATCTTTTAAATAATTTTGAAAGCACAAACAATGGCTTACAGTACAGGTTAATTTGAAAAGGCTCTTGTCACAAAGCCTGATTATCTGAGTTCAATTCCGAAAGCCTACAGTAGAAGGACAGACTGCACTCCCCAGAGCTATCACCATGGGACCTACACACACACACACACACACACACACACACACACACACACACACACACACACTAATAATAATAATAATAATAATATTAATATTAATAATAATAATAAGATTTTAAGGCAAGAAGGTGTGACATTTGCATAGCATTCCAAATCTTATCACATATGCCTTTTAAAGTTATTGGAAGAAGATTAAAAACAAAGTGAAATACTACTAGAGCTGGTAGACACAACACCCTCCAGGACAAACTATTTTAAACTAGACCACCTGACCCTTCAAATCAGCAAGTGTGATGATTAGGTGACAGATTCTTTCCTCTCCAAAATGCAGAAATAGCATCTTTCAACTCTAAGGCAAAGTTAGTTTTGTTTTCTCATCTTGGTGGCTCGGTGGCTTCAGCACACTCCCGCACAGAATAACTCTTTCTGCAAACCCTAAGGCTACTGCATAGTATAAACAACTATGATAGGTGTTAGCGCTTTATTTCTTCTTTCCCTAGGCAGGTTCCAAGCTAGTCTTAAAGAGTCCTCGCAACTGCAAAGTTTAAGTTATGACCAAAGAATTGCAGAAAACCCTACCTGTTTCTCTGTCCCAGGCAACAATTCCCTTTTGAAACTCTATCTCTCTTGCCCTCTGTGGTTTCTATGGTGACCACTGGGTCTTGATTTCATCATGGCTACAGTCTTTGGCTGTATCCAACAGGAGCTGGAGTAACTCAGGTTCCCTTTGGCCTAAGGATCTAATGACCGACAAGAAGTCTCACTGAAAATAATGTTTCCAATTCTATCTTCCTGGGAATGAAGACCACTAGGATTTATAATGGAAAAGATTTAGATATCTATAAATGGAAGGAATAACATCATTCTCCAAAGAGAAAAAAAAGCATATATTTCTAGTATATTTTATTTCTGTTGTATCCAAAATTCTATAAATTTAAATGTCAAGCATACATAATTACAGATGTCAAATTTTAGAATTCTGCATTCCCTAAAGAGGCTGGAAGATATCACCAAGATTATATAACCTATTGATAAGTATACAGTTAGTGAGGGGATAACAATCCAAGTGAAATATGAATAAATTATTTAAATCTTTTAAAGATAAAATTAAACTTTAAAATATACATATTTTGTATAAGTCTCTAATAAAAAATAAGTATACAAAAGAATTGTTTAAAGAAATAAAAGACCATTTGAGGAAAAGTATATACTTTAAGGAAGTGTCATGACATCTCTGTGTGGAATCAAAGGAGATAGACATCAAGAAGAACTTTTATTCTCAATTCCAACACATTGAAGATAAAAATTAATGGGTAAAGTGTATCAAAACCTAGATGATGCAGACATCTTGGAGCAGAGTTGCTTCAGCTGGCCTTCTCTCGGAGCAGGAGTTCAGCTGCTCACAGAATCATTGATACACACCCAAGCTGAAGCATTTTATTGGACCTGGCTTTTTGCTTACCACTGATAGCCAGAGAAATGTATGTGTTTATAGGTTATGTTGCTTACAATTTGAAGAATTCTCTGTCTCTGTCTCTGTCATTGTCTCTCCTCTCTTCCTCTCCCTCCTTCTCTCTCTCTCTCTCTCTCTCTCTCTCTCTCTCTCTCTCTCTCTCTCTCTCTCTTTCCTCCCTAAGTTGTCAGTTGCCTGGACTAGCACATTTCTCTGCTGGGAAGTCTGAGCACCTTAGGTTTCTGGGCAGAAAAACATGAAATCAATGTCATAGGATATTCGGTCTGGCTAGAGATAAGGGAGAAAATTTTCTCCTCTATAAGCATTACTGCTCTTTTAGTTAAACAGTCACTTTAGCCGCAGACATTACCCACACCTGATCAGGTTACAACTGGAACCTGGGTTCTGGAGCTGAGCTCAGGGCTCCAATACTGAGTCACGGAGGAGCAGGGGAGTGGAATAGGTGGAAGAGGTAGCGTGGGCACTGGAGGGTACGAGCGAGGGGGTGACAATCAGGATGCAGTTTGAATAAATTATAATAAATAAATACATCTGAAAAGAAGAAGAAGAAAATAAAAAAGACCAACAGAGTCAACTAACCTAGACCCATGGGGCCTTACAGAGATGGAAACAGCAAACAAAGGGCATGCATGGACTGGACCTAGGGCGCCTACACACATGTAACCCATGGGTAGTTTGTTCTTCCTGATGTTCCTCAAGTAAGTTGAATGGGTGCTATCTATGGCATGGACTCTGTTCTCTGCTTTCGATCACTTCCCCCTTAGCAGGGCTGCCTTGCCTGGCTTCAGTGGCTGAGGAGGAGCTCAGTCCTGATGGGACTTGATGTGCTGGGGTGCATAAAGCATTGCCTGGAAGAACAACGGCCTAAGGGAAGGAAGCATCTCCCGCATATTACTATGCTGACACTGCATTGAATCCTCAGCACCTGAAGTATCTAACATAACCAATACTGATTAAAACCACGCAAACGTCAGACGGCTCTGAACCTTGTTGGAATTAAGTACATACTGAGTCGTCTACCATGGGACAAGAAACCAACCCACATGAAGGAGCTTCCTTTCTGTGGTTTCCTAAAAACAAATACCTTGCTTTTCAAGCAAACAAAACAGCATGGTAGTTAAAAGCATAAACTCCAGTTCTAAACATGTATCAGTTCAGGCGCTGACTCTTCTCCCCACTGTCTAGCCTTGGCTTAACCATATAAATCTTAATGTCCCCATCGGTAAATTGAAGATTGTCATAGTTCATTGTGTCATAGGGGTATGGAATGATCAAATGAGTTCATACATGTGATGGACTGAGAAGCCTGCTATGAAGATTCATACAGCCTAGATTAAAGCATCATTGACATCAACTTTGTGCACCAATTATGGTACATTTGAAGCCAAATGTAAACTTGAACTTGTATCTTAGTAATTAAATGCAAGTATAGATTTGTGTGGTGTTCTAATCATTAACAAAAGCAGATGGCTCGTTTTTAATTCATTAGTATTAAGGGAAATTTTTAAGGGATGTGCCTTTTCCTTGAGAATAAGACCACACAATGCTTCTGGTCAAAATAATCATGACAATATTGCAATGCCCACTTTCAGTTGCTCTGCAGAGATGGAGTCCCTTTAGCATAGTTATTCTCAACTTTTAAGTTGTGACCCCCGCCTGGGGGTTGACCAAACCTTTCAGGGTTTGCCTAAGGCCATTGGAAAACAGATTTTAACATTACAATTTATAACAGTAGCAAAACTACAGTTATGAAATAGCAATGAAATGTTATGCCTGGAAATCACGACAACATGACAAACTGTATTAAAGGGTAGCATCATTAGGAAGATTGAGGACAGTTGCTTTAGCAAGTCAAAATAAGATTTAAAACCAGGGGTCCCACTCAAACTAAGGCACCAGCCAAGGACAATACAGGTGGTAAACCTTAAACCCCTACCCAGATCTAGCCAATGGACAGAACATTCTCCACAGTACAGTGGAGAGTGGGATATTACTTTCTCACATACTCTGGTGCCTCACCTTTGACCATGTCCCCTGGAGGGAGAGACCTGGTGGCACTCAGAGGAAGGACAGCAGGTTACCAAGAAGAGACTTGATACCCTATGAGCATATACAGGGGGAGGTAATCCCCCTCAGGAACAGTCATAGGGGAGGGGAATAAGGGGAAAAGAGGAGGGAGGGAAGAATGGGAGGATACAAGGGATGTGATAACCATTGAGATGTAACAAGAATAAATTAATAAAGGAAAAGAAAGGAAAGAAATAAAAGAAATTTTTCTAAATGCACAAGATACCATTCTGATTGACTGGTTTTATTTATAGATTCATTATTTCTACATAACATCTAAAAAATAAAAGTACTGAGAGCAAGCCAACATGAACGGAAAACCATTTTTAGAACCATTTATAGCTAGGTGGTGGTAGTACACACCTTTAATCCCAGCACTCAGGAGACAGAGGCAGGTGGATCTCTGAGTTTAAGGCCAGCCTAGTCTATAGAGCAAGTTCCAAGGCAGCCAGGGCTACACAGAAAAACTCTGTCTCAAATAAAAAACAAAGTGAAAAAGAATAAAAAAGAGAGAGAATCAGGAAGAAAAGAAAAGTAAGAGGCTGTCCCAATGGGTCAGAGGGTAATAATGGTGTTTGTTGTCAAGGCTGACAACCCGAGTTCAATCCCCAGGACCAACAAGTTAGAAGGAGAGAACTGACTCCTAAAAGCTGTGCTCTGTCCTCCCCTAGTCTATCACACATGTAAACACACACACTTAGTTAGCTAATTAACTAATTGATACAATTTAATTTTTTTAAAAGGAAGATATATCCGGGAAATTGGCCAAAACAGTGAATGCAATCCTGAACAATGTAAGAAAAGTTAAGCTTATTTTGGTATGGAAGGCCTTGTATTCCTTGGAAACCTGCTTATTGCAAAGTCAGCCTCAGTGGTTTCTTAAACATTCGATCCACTAAAAGAAGACATCCTCTTCCTCTTATCTTATAAAATATCTAATAGCCTTAAAAAGCCACAGTCCTACCAAGAAGAGACTTGATACCCTGTGAGCATATACAGGGGGAGGAGGTCCCCCTCAGTCACAGTCATAGGGGAGGGGAGTAAGGGGAAAATGGGAGGGAGGGAGGAATGGGAGGATACAAGGGATGGGATAACAATTGAGATGTAATATGAATAAATTAATAAAATATTTAAAAAATGAAAATAAGCCACAGTCCTTTGTGCTTGCATCTCAGACCCAGAGAGTCTTCTTCTAGCTGCTTTCAAATGCCTGTGAAGCAAGAACCAAGCAGCCACTTCCCCCAGTGTCATCACCTACTGCATTCCAAGTCTTTTTCAAAGGCCACCGAGGAACGAGATGTAAACACAGGCTTTCTCTCATCTTTTGTTGGGAAAATTGCGGCCATATCATTCCCTAACATCAGGTCTTAAAATGGGTAAATTATGGCCTTTATCACAAGGCACAGGTTCTTTAAAATGCGGTCATCAACACTAGACATTCCAGAAGCATCTTACCCTAAACTCAAAATTTAAGTTAAATTTTGAAAAGAAAATATTTTCTTGGTTTTTTTTTTCCATGAAAAGACATTTTTGAGATTTTGTTTTTACTGGTACTGATAAAGGGTCAAGGCACAGAGAGGGCTAGCAGAAGTGTAGAATGAGCCTGGGCTAATGCCAGCGAACTCTTAGAACAATTCCCACATCTACATTGCTTCCTATTAGCCTTGGATTTTGGAGCCCTGCCCTCCAGCATGGGCTCAATATCCAGTCACCACAGGCATCTGAGCAGATGTCAGCGGAGGTTTTCAAGCCAGCTTCTTCCCAGAGCTACTCACCCCATCTATTTAGGGGGCACTCCAGCCTTTTCTGGGACTTTATTTTCCACAGGGAATGGAAATGTAGTTCTGAGGAAAGTAGATAGGGGACATGGGGTGGGGAGTAGGGTGGGGGTGGGGAGATGTAGGGAGAGGAGGAGTAGGGGACAGGTACTGTGGAAATGGAAAGGGGAATATGAGGTGGAGGGACTTTAGCCAGAAGAATTGAGAAGAGTAATACTGAGGGCAGACAAATAACACTAAAGATGTTTTTAAAAGCCATGGGGAAATATATTATTATATAAGCTTTCTCTCTCTCTCTCTCTCTCTCTCTCTCTCTCTCTCTCTCTCTCTCTGTCTCTCTGTCTCTCTCTGTCTCTCTGTCTCTCTCTCTCTCTGTCTCTCTCTCTCTGCCTCTCTCTCTCTGTCTCTCTCTCTCTCTCTCTCTCTCTCTCTCTCTCTCTCTCTCTCTCTCTCTCTCTTTCTCTCTCTCTCTCTCTGTGTGTGTGTGTGTGTGTGTGTGTGTGTGTACTTTAAATGTAATTATGCCATACATAATCATAATGCTCTCCCTAATAGCCATGGTCTTCTAACAAAACTACCAGTGCCTTGTTTTTTAAAAGCTGAGTATTATTCCATTGTGTAGATGTACCACAGTTTCTTTATCCATTCTCCAGTTGAGGGACATGTAGATTGTTTCTAGATTCTGGCTATTATGAACAATGTCATGAACATAGTTGAACAAATGTCCCTGTTGTATAGTGGAGTATCTTTCAGGTATATGCCCAGGAAAGGTATGGCTGGGTCTTAAGGTAGAACTATTCCCAATTTTCTGAGAAAGCAACAGATTGGTTTACAAGGTGGTTTATTAGTTTGCACTCCCACCAGCAATGGAGGAGTGTTCCCCTTTCTGTACATCCTCGCCAGCATGTGCTGTCACTTGAGTTTTTCATCTTAGCCATTCTGATAGGTGTAAGATGGAATCTCAGAGTTGTTTTAATTGCATTTCCCTGATGACTGAAAAAAAAATAACAATAAAAGTAAACCAGTGCCAAGCTTTGAGAAACTTCCCCCTTCAAATTGTTGGTCATGCAGATTCAAGAAAATACCCAAATCACGTTGGCTGTTGCCGTTTCCCTTCATTGCCTCTCAGAACTTGAGGGCAAGAGCATATGGCTGCAGACACCCCCACTTCAGATACAGGATATGGAGGGATGGAGCTGGGACTCACCTGGAAGCCTTGCCCCGGAGAACTAGCACTTACTGCATCAGCCAGTGTTAGCAAACTGCCAAGGGAGAAAAGCCCTCAATAGCCTGACTCAGCTCTAAAGCCTGTGAACCACAGCAATGGCAAGCTATCCCCAAAGGAGCAATACGAGGCTTTCATCTTGAAGGTAAGTAACAGTTGTCTAATTAGATGTGATGCTGTCTTAAAGGGGGATATTTATGCCCCTGCTAACCTAACCAAGTAACTGTGGCTGGAGAGGTCACAGGCCCTAAAGAATCTACTGCTGCCATTTCCCCAAACTTTTACCAAAAGTACAATTTCTAACTTTGACCTTTTAGAAACTGTCTTGTTTCATTAGACAAGAGCAATGTTACATTCATAAAGAGCAAGGCGCAAATGCCTCTGTGAGAATCTGTCTTTAGATACAGATTTGACTTCGTTCATTCAAGTTTCAACTCTCTTGATGACTTAAGGGTGAGAGAGTGCGTCACCTGCTGTCTCAGACCCCATGCCTCCCAGTAATCTCTGCCATGGAGCACACATTAAATGCAGTTTCTAAACAGTGTATGTATTCAGCCTTGACTTGCAAGAAGTATGGTGTCAATCAGCAGCCATCTAGAGAGATAGGGTGGGGCAGCAAGTTTGGTCAAAGGATATAAATTATGAAGAGGACTAAATCCAAGATATTATTATGAGAACTGGTGATTATGCTAAGAATGTCCTTTGTACTTGAAAACTGCTTCAGGTTTTCAGATTGTGCTATCATCATAAACAAATAGTGAGGTAATTCATGTGATTTGGCTTGATTTCCTATAGATGTAAATATATAATAGCTGTATGTTGGTAAACATGCTACTGGCTTGTGTTAGACAGCTTTCCATTACTATGACAAAATGCCTGAGATAATATTTTTATAATGACAAACGGTTTATTTGGTCTCATAGTTTGAGAGGTTCCAGTTCATAGCCAGTTGGATTCTTCGCTTCTAGGACCGTGGCAAAGGAACGTGTGCCAAATGACCAAAAGAGCGTGGTTAACAAAGCACCTTACGCCATGACAGCAGCCACCAATAGAAGGAAGAAAAGAGGATCCAGAGCACTCTACAGTAGCCAAATGTCCCCAATTATGCTGTATTTCTTTTTTCTTTTTCTTTTATGTTTGTTTTCAGGTTTTCAAGACAGTGTTTCTTTGTGTAGCCGTAACTGTCCTAGACTTACTTTGTAGACCAGGCTGGCTTTGAACTCACAGAGATCTGCCTGTCTCTGCTCCCCTGAGTGCTGGGATCACAGGCATGCCCTACTGCGCCTGGCTTAAGCCCTGTTTCTTTTCTACCCCCTACCAACACTGCCACAGTCATGGGGTGGCGGGGCACATGGCTGTCACCCATAGCCCTTTGGAGAAACTCCAGGTCCAGATTATATCAATATCAGAAGCATATGCAGTGTTAATTTGTCACCAAAAAAAAATTTTTTTTTGAAGCAAGCTTTTGAGAAGGGGCAAGTTGGCGTGCTATCGACTGAGCTTGTGACAGGGATGCTTCCACACTGCCACTTGCACAGCACAAGGCAAACTTGACTGCTTCTCAGGAGCACAGGATGAAACCGTCATTCTGACAAGCTCTTTTCATTCTTCACATGCAGCCTCTGTATCAGCTCATGTGTGTTTGAACAATGAGCTTTCTCAGTAACTTCATAGAGGTGTGGGCAGCGGCAGGTTTCTGGAGCAATTACCCGGAATTAAACTACCGGTAGAGCTAAATGACTCGGGGAGTAATTTATTTCCAATTCAACAATTTAGGGAAATGGCATTTTCATTAATTATTTACTTTTGACCCTTCTAACAATCAGCCAAATGGCTTGAGCAGAGTCTTCACAGGGAACGGGAATAAACAAGTTTTGAAAACAGGCGGCTGGAAAAACTCTGTCAACTATTGGCCGGTTTGGTTTAAGCTCTACTCACAGGGTAATTTTATTCAATCATTTGGCTTATTGGTTGCCTACCATGTTTGGCAATATACTAAGTACTTTGGGGTGGTAGATGGAGGTGCAGGGGAGGTAGCACAGTAGGAAGAAGAGAAAGTCTGCGTTCTCTACCTTCAACCTCCTCACAGTCTACTTCTGGGATTCTACATACCCAAGCATACAAACTGAGCAGACAGCAGTGCACACAGCGTGATGCCGTGAAAGGGTGTGAGCATCCTGAGGAGCTATGGAGCAGAAACCAACAGAACTGAGTGGACTCGTTTCCTCAAACTTCATGCCAGTCTTGGAAAGTCCTGTGGGGGCTGCAGGGATGACTCTGAACTTAAGAGCACTGGCTGCTTTTCTCGAGGACCCACGTGCAAATCTCAGCACCCACATGAAAGCTCACAACTGCCTGATATGCCAGTCCCAGGGCATCAGATGCCCTCTTCTGGTTCCCTACCAATAAGCCGTCATGTAGTAAATACATAGACATACATATTGACAAGACACTCTCATACACATAAAAACAAATAAATTTGAATACATAAAGTATATGTCTGAGTTTATGAAAAGTAGTATGTACACACACAAAGTAATACACACACACACACATACATACATACTGTGATAATAATGAAGTCTCTCTGTTATAAAACTCACCTCCTAAAGCAACCTCCAGAAGTGCTGGCCTCATTCAGGAGGAGCAGCTGGAGCCAAGGCCACACGGCTTACTCAACTGACGTGCAAACGCAAATCTTCCTGGAAGTTACAGGATGCACATCTGGGAATGACTTTCAGGCAGGCCTGCAGTGACTCCAGGCATCATGCAACAAGAGAAGGAAGTGTCACTGGTATTTATACATAAGGCTCCATCCTGTGACCCTATCCAACTCTAATCACCTCCCAGAGACCCCACCCAAGGACCACAGACAGGTGGACTAAACTGCCACCTTCCTGCTCCCTCATAGGGAGGATTAAATTTCAGCAAGTAAACTCCAGGAGCACCCCAAACCTTAAGCAAACCAACACTCCTATGGATAACATAGTAACATTTCCCTAGCTACAAAAGTAACAGTGTTATGGGAATCTTTTTGGAATAAGGACTCAGACACGAATGACGGTGGAAGTGAGAAGATGTCACTGGTGTTAAAAGTGACACTGACAAAGAGTAAAAAGGTGACACTAAAATAAATAAATAAATAAAAGATGTCACTGGTGGAAGGATCCAGGACAGCTCCAGAAAGGCAGTCAGCCAGTTGTTATGGGCAGCAAACCACTGCTTGGGCTGCTCCTCCATGTCAGTCTGTTCCAGGCAGCAAGTGATGTCATGCCTAGGAAATAGGCAGCACAAGTGGTGCTTTAAGTAAACCACTAAGTAAATCAACAAACCAATAGCTAATAATTGGTATTTTCTACCTTACTCTACTTCAATAGCTGTTCATTTAAAAATAGAAAACAAAAAAAGTCAACTAATATAGAACAAAATGCAAATCATTAATCACACAACTAGATAAAGCCAGTTTTCCTGCCACGAGGATGTACATTCCCACATGGTGCATCTGAGTACATACCTGTTCAACAAAGTGGCGTCTTTCTCTACGTCTAACACTCACTTTTCTTTGCTTAACATTAGAACATAAGCACCTTCTGAAAAAAATATACAAGTCCCCAAAGAAAAATATTTGTAATGTTTATATAGTAGCATTCAATACATTGCAAAAATGTGATATTTGAAAATACTTTCTGTTATGAAATGCAAACATTATGTGACTGTAACCTAAATAAATAAATAAATAGGTAAATAGATAAAGACATGAACACAGATCTAAGGCATCCAGTTCTATATGGAGTAAAAGGTGACTTCAGCGACATACTATCTCAGAGATGATTCTTAAAGATGAAGAAAGAGAGTCTCAGGAGGTGGACTAGAGAGGCCAGGGCAGTGTGTGCAAAATAATACATGAACTTCTTACCAATGTCAGGAGTAGGGTCTTGTGGAGCAAGAAAGGAGAGGCTGGACCCTGGGAGGCACCAGGAAAGCAGCCTACAAAGGGGCTTATGAGCCTCAGGTACACCCTGAGGGCCTGAGGGAGGAGTCAACACTTAGGGGACTGTGTGCAGATGGGTTTTATGGGGAGACAGAGGTCGCTTGTGCACAATTTATAGGAGGAAAAGGGATAAACACACAAAGTCCTGGAGATGTAGTAATCCGGGCAAGAAGCTCTGAATGACCAAACTTGGAAAAACAGCAAGTGTGCAAGACGCAAAGACGTTCAAATATGTGGTAAGGTCCTAAAGATGGAACTTGTCCGTGGCATACAGGGAGTAAGGACATGAGAAGCAGAAAAAAAAATGTCATAAGCCTCAGTAGATGACCAGGCGAGTAAAGAAACAGGAAAAAAAAATCTGTGGAGGAAGAAAACAAACACATCTTGGAATCTCAAGTAAAATGAAACTCAGGCCTCTGGAGCTGTTTCTGACAGAACCAGTCTGCACAGGGTGAGTTTTAGGACACTAAGACTTGGCTTGGGCCCTGGGAAGGCTTTCTGTCCACACTGCCTAGGATGACAGAGTTGACTGGGCAGAAATGTATCTTCATATGCTCACACTTTTTGCTCCTGGATTCTGAAGACAGGCAAAAATGAAAATCAATCATCTCCAGCATGCTGTGAAAGAGACAAGTGGCCTTTACTGTGGCTCTTTCTGTACCCAACCCTCAGGAGTGGCTTTGATGTCATTGCATGTATACACCTGAGTGTACATGCATATACATGTGCACTGTATAAACAAATAAAATAAACAGATTATTACATACTACATATATGTCATACGACTGAGTCCATACATTTTCATCTTCATGCTAGATTTAATGGCATAATTTATTCCCTTTTTACACTAAGATATATTTCTGAGATCCATATATGTATATATGTATAAGTTTTATGTGTGTCAAGCTATAGACAACCACGGTTGTACAGACAAAGAAAGAAATATACTCACATGATATATATACACATATATATATGTGATATATGTCATTATGTATTATTTATACAGTGTGCATAGTTAAGCTACAGTAGGGGGGTGCCTGTTAAACATTGTGTGCACTCAAGTCCAAGACGTGAAGAATTCCCTTGCTTCACTCTCTGTGTCTGCATCAGGGGCAAGGACAGCAGATTTCTGCAAGCCTTCAGACTCTCTTCAGGCTGCACTTCCAGAACAGCTGTGTCCTTTCCACAAGGGAGGCTTCCCCTTGTGTCCTAACTGGGCATGAAATCCGGGTAACCAGCACAAGGTTCAGCGGAGCCAGCCAACAAAGCAGCTGCCGGTGAAACCCCTTGAGTAACTCCCATCCGGTGACTGAAGTCGATGTGGGAACAAACACCTGGCCCTGCTCACCTGTCAGATACTACAGGGACTCAAGTTGCCTTGTCCAGTCATGCATCACATGAATTGGCTTGTTCTGTTTGCCCTTATGACTTCTAAACAGCCAGAAATAGTACAAAGGGCCCAATATTTTGGGCAAGCTATTGGCACTGTGAGGTTATTATTTTTAAGATGCACTAATTTACCCCATTAGAGAGCAAAGAGAAGGATCTAGAAGGGAGCTTGAGCTTGAGAGCAAGTGATCCATTGCAGAGTTTAGAACTCGTGTCACAATGAACCACTTGCAAATGCTAGTGGCTATCATTGCGTCCCTGCCTAGAGCTAGGCAACTACTACTAATGTCCCAAATGGCTAGGTCCAACCTGTAGCCCACAGGCCAGGTGTCCCAGGAGAGCCGTGAGTGCTGCCCAACACATTTATAGATGGCAATGTCATATCAGCAAGTCAAATGATTAAACACCCTGCCTGTGCTGAAGAGTCCCAGGTTTGGGTCTCAGACAGTGTGGGTTGAGCACAGATCAAACAGTTCTTGGGGTGAGAGAGATCCGGGCTAAGTTACTTAGCCTCTCTGACTGCTGGCTTTCTCGTCTGAAGCTGTGCGTATTTTTAATAAGAGCTATTGCTGTGAACGCATGCAGGGAAGACTCGATAACATAAGCCGATACTGCTGGCCTGTCCCCAATAGATGCTGCCACAAACAAGTACACAATGGGCCAAACCCAAAAAGACACCCCCCCCCCGCCTCCAGCCCTGCAAAGGAGACCTCAGGATTAGCAAGGCCCTTTTTATAAACCG
Source organism: Acomys minous (assembly GCF_964271855.1). Classification (NCBI taxonomy): domain Eukaryota; kingdom Metazoa; phylum Chordata; class Mammalia; order Rodentia; family Muridae; genus Acomys; species Acomys minous. The sequence goes on along the minus strand of NC_140490.1, from coordinate 53,927,920 downwards.
AAAGAATTCCAGTCCTTAATAACTTGTCACGATATGTAAACTTCTCTCCTGTGGACCTCAGAGAAAGAAATCAGATCATTTCTACTCCAGAAACCTGCCGAAGAGATTTTGCTCCCAAGCACAGTAACTTTGAAGAACTGTGCTTCAACAGACCTCTTGGGGGCTGATGAAAAGTGTTGATTTAGATTCATTCCCTCCTGACCGCTATTTAGACGTAATGCAACTTAATGGCCTCATTTTCCTCAAAACTACTTACCAAGTTGGAGATGCCCCCAGAATCTGCTCTTAGATTGGACACTGCAGAAGAGAGTCCATGGAGGAGACAGACCAGACACCCCTGAAAACCAGCACCTCTAAGGGTCCCGAGAATTCTCCAGCTCACACAAGAGGGCCTATCTTAATGTTGGTAATTGTAATACTGAAGACCTTTCTACTGTGTCATGTGCATCAGTGTACCTCGATGTCACTAGGAAGTGAATGACTCCTGGAATTTATACGGGACTCAGAACACTTAGTCCGGTGTCTCCTTTCTAGTTAAAGGGATGGGCACACAAAATGCTCAGTTTCACATGACTTCTTCATAGCAAAGCAATGAGTTTTAACTCAAGTTTCCTGGTGACCGCCCCCTCCCCCATGGCAAGTGCCTATTCTGATTTTTCTTTAAAGACCCCTGGGACTTAACTTAAATACCTCAGGTTCCCAGTCAGAGTCTTGAGCTACGAGCCTCCTGCTGCGCAGGGCAGGCACGTCTGAGGTAAATTAAGTAGATGTGCCCTCTGATTGGGCTCTCTCTCTTACCCACTAAGTGAAGTCAGTTTTACAAGCCCCTCCCCACGTCAGCTGTAGTGACCGATAAGAGCCACCATGTCACTGTATTCCCGGTGCCTTTCCTGGTTGCCTTTTCCTTCACTGTGCACCATAGGAAGGCATTTTCCACAAGCAGAAGTTTGCCTCAGAGGAGATGCTCAAGACCTGAACTCCCAGAGAATGCTGCAGATTGTCCAGGGCTAGACCTTAGCTTCTGGGCTGTGGGGTGGGGCCAGGGCTGTCATGAGCAGAGTCTTCCCTTAGTCAGCAAGGTTCTTCACTTTTCCCAAGCACAGCCTCAGTGGGGTCCCAACAGATATCAAGCCCTGGCCTTCACCATTAGCACTTTAGTCCCCTCCTGCCTAACCCTATTCCCACCTCTCTGTCATGGGATGAAGAAAAAAAATGGAATAATAACCTTCCCCCAAAGCAGGCCTGATGTGCAGACTCCTCAGGAGATAGAGTCTCAGAGAAGCAAGTGCCAGTGTGGCTTGCAATTTTGATAGGGACTGATAGGACGGGGGTGGGGGCAGGGGTGAGGTTAATAACTGGTCCAACACTGCAAATGCATGCTCAGTACTCATGCATATACTAATATGTAAGATTTCTCAAAAACCAGTGACTCTCCATTAAAAAAAAAAAAAAGACATATCACAATCAACATGATCTCATATGGAAAAATATGGGCTAATTCCTCCCCAAATGGAACAGGACTTCCTTATTACTAGAATCCTGCCCATAAATGGCAAAACAAAGCTTTCTCCACACACACTCCCACTCTAGCACTGAGTGGTGTGTCTCGGGTCATCTCTATCCTCTGTCTCCTTCCCACAGCCAGCCCTCGGGAAATTTCTCCTGGTCCCTTCGAGTGAGCTCTCCATAAAATCCCTTCCCCTCCTCACGTCAGTCATTAACAAGCGTCACGAGTGGCGTGGCAGCCCTCCTAAATTAGACGTCGTATACTTCAGGCTAATTTTCTGTTTTTTGTCACAAGTGTGGGGCAGAGTATTAGCAGCCTAGTATTTTGTCAGCTTTCTCATTTAGCAAAGCAGCTTCAATTTATTAACAGTGAGGAGTGCGCATGAATCAATATGTTTCATTGGGCCATGTGTCATTTGTTAATCGGATATTGATGAGATTATTGACGCACAGCTAATTAATCTCCAAGCCTGTGCTAGCCTTCATATGTTTCCTTAATTATGTCCTTCATCTTAGTCTGGCAGCCGGAGCACCAGACCCAGGACCGCAGACAGTGAGTGAAGTAAGCTGTCAGGGGCGCCTCTCACACATTTACAATCCCTTGGCAGTGAAATTATTTTTTTAGTTGTAAATAGGTATCAAGGAGATGTTTAATAACATTTGGTAGAGGACTGATATTGATTGCTGTGGACTGGCGTAGGATCCCACAGCCACGGGAGTCTGCCTTGGAAGGAGACTATTAAAATAGAAATTGCTTCGTTAGTGTTAAACAATCGCAGGAGTCACTTGTCATCTGCTCTGTGGAATTTTAAAAACGCTCTACTGCAGACATGGTTTTTATATCCCTTGGTCAACTATTACACATCACTGGGCTTTGGTTTTCATTTTACCCACACTGTTACCTTTCTTAGACACACACAGCGAATTTGTTGGACTAGAACATTCAGGAAGACAAAAAAAAATTCTACATTTTTTAAATTCGTTGAGTCGCTGTTACTCACACAATTATAGCTCTCCTGCCTGTGTATTTAAAGCCATGAACCCAGAAACTACAAAAAAAAATGGAATTAAAATAAGAGTGCACTTCCCCAGTGAATTTACATCTTCTCTGGACACCAGGCAGGGGCAAGGCAGGTTCTCACATGTCCATTTTTCTGTGTGACTCATTTGAGTGTAATCATTATGCTGAACACATTGACCCATCTGTGAAATGGGACCAAGTTAGCTGATTTGCCTAACAAGCAGGGTTTTCCAAGGATGTGTGGGAAGTAGAGGTGAGAATACTTAGGACCACTTAGGTGTTCAAAGCCTTGCAGATGTGCTTGAGGCATGTAACAGAGCACCATTACTACCTCATTGCCTTTCTTTTTAAAATGTTTTATATGTGTGTACATGTTCGTGTGTGCAAGTGTATGTGTGGACTTTGTATACATATGTACGTGTGGAGGCCAAAGGTCGGCATCCAATGTCTTCCTCTCCAACTCTTCAGCTTTTGAAGCAGGCTCTCTCACTGATCTGACTAGACTGCCTGGCCAGCAAGCTCCAGGGATCTGAGTGTCTCTACCCCGCTGTACCGAGTTACAGATGTTCACCCCCACACCAGGCTTCTATGTAGATACTGGGGACCGGCACTCCAGTCTAGTGTTTACACAGCAAGCACTGTACACATTGAGGCGCCGCCAAAGCCCTGCTCCTCTCTTTCTGTTCACTCACCTGTCCCTCACAGGAACTCACATGCAGTGCTAGGGGGTGGGACATGGAGATTTCATGCCGGATTGTGGGACTGTCCCTAGGCATCTCCTCCTCCCCCATGACTTTCTCTTGCCTGAGATTCCAGGACAGAAATCAACAGCAAATCCTTTAGCATGTATACACAGGTAACGTAAAGCATCATGGCCAGGAAGTGGGACTTTTCCTAAGGACAGCCCCCCGCCCCCACAGAAACCAAGATAGTTCAGTGTTTGTAGCAGCCTTGTAAAGGAAAGGAATGGGGAACAATCTCACTGCGTGAGGAGACTAACGTGGTGGCTAACCTTGGTTGTCAACTTGACATGCCCGGGAGGAAGGGCCCTCATTTGAGAAGTTGCTTCCATCAGACGAATGGGCTTGTGGGCGTGTCTACGGGGCATTTTTCTTCACTGATGATTGATGTGGCGGGGTCCAGCCTGGACTACAGAGAGAGAGACAGAGTGACAGAGAGACAGAGACAGATACACACACACACACACACACACACGCGCGCGCGCGCGCGCGCGCGCGCGCACACGCACACGCACACACACATCGATTATGATTAGGCCTGCATGCCAACCTAGGGAATTGTTGTTCTCCAAAATGCTGTAATAATTAAGATCATCCCATGGATAGCTTTGGTTATTTTAATTTATACCATATAAGTGGATCAGAATGAGGAGAGATAAATCACCAGTAAATTATTCGTAATAGAACCTCAGTGTTGTTTTAATGTGATCTTCCCTATTCAAGGCCAATCCAATACCCTTCCCCTTAAACGCCAGGGTTCCCTAAGCTTGCCGGCTCTGTAACTGTTAGTGCTATCGGTCAACTGGACAGAAGCCCTACATGGGCTGCTGGGAATGTCTGTGAAGGATTGTCTTGATTGTGCTTAAGAGGCGGGGAGTCACACTCACTAAGGGTGACACTGTTCCCTGGCTGGAAGTCTGCGTCATGTAAGAGGATTCTGGAGCTAAGCAGCAGCGTGCATCCATCCATGTCGGCTTTCTGAATCCAGACGTGATGTCACCAGCTACCTCAAGCTCCTGCTCTCCCGACCCCACCCTGAGTGACTGCACCCTTCAACTGTGAGCTGGAAAAGCCCTTACGTTTTACTTACAAGATTATTTTATGATAGCCATGGCAGGGGGGGGGGCCCACTGGGGCGGGGCGGGGCGGGGGAAGTGCGGACTTGGACAACGTGCTCCAGGGCTCTGGCCTTTTGCTCTGTAGACTTCCCATGAGAGAGTGTGGACGCGCGTCCTGGCTTCAGATACCCCTTTGTGTGGGCAAATCTTAATCCTTTGTTTCAGAAAAGACTTGCCTCTGCTATGCCAGACATGCCTCCATTTTCTAGAAATGTCTGTGGAGAAGTGCAGTGATATTGACAAACCCTTCTCACGCATCTTTAAAACTGAGCCACCGTCGCCATCCCCTGCCTCTTCTTTTAATGCGGCCAAATCCTTTGGTTCCCTCTCCTTGATCACCACTAAACAGCTCTCCCAGCACTTCCTGCCTAATTCACTAGCAGCCCCTTAAGCTCCCATCACTCTCCCTACCCTATAAGGCTTCTTCCCTGTGGCAGAAATGTTCTCCTCTGTTTAAAATACTGTTTATGGCTTTCCGCTCCACCTAAGGTAAAAACTCTAATTTCTTCCATCCTTCACTCTGTATGACACTGTGGTCACTGTGTCTCGAGTTCCATCTTCAAATGCTCCCTTGGCATCTCACTGACAGTCTTGCTGAGTGTCTGTCCCTGCCCTGGGCTCCTTGGGCTCCTGTCCACCTTGTTCTGCTTGGGGTGCCCCCTCACTGGGACACAGGTTGCTTGCCCTCTGGTCACAGCTTCATGTCACTGCCCTTGGCTAGTGCTCTGAAGTCATCCACACTCAAGTCCAAGTTGCAATTTTGCCCCCCTTGTCTGTGCTTTCAGGTAATATTTATGAGAAGCTGTTTAGTCGTTTATAACCTTCTAGCTGGCATCTCCTTGATGAAAGGGACCCTCTCCCAATATTAGCCGTTTGTTGTCCAAATGTCACAAGGTTCTTCCAATATGCAGGTCTTCCTAAAGGCATGCCAAATGGAGAGAGGTGTGGCATCACATGCCCGTAAGCCCAGCCTTGTGGTGGGGAGGCAGGACACCACCCTTGATCTGCACAGTAAACCCTGTCTAAAACCAAAATGTGTGAATAGACTTGCTGACTTCTTCATCCACCCCCACCACATGTTCTTCCTTTAATCATATGCTATTTATCTATTTTTTAATTAATTAATTAATTTTTTTCTTACAAGTATGTGGAGCATAATAGGACCTATACCCTCTCTATTCCCTTCTGTCGCCCCCTTTCCCACTGGTCTCTTTGTCCTCCTAGACAATTTTATTTCTGCTTTCCTGTGTTCTGTATATACATGATTTATACATTTACATAAACAGGGACCACAAATGAGAGAAAGCATATAATATTTGTCTTCTGAGGCTGGCTTAATTTGCTTAATATGATTCTCTCCAACTCAATCCATTTCCCTACATATGACATAGTTTTGTTTTTTTCTGGCTGAATAAATTCATTGTGTACCTATGTTGTGTTTTCTCTACTAGTCAGCTGTTGCTAGACACCTAGATTGGTCCTATAAGTGGATGTTGTGAATTGTAATAGGCACTGATGTGCAAGCATCTCGGTGATGTGCGGACTTGGTGCCCCTTGGGTGGATACTCAAGGTCATATGGTCTATCAGGGTGATTTTTCTTTCTTTCTTCACAATCCGCCATATGGACTTTTCAAGTGGATGGACTAGTTCACAGCCATATCTCATCCTCACCAGTATCTCTTGTTATCTATTTTTATTTCCTAGAGGACTGCAGTTCCTGCTGGGAGAAAAGGGAATCACAATGCAGTTTTGACTTGCAATTTTCTGACAACTAGTTGAGAATTTTTTGTATGTTTATTGGCTATTTATGTTCCATCCTTTGAGAACTGTTCATCTCATTGGCCCATTTATTTATTGACTTGTTTGATGTCTGCTTAGTGTTTAAGTTTTTTATTTGTTCTAGATATTAATCGCTTGTCAGATGTATAGCTGGCAAGGATTTTCTTCTATTCTTATTCAATTGTTTCCTTTGTTGCATTGAACCCCTTTAACTTGATATGGTCCCTTTGTTGATTGTTTCCCAAGTAACTAAGGTGTTACTCAAAAAGTTTGATTAATATATTTAGTTCCTTGATCACAAGCAAGGATATTTTTATTTTTCATTCTCATCAACGATGTGTTAGGTTTTTTTCATTGGAGCTATCTGTTAAATTTTGATGAAATAATAGGCTATTTACTAAGTAAAATATCAAAAGTTACATAATTGTGTGATAAAAATCCATTACATATATAGTAAACTTGTCAAAGAGCAAATTTAATAAAAAGTTAAGATTTAAAAAGTTAAATTATTGAATTTTCCAATTAAATCCGAGGCAAAAGTGATAAGTGGCTAAAAATGCATCACTTCCCAACTATGTTACACTTGGCTATTGTTTGTGCTGCTGGGATTGCTTCTGTCTGTGATGTCTGAAAAATTGTGGGACTATGTGGAGTGAAACAGACTCTGGCAACCAGATATGGCTCGGTGCATATTGTTTGCTTAGTATGAAAGACAGTGTCCTAGGGTTCACCCTCAGCATTATGAGGATAAAGGGAGGGGAAGAGAAAGGAGAGGAGAGAGAGGGAAGGAAGAGGATGGAAGAGAATAAGATAAACAGGTCAATGGAAATAAGATTTATGTCATAAAAGTTACAGAATGCTATAAATCAGGGTTGCTCTCTCTTCTGCCATGGTGCGCTCTCTGTCTTCTCCATCATTCCGCCTCCACTGACGTGATGCCTGGTCTGACTCAGTGGCCCATTTGCAATCTGCCCACCTCCTCAGACTTCTCCTTGGTTAGTTTTCCAATTTTTTCCAAAAGTGAGTTTTCTAAAACACAAATGTGATTGAGGCATGCCTCCAGTTAAATAAAGAACAGCCGCTTGTCACCTGAAGAGCTTATAACACTGTCAGAGCCTCTACAGCCCCCTTTCCCCTACCCCTCCACATTCCCAGGCTCTGCATGTCTGCTCTTGCACTTGTGACTTTTTACCAACTTCTCCCACTGCTCTTCCTACAGATTCTGACCTTCCCTGACTTCTTCAGTCATTCTGAAACTTCCTTCCCTGTGCCTCACCCTCACCGTCCTCGCTCAGCAGTAGACACACTTACGGAATGGTTGACTATGGGGTCTCATGTCTCCCTTCCACTCACTTGATGCTTCTACCTGTTGACATACAGTGAGGGTATAAGAAATACTGAATGGATGGATGAATGAATGCATGAATGGGAGCCAAAGAGATTACAAATAACACTTATAGTGAAAATGAGCTCTCTGGCTATCCATATCCTAGGGCTCACAGAAGCAACCCAGTGTCAAAGACAGCTGAGAGTCATCAACTCGGGGACACTGTTGAAGGGTATAGAAAAACTGCCCATCTTGCCTTCTCCCTCCTGTATGCTTTCATGGAGATTGGGGTTGGTGTAAATGAGTCATGGGAATACCCCAGATCACAGCCAACTCTATCATAGTTTTAGGTTGATTGTAACTCCTCTTTTCTTTTCTTTCTCAGTAGTTGCCAACCGTAGCCAACAGTAGCATGCTCTCACATGTGATTTGACCTCCTCAGTAGTAGGTCCACCTTGCTACACAACAGATGTTCACATTACCCCATGCTGTCTCATTTCTTCTTTCAGATGACTCTATCCACTTCATGGTTGGCAGACTCTCTCCACCAGTGTGGACCTCAACTCGCACACTGTTTGCGGAAGCTCTTCTCTCGTTACAATTACAGGCAACATGAATTGTCTCTTTATCAAAACCACAATTGAATATAAACTCATTATAGAGAAATGGATTCACAAAATTTCCATCTGCTGTATATTAAGACTCATTCTTCCTCTAGCAAGGGCACCAAAGTAGGTCTACTCAGAGTTGGAGATTGATGACAGGGGCCTATGCTAAAACTCAATTATCTCCCACACCTTCCCAAATCCAGTGAGGCAGTCCCTAGGGATGGTCCACAAAGGCTCTTGCAGCCATTGGCCCCAGATTCTAAAAGCAAGCCTCAGCTATCAGCATGCAAAGTGGCTGAGAATTATGCGGTGAGCCTAGAAACCAGAGACAGCCAAGATAAAACTGGGTTCACATCTCAAATAACCTTTCCATGCACTGTGACACAGAGAAATAACAGTTGTATATTCAAATGCATGAGCTCAAGTCAGTAGAATATACTAATCCTTCATCCAATACGGTGAGATTCATTCACTCTGCTTTACTTTTGAGTTCAAATGCAAGAATAATATTGGGGGAATGTACACACGTTCATGTGTAAAAAGCACTAGACTGTACAAAGTGACAGCTAACACTTGATAACTTAGGTTAACAAGGCAGTTGTTGACTGCAGCATTTAAGTTCAGTGTATTTGGAATGGCCTTGGTGATTTTGAGGGCCATTAAGAAGCCTGCCTCAAAGAGAAAAAAAGGGGAACTCTCCTCCTAGACAATATAACTGCAGACAAAGGAAGGATGGTGGTACCTGTCTAGCCAAAACAGAGCCTGAACCACAGCACACCATGCAGTGCTCTGACCACATTAAAAGCAATGTAATGGGGAAGGGGGGCAACATTTTAATAATGTATTTTATTTTATGTAAAAATTCTAAAACATTCCCCACCAAAGCATTATGAGCAATATGAATTGGCCGACATGAAAAATCATTAGTGAGCCATTTAGCATTCTTAGTGTGCACACAAAAAAAATCTTCAGTGGGTGTTTTATTCTCATCCTACATATCAGTTTTCCTCAGAAAGACAATCTATATTTTTATTTGTCTACCCTAGATTTCTTGAGAAATAACTGACAAACAAAACTTCTATAACTTAAATTCACAGCATAATGGCTTAAAATACATATACATTGTCAAATGATTTCCACAGTCAAATTAGCACTATTATAACATTCTCTGTTATAATATGTGTGTAAGGGGATAAGGACAAGTAGAACCGATCCTCTGAGCATATTTCAAATAAATCATATAATACCTTATTATCTACAGCCACAACCCTGCTCATTGGGTCTTGAGCACATACTCATTTTAGAATACAAAGTTTGTTTGTGCTCTTGACAAGCATATCTCCACTTGATACATTTGAATGCGCTGTTTTGTGATTTCATAAAATTTACCATTGAAAATGCAAATTCAAAGCCAGATGTGGTGGCACACACCTATAAAGCCAGCATTTGGGAGGTGTAGCAAGAGGCTCAAGAAGTTGAAGGCCATCATGGGCCTAAGAGGTCATTCCCACACACACCAGGAAAAGAACAAACAAATTCATATCATCACATTTTCCCAAGCATAATTTTAAATTTTCAAAGCCATTCGCCTACAACTTAGCATCCTCACTAACAAGGCCAATTCATCTCTCTGGAAAGAACTATTTTGACTGAATCAAATGTATATCCATTCAGAATCAAGTCTGTCCAAACTGAGTGGACTCACTGATGTGTGTCCACTCAGTATTGACACTGAATTCAAGAAGATTTTGCATAAACTGAAAAGCAATTCTAAACTTGTCAATATCAACAAAACCTTCACTTTTTGTAGCTTCTCAGTCAACCCACAGTGCAGATAAATTACAAGTAAAATATTTGGTATAAGGATTCATGTTAGGAAAAATGTACAAGTTAAGTATTATTGATCATAATTATTGGTCTTGACTTACATATTTCTACCCTCCTATTGAGATTATTAATAATTTCTTCCTATTTTGAGGCTCAAATCTGGCTCATTCACATTCTGTGTACTTTGGTGAGAAACTTTGCTTTGACTGCTGAATTCTGTACATAGAGCCAAGTTACACTGGTTTGAGGGAGAATGCAGTTAAGTCTCCGTGAAACTCTTCTCCAACTCCACTGGCAAGTCTGGAGAAGAATGCACAATTTGGATAAACGCTTTCTCTTCTATTAGCACTTCTTCCAACACTTCTCAAAACTGTCAATGATTCACAAAATACATGAATTCTCAAATCACTTATTCATTAATTAATTTATTCACTTTGATAGAATCTTGCCATATAAGCCAAGTGTGGTATATGCTAGACTAGAACTTATTATACAGCCCAGCTACACTGATGACATGGCTGAAAAATTTGTACTTCCTCTTTCAATAGCCATTAATTACCCTGAGGGAAGGGTAGGACTTCATAGCCCCCTCCACCACCCAGGATGAAGGACCCAATATAGTAGATAATAATAGCTACATTAAATTTGTGAAGGCAACAGCTGTGTCATGTCCAGAAGACACCCCTTAGCTCTACATCTGAACATCTCTTTGTCCTCCGGCTCTTCTTACAATCTCTTCTCCTCCTTTTCCACATTTTCACTGATCCTTGGAAGGGAAATCATATCTTTTATATCATTCACGTAGTCCACACTTGAAAACAGTATTTGAGAACTTGAAGAGTGTAGCTCAGTGGTAGAGCATTTGTCTAGCATGTATGGGGCCCTGGATTTGATGTATGTATTTATATGTATGTATATTATGTGTGTATGTATGTATATGTATATATACATGTGTGTGTATGTATACATATATATATATACATATATATACATCTGTTTGAATACGTATTGGTATCTTTGCAAATTTTTAATAAATTCTTCTTTAATGTTGTCACTGTCCTTAATTCTATAGATATTTGTTTACTGGATGAATTAAAGATCTTTTGATTGATCTATTTAGTCTTATCTTTACAATATTTTAACAAAATTTCAACAGCGATAATAAAATTTATTCTTATCTAAAACTCAAGCTGTGTTATATAGCTGGTCAGTGTGAGAAATTCAGACACTGGTAGAAATTGCTTAGAAATTGTTCTTGGGACATTTAATTCTGACATCAGGCACCAAATTCCTTTTATGTCTTTTGTCTATTAGAAAGCAAACATCTTATCAAACCACTATATGTTTCTCAAAATGTCTCTTTGTGCTATTGATTTTGTATTTACATGGAAAATGAACCAACTCCTATGATTGGCTCTGGGGCCGCCATCTTAATTGTTATACTTGGTGAAGTTTGTTAAGCATCTTCTAATCTTCTTTCTCATTTATTGTCCCCATCCAACACCTAGCCTCCAAACTAAACAACAACAACAACAACAAACAATTAACTGCATGAACTAAATCATAGTTTCCACATTTGATTCTGCAACCAAACTCTTGCCTGAAACTCAAGTGCATGTGCATATTTCACTTTAATCACAGTACAGTTTATAAGATGACTGAAACACCAAGCTAATCAGTGTGGTCACCAGGTATTTGTTTTAGGTCATTATCATTGTAAGTTGCACCATTCTCATAAAATATTCAAATAAATGAATGATCATGTTGCTTAGGTGAATGGGAAGGGTAACATGAACTGAGCGGTGCCATTGGCAATGAGTGGCCGTGTCTCCACAGTACCTGTGTCCCTAATGTTTACATGGTTACAGCAGCACCAGCATCCTACAGTATTTCAGCAAACAAGAAAGGTATTTTTACCCAACAGTACTGCTGTGGTTAGGGGGCAATAAATTTTCATGAGTGCAGGTTTTAAATAAATAAACTGAGCTACAAATAAATAAAATGTAATTAAAAAAAAATTCAGTTGTTCTTCACTCCCAGACAGTGCTAATATAGTGCCAGTGAGAGGTAATTTGAGGAGAGAAGTAGAAGAGGAAAGATGAAGAGGAGAGGAAGGAGAGGAAGGAATGTTCTTACCTTTAACCATGAATAGTAGTTAGGCTAAAACAAATGTCTTTTCTCAGATATTCATTTAGTGCAGGCCTAGAAGAAAAAAAAAAAGCAACCACAATTTAAGATAATTGTCAACAATTTTTAAATGTTTTATAAAACAGGAGGAGACAATTCCTGGTAGTAACATATTCAACCTGCCCATTTCCCACAGGGAAATAGAAAGTGCACATGTTAGACCCATATGAAAGCCACAAGGACTTGATTCATACTATTTCCTACCCAGTACAGTGGCTGATTCACATCAGGACCCTCAATAAATAAATGCATTAAATAAATGCCCTTACTTACATTAGCTAGTTGAAGTTCCTAAGCATTTGTACAAGTTGATAAACTATAAAGTTATGCAATGTTCTAAGTACATACAAAAATCAACCTGTCAGTTTTAATTTATAGTGGAGGAGAAAAGACTGTAAAAATAAATTCTAGAGTAAGCTAAGAAATCTGATATCAACTCTTGCATACCACATCATAACTGCAGGCCAATCAGATAAGATTCCCAAACACCATTATCTTGCACTATTTATTGCTACAAAATCAAATCATCACTCACTTTTTTTTTTTACATATATCTTTTTATGGCTTTGTTGAAGAAGACCTGAAAAGAGATTCCTGACCTCTGGGTTCATGTTTTGTTTTGTTTTTGCTAATTAGCAGTATTTGAATTTTGACTGAAAATTTAAAACCAAGACCTGATAGCATTTTATGAAGCTGGTGACCTTATCCATATATGAAAACCTCCACAGCGTGGTGGATGTAAGATGTAAGAAAAGAAAAGGTGATAAATTCCTCTAAGGACTGATAAATCGTCACGTTGCTTTTTCGTGCCTACTTTGAGGTATCATATGTGACCAATGATGTCATGATAGGTCATCTCAAGGAGTCAGGTCACAAGGCACCTCACTTTGATCACTACAGCTTCCGCTTCATCTAACTTTATGAGGACCTTAGAGGCTCTGAAAGATGTTCTTGGGGGACATAGGGCAGAAAGAGTTCACCTCATCCATTTAATGAAGAAACAAAGGCAGGTGTCAGATGACATTTCACATCATGGAGCCAAGGGGACAGAGGCTTAAAGAATGGAAGTCTCTTCCTCTGAGATTAACCCATTTTCCCTTTGACTCTATTTATAGCAAAATGACGTATTGATGGAGTTGTCTGGAACAAGAATAAGAAATGCCCAATGGGAGGAGGATAAAATAACAAATAAAGATGTCTTTTAAAAGTCACAAGAAATCATATTCTTATATACCTAGGGAAAAAACTGTAGTACACCTAAGTCTGTGTATAAATATACATATATAGTTTAAATGACATTTTCTCATCTGAGTTGACAATGACACCTCTAAAAGCCAAAGATCACCTAACGTGAAGCCTAACACCAGACATGAGAATCCCTCTTTTGGGTCATGTTCAGGGTTGTCCAAGACTCCTTAAACACTACAGACTATTACTGTTGCCCTTGTTTGCACCCTTAGGTGGGAAAGCAATGCCTATTGCTGAAGATACCATGCACTTCAGACACAGAGACCAGAGATACCTGAGCTGGAACTGACCTCAAGGTCTTCTTCCTGAGAACTAGCTTTCACAATATCAGAAGGCACGTTGCAAGCTTCCAAGCAACCAACAGTCCTACCCAGATATGATGCTTATAAAGCTCAATGGCTTGCATGACCCAATAGCCGTAAGGGTGCAGTAGTGGCACACATAACTTGGCAGTAGCCAACAACTCTCTAATTGGACTTGAGACCCACTCAACATGAGGAAAATTATGCGAGGTCCTGGAAACCTAGCCAGCTATCCAGGCCTAGAGAAGTCACGGATCTCAGAGGAGAATCTGTAATCATCACATCACTAAACAGTGTAATCCCTAATAACATTATAAACATTTGTCCTACTACCAACAGATAAGAGTAATCTTCTTTCATCGAGGAAACTTCTCTTTGCAGCAGATAAAGGCCATTACATAAGACCACAACCAATCAAAATGCAGAGTTAAGGATGCTAGTCCCAACAGATAGAGTTATGAAACATTCTCACACCTAAAGCTCGGAATACATTGCAGAAAGTGGGAGTAGAAAAGATAGTAAGACTCAGAGGATTCCACAGTTTGCTGTGTACCTTCTCTCCTAGGAATGTCAGAAGTCTCACCAGTATGGCTGCTTAAACATTATCTGAGCAAGGACAAAAGACATGTTGGACATGGCAAAGTGGTCAAAGGAAAGAACAATAGATTTCATCACTAAACAAAGAGCTACAGGCAACTAAGGAGTGCTAAGAGGGAGAGAAACAGCATTAGTCAAGGAGGAGACACTATTTGGTTATCCAGTACCAGAGGGTCAGCCCTGAGCACATACATGCAAGTAACATTATACAGATTGTTCAGATTATATATAGGATATATATATCTTATATTTATTAAGTAATATTATAATATAGAACCTTATGTAATAATATATATTATAAAAGAGAGAAAGATATACATGCAATGACAGTTAGTGAAAAAAAGAGGCCATGGATTTGAAAGAGAATAATAAGTGAGTTTGGAGGGAGAAAGGAGAAGGGGAAATGATGTAATTATAACCTCAAAAATAAAAGAAATTAAAAAAAAATTAATTCCCATCAGAAACTTTAAAACGCTAAGAAGACTTTTTTCACATGGGGGTCAGGGAGGACAAACTGGATTGCTTATAGTCTTAAGACTAACTGAAAACCCCACCTCAGAGAGAGAAAATCCTAATAATCTCATTGCTGACAGCACTTGGGGACTTTTAAGCATTTAACGATATAGGAAGGCAAAAAAAACATGAATGACCCGGATGAGACGGGTTCACTTAATGAATCTGGACAGGCTGCATTTCCTCCAAGCATTCCATTAGCCATGTTTTGTCCCTGGCTTATGTAAAAATATCGTATTATATAAGTGCCTGCGTTTGGACATGCAGATAATTAAAATAGAGGTTTAATGACCATTTGGTTTTACAAAGTTATGACATTTCCTATACAAAGTCAAGGGCTTATTTCCTCTCTAATTCATTTGATAACTTGCCTGGATGGTAATATGAGTTGTGTGTTTTAAGATATTATTTGTTTAGCCTAGGGGTAATGTAAATTCTAAAATGTAAAAGCTACAACTCTAACGATCTGTATAATAACACTCTGTATTTATCCAGAGCCAACTTAATGCCCTTTCTATTTTGTGTTCTCTGTACTTTTGACTAGAGCATTGGGGGAAAATATTCAAAGACGAGACCTCCAACAAGCAATTTTATGTCCACAATATCTGCCACCAGCTCCATCCAAGTGCCTTTCCCCCTGCACACCACCGAATCCATCCTGTACACTCACCAATCGAGAAGAGTTTTCTATTTTACATTTTCTTAATTCTAATTAAACAAATCTTAATCTTGACTTTAATGGCTGCAATTATGATACTTCATTATGTTAAATGTTAGTTGCAACATAAGAATAAATTGTATAAACAGTTTAGCTGCAGTCGCATGGCGTCTGAGTGTACATTACTCATTAACAAGATGTGGGTAGCAGCAATTATAACATTTCCTCCTAATGTCCCCATTTATTGAGTCACAGCAGCAAGCCCCCTTTCACATCGCTCTCTGATTGACGATAGAGCTTTTGTGCTGGTGGTAAAACAGGCACTGTAACCCGCTGTGTGCCTCCAACTCAGATCGATGGAAGTACACATTAGCTCTTAGCCTCGCAGGCCGGAGTTCTTGAAGGTCAGAGTAGCCATCAGCATCACTGTAGGGTATAAAAATCATTTCACAAACTGTGAACAAAAACAACACAACTTGCTTTTCAGTGTGATTATTGTTTATAGATACAGCAAGCCAAGAATTAAAGCATAGCCTTGGGGCAGCGCAATTATTTACAGCTGAAGACTCATATCGTTATTAGCATGCTCCTAATTGCTTGAAGTTATATCAATGTTAGTTGATTTAACACATTTTTTATAACATGCATGGAAATTGGGTCTTCTGCATATGGAGTGTCAGTTTAACTGGTAGATGGTTTTCTAATTTATCAAAGTTCTCCCCCCGCCCCCTTCTAATTGTTCTGTTTTGGTTTGGTTTCACTTTTTCTGTTTTGAAGGAAGTTTTTTCCCCTTTAGCAGGGAGAGTTGAGTCTGAGCTTTAGTCTATATACTGTCTTTTAACACTAGCAGCACCATGATTGTTTTGTTTCCTTTTCACTAAAAATTGAGTCCATGAATGTACAATAGCATCTTCAATTAAGAAATGAATCAAGGTTTCTTTTTTTTTTTTCTCTATGAACCAAGCTTGAACTTTGGTTAAGAGTACAACCACACAGGAAATAGAGGGCTTTCGTCATGCCAAGATGAGGTTTCCATCTCACAATCAATCCATCAGCTCCTTTAAGTATACATAAGGAAAATAAAGCTGCACAAATACTGCAGCGGAGATGGAAACTGACTGGTGCATGGGAGAAGAAAAGGAGAGGACGGCGTTAGGAATTTGCAAGGCCAAAATGAATTCTCCCTCTTTTTCGTGGTGTTCATTACCTGGCTCTGGTTATTTTTTTCTTCTGTAGTTTCTTTTCTACCTGCAGGGAGTGACACTTGTACTGCTACCTAAACAACTGGGCTCCTACTAGGGGGCCCAACCCAGAGGCTTTCGAAACCAGAAAATATCTCCACATGGGAGCCCAGTGCACAGCTTCTACCATGCTCTGTGTCTGAGGAAAAGTCAGCCCTGAGACATTAAGCTAAGCATTTACGTTGAGATGCAGTTGGGAAAAATAAAGAAACTAATTCCAGAACAATAAACCGAGACAAAGTGAAGACGTAAAAGAATAACCTCCTCCGAGGAGCAGCACCCCTCAGCGTCAGACTCCTCCCTCTCTACAGACAGACTTTGAAAAGTCCCAATCAGCTGTAGGCTTAACCCCAACCCCACCACTCATTCCTTCCTCATTTCCTTTCCAAATGAATGGTCTTCTATGATATTATGATAAGAGAGCTGAGAAAATATAAATGTTTATAAGAATACTTCCCAAAGGGAAATATCAATTTAATGGCTAATGTATGTTTTCACAAAAAAGGATCACCACTTGCAGATAGCAAAGTCTCTGAGGCTATCTGAGACAATCACTAATGGGGCTTATTGTTTACAGGTAAGTGAAAACAAATCCCAGGGGCCTCTGCTCTGGGTCACAGAGGTTCCCCCGGAGACCTTATGAAACCTAAGCTGCAATTGTCAACCTGTTAAAAGTCACCACGTTACTTAACGCTTCTGATACTATCAAAGAGACATCTGGTAGAAATCTTTTCTGATGTCCGTGGACAATTCTGTTTCATCAACGGGAATAAAGTGCTAACCACTCTCTCTACTTTATGGAGGACATAGAAGACTTTTACATCGTATTTTAGATTCATTTATTTTAGACTGCCTCACAACAAATTATAGACTCTGTAGCCACCCTGATAGACTGTTTGCAAAGCTCAACCTGCTTCAATTCCAGTGTCCTTTGCACACCATCTTGTGAAAATGGAAAGAAGGTGAGAGGTGGAGAGGTTGGAAAAGTCATTGTCACTATGAGTGGGTGGCATAGGGTGGCAGAGCTGTTCCCCTCAGAGAATGAGTGACACCTTCCCTTCCACATAGAAATGATCTTAAGCAAGCAGAAGAGGCTTAATCAGGCACATAAGGTAAGTTTATGTTGAGTGTTTTTTTAATTTACCTTATTTTATATATAGTAATATATAATAATTTTACTTAGTCTATATTCTAGAAGACAGAAGCAAAATGAATCAGATGGAGAAAACCAAGTGGGACAAAGTAAGTAGTTTTAAATTTAACATTTTCACTACAGCACTTCAGAATCTTCTGGGAGACCAGATCACACTGTGACACACTGGCTCGTTTTCCCTCTTGCCTTCCAAAACTCACAGGGTTCCCTTGGCTACTGAGATTATTTTCAGGAGCATGTTCCATAGGCTGAATTACAAATCTCAACTTTTACCCTCAGATCTGGGTTAAGCACTTGCTTTTCTCGTCCCACTGGCTGGAGTTATTTCCTAATGGGTGCAAACGTAGACAGGCATTCTAATGGTACAACAGTTGAACGGGGTTTTCTGACTTTATCATCCTCAAGGCTTCATTCCTCCCTAGAGTGAGGAAAATGTCACTGCAGTAACCATTCAACTGTTAGCCCTGAAGGATAAAAAGAGGCCGTTTTGACAGTCCCATCTTCAGAGGTGCCTTAGATTGGAGCTAAACTTTACCTGTGGTCTACTCTGCATGGAATCAAATTCCTAAGACCCATGAAACAAATACTTACTTTTAAAACTGCGTCAAAAAGAGCCACGCATTCAGGGCTCTGCCCTTCCTTCTCAGTCTCCTCTGCTCCTCCATCTTAGGTCCCTTTTGAGGAACCTCAAGTCCAGGGCAGGGCTATGGGAGAAGGGGAGCTGAGCTGGCTGGGAACAAGTCTTGGGATCTCACAGGTTACACCATCTGCTGGGCAGATAACATCTGCAGAGAATGACAGGGCAGGGGTGAAGGGGAGAAAGGCCAAGTGGTAGAAGAGAGACAACTGTGGGGGAAGACCGGCACTGTTGCAAGAATTCTGTCATCTCCACTCTTCCCTCTGAGGCTCTCAGTGGCAGCCTCAGGGTGCATTGCAAGTGGTATGTTTCTATAGCTCCCTGACTCCTTCATCTCATTTTGTCTCTGCACTTCCTTTCATTCTGAGGGTAATAGATTTTCCTTTGATTCGTATCTTTTTTTAATGCCCTGGCAATTCCATACACATATATTTATAATGCATTTTGGTCATTTTCACCTCCCCTATCACCTTTTCTAACCCCTCTCCTACTCCTGTTGAGACCCCCTTTTTCTTCCCAACACCCCCTCCTACTTTCAAGGCTTGTTTTTGCTGGGTTTTTGTGACCCACTGACTTTAATTAGGGTCACTTGCAGCATCAAGAATGGGAGGTTGTGAACTGGAGCATGGACGCTTCCCCATTTAACTGATTTGCCCCCTTGAAGGCACAGCCCCTATCTTACTTTGTCTTTCACTCAAAGAACAAAACAGGTTTTGCTTCGCAGTGACTGCTGTGGTGACTCCTGATGTCACCCACACCTAGTACCTTGAGCGTGTTTGCCCTGCTATGCCTGCCAGAGCAGGTGCTGGGGTGAAAGAGTCCCCTGCAGTCACAGGGAGCCACAGATTAGTCAGTCCTAACAGCAGCTTGAGTGCTGAGCACAGTGGATTCCCCTGTATAGAGGAACAAAGAGGTGGCTTACTGACCATCCCAAGTGCATCCTCAAGTTTCCAGGCCCTGCCAAGCTTCACTGTGGCCAAATCTTAAGGCGGGTGAAGGCAAAACATAGATCAACACTGAGCCCCTAGCAGTGAACAACAGGCAAAGTTAAACCACCACATATTCTCCCCCCCCTCTCTCCCTCCCCCTCTTTTTATCCCTTCTCTGCTTCCTCTCCCCGCCCCCCACCTTCCCATTTCACCTCTGGTCCTATTCCCTTCTCCCCCCCCCCCTTCTTCTTCTCTCTCTGTCCCTTTTCTTCCCTCTTCCTCACCTTCCTCCCTCTCTCCCTTCCTACCTCATCCCCTCCCTCCTCTCTTTTTTTCTCTCTCCCTCCCTCCCCCTGTCTTTCTTTGCTAAGTATGCAACTATTTCAGCCATAGGCCTCTCAGACCACAGGACTGGGATCCGCCCAGGTACCATCCTGTCATTTCTATCATAGACTTGGACTGTGGAGAGGAAACAATGGCAGGCAAACTGACCCAGCTCCACAGGGGCATGGCATAAAACCACACCTGCCATCTCAGAGGCAGTGTTAGTGAAAATGCTCAGATCTCCAGTTTATACAAAACCCAAAGCCGGGTTCATGAGCTCATGGGGAAGCCAGTTTATTTAGTAGTAACCGCCAACTAATTCTGACAGTAGCAGCTACTTTCTCCACCCAATACCTTTTTTAAATTGTAATGATGATTCTAGCCTTTTCTTCGCTGTGATAAGAATCACAGAGCCACTCAACCTAAAGGAGAAGCATTTCTAAGGCTTGAGTCATGGTTGTTCAGACTCAGCCCTGTAGACTCAGGGTAAGGGGAAAGCATCATGGTGGAAAGTGTGCTGTGAATTACAGCTGCTCAAGAAGCTCTTTGTGAAGTGAGGAAGGTCTGAAGGCCCTGGGGACAAGATATATCCTCCCAAAGTGCACCCCAGTCCTTGCAATACTTCCAACAACCACCTCCAAATAGCTCACTCAGGCTTCACACGTTGAACCCATCAAGAGCCAATCACCTCTCAATAAAGCCACCAGCTAGGGACTAACCTTCAACACATGGGCCTCTGTGGAGTTCAGGGCACATCCAAAGCTTAACAATGGATGGTCCCAGCACCCATCCTGTGGGAAAACCCATGTCATTGGCTAGTGACAGTAAGACACATTAAGGCTTTGGCCTCAGCACCCTAAGCAGTACTGAGCAAGTCCCTTACCATCACTGTACCTCAATCTTTTCCACAATCCACTCCACTGTGGCACAATGAGGAACAAACAGGAGCACAGTGAAGTGTTTAACCTCTGTGACTGTCATTCAACCCCACTAGTCTGTTAACTTTGTCATGTACTTTTCCAGCATCACACTCCTGAGTTCTCAAGCACCATTCAAATTACATTAAGGCTATGGTCATGTCAAAAGGTGTCTAGAGGGCCAGCAAGATGGTTCAGTTGGGTGTGCCTGCCAAGCCTGACTCATGTAGTGAAAAGAGAGAACTGACCCCAGCAACTTGTCCTCTGACCTCTACAGACACATAGTAACAGGTATATCCAGACATGCATTCACAAATAAGTAAATAAATGGAGTTTTTGAAATTTCAAAAATGTGCCAAGGGTCATGAGGAAAAATGACAAGGAAATTCCCACTTAACAATTTCAAATCATTGAGAGTCCTCATGTTGCTAAGCAATGTGGATAATATAAATCATATTCCATGATAGACAAATTAAGAAAGGGGCAAGTAAAAGGCTTAGACATAATAACCGAAGAGAGTGAGCACTGTAGGGGAACGAAGCACCCTCTCGCAGAAGAACCACAATAAAAGTACTAACCAGGGTTGCAGGGAACAGCTCTTGTGATGAGCCAGCCTAGTGCCCCTTTCAGTGTACTCAGTAAACCTGTTTTTTGTTTATTTGTTCATTTGTTTGTTGGTTGGTTAGTTGCTGTTGTTGTTTTTCCCAAAGCATGGCTGTTGCTTTGCAGATGTTAGCAAAACACTTCATGGCTGCCACTAAATCAAGGAGGTGAAGGCTTTCTTTTGTCAGACAGAATTAAGCGGTGAGAAAACCAATGGCAAGCCCAGGTCATCCCTATTGGGGTGTTCTAGAAGTTCTAGAGATGGATGGGATGGACCAGAACTGCAGACTGCTCCTCTTTTCACTTCTCTTATCTGTATGCTGAATAGCCAACACCCACACCTTACAGCACCATAAAATTCAGTCAATGCTAATGTATCAGGGACTTCTCTCACGGTTGTGACAACATACCAGACAGGAGCAACTCCAGAGAAGAGAGGCTTCCTTCATTGATGCAGCAGTGTCAGCAGCCTCTCTAACTGTGCTTTTATCCCAGAAACAGAGAGGAGATAGGAAGCTGGGCTGAACCTCACAACCTCTTCCCAGGGACCCTCTTCCTTTCGCAACGTTCTCTGTGCACAAGTGTTCAGGCGCATGAACTGGGGCGGGGGGAGGGGTGCGAGGAGGGAATGTCACACTCACACCACACCTGCTAATGACTTTGTTTTCCTAACCAAGCATTTTGTTTTGCACTGACACACCCTCACATTTCCATGCTGGTTTCCATGTTGAAAAGAATTTGAAAACAGATCCAGAAACTTCTGACTATGAAGGTGTACTCCGAAAGCAGTAGATTGAACCCTAGAGGAGTGCGAGTAGAGCCTTGTTCAGAAGGATGCGGCAGCGACAGCAGAAATTAGTAATCAAGAGGTGACACTTGGCCTCATGGGAAACTTCCAGCGTTTAATCTCAAGAGCAGAAACAGAAGGTGACTTCTCCCATCTACCACATCTTCCTACTTAAGCATGGCCTCTCAAAGGTTTCCATCCCCACCCTCCACCTCCCACCAACACACACAGAATGCTAGCTGTCTCTGCTAATGAGCATCCGCTCTGTCATCCTCAGCCTTCAGCAGCTGAGGACATTTCTTTTTTCATCTCCTATGGCTGTGAAGAGCTTTCAGATTTAGCTTTAATCACTCTTCCTTTTTAAGTTAGGTTCAAACGCTGTAAAACAATAGTAACCATTAAGCACTGCTCCATCAGTATCTGAGGCACTGAGATGAGGCCGCCAGCTTCAGTAGTTATCAAAACTGCAACTTCTAACCATGGGAGCCTTTCATCTGCAGTCAGCTTCCCTACTGCCCGGCGTGCCCAGGCTGCAGCCTTGAAGCCTCCAGTTTTCCATTCTCCTGTCTCCTATTTTGACAGGCCCGGATTTGCCATGCCCAAACTATAGATGATTCTTCTCTACAAGTTGCAGGTGTTTGTGTATGTACAGGTACATACATGTTGTGTGCATGCATGTGCGTGTGGAGGGACGGGGGTGTGTATGTAGAGGCCAGAGATCAAGCCTGGGCATCTTCCTCAGTGTCCTTTCTGGCTGCTTTTTGGAGACAGGGTCTCTCACTGAGCCTGAAGCTCACTAATTCACTAATTCAGGAAGACTGGCTGGCCGGCAAACTCCCAGGAACCTCCTATCACCACCTGCCCAATGCCGAGGCTACAAGCACATGTCTACTGAGTCCGATTTTTGTGTGGGTGTTGGGGATCCAAACTCAGACCCTTGCTCTGGATGGAAAGCACCTTGCCTGATGAGTCATCTCTCCAGTGCCGAACCCCCAGATTTGCCTTTATTGTTTCTTTCCCTTGTAGGTAACCGACACCTTCAAGGGTGGGCTGAGCTCTCCCTCCAGATCTTTTTTTTTTTTTTCTGGGTGTCTCTGCTTCCTATGCTTTCTGTGCCTACATGGAGAGGAGGCTCACTGTTAGCTTTGTCCCTGAGGTGTCCCCTGCATGAAGGAACAGAAGTCTGGTTCACTGGTCCTCATTTCTCTAGCAGAGTAACCACTCATGGATAAATGTTTGCTGATTTCCCATGCTGGTCCTAAAGGATGGGAATGTCAAACATGCATCCCCTGCTCTTTCTGCACATGCTCACTAGCTCTCAAGCAGCCTCGAGATTGCTTTGAGGGTCCTGCAGTCATTTTAGAGCAGAGAGAATCTGCTCTTCAGGGTTGCTTCACGGAAGGTGCCATTGAAGAGTCTCGCACGGGCGGCACGAGGCGCACTGCAAGCTGCTGCTCTTCTGTAAAACTCTGGCCGTTTCTTTGTTCTTCCTCTGAATTTTTTAATTACAGTTTTGGTTTTGTTGTTGCTGTTGTTATCTGGGGGAAGGTGTTTGGTTTGAGCTGGGACCTCGTGTAGGCCAGGCTGGCTGGGCAATCCCAATCTACCTGCCTCCGCCTCAGAGATTACAGGTATGCACCACCTCACCCCTCGCCTGAGTCCATTGAAAGGGTTTTTCCCCTCAGGCTTCTGCTTCCCACTCCTCTTCAGAGCTGCGCCTTGCACCTGACCAGTCCCACTCACTCTGTCAGTCAAACTCTCCTGTTACTTCATTTAAAAGGCTTCTAAAATCCCATTGCCTCTAATAAGCAACCAGTTAATTTGGAAGGAGGCAGCAATTTCCCTCTGCCAAGTGGTTCTCACAATTTCCTGCCCTAGTGGCTACATTACATGCCACAGGCCCAATTCCTCTGAGGACCGACTCCTCACTCTGGAAACTAAAGGGTTGTCTGGAGTTTCCTATCGGAGAACATTTGGCTTTTTGTTGATGTTGTTTTGTTTTTCAAGACAGGGTTTCTCTGTGTAGCCTTGGCTGTCCTGGACTCACTTTGTAGTCCAGGCTGGCCTTGAACTTACAGAGGTCTGCCTGCCTGTGCCTCGGAGAGTTCTGGCATTACCACACTCCAGCCATTTTGCATTTTTCTAATACCTTCCTTCCTCAAGGAAAGTCCAGGCCTTCATATATGTTTTAAGTGAAATGAAAAAGTATGAAAACACCAATCATAATTTTTTTAGGCTACAACTTATTCTACAATCATTGACTCAGTAATAGAATACGGGGCTTTGATATGACTTAGGGTTTAGTTTTCGTGGGTTTGAGACAGAGCCTTGTATTGTAGTCCAGGCTGGCCTCTAACTTATGAGTCTTCTTATGTAGTCCAGGCTGGCCTCTAACTTATGAGTCTTCTTATGGAGTCCAGGCTGGCCTCTAACTTATGAGTCTTCTTATGGAGTCCAGGCTGGCCTCTAACTTATGAGTCTTCTTATGTAGTCCAGGCTGGCCTCCAGCTTATGAGTCTTCTTATGTAGTCCAGGCTGGCCTCCAGCTTATGGCCTCCTTCCTCAGACTCAAGAGTGCTAA
This sequence comes from Acomys minous, assembly GCF_964271855.1. NCBI lineage: Eukaryota > Metazoa > Chordata > Mammalia > Rodentia > Muridae > Acomys > Acomys minous. The sequence goes on along the minus strand of NC_140490.1, from coordinate 53,903,316 downwards.
GATCAGAGTAGAATTAAGAGGTGACCTTTTTTTTAGTCTTGTGCCACTGCTTTGTAAAGAGTGGTAATGAGAGGCTAGGGAGATGGGCGGGCGGTAAAATGTCTGCTGTGGAAACTAAGGAACCTGAATCACATGCCCAGAAACCATGCAAAACCCAGTCTGGTCGAACTGATGAGCTGGGTTCAGTGAGAGACACTATTTCCCTACATAAGGGGGAGAGTGGCTAAGGAAGACACCTGATGTTGACCTATGGCTTCTCCATGCTCATGTACACACATAAAACACCCACACACATATGTACATGTGTGTGCACACACACTCACACACTTAAACAAGTAAGTAGTTTTGTTTGCTGTTTGCTTATTTGTTAAAGAATAGACCTGTCTGGAACAACATGGGTTAGTCAAATGCAGCACTGTGAATTTACAATCTCTCCTAGAACACACGTGTCTTACTTGTGTTTTTCAATGAGGAGAGCATTCCAGCCAGATGTAGAATGGACCATTTGGTCAAGCAGCAACTCCTGGAATGAACACTCACATCTCTCAGGTGTTCAGCCTTTCAGCCTGGACAGGTATCTCCTCTCAAAGATGCGCATGAGAGCTAAATACACGTAAAGGCTTCACATCTGTTGTCTTTGCATTCTGGAGTCAAAATCACCCAGCCTCCCTGCAGCTAGTCAAGACTCTAAAAGTTGTAAGGGAATTTTTCTCTTCAGAATCCTACAAGATTCGGGAAAGATTGACAGTTGACTTCAGTGCCTGCCCGGCACCTTCCCGGAGGTCACGCCTTTTTGTTTTTAAACAGGATGCCGTTACTCTGCACATTCACAAATGTGAGCTGCCGATGTGCACAGACATTCTGTGTGAACACCGCTTTGATCCTGTGTGACGTGTCCCAGGAACCTGAAAGCAGAAGGAAAATGAGTGGAGAGGAGCCCCGGGAGACAATGGTTTACAAATCAGAACTTCCACGCAACCAATGGAAGAGGTCACAGGGTGCCGTGCCAGAGCAGGAAGGCCAAGCAATGCGACTGATAGATGCTAATCATTGTGATGCCAAAAAATGCGGGACACAAATCATTCAACTAACTGTTGGGTGTTGGTATCTGTACCTTTCACTGTAGAGTACATCATATTTTGCAATAACTGTAATGTGAGCATTCAGGCCACAGAATAAATAAAATGAAACATATAGTAGGAACATCCAAAACAGTGTTTTCCTGAGGACTAGAGAGATGACTCAGTGGGTAAAGCAGGCGGCGTAGAAGTGTGGGGATCTGTGTGTGAACCGCCAGGCTCTATGTAAAGTGTGAGTCAGCAATGCAAGGGCTCCTCTTGTGAGAGGGGAGCCAGAGTTGCCACCTGAGAAGCCCTGGAAAGAAAGGAGCCAGCCAGCTCATGACAAAGACAAACAGTGACAAAGGCACGGCCACAAACGCTATGGACACACACCTGAGATTGTCCTCTGACTGCCACACACATACATCACACACATGCCCAAACACACACACACACACACACACACACACACACACACAGAGTGAGAGAAAGAGAAACAGAGACAGAGACAGAAAGACAGAGAGACAGAGAGAGAGAGAGACAGAGACAGAGAGACACAGAGACACAGAGAGATAGCAAACATGCACAAAACTTAACAAGAAATCCTGAAAAGAAAATAAGCTTCCAAAAGTGTTTAAGGGTCCAAGAATTAAACAACTGACTCATCTCCTTCTAGTAATAAAATGGTGGGTGGGACCTGCTTGTTTGGTATCAGTTCTGGTAACTTTTAATTGCTGTTTAGGAATGTATGACGTTAGCAGGGCTTGGAGAGGCATTCCTTTAATTCTAGCACTTGGGAAGCCGAGACAGGTGGATCTCTGTGAGTTTGAGGACAAAAGGAATGTACAAGATGCTGTTGGCATAAATTTAAACCTTAGTAAATGCACTACCCTACATCAAGTTTGAACCAGATTTGTTTCTCTTTTTCTCAGAAGAAGCATATGGAAGTGAATGGGAGTGAGTGTGCTCGTCCGCCCTGAGGAGCAACCTACTCTTACCACAGCCCTAAGGACAGGATCTCATTTTGTCCCCCGAAAGTCCTCCTGAGGTAAATACTGCCTTTATCCCAATTTACACATAAGATTAAAAAAAGACTGGAGCATCACCTGTTCTAAGGAAGACAGAAGGAGGTAAAGACCGAAACACCCACACTCATAGAGTCTCAAATACAGAACCCACACTCACATCCCTCTGTTGCATCCACAGTGATGAGAAAGGTAATGTATCCAGACAAAGAAGCCCAGCAGGTTGTCATAGTGACAGATCCGAAGCTTGCCTTCAAACACTACAGCTGTGCCAAATCCAGCTGTGCACTCCTGAAGTAACCATCCAGTCCACCTAGACTTCAGTTTCCTTGTGTATAAAATAAGATATTAGTCCCTACTTGAAATGGTTATTAAGAATTAAATTAGTTAATATATGTAAAGCATCGAGAACAGACGTCAGCACATACTGGGTATCCAGTGTATTTTTTTTCTTCATAGAAACTGCCACAGCCCATCTGTGCAATTACAACAAAACACATTGCATTGGTGTGATGAAATGGTCTTGCTTCTCACCTTGGCATTGATGAACTACTTGCATTTCTTTGGAAGAAGCTTTGACATGGAGGGCAGTAGGACCTACCCTGAATGTGGGTGGCACCTTCCAACAGGACAGTTGTGGTGTGAAAAGAGAAGTCAAAAGACATAGCATGCAAACCTGGAAGCCCTTTCTTTTTGTGATGTCCTCTTTCTCCCACTGTTGGCACCTGCTGACGTGGGCATCCAGTCTCTTCAGGTTTTCAATGCTGACTCACTCTCAATGACTACGCAGGGAACTTTCAGGCTTCCAGTGCTGACTTAGGGATACCTTGGTGCCCCACTTTCTAGGCAGAGAGCCTGATTTTCCACTTCTCCAGCAAGTAGACAGCCACTGCTGAGTGACCCAGGCCCTTATCAAGGCCAACCTTGTAAAAAATATCCATTATATACATGTATATTCAAATATATGTAGCCATGTTTAATTCATACATGCATATGCTATTGGCCCTGTTGCTCTGAAGAATCCCATCATGTACAGTCTAATCCGAAAGGAAAACAAGTTGGTTTCTCCCAGTTTTGAATTCCAGTGCCACACCCCAGCATGGCACCTGTTTCTGTGTCCTCGGGAGGGACACATGCTGTGTCAGCTCAGAGCAGAGCAGACAAAAGAGAGCAGTGCCAAGTCTCCAAGCCCTCGGTGACTCTAACATGACCCATGAGGGCTCCATGCTCTGGCTTAATCATGTGGACACCACCCTTCCACTTTATACATCTATTGGACAGTAAGTTGCAACATTGTATCTTGGGGTATAAAGAACACTACTCTGTTCTAAGGGAAGAGCAGGATGTCAGAGGCAAAGCCACACAGATTTTTTCCTCCAACAGTGCTGTAGCTTCAGAGAACCAACTAGACCCAAGCTCCGGCTTTCCCAGTCAAATCCTGGTACATGATTCAGAAGTATTGAAACCATGCTGAGAATGTATACAAGCAGGTGCAAGAAAGAACTTGTTTCATTTCTGGAGCAGGTGCTCTCACTCTGTTGAGCACTACAGCCACTTAATGGATATGCTGGGAGCTGCTGTCGACCTTCTCACGTATGCACAAGTAAGTTTCTGCACAGGATTTCTGGTGTGCCAGGAGTCCTGAAACTTCTCTCCCAAAGGAGAGCCCTGCCTTGGAGGGATGGGGTTGAAGCAGGAGACCCATCTCTTTATCAGGTCCTCTGTAGCCAACGAGATGTTTTTGGAGATATCACAAATATCCTTCTCCAAATAAGAAGATTAAGGCCAATGATCCCTAAAACTGTGCTTTCAGGAAGTCTGCTTTCAGAATGATATCCCAGGCTCTTACGAATGACCAATTTCAGTCATTTATTAGTTTCTTCCCTAGGTTTCTTAATTACTATTGATCTTGCTTTAGCTAGTGCTGTCAGCTCTAGAGAAAATGGGAAATTACCTTAGTCTTTATGGACATCTTCTGAGTTTTGAATTTATAATTTACTGCCCAATATCTCGCAGTTTCTATAAAAGAATCTGCATGCTCATGAACACTCTGTCACTTGATTGCTAGTGTACACACAATGATCTGAGTCGCCTGTGAGCAGAACTTGTGGATACTATATAATTGGATTCTTCTTTGAGATTCTCATCACATTGTAATCCTTGCTGTCTTTAATGCCAAGCTAACTTAAATGGTAGATTAAAGAGAGAAAGAACGAGAACTCCATAAAGTTTACCAGCTGAGGGCTTGACTATGACTGCATCACAGAGGCTCTTGAGGCTAAGATGGTCTTTAAAGCTGAAAAGCAGACACACTGGCAAAATAATGCTACTCACATCATCATTGCCCCACGTGTCTGCAAAGACCTGTTATGGATGGCATCTTCTTATTGTCCCGTGGGTCTGCAAAGTCTTGTTATAGGTATTGCCTCAATTGTCATGGTCATCTTTTTGTTTCCCTTTTATTTTGAAAGGACTTTGGGTTTACAAAAAAGTCCCCAAGATGGTACACAGAGGTCCCATAGGCTGAGAATTTAGCTACGTTCCCTGAGTGAGGTATCACATACATAATCACTATAGGACAGAGGTCAAAAAGAGAAGGAGATTAGCACTGGGAATCAGCCCAACTGGTCGAGTGCTTCACCACACAAGCATGAAGAGCTGAACTGGATGCTCAGTGCCCGTGCTGGCCATGGTGACAGTGTCTGTAATGCCAGTACATGGGAGGTAGAAAGAGGAACATCTCTGGGACACACCAGCCAGAGCCAACCTAATCAAGAAACCCCGGGCCAATGAGAGACCCTGCTTCAAAAATGAATGGCTGTTGAGGAATGATGGCTGCTGTTGCCCTCTGACCTATACACACAAACACACTTGCACACATATGTATGTCCATATGCATATGGACATGCATACACACACACACACACACACACACACACACACACACACACACAAATATATCAGTAATGGTTCAATTCTATCTACTACACCACACCTTCAGGGCTCAGCAACAGCACTGATGTTCTTCCTCAGAGTCTCACTGTGGAATCTGACCTAGGACCCCACATTGGCTAACTGCAGTCTGACCCCTCCCTGGTAGGTGATGGTCTCAGAGTCTTTCCAACTCCTCCTTGACTTGAGTAGAGAGTCCCAGTGTTTTACATACTCTTCCTTGGCTGTGTTTGTCTGCTGCCTACTCATAATTAGCCTGGGGCTGTGTTCCAGGAAAGCAGAAGACCAGAGAGAGAATCAAAATTGCCATTTCATTGTATCATCTCAGGGATAACATCAGAATAACTTATGGCCAGCAATATTTCCCTGAATCACTTGGTCAGGATGAAATTGGACTGTTTTCTACATTCTAAAAACACTAATTTCTTCTTTAATCTATGGGCTGGAAGCAAGCCACTACGGTAAGTCCTGATTTTAGAGTTTAGCTTTAACTTCTGAAGCTGTGTGAGGCAAGGAGAGGGGGAGGTGTATGGACCCGTATCATTCAACCGACTTCCGGAGCCCACCACCGCTTAAAGCGCACATTGCTGTGTCCTTTACAGAGTTCAAGGCAGGGCTGACCAAGCCTAACGGCTTGAGCATAGGAGCGTTACTGTACAATACCACTGCCTAGTCTATTTCTACACATTTTCCCATGACAGCGTAGTGTCCATTTAAGTAAAATTGTCCAGGGTTTAACAGGAGCCCAGCAATACGCACTTTTGATTTTTCTTTCGTTGCACACCTAAAATCGTCTCTTAGTTGAAATAATCTGTGACTGAAAAGGTCGGTGGGGTTTGCAACACCTGTCTGGAGGCCTTTCATGTGTGACCTGAGAGGTCCTGGCTTGTCAAGGGCCCATACCTTCCTCAGTCTCTGCACCATCCAGCTCTGGCATCTCCGCACAAACCTTTTCTTTGAAGGCTTATTTATTATTATGCACACAGTTCTCTGCTTGCATGCACACCTGCAGGACAGAAAAAGGCATCAGATCACATTCTAGATGGTTGTGAGTCACCATGTGGTTGCTGGGAATTGAACTCAGGACCTCTGGAGGAGCAGTCAGTTCCCTTAACCTCTGAGCCACCTCTCTAGCCCCACAGATCTTTTCCTACTGCAAGAGTGTCCCGCGGCAACACATTTTTCTATACCGTTAATGAAAGGTAGGGTGGAAGTTTTGTCCTTATCTTGGTATTTACCTTAGAGAACAGATCTTTTGTCACCCAGTCCAGTGGGGGAGCCTACCACAGCACAGGCCTATCAGGAAGAATCCATGGGCTAGGTGGCCTAAGTGATGCAGACACATTTTTGAGGTGAACTCACCACCTGTCCGAGGTCAGTGGTTTCTGCAAGGCTCTCTGCCTGCATTCCCCAGGCTTGGGAGACCTATAGGAGCACAAGGACCCTCACATAGAGGTCAAGGGAGGCCGGATTGCAGCAGAGGACACAAAGGAGGCAAGATGCACTATTGCATTACTAATTCCCAAGAGCAAGCCACAGTCAGTGGCCCCACCTCACGTCAAGTGCAGGAACTCACAGAGCTTTAGAGGTCGCATTTCTTCTGGCACAACTGCTTGTCATATCAGTCAGTCAAGCGGTGCTTAATAAGCACTTGTTTGCAATGGTGAGCCATTGAACCCACGGGAGAGTTGATCCAGAGGGGCGGGGTACCACCCACCAAGGCAGCTCACACACAGTGCAGTAGAAAGACACCATGCATAATGGGGACCCTCCAGCCAACCACAAAAGGGGGCAGCTCTGTGTTACCTGTTCTGAGGTTTCTTGGGTTTTGCTATCTACTTAAATGGTGTGTGTGTGTGTGTGTGTGTGTGTGTGTGTGTGTGTGTGTGTGTGTGTGTCTTCTGTCTTTCCCTTTTGTCTCTCCTCTTTCTCTCCTTTTCCCTTCTCCTCCTTTCTCTCTTGTGCTCCTTCTTCTGGCTCTCCTCCTTCTTTCCTCCCTCCTTTCTCTCTCTCCTCCTCTCCCCCTCTCTCCCCCTCTTCCCCTCTCTCTCTCCCCTCCTCACTTCCTCCCTCCCCTTCTGCATTCTACTGATATCCGACAGCTGTGGCATCAGGCACTCACCTGTTTCTTTTTTTTTTTTTTTTTTGTATATTTTATTTTTTTAATTTTTTTCATACTACATCTTAATTGTTAGCCCATTCCTTGTATCCTCCCATTCCTCCCTCCCTCCCGCTTTCCTCCTACTCCCCTCCCCTATATCTGTGACTGAGGGGGGCCTCCTCCCCCTGTATATGCTCATAGGGCATCAAGTCTCTTCTTGGTAACCTGCTATCCTTCCTCTGAGTGCCACCAGGCCTCCCCATCCAGGGGACATGGTCAAAAATGGGGCACCAGAGTTCACATGAAAGTCAGACCCCACTCTCCACTCAACGGTGGAGAATGTCCCGTCCATTGGCTAGATCTGGGTCAGGGTTCAAAGTTTACTGCATGTATTGTCCTTGGCTGGTGCCATAGTTTGAGCAGGACCCCTGGACCCAGATCCTGTTTCTACAAACATTTTAACTCTGACCCAACTATGTAACCTGTAAAAGTGTGACAAATAGTCATGAGTTTACAGTGATCATTTAAATGTTAATTTGCCTCTGAAAACATTTTTCTAAACTGTCAACACCACTCCCACAGAAGCATGCATCAAGCTCGTCCCTGCATTACCTGGAAAGAATTTCCAGTGCAATGGTGATGTCCACCTTAACCTATATTCAGGAATTATCTCATCTCTACTACCATGTATTTACATTCCGCATGAATTCAAAAACTGATTCCTTTTCAGACACCTTTTAAATTGACTACACTAAAATAAATATTAAACTTGAAGCAAATTAAAAAGAGCCCAAAAGAGTCACTCTGCTAAACTGGAAAGTGTATAGTGTTTTTTTTAATCTTTTTTAAATTTGTCATTAAATTTATATAACTTAACATTCATAGTTTGCCACACATGATGACCCATAACTGTAATTCCAGTAGCTGGGAGGCTGAGGCCAGAGGAACAAGAGTTCAAATCTGTCTTAGGTTACATAAGAAGAACTTATCCTTATAAAATGACGGATTCTCCAGTTTTGAAAATCTTAATGATACAATCATGGTCTGTAGCACTTTCCTCTGAATTGAATCGTTCCCTCCTGCAGGGGCCACAAAAGAAGGAATCCCACAAGACTCCAAAAGTAAAGGAAATGTACAAGGCTTGGGATATACACAAAACTTACTAGGCTCAGGAAGCTATAAGATTCACAAGGTGCCTCCCTAGGTGTTATAAATAGTACCAGCTGTTGATGTGAGGAAAATCTCCAGCCAAAGAATGCGGGAAGTTCCAGAGATGCAGGCATGTTGTGATGAGATTTCAATGAGGCAAATGCATTTTAATCTCTATGCTCCCAGAAGCAACCCCAGTAAACTTACTAGGTCATTAAACTAGTCTTGGATGTAGTCTTTTCTTGGGTGTGTTGTGAGTGGACTGTCTGGAATGAACTGTTCATCTGCTTATGTTTCCCTAAGAAAAGCCACATGAGGTGCCACCATCATCCCATTGAGCTCCAGAATTCCCAGCAACGGGGAGGGGGGCTCTCCAGGATAACTGACTTAATGAAAACGTTATGTGGACCCCCCCCCCCCGAGATTAAGCTCCCGTGCCCTATTTTTGGCCACCTTGCAAGACTCACTCTCTGTTTTGTTTCAATTGTTTTGTGGTGTATAAAGAGGCAGCCACTGGTTTTCAAAGATATAGTTGGCTTTGAGAGAAAGAAAGAAAGAAAGAAAGAAAGAAAGAACGAAAGAAAGAAAGAAAAGAAAAGAAAACTTGTTCTGCTGGTTTTGTGAAACAAAAGGATATTCTCTGTCTTCAGAATCAAAAATACCTAATTGTTGGGTCAGGGGGCAGCAATCTTCAGTTTTATTGAAATGGTTACCAATGGCTACTAAACGTTTATAGACAGAAGACAAGGCATTAAAGCATAGTGTTGTACCCTGGCAGTGGCAGTGCACATATTTAGTTCCAGCCCTGGGGCGGTGTGGGTGTGTATATGTGTGTGTGTGTGTGTGTGTGTGTGTGTGTGTGTGTGTGTGTACACGTGTGTGTGTGTGCGCGTGTGCGTGCGTGCATGTGTGTGTATGTGCAGAGGCGGGCAGATTTCTGAGTTCAAGGCCAGCCTTGTCCACATAGGGAGTTTCCAGACAGCCAGGGCTACACAGAAAAGTCCTGTTTCAAAAAGCAAAATCAAGCAAACAAGCAGACAAACAGAAGAGCATCCTGTGGCTCATCAAACAATCCACATACAGAATGGCTGGGACACCAGGTGACAGGTCACCTATGTGATGTCCAGGTGTTTAGTCTTCACCTGTGGAAAGGCTTCATCCACTGGAGACCCTTGCAAGATGCTGTAACTCTTGTTAACTCTGCATTCCCCCCCCCCCAATAAAAACCCTCACCCTCACTATCTCTTTGTCTTGTTTTTTCCTCATTGTTTTCCTGCAAATCTATTTCAGGTAAGTGTGCTGGTTGGTATATTTTACTTTGCCTAATTTACTAGAACTGAATTTGAAATGCTTTTGTAATGAAAATTAAAACTAACACACTAAATAAGTCATTTTAAAAGATTCAGTTTCAACACTTCTTCACAGCGGCCCCGCTCAGTTGGAGAAGCCTTCGCGCTAATCTTTATCTGAAATTCTGTGGGAATGTGTGCTTCCAGCCGTGCGTGAGTTCACAGCCCCCATCCACCCTGTGCAAAGGACAGGTTATTGTCTGGACATGGAAAGATGCCCGGCCACTCATCTCTGAACACTGAGTCGCCAGGCAATGGCACTATTGTGAGAGAGTGAGACTTTGGGTAAATAGGACTCACCTGGGGGATGGAGTGGACCTGGTAAGGGCTGTAACCTGGCCCTGATTCCTGTCCCATCAGCTGCCTCACACTGGCTACAACATCTGGATGGAGTGGACTGTGTAAGGGCTATAACCTGGCCCCGATTTCTGTCCTCTTCTGCATTGTGTCTGTCCCATCAGCTGCCTCGCACTGGCTACAACATCTAGGAGCTGCTCCATCATAACTCCACTGCCATGACGAGTGAGAACCATGGACCAAATCAAAGCGTTCCCCACTGAGTTGCTCCATCTGGAGTTTAGTCACAGCAGCAAGAACATTAGGTAAGACAGGAAGAGAGGAGGAAAGCCAGTGATGACCCTTCACCTCCAACAAGCCTTTCCTACTAACTCAGATATGAACTTAAACTTTACAGGGAAAAATAGATAGCACTATTATGGGGTTTATGTAATGTATGTGGGTTTAGGTAATCTCATTTAACTATTTGTTAAGTTTAATATGTGTGCAAGAGGAAGAATATATCTAACGAAGGCTAAGCTGTACTCATTTCCAATAAAGTGAGCCTCTGGAGGGTCCTTAGCTTAGATACAGGAGAAAATATCACAAAGCGAAAATGTAAAGTATTAGAAAAACAAAATGCAGACAATCTTCGCATCCTTTGAATTTTAAAGAAAGATAAGTTAGAAGTCATAAATTAAAAATGTATGGTTTGTTCAAAACAATAAAAATTAAAAAACATAAACTGCTACAAAGAAACCCTGTCTTGAAAAAACCAAAAAGCAAATACCACTCCCCTGTCCCCCCAAAAAAGCAGAAACTAATTAGAAGGAATTTTATGTAAAAAAAAAAAAAAAAAAAAAAAAAGCTTTCTTATCTGGATAAACTCATAACAAGAACAAATCTGGATTCTGGATTCCCCTGCTAGGGAAAGGATTGCATACCCGTGTGCACTAACGCCTTTACAGAGATAAGCCCAACACCAACACTAACAGAAATATTGCTTCCTCTTCCCCCTCTTATTATGTTTTCTCTGTCATAAGAGATGCAAAGGAAGCTGAAAGACTTAAGGACTGTGACATTTGAATAACCCTCACCTGCCAGGTATCCAGATATGACAGCTACAAGAAAGCCTGGCCTGCCCCTCCTTCAGAGAAAAACACGTGACCCACTCCACATTCCATGGCTGGCTGAGGGTTTGCTCACAAACAAATACAGAACCTCAGGCTTCCTGTATGCTATCGAAACAATCGTAAAAACTAAAAATAAAGCTTCTGAAGAAGCTAACTAGGGAGACCAGCACCAAGAAAAACAGCTTTGAAAAAAATAAATAATAAATAAATAAATAGAAAAACAGTGCTAAATAGAAGGCAAAAAAAAATCTCTACATAAAGTTTTTTTCATCCTTTGGGAGTTTTCTTTTGTGGGGGCAGTTCTTAAAGAAGTGCCTGTTGCAATTCTCCAGGCAACCAGTAGCCATGCAGGATGCACAGGGCTCAACAAAGCACTGGCTCAAAGGGCCCCTCTGATATCTGCCAGTAAATTCCACAAAGCAAAGTGCTCAAGTCATCCCAGAGAGCAGTATGCACACTGCACAGATCTGGTGCAGCAAATCTTAAATAATAACCCGTTGAAAAGAAAAGACAAAACCAAATATTGGGGATTTATGTCAAAAGTTCCAATCTGTGTTAACTTCAGTGGGTAAAGGGACGTGGTGTTTATGGGGATGACTCTCAGGCAGATTTTAATGCAAGGCCGGATTTTTTTTTTTTGACAAGGTAAAGTCTTTTAAAAGGCTCATTTGAAGCTCTGTATTGATTCACCATTATATTCTAAGTCACTCTCTTTGTATTAGACATGCCAGCATTATGTGGAAAAGGAGACTTGTTTCTGCATGTTCTTCATTGAACTCGCAGTAGGAGGTTACACACACACACACACACACACACACACACACACACACACACACACTTGCACATACACTCATGCACACATTCACACCCACACATGCACTCACACTCTCACACACACACTGCCATCTTCAAAGCACCTTTGTGCTTGTGTCAAATGCAGGGCCCACGCCCCAGTTGGAGATGACGTGTATCACATATATGGCCCCCCGCCCCAGTTACTGGGTGGCCTGTGCTTGCTTGATTCTGAGAGACCATGTCCACCCAGGCTTAAACCCATTTTGCTGTAAAATTCCGTGTGCTGGAGAAAGAAAGCTGAGCTGCACAGAAAGAGTGACACCCACCCCCACCCCTGCCCCCACAAGATGACAGGTGAGAACTCCATTACTCCAAATATTGCTATCACCCTGCTTTTCATGGAGTCAGCAAACCCAGTAGGTAGCTCAGCTCACAAAAGGGATGATGCCCTGTGATAAGAACACCTCACCGCTCTCAGCACACAGGCCCCGGTGTCAGCCTTGCACATATTAAAGGCTTGCAGAAAGAGACACGCACCATCCAATTTCTCGTGTCTTTTGTGCATGTATGCCCAGTGTCCAGAGAAGCCAGGAGAAGGCCTCTGAGCCCCCTGGAACTGCAGTTAGGGACAGTTGTGATCTTCTGTGTGGATGTTGGGAACCAAAACAGGGTTCCCGTCAAAGAGTAGCAAATGCTCTTGACTGCTGGGCCATCTCTCCAAGTGCAAGACATTACAAGTGCCCATTCTTATCTGAGCATGGCAAGGTGTGGGACGTCTGTCCCCTTACACTGAAACAGGAGCCGTGTTTCATGTTACATTGAAAAGCATCCATGTCAGCCTGAAGGATAAATCGAGCTAAAGGGTTCCTAAAAGCCCTAGTCAACACCCACAGGCAGATCGGAGGAAGCATCTAAAGCCCAAATCACATCTCCCAAAGCCTACTCACTCATTATTTCTTCTTCTCAGTTTTGAAAGTATCTGGCCTGAGGGGACAGTCATCTCCCTAGAATTGTAACAAACAAAACACTCTTGAAACAATAGTAAGAGCGGTCCCTAATTTATTTAGAGCCATTTCCTTAAATAGATGGTGTGGTTCACCAAAGAAGACAGCGTTATTTCTGATGGTGACCCCTGAGGGTATGCAGTTACAGTGAGTGGCTTTGTGTAGCTGGGGATCACATTTCATAAATGAGACGGCTTCTGGAAAACTGGGGTGTTCCTCTGCAGTCACGGGACCTTTAAAAGGCCCCGATGTTGAAATGGGAACAGGAATATGTTTCCTAAGATGTCATTACTCATTCAACAGACAAGGGGTGGACCAAGGCTGGAGCTTAACTGTAGAGTGTTTCCCTCACATGCACGAGGCCAAAGATTCAGACCCCTAGTCCCGCCAAATGAGAGCGACACTCTGCATGTTGTGTGGAAAGAACGTGCACTCTGGTGTCAGCCTCACCTTGGAAGCCAGTTTTCCAAGGCACCTACGAGGCATATTGGAATTCCAACTTGGTCAAGATGCAGAAAGAACTACCTGTCGGTGCCCAGCCGTGAGGTCCCGACATCCTCCGCTCAACAAGCTTGGGCTACATACCAGCAACAGGAAGGTTAGTGGAGGACATTTCTGCTGGGGAAACTTAGACTTAGGACCTAGACACAACTTTGGATTCCTTGTCAGCCTCCAGCGTGATACATAGATGCATCCAAATATTAACTCCTTCAGGACCTTGTGAACTAAAGTACAAACATGATTTGTGAATGACTTGGGTATCACACACACACACACACACACACACACACACACACACACACACACTAATCTGGCAAGATAAGCCTCTTCCATCAAGAATCTATGGATTTTTTTCATTAATTTATTTATTTAATCATTTTATAGCCTCTCATACCCTCTCCTCCCACTCCCCCTTCTCTGGGTACCAACCCACCTCACCTGGCATGTCACGTTGCAGGAAGACTAAGCACATCCCCTCCCACTAAAGCCAGACAAGGCAGCCCAGCTACGGGAAAGGGATCCAAAGGCAGACAACAGGGTCAGAGACAGGCCCCACTTGAATTGTTAGAGGACCCACAGGAAGAGCAAGTTGCACATCTGCTACATATCTATAGGAGTCCTAGGTCCAGCCCATGCGTACTTTTTGGTTGGTGATTCAGCCCCATGTGCGTGGGGTTATTTTACTATGTAAGTCTTCAAATAAATGGATAAGCATTGAAAAATGTCCACTCTCCAAGCTTAAAAAAAAAGGGGGGGTGGGATCTAGAGGTCATTAATGACCCACATGGACGATGCTTCCCCTGTTCCCCTGTATTGTGTATCAGCAAGCCATCATCTCTGTGTCCTATAAATGAGAAAGGAGGAGAGCGAGTCTAAGAAGAGAGTAAGAAGCACAGGGTGACCTTCCCAATTAGACGGGAGTCTGTCTGTTCTTTGGAATCCCGGGGTATACTCCAGGGCTCACATTTTGTAGATATTGGCTTGGAGCACAAACTGTCGTTCATTTTTGTCAAAGTCCATTCTCACCCCTGTAACAGCTACCACACCTGCCTTTACCCTGTGGCAAGTGTTATGTGTGTGTTTACGGAGCAACACATACATAGCTTGTGGGTGAGGGACAGTGAGGAGCAAAGTCCCTGTCATCTAAATATCAGGATCTCCCTTACCACTGATTTCTGGGATTGCTATCTGTAGTTATAGAAACAGAGAATAGCCATGGGGCCATACCTTAGTCCTCCCACTAAATTAGTCCCAAGAGATTTAAAGGACCATGTTTTTTCTGTTTCTGTCCTTTGGGAGGTGAGACATTTAGAGACCAGCATTTTCCAAAGCAATCACTTTAGAAATGGAATTTACAAAAATCATTACACATTCCTAGGGAAAAGTATGGGCTAAGAGAAAGGTTAAGAAAGCTCCAAGTCTATACCCTGGCAGAAACAGAGGAAGGAAAGAAAGAAGGGAGGGAAGAAGAGCAGGAGAGAGGGAAGGAGGAAGGAAGGGAGGGTCTGATCTCCAGTGTTAACACGTGATTCAGTCTTCAACATAAAATAGCAAGGCTTGTAAATGAACAAAAACCATGGATCATCAATAACCAACAGATCATGAAAGAATCTAAGTTGTGAATTTACTAAACAAAGACTTTAAAACAACTGCTTTTACAAAATGGATGACATAGAAATGCCTAGAATCTAGATATTCTATATTCTAGACAATGTTGTATGAACATACAAATAGAAATAGCAAAATAATAATAATAATAATAATAATAATAATAATAATAATAATAATAATAAGACAAACCGTGTAGAACTCAAAATACAATAACTAAAAAGGAATTTTTGTAATGATTTTAAGGGCAAACTTAAAGAGACAGAATAATCAGTGAACTTGAGCATCAGTTAGTTGTTTTTACCAGGTCAGATGATCAGAAAGAAAAACAATCAGAAAACCACTGCATTGGCTCATAGGCCTGTCAGACATCATGAAGCTGACCAAAATGTAAGAATGAATGCGGGGGGGGGGGGCAGGCAGGGGGGGGAGACAAAGACATTTCTTCAAGACTAATGACTAAAACTTTCCCAAACTTGATAAAAGACATGACTATAAACAGCCAAGAAGTCTACAAGATTCCAAGAATGCAGAGAACTACACACGCAAGTCAAGTTACAATCAAACTGTTGGAACACACACACACACACACACACACACACACACACACACACACACACACACACACACACAAAAAAAAACTAACAAAACCAGAGAAACAGCTTTGAAGTGAAAAAGCGGCCATTCATTCCATGCGGCCACTCTGTGGGATGGTTTCTTGTCACATGCAAGCCTTCCTCCATGGGATGATTTGCAGGTCTCTCAAAATGACTCCTTGTTATACGTACAAAAACTAATAAGTAAATAATAGCCACTGAAAGAGTTCTTCCACATTAACATGAAAGAAAACACTAGAGGAGAAACAAGCATAGCATAGAGGTCAATATGTGGCCAATTATAAAAGCTAATAAAAAATTTGTCTGGGTCTTTACGCATCTAATGAACCAGTTTTAGAAAGTGGACACCCTGGAAGCTTCTCCTCTGACCTCTACACACTCTGTGTGACGTGTGAGTGACTCTTCAAACCCCCGCCCAACAAAAAGACATAAACAAACATAATTTTAAAAATTAATGTCATATATGAAACCCCTGGCTTCACATCAGAGTCAATAGTGAAAGGCTGAGACTTTTCCTTCAAGACAGGAAATGGGAAACTCGGCAAGGGTGCCTTCACCTGCCACCCCTATTCAGGAGAACACTGGAAGTTCTAGCCACAGCACATAAGCAAGAAAAAGCGATTAAAAAGGCATCCAAGTTGGAAAGAAAAGGGTAAAATTATTCTGCTGTAGATTATATGATTTTTATCTGTTAAAAGAAAATTAAAGGTTCCAGTTTTAAATAAAAACTAGAACTAGTAATGAAATCAACCACATCGTAGGAAACAGAATCAACACGTACAAATCAATGGTAATGTTATACGCTAGCAATAACCAGCCCAAAGAGGAAATTAAAAAAAAAAAACTACTAGAATTACAATACTTTCAAAAGATGCAAACACATAAGAAATCACTTATGCAAGGATGTGAAATGCGTCTACAACCAACACCACACATATTGACAAAAGAAATCTTTAAAAGACTCACAGAAAGGGGGCCTGTGCAAAGTCTTGCACCAACCAAGGACAATGCATGCAGTAAACCTAGACCCCCTCTGTTCGGATCTAGCCAATGGACAGCTCGTTCTCCACGGTTGTGGAGAGAGCAGGGATGGCCTCTAATGTGAACTCTGAGGTCTGCAATTTGATCACTTCTTCTAGGTGGGGAAGCCCTGTGGGCACACAGAGGAAGGGGCAGCAGGCTACCCAGATGAGCCCTGATAGGCTGTGATCATATGGTGGGGGAGAAGGTCACCTTCTGTCAGAGGTCTAGGGGGAGGGGATAGGGTGGGAACAGGAAGATGCAAGCAAGGGGATAACAACCAGGATGTAATCTGAATAAATTATAATAAATTAACTTTTAAAAGACTCACAGAAATAGAAATATAATCCTGTTCATAAATGGGAAGGGCTGATATCATTAAGATAGTAATAACACCCAAAGCAAATTGCAAACATCATGTAATCCCTACCAAAGTCATAATCTTTTTTTTTATATATATAAAAACAGAAAATTCAGTACTAAAATTCACAGGAAATCCTGATAACATGCTAAAACAAAAACAACAAAAATCTTTTCTTAAAAAGTAGGGGATTCACGTTTCCCTAACTCAAAATTTACTACAACCCACAGTAATCAAAATACCAAAGTACTGATATAGAGATAAAAACAAGGCCAAGGCAATAGAATATAGAGCTCATGGGGGAAATCTTATATATACAATTTTTAATAAGGGTGGCAACACGACTCAGTGGAGCAGAGACTTCCACAAATGGTACTGAGGACACTGAGCATCTGCATCCAGAGGAGTGAAGTAAAACCCTTTCCTGGTTTCCAAATTGTTTTCTCTTGCTGCTTTAAAACACTGACCCAAAGCAGCCTAGGGGAGAAATGAGTTGAGTTTATTTTATACTTTATAGTGTTTCTCATCCTGGGAATCCAAGGCAGGACCTGAGGAAGAGACTACAGAAGAACACACAGCTACTTATCTGCCTAGGGATGGCTCTGCCCATAGTGGACTGCACACTTGTACATCTATTAGCAGTTAGAAATCTGTCCCCATAGACACGCCCACAGGCCAGTCTAATGGAGGCAATTCCTTAGTTGAGATGACCTCTTCCTGAGTAAGTCTAAGTTTGTGTCAAGTTGACAAACAACTGTGCTGCCTGCCTCGTGTCTGTCATACACGAGAACGAACTTATGATGATGAGTCAAAGAGATACACAGATGGACTGAAGTTATAAAACTCTTTTTCAAACATTTGGAGCAAAAACTTTGACCCTGGATGGTTTCAGGAATAGCAAAAAAAAAAAAAAAAAAAAAAAAGACAGTGTGGATCTCGGGAAAATCAAAGACTTTTGCACATCAATGGAGAATATTAGCGAGAGAAATGACAAGCAATATAGTGGAAGAAAATATTTGTAAATCACATGCCTGATAAGAGATTAGTAGCATCTACAGATATACAGAAACATCCCGTACTACACACACAAGAATTACAATTCAGAATAAGCATACTTCAATACAGATTTTTCAGTAAATGATATTATGAATAGCCAAAAAAATGTGAGAAGACATCTAATATCACTTACTCTTAGAAAAATACCAAGAAAAGCCTTGCCAGAGTGTCTTGCAGCCATTAGAATTGCCTTAGTAAGGAAATCAGAAAATAGGTATTGATGAGGACACTAAAAAATGGAATCCTCAGGCACTATTGGTCGGGGGTGTAAAATGCTCCAGCATTGTTAAAACAACAACAGCAACAACAAAAACACGCAACTTCTCAAATGTTTAAAGCCTCATAGTCAGGGCTGGAGGATGGCCCAGTGGTTAGGAGCACTTGCAGCACAGTTTTGAGAACCCCAATTCAAATGCTGGCACTCAGGAAACAAACCTGGCATGCTGGGCTTTACTACAACCCCAGCTCCAAAGGGGACAGAAGCTGCCAGCCTGTCTGAGAAAACCCAAGCCCCCAATTCAGGGAGAGTCCTGCCTCATGGGCATACACTCTAACAATGCCCTCTTCTGGCCTCCATGAGTGTGCACGCATGCACACACACACACACACACACACACACACACACACACACACAAATAACTCTTTTAAAAATTAAAATGCAATACCCTAAGTACGTTTTTCAGAAATTCCCGTTTTCTGTAGCCCCTCACATGAGACCCTGTACAAAGTGAAATAAGCCATGCACAGAAACACAGGTGCTGTGAGACTCTACTCACCTGAGGTACTGCTGTGGTCACATTTGTACAGAAAGGAAGCAAACAGTGGCTGGCTGTCAGGATCTGAAGGAGAGAGAATGGGACGCTCTGTAGATGTCATTTCAGTTTAGGATGCTGAAAGAGGTTTGGGGACCAAAGAGATACGATTGCGTAACAGGGGCCACGCACTTAACCCCCCAGAAACGCATACTTAAGAATGAGCATGGCAGCAAACTCCACAGTGTGTGTATCTTACCACAGGCTTTAATTAACTTTTGATGAAGGAAATTTCATTTCAGAGAAAGTTCTTCATTCTTCTATCAGACGTCAATGACCCACCACAAGCACTCTGTAGGTTGGCAGTGTGGTTCAAACATATGTTTCTGTAGAGGAGCAATGGTGAAGGTTTACTAAGCTTGCTATTGCAGACAATGCTCAGACAAGGTTAGAAATGAGACTGATCTAAACTTGAACCTGGTTTCTGCACTGGCCAAATGGGTCACTAAAACATTCAGCTTATACGTTTGTTTTATTTTATTTGAGTTTTAGTCCCTCATATATGAACCCCTTACATGATTATGGTAAGGGCGCTTAACACAGCACCTAAACACTGGTCATAGTAGATAGTAAATGAATTGCAGCTGCCACTATTTATATAACTAAATGTTGACAATATAAAATAATCAGGCTCCCTAAGGAGTTAGAGGGAGGAGATGGTCGGTTGATATGACTAAATTACATTGTATAGGCTCATAACTTTTTCAAAGAATAAATAATATGGTTTAAAAGGAAAAGAAAATAATCAGGCCAGCAGGTGCTCAAATGAAAAGGCCCTTGCCGTGCTATGGTGACGGCCTGAGTTTGGATTCTCAGACCAACCTAAAGGCAGATGCAGCAGAGCGTGTCTTTAACCCCGGCATGCCTATGGCGACATGGCATGCGGAGATGGAAGCATGCTCAGAAGCTCATAGACCAGCTACAATGACGTAAGCAACAGAGAGCATCAAAAGATCATGCCTCAAACCATGTGACCTCCATGTGCATGCAGGATTTTAAAGGGGGAAGTAGTAAACCACAGTAACATAGCACATGGTACCTAATAGACACTTCAAAAATATCATCATCATCATCATCATCATCATCATCATCATCATCATCACCATCACTATCACCGCCATCGCCACCACTGGTAGCTGTTTTGTTATTGTTATCCTGCTTTGATTTTGCAGTTTTTACTTCTAATACAGGTGTGTCTGCAATAAAAGAAGCCTTGGATGTTTTAAAAACAAGTTTATCCTTTAATCTTATTTCCACAGAAACTTATTTTCCACTTTAATAGAATGTATTTTGTTTAAGATAATTAAGCCAAAATATGTGAAAAAAAAATATGGCACCAGCACCACTAAATTCAAAGGATGAGCCCCAGCCTCCTCATTTCCTCTGAGTACTTAGGAAACCATTAGAACTTTTTAATTATTTTGGTTTTTTTTTTTAATCAGAAACTATCAGTTTTCTGTAGTTTGTCTTAAATAATCAATATTTGCTAACATTTCTGTTCTCTCCAGAGGGTAGCAATTAGAACGTAGCAATAAATTGTCATTAACGTACAGAGTTGTAAGTGTCATATGTATCTTATAAAATAAACATCTGCTGAAAACCGTGAGTGAATCCATACATTGTAAACTAGAAAGCATTTTTCAATGTTCCCTAAAAGCCTAAATAACTTTTATTTCCTTTCTAAAATTAGAGGCTTTCTGAGTAGCATCATTCTGAGTTTATAATCTTCATATTTTTCCCTGGCTCGGCATTTTCCCATTCTTATTTCTCTCCATATGTCTGAAATAGTCATTTGAAGCAGCAAGCCTACGTTAATTACCAGAGACAAGTGTTAATGGATTTTAATTTTGCTTTATTAGAATTTATGCAAATTTCACTGTTGAGATTTCAAATAAAATTCTTACAATCCCAACCGTGGGTTTTTTTTTTCTTTTTTTTTTTTTTTTTTCTTTTTGATGTTGACTTCACTTTGTAAATCAGAAGAAGGAAAGTTTTTTTAATATGTTCAGCGATGGAGACTGTTGATGGCATTACCCTTTAACAAGAAATAGGTGTCGTCAAATCAGCGTTAAAACTGTGTGAGTTTCATAATTCATTAATTAACACTTATCCTGCCTTCCTAAATGTTCCAGTACTCAGCCACACATCCTGGTCGGCCTGCTTATTTTCTGACTGACTGCTTGTTTGTGTCTTGATCAAAACAGGCACTCTGGCAGCTGCTCAACAATGTTGTTTTTCACCTGCTTTTTCCTGTGACACGGATTTATGTCAGAGTAGATTTAGTGATCAAAAAATACGCTAGCTTAAGAAAAATATGAAAATGTTTTTATATATGTATATATACATCTATATATCCCTGGCTCTAAATTTATTTCCAAAGTCATATTCCATATAGTCATGTCCATTAGCCATAACCATACTGTTGAACTTTGTATTCATCACTGAATGATATCTTCTATAGCACTTTCTATAGGGCTTTCACACAAATTCAAATTGCAAATTCCCATAGCAATATAAAATTGATGGAAAAGCTCCATGTTGGGCCATTTTGTGTTGCTGTAACAAAATTCCTAAGGCTGGATACCTTCATAAAGAAAAGAGGTTTATTATCTCTCCCAGTTTGGGAGATCTAAGAGCTTCCCATTGATACCTGCTTAGCTTGTATGACAGTGTTGTTGCAGAGGGCACCGTAATGCCTGGTACATGTGTGGGAGAGAGTTCAAGAGAGGAACCAGGCTGACTTACAACAGCCCATCCTTAAGGGAACTAATTCAGCCTGCAGATTTTGACCCACTCCCCCAGAAGAGCATTAATCCAATCACTGGGATGGTTAGCCAATAATCTAACTGCCTGCTGCTTGATCCAACCTCTTCTGCCATTTGAATTCACCAAAGTGAGTGCCAAGCTTCCAGCTCATGAACTTTGGGGGAACAAACCACACCCGCAGCATGCCTTTGTCCCCGTTTTCCACATCAGGAAACTGAAGTGTTAGCTAGGGTCCAAGTTCATATAACTGATACCTAAAAAGTCTGGACAGGACCAGTTTTGACCGGCTTACTCTGTCCCGCAATGTTCTCTTCTGCCACAGAGGCCTTGACGTAGGAAATAGAGCACTGAGGGATGGAGGGCTGACTCACGTGACGTAGCTACCTGGTTGCTCAAATGTGGCAGTTTGAAGAGAAACACTGTAAGTTCCCTGATGCATCTCCCTTCAAGAGGCAGAATCCAGTCCCCATTTCCCCAAGGGTAATACTATTCCTTTTGAGCCACGAAGACACGCTAATTCCTGGTCCAGATGTCTATTGATAACACATTGCACATATGCAAACATATTCTTAGAAATGGACAGATGTTAGTTCATTGAAAGGGAAGGTTCAGGTTATCAGAGACTCTGGACCTTTGAGTGGCACAAAGACACACAGAGACTCTAAAACTCAAGAAGTAATGTGGATGCTATAGCCCATGTGGGTAGCATCCCTCAGGGTTGACAGCTGGGACCAACACTTTCAGGATTTAAAAACCCAACTCAGGCACCCACTGTATATTGTGGCCACATTACTTTGACTCCATACCTCTGGTTCCTTACGTGTAAAATGGGAGCACTTGGGGACTTCAGAAGACCGTGTAAAGGTTCCGTGTGACACCACACGGGGTGGATCTCAGCTTCTAGGACATAGTTAAAGCTCAATAGACATTTGTATAACAATTGGCAGTATAAGTGGGCTTATAGGAGAGCGGAGGAGAAATAGAACCGAGCTTCATGCTTGCAGTACTTTGATACTCAGAGGGCCGTGGGACCTGCCGTGTCGATGGGTTGGCTAGGTCATGTGGGACTCAAGGGCTCATTGCCAGACTAGAGGGTTACTGATGTCAATCATCTGTGACAGCAGAGTCACCCTGTGGAGCCTCTAGATTTTTCTTTTCATTCCCCCAAAATATGAGTGAAGATTCCAGGCATCATTTAAATGATACAAAACTAGCCCTGTGTGAGGTTCGAGTACATGGAAGCCACAAAGCAGTAAGAAAATGACTAAAGAAACCTTGGGTCTGGGGCCACACAGAAGGGCTAGTTGAACAATGGTGTCCCTTTGCAGCATTGGTCCCTTTCTTAAGACTAAAGGCAAGTCCCTGTTATGCAGAAGCCAAGGACCTGCAATCCTGTCCTCAAGGATGTGTGCTCCAAAAGGTGACATGCCTAGCCCACAGTATCTACTGCAGGCTCCTTTTACCTCCGAGCAACCAAGTGTTCCTTCCCTTCTTCCTAAAGAGAAACCCCGAAGCCCTGTCCAGATTGGCAGTGCGTGGTTTTAAAATCCAGGATTTGGAAAAGGCAGTAGTGGCCACTGTTCTAATTAATGCCAGACGGCCTCAAAGACCATCGTTCACCTACAAGTGAAACTAATTATTGGCCTTTTTCCCCGAGACTCCCTTACTGTGGTATGGAAATAGCAGCAGCTGGGTCATCCTGCCCAGTTTCTGCTGAGGCCTTTCAGCAAATCTGTTTCCAGTTCTTGGGGGCCCACCCTCCCCCCCCCCCACTACCCCTAAAAGAAGTGTTCAGGAAATAGAACCCAGTAAAATGATTTATAGGAGCTCCAGTCTGGTGGAGAACACACTGCTATGGAGGCAATGAATTCCAGTCCCTTCTCGGTCATGACCAGGTGTAAACAAACGGAGTTAAAAGAGGCCGACAGGGACTGAAAAGAAAACGGGGGGGTGCATACAGGGGCTATGAGTCCTAAGCATGAGGTCCTAGTGCCCAGTCGGGGTCCCCATGTGAAAAGCTGGGCATGGTGGCATGCACCTGTCATCCCAGTGAGAGGCAGACACAGATCCCAGGGATTCCTCGGCCAGCCAGGGTAGCCTAAACAGCCATCCTAGGTTTGAATGAGAGTCCCTGTCTCAAAAGTAGGCAGGACATATTCAGAGGACGTCAGAAGTAGACTGACGTCAGACTTCTTTACATCCACGTGCACCTAGACACATACATACACCCACAGGAAGGAGTATGAAAAGAAAGAGGAGAAGGCGGCCAGCAGGCACTTTGACACTGCATCAAAAAAACTCTCAGGCAAGAGCGACAAAGGAGGAGTACTATACACCACCCAGGAAAGCGAACATGCCCAAAAGAGTGTTAGATCCGGAAGAGACTTCTGAGATGTTCCTGGCTCGACACCCTGGCCATGAGCAGTAATAACTGAAGCTTGCTCACCTGACGCGGTTCCCTCCGTGCGAAGCAAACCAGAAACGCCCACCTTCCTCGCGGCGTCTGACTACATGAGATCTTACAGGAGGCCCCTGGGGTGAGCAGCCAATCAGAGCAGCTCTTCCTCAGCCACAGTTCTGCAGGGTCTTAATTTCTTACTTGCCGTTCTGTTGTGAACAGCGTCAACGTCAGGGTTCTCACAGCCACTCAAGCCATGACCCTGCCTGAAGGGTTCTTCTAATGTGTTAATGGATAAAGCAAGACTAGTCGCCTTGAGCTCCCAGCCGATTTGTATGCACACAGTCACTAGAACGCAGGGACGCCGTTGCAAACGTCCTCCATGGTCAAGCCGTATACTTGGCATTCTATGATTTCAGTCCAGGGAAAACATATTGACGAGTCCCTTCAAAAGGAATGACAAAATAAGCTCTGATTTGTTCCTCCCCCACCCCCAGCCCCACCCCGTCCCAACTCACGTCTTTCCCTGGCTATCCTTGTATGTATCTGGATTCCTCTTATATCAGAACTGAAGGGCTCCAGCTGGAGACACAGCTCAGCGTACCTGTGCTTAAGGTCGGGAGTTTAATCCCCAGAACCAAAGACATAATTAAAATAGAAGATTGATAGATACATAAAATGGTTAGTCAAGAAATATCACCATACTGATCTCAGTTCTCCTCGGTCATGACTGTTGAAAACTCTCATTTTAAAAATACACAGACTTTAGTATCCAGCCGAAAGTCTGTCCTCCTTCGCGTTAGCTCCTAGCTCTCTCTGTATTAATGCAGCTGCTTGCAAATGTGTTCTGCAAGTGCCTGCGAAATAATGTTCTCTGTGATTCTTATCCTGTGGAGGGTATGAACACCTCTCTCAGTAATGGGGGGGGGGGGAGGAATATACCTTCTCTCCCTCAGGAACAGTTTTGTTGGCCTGTGCCCTTTGGTTCACCAGTAAACCCTATTCACACTCCCGTCCCCAGGAACCTTCTTGGAGGATTTTCTTGCTGGTGTCATCGCCTCTTTTAGTCCTTGAAGTAATCGTTGCACTTATCCATGAGTGATCATCTGCGAAGTGCTCCTCACCCTGTCTTCCTAAATTCTCTCAGACTTAGGCACAAAGAATAGAGCCAAGGAAAGTAAACAACCAAACAAGACAAGGTGAAACGGACTAAGCACCGGGGTACTGGGTACGGGGAGGGGTCTCCTAAAACCTAAGAGGTACAAAGGTGTCTAAGGAAACCTACTGTGTGTGGGAAGAAAAAAGAAAAGAGGGAAAAACAGAAAAACTACTAGAAAAAAGAGAAGAGGAGAGAAGAGGGGTCCAGGAAGACAGGAGAGAAAAGAAAAGAAAATCAGGACAGCTTTCCTTCCGGGTTTTTCCACCTCTTCCTCCACTACAAACTTCCCCCTTTTTCTCTGCTTCACAAAGGAAGGTGCTCAGGAGAAGCAGAGGCACACGGTTTCCCAGAGGACCTGGGCTCAGCTCCCAACACCCACAATAGTAGCTCACAACCATCTGTAACTTCAGTTCCGGGGTCTCTGATGCCCTCTGAGGTCACTGTGCATACACATAGTGTATATACATACAGCAGCCAAAACATTCATACACATAAATTTTTTAAAAAGCGTTTAAAATATGACTTGATGCACTATGCACAAATCATTTAAGTTCTTTTAAAAAATAATTTTTAAAAAGTTCCTTTTTAATGACCTAATTTTGTAACACTGTTCACTGATACTCTGTTTAACATGGTTCTGGGTTTGTTTGTTTGTTTGTTTGTTTGTTTGTTTGTTTTAGGTGAGTAAATATTTTCAAGTATATAAATAAGTTAAAAAGCCACACTCGCAGCTCTTGCCCGTTTTGAGAAACAATTTATAACCAAATACATTCAGTACGTTCAGGCTTTGTTCTCCACTCTCAACTAACCAGCAAGCGTAATAGTTACATCTTGACCCAAGTTACATTGTTTTCTTCAGGGAAAGCTCGGTTCCTATCGCCAACCTCCACATAGCTTGCTGGCTGCCCAAGCTTTACTCCCTTACCTCTGAGCAATAAAGATGACCCTGAGTGAGTACTCTTACTCAGACCCACTGTGTTTCTTATTAGACTCTGTGTAGGAAAACCAGCCAGATTTTTCTTTAATCATCTGTGTGGGTAAACTCTTTAGCATTGAGTACAGCCCCTCCATCATACCCTGCATTTCCTATGCTCATCTGCTTCACCTAAAAAAGTAAATGGTCACTTGACATTGGGTTGCAGTGTCATCTCGTCACAGAACGGGGACATTCCATGTGTGCTAGCTAGTTTTCAGTCAACAGGACACTAGCTAGAGTCATTGGGGAGGAAGGAGCCTCAATTGAGAAAATACCCTATAAGATTTGGTTGTAGGCAAGCCAGTAGGGCATTTTCTTAATCAGTAAGGGATGGGATGAGACCAGCTTATTGGGGGTGGTACCATCTATGGTCTGGTGGTTCCTGGGCTCTATAAGAAAGCAGGCTGAGCAAGTCATGAGAAACAAGCCGGTAAGCAGCACCCTTCCATGGCCTCTGCATCAGCTCCTGTGCCTCCAGGTTCCTGCCCTGTTTGAGTTCCTCTCCTGACCTCTTTCAGTGATGAACTATGATATGGAAGTGTAAGCCAAATACACCTTTTCCTCTCCAACTTTCATTTGGTTGTGGTGTTTCATCACAGCAACAGCAACCCTACCTTAGACATCATGGGGGATTTCGGTTTGTTTGTTTGTCTGTTTTGGTTTTGTTTTTGTTTTTCACAATTTCTTCTTCTTTGTCATTGAAAATCAGTTTCGTCTTACAATATATTATGATTACAATTTTACTTCCTCCACTTCCTCCCATTTTCTCACCCACCCAAATCCGTTTCCTTTCTTTCTCTTTCTCATTGGAATACAAACAGACATATACTAATACTAGCATGCTTTTAAGCAGTCTAGAATGGATTTATGCAAAGGTTAAAACGAACTTAGCATCCGGCACCTGCAGGAGAGTTTTTAATGACATCAGAAAGAAAAATCTCACCCTGTAACCTGGAAGGCTCTCCAGTCCTGTTTGTTTTAGGAAGCCTGGGTGAGTCTGGGTGAGAGGCAGCCAGGAGAAGCCTGCTGTCTAACTTCCATCACTGACTAGAGCTGGGAATGAGCGCACAAGGGCGCAGAGCTGACTGTCAGAGCACATTAGCAGCTACAAAGGAAAGAAGAATTCCACTGTCATTATGAGTAGCTGCTCACTGGTGTGAATCGAGTCCCACTTTTTCTACCTGGGCAGTGGAAGGAACACATCACCGCTAAACAGTGAATCTATAGCCAGAGCCGTGCTCTAGTCCAGGATACATCACAGAGATGTTTGTTACCAAAACATCGAATACAGTAGTTACTTAATTAAAATTCAGAGGTGTGGGGGGTGTGGGGGGGAGGTAAGATAGGCCAGTGGATAAAATGCTTGTCCTATAAGCTAAAGAGCAGAGTTTGGACCTCACCCCCCAAAAACCCATGTAAAAATGGGTCAGGCATGAAGTCTGTCTATAATCCCAGCTTCTGAGGTGGCAAAGACCTGAGATACCTGAGGCAGGCCGGCTAGCTAGACTAGCAGGGATTAGTAGTCTATGGGCTTAACAGACCTCACCTCAATCACAGAAGAAAAAGTGATGTGAAGGGCTCTCAGTATCAACTTTGAGTCTCTGTATGGAATCACATAAACACACATGTGAACGCACACTCACACACACAAAAACAAACAAACAAACAAACAAAAACTCCTTGGGTGTGTTCAGTATCAAGCAGATAGCCAACTAATGGAGGTTTGGAACTTCCTGTGACTACCTGAGCTAAGAGGAGGAGCTATCAGATACGTAGGCCTTTAACACAGAATGGGCGGTACATTTCAAATACAGCACTAAAGCAGCAGTTCTCAACCTGCCTAATGCTGTGACCCTTTAATACAGTTCCCCATGCTGTGGCCACCCACAACCATAAAATTATTTTTGTTACTACTTCATAACTATAATTTTGCTATCACCATGAATTGTAATGTAAATATCTGTGTTTTCCAAGTGTCTTAGGTGACCCTGTGAAAGGCCCATCCTGCCCTCAAGGAGTCACGATCCACAGGTTGAGAACCACTGCACAAAAGCCAGAATGTGCCGGGCCTGGTCCTTCATTAAGCACTAATACAAAGTATTTTTTTAAAACACAATTTAATCAAGAATCTTTTTTAAATTAGGCTCTAAAAGGCTTTATTTCATTATTCCTGTTCCCTCCTCCATTGGAATGTTAATTTTAGAGTAGACTTGCATATTAGGTAGAGTAACTGCCTAATAAAGGGTGAATTCCTATATCCTATGAAATTTACAACCTTCCTCTTCCTATAATCAAATTTATCCAAAAATTCCCAGAATTTCCTTCAAAATTATGCTTCCTTTTTAATAGCAAAAAAACCCCTCTGCTTCATAAGCTTCTTAACTTTTTCTATAACATGTAAAAAATATTTAGTAGATTTTTGCCTTTGTTTTTTCTCTCACTCTAACCCAGTGTCAAAGAACATCATGTGATCACCACCAATCATGACCCACTATTAATAATAAAACAAAATTTCTAAGTAATTAAACTTGTTTATATGCAAATGATTCCCTTCATTACAATCAGTATCACTGAATGCCTCCTGGCATGCTTTGTTGGGGGGGAAAGGGATAGGTGGGGTTGGGGACTTGCAACACTAGCGGAATACTGCCTGCCTCACCAGCCCCTGGGAGCCTGATACATGGATGTCCTCTCTCCTGAGCGTTGTGCTTTAATCCCAGCACTCAGGAGACAGAGGCAGGCGGATCTCTATGAGTTCAAGGCCAGCCTAGTCTACAAAGCGAATTCAGGACAGCCAAGGCTATACAGAGACACACTATCTCAAAAAAAAAAAAGTCAAGAACTACTCCCAAATATAAAACCCCCAAATCGTTAAGACTGAGAAAAATCATATTCCAAAGTAGTGTGTTGCCACGCTAAAACCTTCAAACAGAAGGATGCAGGAGGCCTTCAAAGCCACGCCTTTCCCTGACTTCCTCCAGCCTTCTTTCTCCTAGCACCCTTTCTTCCATAAGGCAGACCAAACAAATTGAGAATTCCTTTCCTCAAAACTGAAAAGCAGAATAGCTATCTCCACAAAGCAGCCATGAAACCTGGGAAAACTATCTGAACATCCTCATCCGTTTTTCTTCCCTATAAGAGATGGCCATAAGTGAATTCTCAAACTTAGCTTGTGAAAGACAGCAGGTCACAAAACTCTTATCCTAGAAGAGGTCCGGTACCCAGGAGGGAGAAATTTCACAAAGGGACCAAGAAAACCTTAATAGATGATCCCTGGAGAGAATTCCAGCTGCCCAAACCATTAGCTTCTCCCATTTTGCCCAGTCCTGTGTCTGTACAGCTGCCAACTCTTCATCAACTCTAAGCATTGAAATAGTAGGCAGGTCTCCCAAGTCTCTAGGTCTTTTTTGCAGATGGCCTTAAGTCATGTAACACACGGTGCTTTTTTTCTTGATTATCTTCCCTGGTATATAAGCATTGGCAGTGACCCCTTTGATGTACAGGTGACAGTGTTAAGATATAAAAATAATTGGAGACTCAACAGAGCTTATATGGAGAGGTTTATTGTAGAAGAGGAAGGGGGCGGAGAAAGAGAGAGAGAGAGAGAGAGAGAGAGAGAGAGAGAGAGGAGGGAGGAATGCCCCAGGGGGTCAGAAAGAGATGGGGGTAGCCAGTTGGTCCTTTTTATATCTGGTGCCTCTGGCACACACCTGGTGTCAGGCAGCAGATAATGACGTCAGAGGCTGGTAAGCAACCTAGAGGCAGGCTGCTTGCATGCCAACAGGCAGTACCCGTCCATTCCTAGGTCTTTGGTGCCTGGCATGGAATAAATGAGACACTCAGCTTACTTCACAGCCTACAGATAGGATCCTGGAGCCACTGAAAACAAAAGTAAGAGAAAAGACTTTATGGGTCATCTCTAACGGACCTCAGCCCAGAGGCCAGAGGGGACCATAGAGAATGGGAAGCAAAAATGTTCTCTCTATCTTTTCATTAACAAATTCAGAAATCAGCAGAAGAGCACTCCTTTGGCTTGTGAGTGTGGGTTGGGGCTTGCCATTTGTAATACATCCCTCCCCAAAGGCAGCGACCTCTTCCCTGTCTCGCTGTGTCCTTAGAGTTTGACTCCGTGACCAGATCACTGAGAATATTTTCTTTGTTCTCTGCCAGCTGGTGGGTCTGGCCTGTGTATGTGTCTGGCAATACTGGAATAGACTGGGAACTAGAATATTCCCTTTCTAACTGCATATGCTGCTGGGAACTTCATTATATTAGAATTCACCTGTTTCTTTTTGTCATCTCACTCGGCCTTCTTTTCTTGGTCTTTTAGCATCTGTGGTCTTCTTTCCTATGACTCCCCTGGGGAGTACTACAGACCCTGCAGGGATTTGGCTTTAGCATCACTTCTTGGAGTAATGTATTTAATTTTTAAACAAATCATTTTTTTTAAAAAAAGATACTGGAGAGAAGCTTCCGTGGGTAATCTACTTGGGGCAGAAACAGTGGACCTGAGTTCTAATTCTAAGACTTGGCATGCTGTGCTTTTGTAACCCTAGTGCTTGGCATGCAGAGGCAAATGGATCTCAGGGATCTTGCTGGACAGCCAGCCTAGCTAGCCAGTAAGCTCCAGGCTCAGAGAGAGACCCTAACTTTATAATTTATATATGTATATATGTGTGTGTGAATGTAAATAAATAAATAAATAAATATGTGTATGTATGTATATATGTATATATATACATATATTATATATATATATATACTAAGTGGACAATGATAAAGGAAGACACTGATGTTGCCCTATTCCCTCCATACATACATGAATGGACAAGAACACTGCTTATACATGCACATGCACACATGCATATGTCACACAAACATATACCACACATATGTTTATACCGCATACTCCACAAATAATTGTATATACCACAACATGCATAAACACACACATACACACACACACACACACACACACACACACACACAAATAATTTTGGCTCTGAGTCAATTGGTTTAAAAAAAAAAGTTGGACTTTAAAAACAGGAAGTCAGGAATATTTGCTGTTTATCCTGGCTGGAATCTGACTGGAGAATCTTGTTCATGGATCGCCATAGTCCAAGGAGACTTCAGGGAAGCTGATGGCGGGGCTGTAATTGCTTTGGAGCCTCTTTGCTCTGCATTGAACCCGCTTCTCCTGTAAGGACTTCTCAGTCCACCTCAACTCTTCCCAAAATTGGGATAACACTGCTCACTTCCTCTGTGCTCCTTGCTGTTGACACAGTTCTTTTAAGGACTATATGGAATTTATGTGCCCTTCTTAAGAAAGCCATGATCTGATCACCCCAAACTGCCTTGTATGTGACTTATTCTTTCCACTTAACTTTGTTCTGCCTTCTTTTCTCACCCTTCAGCTTCCACCCACTTCCCTTAAGTCCTTGATTGGACGATGTCTAACAGGAAGGAAGCAGCACAATTGTTCTGGTGTCCAGCGTGGATGTTCACCAGGCAGGAACACTCTCCAGAAGAGATGTCCAACAGGAACCGGAAACTGTGGTGCACAGCTTGCTACAGTGGGGCTTCTCAGCACATGGGCCTCTGGACACCCGCCTGAGCACACTGGTCATGTGTGTTTAACTATTGGAAGAATGTCATTTCCTTCACCCAGAAGAAAGCACACACTTCTTCCCTCAATTTCAAATAGTCACCTAGCTGAGGAAGCCAATGTATAATTTTTAAAAATTTATAAAGCCACATAACTCCATTTAAGACAGGAAATGTAGAACAGGGTCACTATCACACTCTTTGTATGTTGCACGAGATCATACTTTATACTGATAGTTATCATTTCCTCTTGGGAAATGCATTTGCTAGGTCCCAGGGGGACTAAAAGGAGCATGTGCAGGGCTGGAAACCACTCTGCCCTTGGCCAGGCTGTACTCACTTATTCCTGTTCTTTGGAGTTCATTCAGAGGAGAGGGAAAAAGAGAAGAGATGCTTGTTCACCTTCAGTGCTTGCTACTAAAACAATGTTTCTTTAAAAATATTTTTGGATACATTGCTAGAAAGGGGGAAAGGAATCTCTATACCACTCAGATATATAGACTGAGCATTTATTGTTTTGGTTCCATGTAGCCAAGGTAGCCATGTGCAAGAGAAAATTTCACCCTAGCCGGGACTTCAACAGCTAACATGGGTAGATAAAGTAGCAACGTGGTTGAAAGGACAGTGACTTGTCTGGCAGCTCCCTTCCGGTATCCTGCTATGGGACCAGGACTCAGAGACATGCTTTTCCTTTTCTGCAGTGTGCTCAGGGTAGGAACTGAAATGTGTTAACAACTGTCTGTGACTAAGACAGAAGTGGGAGCACCATTCCCTGCACAGCCTGACGTGGGACCTTTTTTTCAGATTCACAGTAATCCAGGTTTACAGACTCTTGCAGTGGAGCTTTAGGTGAACTCGGGACAGTTATAGACTAACTACCATTCATGCAGTGGTGACTAGGGACAAGCTAGAGCTGTTTGCTTTACATGGATGTTTTCGTCATTTAATTCTTGCAAAATAAACAATACTATGGTGGAGACCACTTTAATCTTACCAGAAGGAGGAAGCAAAAGAACAAGTGGAGGAAAAAAGAAAAGGAGGAGGAGGAAGAGGAGAGAAAGGAAGAGAAAGGAGATGCACACGAAGAGGTTCAGTAACTCTCCCAGCGTCATATAAGGCAGTCATTGTCCCCTTTACAGTGAGGTGGAAACTGAGGCACAAGAATGCATTCCAGCCAAGTACTGCACCTCAAAGTGGAGGGCCCAGGAGTCACAAAGTGTCTTTGAGTTTATGTGCCCTGCAGCTTTGCAATCTGACACTGTTGACTGAGGCATGACTGTTCCTGTTAGCCAGCCACTGAAATCATCCTTACCAGCCTGCTTCCTTTACTCCTTCAGTGCCTCTCCATGGCTCGCCCAGTCATATCCTCTTTCTCTGCCTTCTCACTAGTCCTAGTACTCCCCCCCCACACAAAGGACCACAGTGACACTATTTATTTTATTTACTTACTTATTTATTTAAGAGACCTTAGATTTGTAAGGAGATCTTAGACTTTAAAATCATTGGGATTTTAAAAGACTGGGATTTTTTAAAAAAGCTAGACCATTCGTTATACTGTGATATCAACATGAGTTCTTGGGGACAAACAAGAAAAGAAAGGTTATCATTGGATAGTAATATATTTGTGTGTCAGGTTTACAAGGAGTCAATTGTACTGGTTAATTTTTTGTCAGTTTGACACAAGCTATAATGATTTAGAAAGAAGAAATGCCAAGTGAGGCATCCATCAAATTGTCCTGTAGGCAAGTGCGAGGGGCATTTTCTTGATTAATAATTGATATTGGTATGGTCCAGCCACTGGAGGCTCTGCCACCCTTGCTCAGGTGAGCCTCAGTTGTATAACAAAGGAAGAAGCCACAGTTGGAAAGCCAGTAGGCAGCAGCATGTCTTCCTAGTCTCTGCTCCAGGTTCTGCCTCCCTGCTCCTACTTGAGTTCCTGGCCGATTTCTCTCACCGATGAGCTCTGACTTGAAAGTTGTAAGATAAAATAAACCTTTTCTCTTCCTCAAGCTGCTTTTGGTCATGGTGTTTATCACAACAACAGAGAGCAAACTAAGACATGAGGTAGAGAAGCCTTTGCATCTCTACTAAACAACCTCTCTACCCGTGAAATTATCATGTCCTCTTGACTTCAACCGGTTATCGTCCTAAGATGTCAATCTACTGAACTGCTAAAAACTGCAAAGTGATTTCACCAGTTTTAGAAAGAATGATCTCAATTGATATCCTGTTCAATTAAGAAATTAATCAGTCTTAAAATAATCCAAATATTGGTATTTTCATGCATAGTGATTTGTTTTATGACCTAAAAATGTTCTTAGTAAAGTACTGTGTAATGCACACTGGACATTTGATAGATGCCTTTGCAAAGTCTAATTCTGAAACAGTAGAAATGTGATTGCCACATATTGCAACATCTGCAAGTAACATGATCAAAATCAGACATTTTTAAAAGTCTATAATTTTAGATTATTTTACATGGATGAATTGATTTCTTCTTCTTAAAGAATAGAATTGTAGGGGAAAAAGTTCTCCCAGGCTAAGGCCCGATAAGCGGAGTTTTAGCCTAGAGCAAATTTTTACAGCTCGGTTATAAACCTCTGGAATAGGAGTTCATAACGGAAACAGCTGTTCAACCTTAACTACTGTGGTGCCACTGTAATAAAAGCGGTAGGGGGCACATTAACAGTGGCTTCCCCTTACACTCTTTCCTGTTACCCATCCATTAACCAAACTGCACTGCTTAAAAGAGGTAGAGCCCACTGCCCAACACTCAGCAAAAATCACACATGGGCAACTTACAGGTGGTAACTAATCCATTCCCCCCCCCACCCCCACTGCACATGCAAGTGTACAGACATCCCTGGAGGTGCCCTGGTGCATGAACACACACACACACACACACACACACACACACACACACACACACACACACACACACACCAACTAGACAGGATAATCCTCTACCCTAATACTTTCAGACAAGGGGTAATACCACAGGCCACAAAACACCAGACAGTGACACCTACCTCGTGCTTATGTTTTCAAAAATGTGTTACACTTGCAGTATTGGAGAAAGGACACATTAATTTATGGATAAGATTCACTTTATCTCTTATTTATGTGGGATTATGTGCACATGTACTTGTCTATGCACACGTGCATGTGGGTGCCCATGGAGACCAGAAGAGGGTATCAGGTCCCCCTAAACCACAGTTCCAGACATTTGGGAGCAGCTTGACACAGCTGCTGCGAATCAAACTCCTCCATTTCTTCGGAAGAGCAGTAAGTCTTCTTAACTACTGAGCCTTCTCTCCACCCCGAAGGAATATATTTAAAAAGAAAAAAAAAAAAAAATCAAACGTCCCAATAACAAGACTGATTTTGTAACGGATCATGACGCTTTTAAGGGGAGATGATTTTCTGACATTTGAAACAGTGTTGAAGCTGAAATGAGTCCTTCGCTCACAGATGCAATCCAATCCGTTCAGGTGCACTGGGGGTTTTGTCCTAGCTCCTCTGAGACCCCCTGCCCATCATCTCTTGGGTGTGGACGCCTTGTCAAGTGGTTTGAGTCTATGCTTCTGTTTCCCAGACAGGGATCCATTCTTAGCTCTTATTTACCAGTAAGGAAGCCACCCAGGCTCAGATGGGGGTCAGCGTGTGTTTGCCTCCCAGAGACTCTAAGCTCAGTGAGATGAGCCGTACTTCGGCGGTGTCAGGCAAACCACTGTTAGAGACGTCCGGCGTTGCATTCTCTTCTTTTAGGTCAGAAGAT
This sequence comes from Acomys minous, assembly GCF_964271855.1. Classification (NCBI taxonomy): domain Eukaryota; kingdom Metazoa; phylum Chordata; class Mammalia; order Rodentia; family Muridae; genus Acomys; species Acomys minous. The sequence continues at coordinate 53,867,815 of NC_140490.1, read as the reverse complement.
AATTGCCACGGAGAGTTTAAGTGTGAAGGCCTTACTGTGAGACATAAAATGCAATAGGTTAATTTATAAGGGAACTGGCTGCCATCCTATTGTGCGGATTGACAGGGTGGTGGTGCTTCCAAGATTTCACCTGCCTGGCAAAGGCTCGGAATAGCCACCTTCCTGCTGCCTTCCCTGAGGAGCAGTGTGTCACTGCATCGGGGGCACCTTGCAAACAATGGGCCTCTTGAATCCTGTTAGTCTTAAGCTGCCTTCCTGCCCTCTTGGTCACCCGGGTCCCATTCTGGAGTTGATAGGATGCTAATCACCAGGTCCAGGTCTCCTGGTTCCCAGCCTGTTCCCACATGAAGGTGATCTTTGTTCTGTGTCACGAAAAGTTCATCTCCTACCCAGTTGTTTTTTTTCACTCAAAGAAATGCCTTTTAAAAGGAAGACCAGTGAATAAAATGTAAACATTGAAATGTCAGCTATGTTGAGATAACCCACCTCTGAAGAGGCTTCCAAACTAAACAAGGGGCGATTGTGAAAAGGATAGGAAGTGAATGAAGCTCCACGGTCCCCAGGACGCCATCCTTGACAGAGTGAGCAGAAGGCAGTCTGTGCATGTTACACTCTTGCCTCCTCACCCAGTGTGAAGGACACAGTCATATGATGGCTCATTCTGTAATTTTTCTCAGGGTTTCTGTGGCTTCTGAAACAAGCCAGTAGACGGCAGGAGCGCATGCACAGCTCATGGTGTTTCACGTTACGCAAATTAGCCTTTTAAGGTAAGCTAACAACTACCATCCTTTCTTATTTGTGAGACAGCTCCATGTTACCTCCAGGTAGCCATTTCAATCAAAGCTTTTCATAAATAAGTGGTAATTTTTTAAATAATATCAGGACACCATGCTGTAGGGGGCACCCCAGCTGGTGGCCCTGGGTTCTGTAAGAAATCGGGATAAGCAAGGCATGTTGGCATGTTAGCATGTTGGCATGTTAGCATGTTGGTATGTTAGCATGTTGAGCAAGCCAGTAACCAGTACCTCTTCTGTGACCTGCCTCCACAGGTGATGTGTCAGCTCCTGCCTCCAGCCAGATTCCTGCCTTGTTTGAGTTCCTGTTCTGGCTTCCTTCTATGATGGACAGTGACGTAGAACTGTAAAACAAATACATCTTTGCTCCCAGCATGGCTTTTGGTCATAGTGTCGCATCATCAAAATGGCAGTTCAAATTGAGACAAGGGGGGGACACAGTCTACCACAGCCAGGGAAGGAGGTGCAAGCATGGGGCTCACATAGCAGGGGAGCAAGACCCATATGGCTCAGCTCCTTTCCTCCTTTTTTAAAACACAATTCGTTATTGGTTCTTTGGGAATTTCACATTGTGCACACCAGTCCCACTCATTTCCCAGTTCTTCCACGTCCACCCTTCACCCCCATGACTTCCCCTGCCAAGAGAAAATAAATACGTATGATCAAAATTAAAAATCTCACCAACCCGTCTGGGAACGACCCACTCCTCTCTCAGGCCCAGCCCTCCTTCACTCGGTCAGCTCTGCCATACTTGCAACCCAGGCCACACACACCTGAATGTCCCTTGGTGCCAAAACAGGCCAGACCCCTGCTGCTGAAGAGCCACTGACCCAGACAGGGTCCTCAGCAGCAGCCCGGGCTGGACATCACCACGGCCTCTGGTGGTTGTACAGTCTCCGCATGTAGGCCCGTCCTTACCACCATCGAGTCTTTACTTCTACCTCTCTCCGCAGAGCAGGAACCGCTTCGCTTCTCCTCCTCCCCCATCTCTCCACCTCTGTGCTCCATCCTTTCATCTCTCCATCACAGATTTGTTCCTCATAGTGCTGCCCACTGCCCCTTGGGCCAGAGCCAGGGTATCTTAGCGACCCTTCTTTTTATTTTATTTTATTTAGTTTCTGGAGCAACTACATACAACATGAGAATGATGCCACCCACATTTCAGGCAGGTCTTCCCACATCAATTAACGTAATCTGGAAAATCCTTCTCAGACACACCCGAGATTTGTTTCCAGGGTTACTATAAATCCTACCATGTTAACAATCCTTATTAACCATCACACCAAGCCACAAAAGGCCCTGTTAACTAGACAAGTTATCTGGCCTACCTGAACCTGCACAAAACCTTAAGCCAGGGGCCTAAGCTTTAGCGAAGCTGGTAGAGGGGTTGGGGTTAAGAATAGCTGCACTGCAGAGCTTTCTGACACACAGAGAGCTCCATGATCATCCTGCTCCTCCTCCTCCTGCTCCTGCTCCTCCTGCTCCTCCTCCTGCTCATCATCCTCTTGCTCCTGCTGCTCCTCCTCCTCCTGCTCCTCCTCCTACTCCTGCTCTTCCTGCTCCTGCTCCTCTTCCTGCTCCTCCTGCTCCTCCTGCTCCTCCTCTTCCTGCTCCTGCTCCTGCTCCTGCTCCTGCTCCTCCTCCTCGTGCTCCTGCTCCTCCTGCTCCTCATCATCATCATCATCCTCTTGCTCCTGCTGCTCCTCCTCCTCCTGCTCCTCCTCCTCCTGCTCCTGCTCCTCCTGCTCCTCCTCTTCCTGCTCCTGCTCCTCCTCCTCCTCCTCCTGCTCCTGCTCTTCCTGCTCCTGCTCCTCTTCCTGCTCCTCCTGCTCCTCCTGCTCCTCCTCTTCCTGCTCCTGCTCCTCCTGCTCCTCCTCTTCCTGCTCCTGCTCCTCCTCCTGATCCTGATCCTCCTCCTGATCCTGATCCTGATCCTAACATGGATGCTCCCAAGAACCATCCCCCTTCACCACAGGACTTTTCCTTCCTTGACTCCAGCCTTCTCTCCTCACTAGAACTTACACAGAACTCTCTGTTCACACCCAAACATTTATGAATAAGTATAATAGGGTTAATTAGATTAATATCCAAGCACTTGAGGGCAGTATAGATTTCCTACAGACCAAGACATCCAGATGAACAAAGATAATCCCATTTAAATAAATAAGCCAGTATATATATTGTTCCTTCAAAACTATAGGTATGTATTTTCTTGTTTAATTTTAGGCTTGTGCACCATCAAAATAAATTTTACAAGCAATTTCCCCAGAGAAGCACTGATGATAATTACTGTTGGGGGGAAAAAAGTCTAATCTTTTAAATTACAGTTACAAATCATATTTTTTTACTTTTAATTTTCACCATATTGTACAAATACATGTAATTCTTCTTATTCTGCATAGTTTGCTATAAAATGCCTTAGGGGACTGATTGGTTTATCAATTCAATTAGAAAGTTGGTTGTCTTGATTAACATCAACTATTATCTATTATAATGAGCATTGCGATGCCATCTAATTAAGATAAAGAAAGTGCTTGGAATTTTCCAAACCTACAGCCTACATGGGTAAGACCAAAAACCAAAACCAAATAACAAAAACAAAAACTGCCCGAACAAAAAACTGTCTCTGATTCCATTCAGTGTAGAAGCAGTCTGACACTTGGCCTTCCTGTATTGTACAAGACTCTGTGTGGCTCATCTGTGTGACGAATTTCTGTGTGAGCACTCCCCAATGCACATGCACACTCAAACACTGTCCTTTATGCCTCTGTGTCCTGGAGGAAGCTCTAAGAAGCTCATCTGCCCCTACACACACACACACACACACACACACACACACACACACACACACACACACACAGCAACACCACTGGACAGGCAAGAGATATCCACCTACCACCATTTTCCATCTCTAGAAGGTTCCATGAGACTCTAAATAACTCTAAAAGGACTTAGAGTAGCTTAGTGCTACTTAACTCCCTTAGGATTTACTGCTTATTGCTTACTGCTCCTCCCTTCGTCAAATCCTTAACAGTTGAACATTCAGTCAAGGGAAAGTTCTGGAATTACTAAAAAAAGACAATTAGATGATTTGAGTGGATGCTCTTTGAAAAGCAAAAGAATCATGCTAGAAGTATCTCTGACCCCTACCAAAAAAAAGTCAGACTGGATGTGTAGACAGCACTAACTTCTCGTTGTCCTAGCTGTAGACCAACACACCTGAGGTTACGGGAGCAGCTAGTCCTTGCTTTGGTGAGAGTCCTTTTCCTGGTCTGCACACAACAGCCTTTTGTCTGTACCTCGCACGACAGAGAGGGCTTTCTCTTGTCTGTTCCTCCTCCTTTTAGGACACGATTCCTAGAAGAGTAGATTCAACTCCTACAGCCTTAATTGCCTCCTTATTCCATAAACACAAGTTAGGGTTCAGCCTCAGAATTGGGACGTGGAGTGGCGATCACGATTCAATCCTTAGCAAGAAGTGTTCTACCTTTTATACACATCTATACTCAATTCAGAACGCGCTCCCTGGATACGTGCCTTTGTAGTTTTTAGATATAACAAGATCAGATTCTTTAAAAATGTGTAAGTGTGTGGGAGGGACTTAGAACTGTCAGCTATGGTTTATGGAAGTTTATTATTTATTTATGTGCAAAGCATCCTGAATGGGAAGGAAGCAAATTTAGAGAGAAAGTATTGTCACATTGTTATGTAACTGCTGCGCCTCTGGGTTGTGCCTGAGTGTCCTGATGTATCCCGAGATTCCCACTGTGTCTCTGCCTCACTCACCTTTGTGCCAGCCTCTGGATGTTAGCAGTGCATGATGTGTCTAGGCTAAGGAGGCTATCTGAGACAAGACAGTAGACTTTCAGGGATCTCTTATTCCATTTGCAAATTGCTATTATTTAAAATTTGTGTTGTAGAAAGCTGGGCTCTTAGTCTCGAGCACTTTCCTACATTTTTTCTTTTTATTTTTTATTAATTCATTCATATTACATCTCAATAGTTATCCCATCCCTTGTATCTTCCCATTCCTCCCTCCATCCCTCCTGCTTTCCCCCTCCACACCTCCCCTATGACTGTGACCTACATTCTTTTAAAGATTTTGCTGCCATAGATGATGGTGACCCCACATGCAATCTTGGTTGAACCTACATACACAGAAATCTAACTAGACATAAGTTTAAGTTTTAAAAGTTTAAAGTATCTCATCTTATTGAAGGACAAATATTTCTGTTATGATTTTAATGATGAAACCCTATTTGAATTAAAAGCTGTTTTGGACCACTTTCTGAGAGTGACAATTTGTTTTTCTCGTGTGTGTGTGTGTGTGTGTGTGTGTGTGTGTGTGTGTGTGTGTGTGTGTGTGTGTTTTGGGGATCACTTTTTTGGTCTAGAGTCTGGGTCAATCCTGAAATCAAAATCAGCAGGCAGTAACAAGTCCTGGATTAGAGGAGGGTGTATGCCTATATATCTATATATACACATATACATGTATTTGCTCAGTGGTAGTATAATCCAATATCTATGTCCAATTCCTATGATCTACTGAGAGCAGTCAGAGCCAATGGTATCCCTCAGGTACTGACACTGATTACTTACTGCTTAAACCCAAATGCCAGTCAGCAGAATGAATGATGAGCTGTTCATCACGAAGAAGCAAGTGAAACAGGACAGCTCCCTGGTGTGCAATAACGATGGACCGTGGTCCTTTGGAGGATGGCTTTTCTCTTCACCTTTGAACATACCTCCTTTCATGACTAGTTGGTGTCAGGTGTCACACAGCCACATTTGCACAAAAGGTCACTGCTAAACTATAGGATGAACTCAACTCCATGTCTTAAAGGACGCAGTGTTTAAAAAAAGCAATTTGTTCTATGAATTATGTCTTTGCCTCTAACAAGTTCACGTGGCCATGGCCGTTAAGCATAGCTCACCCACATGTTCGTTCCATTGCAGACCAAATGAGCACCACGCTGTGTCCATGGATCTGTGTTTGCAGAGATGACCCTGTGCTGTCTGTTTCTCCAGTTGCGGATGAATAAACTATAACCAGTTAGAGAGATTTTGAACAAGGAATCCATTTGCCCTGTGAAAGTACACATAATTTAGAAAAGTGTATCTTGCCAGGCGTGATGGCACATGCCTTTAGTCCCAGTCCTCAGTAGGCAGAGACAGGTGGATCTCTTTGAGTTCGAGGCCAACCTGGTCTACAAAGTGAGTCCAGGACAGACAGGCCTACACAGAGAAATGCTGCCTCAAAAAAGCACACCACCAATAAGGAATAAATAAATAAGAAGAAAATGAAAGTATGTCTCTATGTGAATTGTGAATATGTGTAAGAAAATGAAAGATAGATGCATCTAGGAAGATCTGAGGGGCACAGAAAGCAGGATCTTTGTGGTGCTTAGTTTTACACTTAGAGCTTCCTGCAGAAGGCAGAGAACTTACATTGCATGAAACCTCTGAGTCTAGCTGCTGTGTGCACTTTCTTGAGTTTAATGTAATAACTTTGAAACATAAATTTGTTAGGATGATGACCTGATTGGTAAAGACATTATTTAATTTTTTATTTTTCAAAGCAATGGCTGCCAGAAAGGAAGGATCACTGGAGGCAGAATGGCATTCTTTAAAGTCTCCTGATGGTCACTTTATCTGCAGTTAAACATGTCCTTTTCCCCCCATGTACAGCAAGTTCTTGAGAGAGCTTCAATTTTAGATAATATCAAACTTTGCTACATGGTCAATAGTTGTTTGGTGAATGGGTTTTCAAACTACTATTTTGATGCCTGCATATTGTTTTGAATAGGAAAAAAATACAAATACGCATGCATGAAGCAAAGCTAGCTCATAACTGTATTTTAGAAGGACTCTCAGAGATCCTTTCATGATAACAAGAAAGTATATTTGGTTTGCTCTTTTCGAGACCATTTAGGGAGAGAGATTGTTTACAAAATCCTCTTCAAATGGGTCAGCGGTGTCATCTTTATGGGGGAAAATTTCAGAAAAAGCACATAGTTGTGGAAATGAAAGCTGAAACACCAGAAAGAAATATTGTTGTTGTTGTTGTTGTTGTTGCTGCTGCTGTTGTTACTGTTGTTTTTGTTTTTGTTGTTGTTGTTGTTGTTGTTTCAGGAATATAGTAACAGTAATGAAAGAAGACTGAGCAACAAAGCTACAACCAGTAAGCTTGTCATTGATACAACAGTTCTGGACCTATGGCTGGTACACCAAAAAAGTTTCTGGAAGTAGGTGATTGGAAGACACCTTCTGAAAGAGCCCATTGGGAGATAACTTCTTCTGTAAAGGAACTCACACCTTTTGTGGTGGGGCAGCAGCCATACAAAAGCATGAAACTGAGCACTTCATTTTACATTAAACACAGCTGGAGGGGCACATCTGTAGTCTCAGCACTCAGGGCACTAATCAGGAGGGTGATGAGTTCCAAGCCAACCTTAAACTATACAGCAAAGTTCCATCACAATCACATCTGGCCAAAATAGCTTCTGTGGAGGAATCGTCAGCCCCTCTGCCATGGTTCTGTTGTACAGAGATGTTTGTGTGTGTAAGCAGTAGTGAGCTCTTGATAACCGTGAATTAGAGTCATTTTACCCTTTAGTGAGCATGTCAGGTCATGAAGCAAAATGGAACGGGATATATCTAGAAAAAACATACTAACTCTGAAAGAAAAAAATGAATGTACTTGAATAATCATTAAGTTAATTTAATCAGTGTCATAATGTTGGTGAGTACACTGCTCATGCGCTGACTCTTCTATATTCTATTTATTTGTCATTATTATTGATGTGCTGATTGATTGTGAAAGAGAACGTTTCTCTTAGACATCCCTTCTACCTAAAAGTCAGTGTTATCTCCCATAAGACCTACCATCCCTCAGAGGCTGGGGTACAAACCGACTTCACATGAGTTCTCCTGAGCTTTGTCACCACGTCCCTCTGGTTTCCAACAAATATGTTGTTCAAATTTTTGATTCCATCTGTAATCCCATAGTGCTGCCTTTTTCTGTATCTCTCCCATTGTTCAGATCCTACCATCCAGCCCATCACTAAGCTGGTCTGCTCTACAGGATTCTTCCTCTGAACCCTCCCCAGAAGCATTCTTAATATTCCTCGACAACGTGGTGTTTTTGTCTGTCATTCAGTTCCAAACCCCAGCCTCTGTACATTACAAAGTTCCATGGGTGCACTGTTAGAAACATCTGCTTAGACTTTGCTATAGACAAAGATGCTGCCTTAACATATGCTTTAGATGAATGCAAGGAAGACCAATATCAAGGTACCAATAGATAGTGTCTGGCAGGAGCCTGTTTCTCATAGAGGGCAGCTTCTGTGTGTCTTCACATGGTGGAAGGGGAAGATATGCTCCTATAGTCCTCTTTTTTTAAAAAACAGTTATTTACTACGGGTGTGTTCACATGTGTGTATGTGTGTTTGTGTATGTCTGCATGTGTGTATACATGTGTGTTTGTGCATGAATGTTCATGTGTGTATGAATGTTTGTATGTGTGTGTATCTGTGTGTGTCTGCATGTGCATGATTTTAGTGTGTGTATGCACATGTGTGTTCATGTGTGTATGTCTGTGTGTGTGAGTGTGTGTGTGAATGTGTGTGTATGGGTGTGTGCACACGCATACACACATGTGCCACAAGGTATCTGTGGCAGAGGACAAGCTGACGAAGTCAGTTCTCTCCTTCCATCACACGGTCTCTGGGGATCACTCAGGTGGCCAAGTTTACCTACCTGCTGAGCCACCTCATTGGCTCTTAGGCCTCTTTTGTTTAAAAAAAAGGAGCGCTAGTAATCTAGCCAGCACCCAGAGGCCTCACCCCTTAATACAGCCATGTTGGGGAGATTATGGTTCAAAATATGAATTTGGGGAGATTGTAACCATTCACCCTGAGTGCCCAGTGTAAAACAATGTTCTCTCATAAAGCTGTCAAAGGGATAAAGCAAGAAGTCTCCCCACTAAGCACAGTACCTGACCCATGGCTCAATGTCCTCAAGAGCACAACTTGTTTCTTCTTTAACTACTTCTTATTTTTTATGGCCCTTCCCTTCATCTTTCCCTTAACACGCTCAGTGTCGGCACTGTACTCATCACACACTGGTCTCAATAAATATTGCTGCATGACTAAATGATACAAAGCTATAACTTAAGCCTCTTCAGTGTTTTGTGAGTTCCAAGCCAGGATGTAGGCGAAGTCACCTACGTAGCATCCCCGTGCTGATAGTAATAGTTCTTCCACACGAATTACGCACATACGAAGTGAATCCTTGGTTGTTTGTTGTCGTGTTGTGGCACTGGAAGGAACTGGGGGCCTTGCATTCTGTCACTCAGCTTCAAGTTGGCCTCTGTGTGCTCCGAATGAAGCTATTATCAGCACTTTTCATTCTAAAACATCTAAACAAGAAGAACAAATTAGAGCAACGAGAGGCAGTGGTGTCAAGGGCACAATGGAGGTGCTGATTTTGCAACGGCATCTTGGGAAAGGAAGTGGGAAGATGGAAGTAAGATGCTGGCCCTGCCCACCTGCCCTTTCCTCAGTCTGTACAAAGGAAACTGAAAAATTAGTGGAAGGCAAGTCTCAGTGGACCCTAAACGATGCCCTCAGGTATCAAATCTGGAATGCAAGGACTATCTAGACAGAGGGCCGGACAAAGCTCACCATATTGACTTCAATAAAGCTGTAAACTACACATCCCAAGTGATTTTTTTAACATTCAATAAAGGGTGGAGCAAGCCTGTAATCTCAGTGCTCAGGAGGCTGAGGCATGGGGACAACATTGAGACAGGACCCCATCTCAAACTTAGAAAGAAAAACAATGAAACTAGAGAAATCAGTAAATCAACTACTGATTGCTAGGGAAGGACGAATTTGTTTTTTACATGTGTATAGCCACCTTTAAACATCCCACATTCTAGCAAATAATCTCCCATCCAACATTAATTAAACCCAGTAGGAAAAAGAAAAGAAAAGAGAAAACATGAAAATATTGGGGGGGGGGAGAACTTGTAGAAAAGGAGGTTCAGATGAATAGAAGATAAGAGAGGGTCATTGGAAGGGAAGTGAACGACCAAACGATATTCAATACACATATGAAATTGTCAAAGAATAGGAAAATTTTTTAAAGAGTTGCTCTAACAAATGCTGTGGGCAAGAGATGGTGAAAAAATAAATATTTGATAACTTGGTCTTTGCTGTTTTAAATCAATGAAACTCATGCTTTTTCACTCTACTCTGTCAGATATATTTTCCTTAATATCTAAAACTTCATATTATGGAAAGACTCTGCATGTTCAGAGAGAGAGAGAGAGAGAGAGAGAGAGAGAGAGAGAGAGAGAGATGGGCATGTAGCATAGTTGATAAAATACTTCTATAGCATGCACAAAGTCCTGGATTCAGTTTCCAGTGCCACATAAACTAGGTGTGGTGGCACATGCCTGTGTTCCTAGCACTCAGCAGATAAAGGCAGGAAGATCCTAAGTTCAGGGTCATCCACGGCTACACAGTGAATTCAAGATTACCTTAGGGTAGGTAAGATAGTGTCTGAAAAAATGTACACACACACTCCACCCTAAGTATGTACACACACAAGCAGCGCGTCTCTTGCTCTCCTGCAGTGTGTCCAAGCCTCCAGGAGGGAGCCCCGTCATATGGTTTTCATCTAGAGCAACATTTACAGCATTGGTTAAGTGCTGAGCACAACATGAACACTTAACAGATACTAAAAATGTTTTTTTTTTTTTTACTTTAAGAGAGAAGAAGTTTAGAAATCCATTCCCTTTTAAAGGCTTTAAAGTAGCATAAAAATTCAAAGGCCAAGAGGCCCTGTTTGGTTAAGCAGAGCATCCTCTAATAAAACGCTCCGGATGGCTGACGGAAACAATAAGTGGTGACATGGAAGCTGGGATGAGACCGTCCGAGCCCCAGTGTTCCAGCCACGCACTGCTGGGACAGAGTTCTCTAAATAAATCCAGAGCTGTCCAGTGTCTCCTCATGTCTGTTATCCTCCACAGAGGACAGAGGTCGGGGCGGGGGGGGGGGGGAGAGAGCAACCAGCCAAATTTACTTGAAAGACACACACTATCATGCAGAATGGGTTTGCAGGTAGCAAGAGCTACATGCTGTTGGTAGTACTAAGAGGAGGCACTGAGGGAGCGGGGGACGCTGTCTGGGAGAGGCTAGGAGGAAAAAAAAAAACAAAGAAACCTTGCACTTGTGAATTCGCTCCAGACCAGAATTTCTGGCTTTCTTCGTCTTAGGTCCTTAATAGGTGTTAAAAACTTGCTGAAGCACTTCCATGGTTAAATGAGACAATGCAGTCAAGAGAATTTTCTTAGCCTCTTTGTTCAAAGTCCATGGATATGTCAGGGGATTTCAAGACACACACATAGGCAGGATTCAGGAATAGGAAGAAAGACTGTCTACTCGCTCATACACTTGTACATGAGGCTGTGGAAAGTCCCTTCTTAAGAACAAAGTTGCTGGCACTGGAGAGGTGGCTCCGTGTTTAAGAGCAATTGCTCTCTTTGCAGAACACTTGACCTGGGTTCCCAGCACCTACATGGCTTCTCCCAAGTGTCTATAACTCCAGTTCTGTGGGCCTAATACCCTCTTCCTGCCCTTGTGGGCACTGTGCATGCAGGTTGCACACGCATGCACATGTAGACAAAAAAAAACTCATACACATAAAATATAAATAAATAAATAAATAATCCATTTTTTAAAAAGACACATGACTGTTACAGTTTGGTCATAAATGTCTCCTAAAGGCTGGGTGCTATGGTGCTACTAAAAGGTAGTGGACTGTTTAAAAAGTGGAGCTTCATGGGAGGAAGTTAGGTCATTATGGGCGTGGCCTTGCAGGACATTAGAATACAAGTCCCTTCCTATATCGCCATTGTACACCCTCTACAGGAGCAGTAACTTCACTCTACTCTACTACGGATTACACTATAGCTCCTTGGTACAGACCCTATAGATAGGAGTTAATAGACTCAGGACTGACACCTCCAAAACCATGAGCCAAGATAAACCTTTGCCTCCTTTAGGTACCTTTTTTGCGGTATTTTGTCACAGTATTTGGACATGGGACTATTACAACAACCTCTCAAGATGCAGGAATGAGAAGAAAATAGTCTGATGGTGTTTGTGAGGCAGACCCTGTGAGGGAAGCCTGGCCAGCTACTCTGTACATGACGTCACCAGCACTTCAGATGTGATGTCGAGAGGGCAGCTTGGAATCTATAGAGTTTATGATTGAGGGGTTTCTCAGCATCCCTGGCCAGACATCTCCTCTTTTCGAAGTCTTTCTCTGCTTCTCCTAAGGTGAGCGTTCCACGGGGACAAAGAGCAGAAGCTCAGCTCAGTAGGAAAAGATAGAAGTGGTGCAGCATCAATAAAAGCTCCTAGCATGCTTGATACCCAAGGGCAAGGTGCACAGGTATAAACCCTACACAAAGGTGAACTGGCCTAGAGACTGCCAAGGAGAAGAAAGGTGGCAGTATTTAACCACTTCTGTGCTTACTCAGCCCAGCCGTGCCTCCCACGTACACCTCCACCACTCCAGCCTTCGCTTGCTCAACACCTGCTTCAAAGGAGGAGGGGGAAGGGGTGGGTCACAGGCGATGGAGCGAACAAACAGAACCTCCTGCCCACTGGCCACCAGGATTGCCTAACGTCAATTGAACTTATCCTGGCTGTGGCAGGACTCGGCACAAGACTGCCTGACCAGGGCCTTTGCTCCTCGGAGTTCTCTACTCAAGGTGATTGTTTTTCTCCTGCTTTTTTCCCCCCTGCCTTTCTCCAAACTTTGAAGATAATGAGTCTTAAGCATTTGCAAGTAATTAAAAGGTGTGGCTGCCAAGCCAAAAGTGAGTCGTTTGCTTTTAGATGGGGAGGGTAGGCTGCCTGCTGGTCACAGGGCACCCATTACGTCCCATGTGCCCATTAGCTCTGCGATCAACTGATCTGGCTCTGGTGGGGAGACCACACCTAGGAAGTAATGAGCCCCTCCTGCAACAATAGCAGCCATTAAGAGCCCAGAAGCCCGGTGTCATCATGACTCAATTATTTATCGTTTGCTGACATCTTCAGCCTTCAACTTGCTTTTCAATTTCTGAGTGACAGCTGAGAGAGCACCACATACACCATGACTGAGAAGAAGAGCAGGAGAATTCAGAACGTGCAGTGGGCAGTCTACATATTGTTTCTCTTATGTATTTCAACAACTTCAGGGAAAGCCAAGCCTCAGGGCCAGGGAGAAGGGTCAGTGTCTGAAACGTTTGCTGCACAAGCACAAGAACCTGAGTTCAGATCCCATGAACGCACGTAAAAAGCTGGGTATGGTGGTGTGTACCTGCAATCCCAACACCGGAACACTGGGGAAGCCAAAACCCGTGGACCTCAGGGCCTCACTGACAGCCAGTCTAGCTCCAGGCTCAATGAAAGACTATGGCTCAAAAGCATAGAGAGCAATAGAAGGTGACACCTTATAGCAACGTCTGCCTCCATGGGTGCATTGCCATATGAATGCATAACACACACACACACACACACACACACACACACACACACACACACATACACACACAGCAGACCACATGCACACACATATACCACATACACACACATACTATACACACACTATACAGACCACGTACATACACACATACACACCATAGGCACATACATGCATGCAAGTGCACACAGACACAAACAGATGACATACACACATATACACCATACAAACATATACACCATACATAAACACACCACAGACCACATACACACCACACATGCACACACACACACACAGAGAGAGAGAGAGAGAGAGAGAGAGAGAGAGAGAGAGAGAAAGAGAGAGAGGGAGAGAGAGAGAGAGAGAGAGAGAGAGAGAGAGAGAGAGGAGAATAACCAGATAAATAAAGCACTATCTTATTCAGTTTTAGTACTTTTCATAATATATATGTGAAATGTAAGGCTACATACAATTTGAACTCTGAGCAGCTCTTCATTTCCCATTGTTAATTAAGAAAGAACTAAAATGTCTGAAAAAAAGGAAAACGTATGAATAACCAATCACTAAGATCACCACCTGTTCAATAGCTTCCCTCCCCAGCAAAGTAAAGGTAATAGCTTGCTTCCACCAGCCATTCTTGCCTTTGACTGATAATTTTCTCAGAGTCAGAAAATGGTCAAAGAATCATCATACTAAACAAGCATATGTCAGAAAGGAGCACAAAATTGTCTTGGCCCAGTAAGTTAGACCAAAAGCCTTGTGATAGAACCCTACCTTACCTTACCCTACCCATTCCTACCTCCCCTCCCCTTCCCTGCCCTGCCCTCCCTTCCCCTTCCCTCCTTTCCTCTATCTGAGATATTTAAGCCAAAGCCTTCATTTTATGCAAGATAAGCCAAGGCACAAAGAAATACTGAATGACTCAAGACCACACAGTCACTTCATACACGTTTAAGGCTCTGGTTCCAGGAGGAAAGGTTGCTATCCTTGGCTTTACCCATATCTTGATGCCACCAGCAGCCTGCTGAGGCCCCAATGCCTGGAGCACAACCTGGAAAGCAAGAGTGTTAAGGAAATGTCCTGGGGCCTTTCAGAAAGATTCCCTTGGGAGGTTGTTTGGTCGTTTGTTTGTTTTCAGTTTTGTTTACTTTTAACTGTGTTAGGGGTGGAGCCCACTAGACCAAGTACAAGACAAGACAAGTGCTCTGCCCTGGAGTCACACTCCCAGATCCACACTTCTTCTTTGGAATTCGTAACAGAAAAGTGTGTGTTGGTAAATAATTAAGAGATCCTTCCTCTATTCAAATAGATCGGTCATATGGCATGTTGACAGGCATGTCAACATAGGTGGCTCACCTGTGCTTGGGGGTGACAGTAATTCTTAGCATCTTCTAATCATTGCATTGGAGTGCCTATGTGTATACAGCCTATTTACATAATTCACTGGGAAGAGGCGGCAGCTTGAGTGCTTGCCCAGCAAGTTCAGGGTCTTGGGTTAGGTCCTAAGCATAACAAAAAAACAAACCAGCCAAATGAAAAAGGTGCCTGCAAAGATCAGCAAGGCTGGGCTCACCTTGGTGCAATGTGACTTGACTCTTAAAGTGATAGTTACTTCGGGGCCAGCTCTTTAAGACAGAGGAATGCCAAATAAAAGTCTATGGGGATGGAAGAGGTGGACACTTGATTAGTTTTGCTTTCTATAGTATTTGAAGAAGACTGGAACAAGACTTGGCTGTCAGCTCATCAATCCCAGAGGTCCCCAAGGACACACCCTTCCTCTCTCCTTGATGGACAGATACCATCTCCCCTGAGAAGCAAGAGATCATGAGTCATTAACAACATTGGATTACTTCCTTAAGTGTTCTAGGGAAAAGAAGTAAAAAATGTAGAAGGCAAATAAGCTATTTACTAATAAGTGCTCATAGATGGAAATCATAGGGCTGAGGAGATAGTTTCTTTGGTTGAACAAAAAGCTGGCCATGTTAGCTTGAGGATACAAGTGTGATCATCAGAACTCATGTAAAATGCTAGGTGTTCTGGTATATGTTTGTAATCCCAGAGCAGGGGAAGTAGACTGACCTTAGGGCTCACTAGCCAGCCAGCCAGCCAGGGCTAATAAGCCAGAGCCCCATAGCAATGAAAGACCCTGTGTTAAACACACACACACACACATGCACACACACACACACACGCACACACACACACACCCTACTATGTATGGGTACCCACATACATGCACTTACACATATACACACACATGCATGTATGCAAACATACATACATCAGCACAGCCCTTCAACTTCCTGAGTGCGCACTATCATTTTAACATGTGCATGCATTTGCTCATTTTATCTTCATATCACTGCCATAACATAAGTAACATTATGAAGGCCACATACAAGAGGAGGAAACTGAAACACAGATGTTAGACAAAAAGGTGAACAGCTACTCAGTTCTGATCTGGGATTTGAAGTGATCCTCTGTATTTTTCTACACTGACAGGCAGGCTTGACTCGGGCCAGAGAACACCACAGTGGCACCCCAGGAAGACACGGTTGCTAGAAGCCCCGGGGGTGTCCTCTTTCAGACACCCTCACCTACTCATGCCCTGACCTAAAGTAAGTTTGAGAAATCCGAGTGAGACTGGATGCCCACAGGGATGGAGTTCTTGATGGATGGTGTGTATGGAAAGAGCAATAGTCTAATCCTCATGCCAATTTATTAAGAATTAAAACAAAGTCCTGCCCCTTCCTCAGGCCCCAGGGCGGGCGGTATGGGTGGAGGGGCAGTTGCCTTCTTACTCTCAAATCTATTGCCGGGAGCTCAAGCATTCACTACTAAGATTTAATGATCAGTTGAGTCAGTATCACTTTTAGGAGGTGACTTGGGTGCTAAAAGTTGTTCTGGAGAAGACAGGAGCACACGGTGCCCATAGATGCAGAAGTAGCCTTAAAGAAGGTGATTGACAGAACATACGGTGGCCTGCTTGCCAAAGCTGCAAAGAGTACCTGAACTGCAGTGAAAGAGATGGTAGCTTATTTTTACTTAACTCTTTCAGGGGTTTTAGCCCATTGTTGTTTGGCTCACTCCTTTAGTGGTTAAGTCTGCGCGCTACGGTAGAGCATACATGGAGGAGGACAGCTGATCACCCCGTCCGTGGTAGGCAAGGAGACAATAAGGAGGAGGAGAAAAAGAAGTCTAAGTGCCAGCATCATCCCCCTCAAGGGCTCACCCCTAACTAACCTAACCTCCTACCTCTCAGCCATATCTCTTTAAAGATTCCATTACCTCCCAAATGTGCCGTAGGCTGGTAATCAAACCTCTCTATGTGTCCTTTAGGGTATGTTTAAGATCCAAGCCATCACAGGAGCAGCCAGAGCTGTTGCAGTTCATTTCAACAGAATGCCAAAGGATGAAGAAACAACACATAAAATAACTAAATACAAGATGGGCAGAGATAACTATGGTAACAAAGGGGCAAGGAGCTCTGAGGATGTGGGAGACAGTTCATGAGGGAAGAATGGTCCCTCCTTCCACCCACCCCCTTCCACTCCTCCTCTCTGCAAAGGGAGATGTTGGGTGCCTGGTATTTTTCACCACACTCACACAATGAAGTTAGGTAACTTTGGAGTGAAATGGGATTAAACAAGGAGAGGCCTGATGAAGTAAGTTTCCAAAATGTATTCCTGGGTGGGGAGATCAGAAAGTGTACAACAATGGCAAATATCAGTTCATCAGGGTGACGGCCTGCGAGCACACTCGTGTCTGTGTGAACATGTGCACTTCAAGATATTTACACCTCTACTTGTCTTCACTAAAAATCTCTGGTTGAGCGTGTTGCTTATATCGTGTTTAAAACATGTCAACATATTTATTCCAGGAAGAATTCTCAAATCCTATGCTACTCACTGTCTTTATCAACCTGACAAAGTGACCAGATGAAAGAAACATGCAAATGCATTCATTTTCAGCTGTATGTTTGAAGAAAAAAAAGTAGAATATCAAGAATTTCCTTTTGGGAATAAAGAAGCCTGGTAATAAATTTATTATAAAAATAGTCATTATAGCAGTAAACTAGGAAGCATTATATAATACCTTTTCCTTCTTCTCCTTTAAAATTTGTATGAGATTTTTAAAGTTTTCAAGAAGAAACTACAACTCTAACTTTAAAATGTAAAAAAGGTGGGCTGGTGACCTGACTAGGCAGTTAAGAGTACTTGCTCTTGCTGAAGGTCTGGACTTGGTTCCCAGAACTCCCAACCACGTCCAACTTCAATTCCAGGGCATCCAATGCTCTCTTCTAGGCTCTGCAGTCACTGCGCAATCTCTGCCGACATATATATATATACATAATTACAAAAATAAACACTTGGCTTTTTAATGAAGAAAACTTAAGAAGCTTCAAACCCTCATCTATTTCACCCTTTCAACACGAGATCCTGGCATTAGATGCCACGTCAGAAGCTGAGTGCAGAGAAAGTGAGTCGAATTCTTAAATACACACGTGATCATTATTCTGTGTTTGGTGGGCGATCTTAGCTTGTGTTCTGTGAGTTGTCACTATCACAGTAACCCAGACACTTCCCAGGAGATTTTTGTGGGTTTGTGCAATGGACTTCTCTGTTTCAAAAGTAACCGTAAGTGGCTTTCCAACTGGACTCACAATATCTGGCTGCATGAAGAGGATTCTTCTCACTGTGATCATGTGGTTTTCAAAAGGTAGATTTTTTTTTTCTCCTCAGAATGAAACTCCATCTATAAGGCTGAAATCTCAGCACTGAGCTCAGTAAGGCTGTGATGATTTGGATTTTCAGGTTTGCTAAGAACGATGAATCACTGAGGCAGTTTGGGCAATATGTACCGTACTGTTTAAAAAGAAGGTGGGGGTGGACTTTGAAATGCTAATAAGATTTTACCTATACTTTACTTACATACATGTCTGAGTATAATGCATGTGTCCTTATGAATCTTATAGGTAGAATTAAGAAGTATTGATTTAATGCTGGCATAAATAAATAGATGGGTATTTTTTTTCAAGTGAATGCATGGTTTTTTTGCTTGTTTGCTTCTTTGTTTTTGTTTGTTTGTTTCATTCCATATAGCAAAAACAGTGTTCTGCATTCCCCTGTGACAGCCCTGAATCAGAGAGGCAGCTTTGCCAGGCTGGGTCCCCATCTCTATCTAAGCTTGACTGTTGTTGGGTTGAATTCTTCCCTGTCTTGCTGGACAGAGGGATACAGAAGTGGATGGGACCCCTGCTGGGAGGTGGCAGATAATCCACTCCACATAGGTAAGTGAAGGCAGCAGCAGACCTCTCTCCTGTCATCCTGCCCCAGAGGCTATCCCTCTTTTACTTTGAGCTACCCTTCTAATGAAGGCCCTCTGGGTTTTAAGTGAGCACTGTTCCTTCCCTCTATGGCCGCATCATGATGACTCTAGGATGTTGTAGTGCCCGTTTAAATTTTTGTTAAAGCTTTTATTTTATGTGTATGACTATTTTACCTAAGTGTGTATCTGTGCATCGTGTATGTGCCTGGTGCCTTTGAAGATGAGAAGACGGGATTAGATCCTCTGGAAATGGAGTTACAAATGGCTGTGAGCTATTATGTGGGTGCCAAGAACTGAACCTGGGTCCTCTTGGTCCTCTGGGTCCTCTGGAGTACTCTTAACCACTGAGCCAACCTCCCAGCTCCCACTGTCCCTCTTAAATTCTCTTCAATTCCAGGCCCAATCATGGCTCCCATGGTCATGATGCCTTCTTGTCTAATAAAGCTTATTTCTGAAAGATTAAAAATAAAAACAAGCTAGTAATGATGGTGCACACCTGTAATCCCAGCACTCAGGAGGCAGAGGCAGACAGGATCCCTATGAGTTCCAAGTCAGCCTGGTCGAGTAAGCAAGTTCCTGGTTAGCCAGGGCCACACAGAGAAACCTGATCTAAAAAAACTAGTAATATCATCATCATCATCAACAACAACAACAATAATAATAATAAGCTAAAATGAGAGTTAATTTGGCATCCAGTCAGTAGACAGGTGGGGAAGTAGACAGGGTCTCTCAAGCAAGAAAGTATAAAAATAATCTTATGTGTTTTTTCTCTACCTATTTATTTTCCCAAATAAAATTATTTATTCTGAGAACTTTCAAACAATTGTCATTTGATAATAATTGAATAATTAGCATCTAATTCCAGAAATGACCAATTAGAAACTGACTTGATCTTCCATTCCAGTTTCAAGCCCCTTCCACAAAAATCAAACATTCTAAAGCAGCTACTATTTGTCAATTAAAGACTGAAAAACTTGAGTATGTACCATGCATGTCTTTTTGGGTCTAGGTTACCTCACTCAGGATGATTATTTCTAGTCCCATCCATTTGTCTGCAAATTTCAAGATTTCCTTGTTTTTAATAGCTGAGTAGTATTCCATTGTGTAAATGTACCACATTTTCTTTATCCATTCTTCAGTTGAGGGACATCTAGGTTGTTTCCAGATTCTGGTTATTATGAATAAGGCTGCTATGAAGATAGTTAATCAAATGTCTTTGTTGTATGGTGGAGCATCATTTGGGTATATGCCCAGGATCTGGACCCAGGGCGTCTGCACAAACTGTTGTACCAACCGAGGACAATGCATGTAGTAAGCCTAGACCCCCTGTTCAGATCTAACCAATGGACAGCTCATTCTTCACAGCTGTTGAGGAAGCGAACTGCCTCTGACATGAACTCTGGTGCCCCCGATTTGATCACTTCCCCTTAGTGGGAGGCCCAGTGGCACACAGAGGAAGGCAAAGCAGGCCATCCAGATGAGACCAGATAGGCTGTGCTCATATGGTGAGGAAGAGGTCCCCTTCTGACACAGGTCTAGGGAAGGGGAATAGTGTGAAAGAGGGAGGAAGAGCGGGAATGGAAAAATGCAAATGAGGAGATAACAATCAGGATATAGTCTGAATAAATTATAATAAAAAATGATAAAGCTATCATTAACAAGACTGAAAAACTTGAGTTCCTCATTGAAAAATATTTTATGTTTCTTCCAAGTTGATACACACATAGGAGGAGATTCCAACATCCTCTAAGAGTCTTGAAAGTGATGCCATTGGCCAATACTGAGGTGCTGACTCTGCGATCAGAATTTCGGTCTTTTGTGACTTTGTTCACTTCTGACTAAGTGCCCAGAGGTCTGCTGCCATAGGTGTATTAGCATTCACACGAGTTTAGGAAAATGCTCCCAAGACCCCAGCAAACCTAAATTTGATCAGTAGCCGTTTCCACCCTCCAGGTCAAGCACACGAGAAGCACATCTGTGTGCTGCCTTCCTCCCCCTTCCCTCTGCATGCCCGATTGGCAGCCACATCACCACGGAAGCTCATCACTCTAAGCAAAGCTATAAGATGCTTGCTTACAGGGCAAAAGCCCTGCGGCTCGTCCTGTCTCATCATGCTACATCATAAGAACCAATGCCAAAACGCTGCAGTCCCAACTCCTTCACCCTGGACCTGTGAGCCACCATTCTCCAAAAACACTAAAGTTGTGTTTCTTTTTCTTTTTCTTTCTTTCTTTCCTTCTTTCTTTCTTTCTTTCTTTCTTCTTTTCTTTCTTTTTTTTTTCTCAGTTTTTTGTTTTTGGTTTTTTTGTTTTGTTTTGTTTTTTGAGATGGGATTTCTCCATTTAGCCTTGCCTATCCTGGGCTAATTTTGTAGACCAAATTGGCTTCAAAATCACAGAGACCAGCTTGCCTCACCTCCCCAAGCACTGGGATTGCAGGCATGCACCATGCCTGGCTCTAAAGTTATATTTCCATAAGTGATCTTTCAAAGTTGCTACTTCTGTCACTCTTCCAATCATAAACCTTGCCATTGGTGAATGGAAGGCGTGTCTACCTTCATCACAGCTTGCCTTACTCTTCAGCTGTTAGCCTGTTATTGATCAGCAATAGAAAAAAATAATTGCAGAGGAAACCAAATTCTGGCAAATTGATAGGATGATTGTATTACAAGCAAACAATAATTACACAATAATATCATTTGTGCTAATAAAATTTATTGTGCCTACTGAGCCTGCAATTAGTACCATCTTTAATACCAGACAAATTAATTTCAGGGCTGACATTTCTAGCACAAAGACATAGTAATTTGTAGTTGTGGGCTTCTTAATCCTACCACTACCTGCTGATACAAGAGAACACTCACAGCCTTGGAACCACATGGCTTATGGAGTGACCCCTCTGCTTACGCTAGGCCTCCAGGAGACTCCTGAAATATAATAAGTAATTGACAAGTGAGTACACTGTAAATGGCCTCAACAGATTCAGACAGGTGACTTGGTCAAGTGAGCCACCACTTGAAGGGGGTGTAAGGAAGCACTTCCCTGTCTCCACTTTTCCAAAGCGCTGTGCACCAGAACAGGGCAGATTCGTGACAGGAATATGCAATTGTCATTCTGGGCATGGCAGCAAATGCCTGTCACCTCAGCACTCATGGAGCAGGGGGGAGGGGGTGGGGGGCAGGGCAGGAGGAGGGCGGGCAGGACAGGAGGATGGAAAGTTCAAGGCCAGCTAGGCCCACATGGTGACAGTTCATCCCACAACCCCAAGAGAAAGTCCATGCAACCTGGAAGCCTGACAGGTGTCCCTAAAAAGGCTAGGCTGCAAAGATGAAAACTTGCCCCATTAAGGCCTTACTGGAGTCAGGCAGCTCAGATATTGTTTGTTGTTTAAGGAACACTCCCTGAATAGGAAAAGGAGGCAGGTTATCTTTTGTCTTAGTTTCCTAAAGATGCATTTTAAAAGAAATGCAGGTGATTTCGCAGATTTGGAGTTGGGGGCGTCTCCTGCATGATCAGAATAGAGAAAGACTGGGAATGTGCAGGGTAGCGATTGCTGTGCTTGGGAGTAGGTGTACAGTCAGCCCCGTCACAGAGCAACTAAAAGAGGGCAAAGGAGGCAGGGCAGGGAAGAAGCCAAGGAAAAGAGAGAAGAACAAAAGAGCACACCATCTGCAAAGCTAACTAGTAAAACCTGTGACCCCGCCTCTCAGAGGCCAGCGTGTTTACAAGGGGAACAGTGAGTTACTCAGAGCTCCAGCCTGTTTCAGGAGACACACAGCTGACTGCACAACTGCCCACTCACTAGATGTTGGACTTTACGAAGGGGACTTTCCTGCCTCAGTAGCCCCACTTGTCGCGTCAAGGCCTCGCCTCACTTCTTCTATTGCTATTACTCAAGGATTTGGTACTTGTCCATTTGGTTGGGAGAGCTTAGCCAGGCCAGCATTTCTGAGATGGACTGGGATCTTGCAGATGGAGGGCATGGGAATGAACACAGATGTCTTCCCAAAGCCTGGGTGCTGTGTGCATCCATTCCAGGTTATACTTTTAAGTAAACTGAAGAGAAGAGATGGAAATGATGTTTTTAGTATTAAGGGTTTTATACTAATGGCGGATTCTATTCCTGGCTATAGTTCAATCAGCATTCTTGCTTCCTAGTTATCTAAAACAAGAGAAAACAATCGTGCGCTACTGATTGCAAGTGTGTTCATGTGCCTCGCAGAAACTGAGGCTTGATTTTAAGACATTGCTTTTGCTAAGTTCAAAGTTTTAGGGCGACTAAGCCTTAAGAAGCAGGGCCACTAAATGAGACTGAGTGTGTTTTGGAGAGAGACAGCTACAACACTGGAGGCCACATAGGACCCAAACCTATGTATCATGCTTCCATAATGTACATGAAAAATAAACTGTCTCTCCAGTAACAATACAACTGCTAAAATATGACTCTGCTATATCATGGTAAGTTGGTGAGACACCTACTTAGCCATTGGTTGAACCCAGGCTTACTATCTTACATGTTGTAGTAACTACATTTCAACTGTCATGACAGCCTTATGGCTAGGACCCTGGCATTTAACTAAGTTGTCTCACTGTGAGCTTGTAGTTGGGTGTAGTAGCACACCCTTGTAATTCCAGCAGTTCAGAGGTAAAGGTGAAAGCACCAAGAGTCCAAGGTTGCCCACTTACCTTCATCAGGCTAAAGACCATATTTCACTGCTGGCCATTTTTATTAGAATTACATGCCTTGTTATTTCTAATCAGTGGTTTGTAATAAAGGAAAATTGGGATAGTCTGTTGCCAGACACTACTCGATTTGTCTGTGACAGCACCTTATGTAGCCCAGGCTAGCCCTGAATATACTATGGAGCTGAGGATGGTCTTAGATGCTGGGATTATGGGTGTGTGCCACCATATCAGGCTTGTGCAACACTGGGGATCAAGCCCAAGGCTTCCTGTATGCTAAACATGGTGATCTGAAAAAGAAATCTCTCCCATTTGCTCTGGCATTTGAACACTTGGCTCTCACTAAGTGGTGCTTTGCAGTGGAGGTCCTGGGAAGGTGTCTCACTGGAGATGAGCTTTGGGACTTTGTAGTCACCCCACTCCCAGTTCACTTTCTCTTCTCTGTCTTAGAATCTGAGTGTGTGATCTTTCAGCTTCCTGCTCCTGCCTCGTGCCTGCCACCTGTTGCCATGGCATCACCCTGCCATAAAGGACTCATCTTTCTACAGCATGAAGCCATCTGTCTTCTGAGCTGCCTTTGGTAGTGATGCTTTATCACAGCAAATAAAAATAACTAATACACTAGGTGAGCACTCTACCAACTGAGCCACACCCCACCCTGTCCTTAACTTTTAATGAGTGTCAACAGTGCTCTAGGCTCTGCTGCAACGTAGCTCAACCACATGTCGAAGAGCAGGCTGCATGTGTGCATGTACTTTAATCAATATGCATTTACTGCTGCTTTAAATGACACTAAAACACAGCTACTCCCCGGGTGTCGTTACCACCCACAATAAGCCAATGGGCCCTCTCCTACTTTATCTCATTAGGTTCCTGGAAAGCTTCATTCAAATCAAGTTATGTTAAATGCTGTCAAGAAAGCCATTATCCTATGGAGAACTCATTTATGAAGCAATAGGTAAGATATTATTCATTTGTGGAATCTTGGTGTCAAGTCCAGGCTTTTCTTCCACAGTTACCCGATCTGTACTCTAGGAAGCAATTCATTCTTCACTCAGCATCCTTGACCTCCAGTTAAGGCAGCATAAGCAGAGTGTCTGCTCCCAAGATATGATAGAGAAGCCATGACCGTTTATATCAGAAGGGAAACGATAAGTCTGTTGTTGTAATAAAACAAGGCTTTCTGTAGCTGTAATAAAACAATGAAAAAAGCATCTTGGGGAGGACAGGGTTTATTTGGTCTTACAGGTCACAGCCCATTCTTATGCAGCTACACCAAGGCTGGAACCTAGGGACAGGAAACGAAGCCGAGATCCCTGAAGAACGCTCCTTACAGGCTTGCTCCCAGGCTCACATTCAGCTACCCTACTTTTCCAGCCGAAGCAGATCTGCCTAAGGATGGAACCACCCACAGTGGGCTGGGCCCTTCTCATATCAATCATCACTCAAGACAGTGACCCACAGACATGCCCACAGGCCAGTCAGGTCGGGCAATTCCTCCTCTGAGGCTCCCTCCTCCCAGGTGTGTCACGTTGACAATCAAGATTAGTCATCATCACCGTACTTCCAAAACTATAACAACCGAAGTGTTACTGGAGTGCTAGGAAGATCCAAAGTGAAAATAAAA
Organism: Acomys minous; assembly: GCF_964271855.1. NCBI lineage: Eukaryota > Metazoa > Chordata > Mammalia > Rodentia > Muridae > Acomys > Acomys minous. Next base: position 53,842,844 of record NC_140490.1, on the reverse strand, counting down.
GCTGAGAACAAATTATTGCATTCACAGATGCTCAAGCATCCTCAGTATACACAAGCAATGAATAACAGAGACATTTCTATAAGCCTTTATCTTTTCAATTCTTCTTATTTAGCTCTCTGATAAGTATGTCCTAATAAAATATTTCACTCTTACAATAAAACTACTGAGGGTAGCTGGAAAGGTTGGTAAAAGAAAGACTCGGGGCTCAGGAGATGTTTCATTGCCTAAGAGCACCCTTTCTGTAAGCTTCCGGCCCTGAGTTCAAATCCCCAGCACTCTCAGAAAAACGGAGCATGCCTATGTGTGCCTGCATCTACAGCACGGGAGGTGGGCGTGAGAAAAGGTGGAGATAGACCGAGAAAGATGTTTGACATCAGGTTCTAATATCCATATATAGCGCTTGTGTGGGTACACAAACTCTCAGGATTATGTGCACACACACACACACACACACACACACACACACACACACACACTCACACACACACACCACAAAAACACACTTATAAGTATTACAATGTTCCATGACTTACAGAAACTCTTAGATATAAGTGCCAGGTTTTAAAAATAAAAATGTCTGTCCATTTTTTCATAACCTGTTTGCTAATTGCTTCAACCCAAGCCATCCTGACCCTGTCCTCCCCACTCTAAAAGTAGCTCAGCATAAATGTGCTTGGGGGATAAGAGGTGATGGGTGCGGACAGGCAGCCAAGGTGCAAGAGTGAGGTAGGGTGCAGGGGAGACCTGGAGTTGGGCATTAATGCTCTGTGTAGCTAAGCCCGCTGCTATGCTTCTAGAAACAAAGCATCCCACCCCCACCCTGACCCCCCCCTTTTTTATACTGCCATTTAGTTACAGGCTACCACTGGAAGCCTCTGCCAACATGGGCTGTCCCATCAGCCCTCTGGCACACTGTGTTGATCAGTAGATAAAACCTTCCCGGCACTAAGCGTAGCCTCTGCCATGGGTAGAAGCCACAGCAGCCAGCCGGCAGCCCTGCAGAACTCACTAACTGCCTCTCCACCTGCTGTCACCCCCTTGGCTCCCCAAGGCTTTGCTTCTTGTGGATAGTCATGGTGCTTGCTTGACCTTGGCCCCTGCAGCTGGCGAGCTTCCAGAAACAGCTCTACTGACAAGGTGTGCAGGCACTCAGTACAGGGCAGCCGAAGGCTGCTGACATCCCCATGGCCCAGTTTTCCCAAGGAGCAGAAATGCTTCAGGCTTCAGTCTGGCAGCCTCAGACTCTGCCCTGCACCCTGCACGGAGGAAGCCACACTGTGCCTGCCTTCAGGGTGGACAAAAACAGCAAAGAGACGAAGACGAAAACAACAGCAAGACATGAATCGTACTTTCCCGGTCTGTTGAAGCTTGCTTTGCTTTACTGCACACTCAAAAAAAAAAAAATCCTGCCAGCTATTTAAACATGACTACAACATGAGTGACACATGGGCTTTTATCTGATTGATGCTTCCCTGACTCTTTGAAGTCCTTAGGCCATTTGAGAAGTTTCATGTCAATTTACATTTTTCAGTAAGTCGTGTGTGTGTGTGTGTGTGTGTGTGTGTGTGTGTGTGTGTGTGTGTGTGTGTGGTGCACTTGGAACTTGCGTTAGGATAATGGCTAGCTCCTGTACAGCTGACATTGAAAATTGCTCACACAAGATTGAGCCCAGGCGAAACCAGACAGGCGAGTTTCCCACGCGTGCGCGCCCTCTGCACAGAGTTGCTTTTTCTTTGCAAACTCCGGTTTGCTTTTATGTAGCCAGGAAGCATGTGTTGTCATGCCATGCAGTATCTGTGGCAGGTTCCCTTGTGTCTGGGAACCAGGAGCCTTTCCACATGGAAACCCATATCCTGCCAAAAAGAAAAAAGAAAAATGGGATGAAATCACCCTGTTGTTCTCCTCTTTTTCAGTATTCTCTCGGGGAGGAGTTCTCGCTGTGCCTGTGCTGGGGCCTTCGGTCCCTACTGTCATCTTGAAGGAACCGGGGACGACTCTTGAATCATTTTAAGATGCATTTAAAGGTGTTTTGCTTTTCTTCAATGTATAATCAGTTCCAAAGCTCTGTGTGTGTGTGTGTGTGTGTGTGTGTGTGTGTGTGTGTGTGTGTGTGTGTGTGTGTATGCTGGTGTATGTGTATGCCATAGTGTGTGTGTGTGTGTGTGTGTGTGTGTGTGTGTGTGTGTGTGTGTGTGTATATTACTCTATAGCACGAAAAGACCTTGAACATATTATGTAGCCCAGGCTGCCTTGGAATTCACAATCCTCCTGCCTCAGCTTCCTGACTATGCGCTTATAGGTTTGTTTGATCCTTGTAACTACCTTGGAGAAATTCTACCTGTTTTCTTCGGGGGTGCAAGATGACAGGGTCTAGTCTTCTTGTTTCCTTGCTTTCCCAGCTGATGCTCTCCTAGCTAATCTGTGGTGAAGCCGAGACTCAGGCCCAGATCTTCTGAGTCCAGCCTGAAAGCTTGATTTTTCTATTGCCAGTTCTCCAGTTTCCCCTAGCTTCTCTTGTGGAGAGGGAGTACAGGGACACCCTGTGCCAGCCACACCTGTACCTTCAGCCGTGGAATTAACTAACTGACGTAGAAGCTAAGCCAGCGACACACTCTTGCCGGAGTACTGGTGTCTGGAACTGCTAATCTGTCTTTGTCTCTTTCATCATTTATTTATTCAGCCAAGCCTTGCCGTAAAAAGAAATATCAACTCCACTTTGTATGTTTTTGTTATCTTTACATTTTTATAGTTGTTTTGACCAAACAAGTCCACAGCACCTTGCATTTAGGTGGCTTCGATGTTGATCTGATTAACTGGGTCTGCGTGATGGGCGAAGTGTGCTCAGCTCTGTGTGTCAGGACTGTATATTTACTCTCTGATGACTCACCTCCCATAGCTAGTTACCATCATCCTCTGAGAGAGAGAGAGAGAGAGAGAGAGAGAGAGAGAGAGAGAGAGAGAGAGAGAGAGAGAGAACAATAAATAAAAGAATCTGGTCTGAGATACATTATAAACTTGCTACAACACCTGTCTGTGCTTTTAAATTGAGGCCTTTTCTTCTCAGAGTCGCTCAGAGAAGTAACTGATATTCACAGCTATGGAGTTAGAGAAGGCCTCCCTCCCAGGTTCCTTGAAAGGTTTTCAAAGTTGTGTTTCCTGCACTTTCTTTAACAGCTTGTGTGGTGTGTTCTCTTTTCTAGCCCTTTCCCTTTGGGTGGAACGATAGATTCTTGGGCCTTGTGTGTGGCAGAAAGGGTTCTACTCCTGAGCTACACACTCCACCCAGTCTTTTTGAAAACTCATTGCAGACAACGACTGATGATTGCAGCAACTCAGGAGGCACAAATTCAAGGCCTGCCTGGCCTATCGTCGAATAAACTCAAAGCCAGCCTAGCCAACATTGTGAAACCCTGTTATCAGAAGTAAAAGTAAAAAGACAGATAGGAGCATGGGCTGGAAGGAGTGTGCTTACTTGCCTAGCACGGACTAAGCCTTAGGTGAAAAAAATAAAAGAATTTACAAATAACGAAGTGCCTTCTCTAGTCTCTACTTCCTGCCTTTCCTTTCTCTCACTTTCAAAAGCCTTGTTAAAACCCTGCCTTCCAGCTACAAGTAGAGGCACGCATGGCCACTGCACACATAGAAACATACGCACAATCTGAAATCTGACCTCTCTCCTCCCTGCCAGGCTCCTCTTGTCTTGTAGAGAGAAACATGGAGCAGAAGCCTGCATGGGTGGGCACAGAGAGCCGTTCCACACAGCCTTTCTCTTTTTTTGCCATTGAGCTCTTCCTCTCAGATAACCCACGTGTCCCTTGAATGTATCTTGAGCATGCTACAACTGCTCTTTAACAGTGCTCATCAGCAGACACCTTATTTCTGGATGGGAGCTGAGGGCATGGGACCCTAGAAACGTGGGTAGCTCGTACACAGACAGAAGGGCAAAGGGGGCACAAATCACACCCGCCAGAGCAAACCATGCTGGTGGCTGACTCAACTAGAACAGAGTTTGTGCAGGTACAGAGCAAAATAAAACTCGTTATAAAACAAGAGGCAGACTAGAGACACTACCGCTGTGGCTGTTGTGTCACATGTGCATCAGTAGGTGGCAGAGAGGAGAGAGGCTGCATCTACTCTCATTGTTCTGCCCTGTGAATGTCTGAATCATTAGCAGCCTAATATTCCCTCAAAAAAAAGCAAGCCCAAGACGACCACCAATGTGGAGCCAGGGAGCCCAGACAGAGAGCCAAGCTGAGTTGACCACTGGTCAGGCTGAGCTGACCACCGGTCCAGCTCTGTCCAAGCCTGGAGGGGCAGACCATGCTGGAGATAACCCCTGCCCAGCATCCCATAATGCTCGAGCAGGCATAACACTCCTGAGACCACTCCTCAGATGACCCCAGACACTCAGAGGCCTCAGACGCACTAAAAGGAGCAGTAAGTGGTGGAGAAATGGAAAAAGAAACAGAAGGCTGTGGGCACAATGAAAGAGGCAGAACCGGAGACTCAAGGGTAGTGAGGAACAGCCTGGTATGAGTAGCTGACGATGCATGCCACCTGGGACCAGGATGGGGTCCTGGCCTGTGCTGCCACAGGAGGGTGTCCCTGGTCTGGGCTGCCACCCAGGGGACATGTTGATGTCTAAGGGCTATGCAGAACTGGCCCCTCCCCTCATCTGGGCATTGTGGGAGACCTGGCCCTGGGGTCATAAAAGCAGGAGAGCTATCCCTGCCCCTCACCTGCTGAAGCACTAAGGAAAGCATGCCCTACACCTCACCTGGGCAGCACAGTAGAGCTGGCACTGGGTGTGGGGGTTGTGAGTGAGCCAGCCCTAAATCTGTGAGCGTGGAAGAACTGGGCCTGCCTCCTCCGGGTGTGCAGTGGCATCAGAGAGGGAGAGATCCCCTCCCCCTCCCTTTTGCCCTTGCCACCTGCAGTGAGTGAGAAAGTTGGTCCCAACAGGGTCATTAGAGCAGAAGAGATTTCCCTACCTCTTAGCCTGAAGCTCTCAGGAGACCAAGCCCTGCTTTTCTCTTGGGCAGCACAGACCTGGCCCTGGATGTGGGGATTGCAGAAGAACCAGCCCTGCCTCTTGTCTGCTGGGCAATGATGCAGAGGGAAAGATGCCCTCCTCCCCTCCCTCGTCCACTACCATCTATGGCAGGGGAAGAGCTGGCCCTGCCTGGGGTCATGAGAGTGGGAAAATTGGCCATGTCCCTCACCAACTTGGGACGCTTGGGAGAATAGCCCTTGAATCTCACCTGGGCAGCACTATAGAGCTGTTCCTGGTTGCTGGGGTTGCTGGTAAGTAGGCCCAAGGGATTGAGAGATGGGGAGCCGGTGGGCTGACCAGCTCAGGTACCTTTCAGGCCCAGACTCGGGGCTTTGAGTTGGCCCACCCCGACATGTACCCCATCGATGAACTGCTGGAGTGCATGAAGGGGACAGTCCTACAGACCCAAAACTACACAATCTACATGACAACAGGATGTCTGAGAGGAATCCCAGTGAGGTCCCAGTATTGAAAGGTAGTAGAAGACAGAGGCCTCATACCAGACGACGTTGCAACCATAAGACGTTGCAATGGACAATTGCAAGCAAGAACTATGGCCAAAACGGGCTTGCTGTGGGACACACTGTGACACACTACAGCTTCCACAGCTATTGTTTTCTCTCTGCTGGGTGAGAGGTTGCAAGGGTGGATACAAGGCAAGGGAGATGAGTGGGGCTGGTGTGTATGGTGTGAAATTCACAAAAATAAAAATAAAAAGTTTAAAGAAAAGTGAAGAGAAAGGGAGGAAGGGAAGGAGGGAGAGAGGGAGGAAGAAGGAAGGAAGAAAAGAAAGAAAGAAAGAAAGAAAGAAAGAAAGAAAGAAAGAAAGAAAACAAAACAAGAGACTGGCCAGGTGGTGGTGGTGTGCACCTTTAATCCCAGCACTTGGGAGGCAGGGTCGGCAAGCAGATCTCTGTGAGCTGGAGGGCAACTTGATCTACAGACTGAGTTCCAAGACAACCAAATCTACACAGAAAGAAACCAGGAAAAAAAAGGAAGAAGAAAAAAGAAAGAAAACAAGAGACTGTTTTCTGTGCCACTAACACTTCCTATTATTTCCAAAGTAATGGAAAAGAAGTTGGAGACTCAGGGTATAACTCAGTGGTAATTAAGTAAGTGCCTGGATCCCATCCCCAGCAAAATACACACATAATCCAGTGAAGCAAAATTGACATCAGTGGAGCACACTTTTCCTCACGATAAAGCATTGTGGACAACTACTAATGAGACATAAAATAATAATAATAATAATAGATAACAATAATCATAAGAATAATAAAAACAGAAAAAGCCACAATATAACACTATCCATGGGCTTCCATGGAGACCCATCATTTAATCTAAAAAGACTTCTAGATTCAGGAAATTCAGTTTTTTGTGAAGATTATGGACAAATCTTTGATATTTCTCAAAAAAAATTAGGAAGAATCATGAGCTTTATTTTTTCTATGAACCCTGACTGAGTAAACAGTACTCTCATGCAATTTTTATCTATTCTTAGACACAGATTGCAATTGATTTCTATGACTTCATTTTACCTTTCTTTGGTTTAGTCAGGGGTAGCAGGACAATAGCACACCTTCCTGTAGCAGAACCCTCTTTAGTGCAGCTGTTTGTTGCAACACGTGTCAGTAAAAATGAAAGGTCTCCATCCTTACTCAAGGCTGGGCTGCCAGATGCATTTTAGTGCCATGCCTTTGTCACATGAAGATGGTCATCAGAAGTGACCCTTGGGTGGTCAAGGACAGTAGACATCTATGAAAAGAGAGATGGTCCTTGGCCAGGGAGATGGCGTAGCTCTTAAGGGCCCTTGCTGCTCTTCCAGAGGATCTAAGTTCAGTTCCCAGAACCAAAGTCATGCAGCTTGCACCTGCCTGGATTGCCAGCTCTGAGGCATTTAGTATCCTCCTCCTTCTGGCCTCTGAGGGAAGCAGAGATGGTCGTGCTCATGCACACATGTGACGCTCATACAGATAAAAACATAAAAGCAATTCTCTTCTCAGCAGAATGAGGTACTGTCATATCAGGCTTTTACACATATTAAATGAGAAGAAATCTCCCTTCCCCTTGTCTGCTCTGCTTTCTGCTTTTTTTTTTTTTAACTGTCTTTTGTCTTTGTGGGAGAAAAGAAAAAAAAACTGTTTTGTGTCTGTTGTCTCAGCAGCTTCCACAGGAAGAAGAGAAAAGGACCTTGCTTCTTTCTTGGTAATGTGTAAGGACCAGAAGGTATTTTCCTCATTTCATTGCTATTGGCTTTCCACGAAAGGAGAGAAGAGGGTGAACGGAGGGGGAGGAGTGGTGATAAAGGAGGCAAGGATGAGGGGAGGAAGAGGCAGAAGAGGAGAAAGAGGAACTAGCTACATGTTCTCTCTAGGTTTTGTTGTTGTTGTCATCGTTGTTGTTGTTGTTTGCCTTTATTTGTATTTTATGCACATAGGTGTTTTGTCTGCATGTATATCTGTGTACCACATGCATATAGTGTCTCTGGAGGCCAGAAAATAGTGTTGCAGCCCCTGAGACTGGAGTTATACATGGTTTTCAGCTGCCAGATGGATACTGGGAATCAAACTCAGGTCTTCTGAAAAAGCAGCCAGTGTTCTTAATAGACAAGCCATCTCTCCAGTAACATCCTTCCAGGTTTTATAAGAGACCTGGCAAGAGCTTCACTTTTCCCCCTCTTGTGACATTCTTGAGCCCATGGTCTAACTGACCACTAGCTGACAATGTATAGTACAAAGCCCTGAAACTAATTAAGGCAGACTAAATGCATATTAAAGAGTTGTGCCGCCACTGCAGATGTAGCTCACTGACAGAGCACTTGCCTAGCGTGCACACATCTCCCGGTTCAGTACCCAGTACTACAAAACACAAAGCTCAAGGAAGAGAGATGAGCTACCTAAAAAGATCAAGAAGGGAGTTAGAGATTGGGAAGGCTTTACCGTTGCTCACCAGACAATATGTCCCATTCAGAGGCTGGTGGCTAAGCAGAGAAAGCCACTTGGCACTAAGAGAAGATCCTCAGCACCCACGTGCCGGAAGAAGAGAACAGACTCTCGCATGAGGCGTACCCACACGTGTAAATAAAGCAAGCAAATAAATGCAGTAGAAAAGAATCACAAAGAAGCTAAATTAAAATCAACAGCAAATGATCAATGCTCTTACACAGCAATTGGTTAAAAGGTTAGCTTAAGTAAGGGTTGATCTGCTGCCATGGAGACCAGCAGAGACAGCTAACCTTTTCTGTTCTCAGAGCTGTTCTGATACTACCAATCCTAGAAACCAAGGATGTGAGCCTGAAAATGACCATAATAAGAAGCCTGGGTAGACTGAAAGGATCACTGCACGTCATCTTCACTTATAGTACCGACAAAGCTCACAGTGAGGTGTGCTGGGAAGAGAAAAAGGCCCATCCTGAGAGTGTGAAATGGAGTTAGAATTTCCAACCCGCTCCCAAGAGGAATTACTAAGGCAGTGTCTAAGTAATCTGCTAATGCAATGGATGGAGGAGAAGATTCAACTACAAGCAGTTAAATTCCAATTAGCACTATGTCAGCCCGATCAGCTCTGTAAAGTATAAAAAGGTCCCAGGTACAGAGTCTGCCAGATGGGCCACCTGACAGGCTCTCCCCATCAGCAGTCCATAATTTAGGATGTAGCTTCATGTGGCCCCTAATGGTGTCATTACAGCTGGAGTGAACACCTCGCGAGAGACCTGACTTTAAGCTAAGATGAGAAAATCCAACTAGTCAACATCATCTTTCCATTAAAGCTGAGGGGCAAAATAAGTGGTGGGGAGACACTCTGAAAGTTAGGTGACATGGAGCCTAAAACGGCCATCCTCTGTAACTAGGCGAGGCCTCAAGTGGAGAGATGTGCTGCAGGCTGTGCTGGGACCAAAGCCTAGCATAACTGTCACCAGGGAGCCCAGAGAGACTTCACCTAGCAACTGATGGGAGCAGATGCACAGTCCTACTGCCAAACATTAGGCAGAGCTCAGGGAGTCCTGCAGAGGAGGGGGAGGAGGAAGAATTGGCAGAACCAGAGGGGTCAAGGACACCACAAGAATACAGGCCACAGAATCAGCTGACTGAACTCACAGAAGCTCATGGACATCAGGGAGCCTGCATGGGTCTGACAGAGGTCCTCTGTGTATGTGTTATGGTTATGTAGCTTGGGGTTCTTGTGGGACACCTAACAGTGGGATCAGGGGCTGTCTCTGACTCTTTTGCCTGCCTTAGGGACCCTTTTCCTCCTCCTGGGTTACCTGATCCAGTCTTGATGTGAGACTATGTGTCTGGCCTTATTATTATAGCTTGTTATGCTGTATTTAGTTGATGTCCCTAGGAGACCAGTTCTTTTCTGGGGAGAGGTGAAGCGGGGGGGGGTGTGAATTTGGGGGACAGGAGAGGTAGAAAGGAGAGAATTGGGGAGAAAGGGGAGGAAAACTGCCATCAGGATATAATATATGAGAGAAAAATAAATAAGGAAAAATATTTTCACTCAAAAAAACAAAACAAAACAAAATTGGGTGGCAGAAAAGCTGCGGCTTCCACTGACCTGCTCCCACCCACAGGCTGGAACTCAAGCTGTAATATGGGCTTGACTTGGATGCGTGGATAGGGGCGGGAAGAGAAGGCGGAGCGTTTTAGTTCAAGTTCGAGACTTGGCTACCCAGCAAGCTGACTGAGGAGACAGGTGGAAGATCTGAGCATGTGTTCTGCATGAGATGAATGCTTATGGGCTCAGCGCCCTCAAACGCTGCTTGAAGCTTGTGTGGACCATGCCCGTAGGCTTTGCACCCACACTTAACCCTTCTCATTTGTTTTCATTCCTAGGCTTTCCTTTGACTGACAATAACAAGCCAGATAGCTCCACAGTTCCCAGGCATACAGAGCTGTAAGAATGAGACACAAGTTAGATCTTCCTTTCAGTCCTTTATGCAATCTCTGTGATAAACCATCTACCATGCTTACCTAATTCAAAACCAAACAAACAAACACTATGAGCCCAAGGACAGAACTGGTTCGGTTAAATGCTGGTCCTACACAGAGAGCCTGCTGCTAATGGGGAAATATTGGTCCAGTGCCAGCATGAAAGATACCTCAAAAGTATCTAGGACTGTAGGAAAGAATAAAAACCATTCCAGATTACGTAGCCAGGTATTTGGGTGGGCGTTATTTCTTCTATGTAAGACCCCTAACTTCTAAGACAGCACATCAGGAAATGTACCCCATTTGAGGAATTCTGGAATAGACCAGGCAGACAACTTGGTCTACTAAAATGTTAGAGACTTTAAAGACAGCCCCCTCCTCAAAAGGATTTGGGTCATAAGGAAATCTGACCAGTGTCAAACTGATCCTATATATTACCCCCAGGACATGAAAGCAGGGGATGTGACTGTACCATGGACACATCCAAGCTTTATTTGAGAAATGAAGGGTCTGTCTGTGTCATTTGGCCTGTCAGCCATTCCTAGAGCCATGGACTTTATCATTCTGCTTTTCCATAGAGCTGGTGCTGGGCATCTTAGTAACAGGTCATGGACGTGACTTGGGTGGGAGAGTTCTCAAAAAGCATTCAGAAAAAAAACACAACTAAAAGCCCAAAATATGAAAGCATAAGAAAAATCAAGAGACTAACAACTGAATCACGCCCCCCAAATAGTTTCTATGGAGTAAGAACAGCATGGGAAATGACGGTAAGCGATTCACATGACTCTAAACTCACCTTGGATCATAGGTGAAAGAGACATGAAATGTGAGCCCTCCTCCCACTTTGAGGTTGGCCACGCCTACTAAGAGCAGAGAGATTTCCAGATTCTCTTTTTCATCACACAGCGGACTGTTGAGATGTTGGGAGATGTTTTTTGTTGCTGTTCATAGGCCTTCACAGGCCTGGACAACTTCTAAAACATCCCATATGCTTATCTCTTTTGGGGGAGTTGGGGGGCTTTCTGGAGTCAAAGTTTCTCTGAACAACCCTGGCTGTCCCGGAACTCACTCTGTAGACCAGGTTGACTTCAATCTCAGAGCTCCACCTGCCTCTGACTCCCAAACGCTGGGGTTAAAGGTGTGTGACACCACATCCCGGCCTCTATACTTATATCTTAATGCCAGCCACAACAGCATAGACTCTCCTGGACATTCACTTTCTAAAGTTCCTGCTAACCGTGAAGGACTAAATGTCTTCCTCAGTTTTGTGTCGCTACAAGACAAGATCTGTGGCAGAGGGATGTGATGTTTTAAACTTTGCTGTGTTATGCTTGTCCTTTCACACATGTAGGCCAGGCTGAGCTTTGAATTTAGGGATCTTTAAAGTCATAGCAACCTTGTGTCAGCTTCTCAGATTGGCACTTTATATTGGCACCTCATCTAGGCCTCAAGGACCGAATGGCCAGTGCACAGGCCTTTGGAAGACAAACCGTATCCAAACCTTAGCAGCTCGCCACTGTAGATTGTTGATTATATACCACGCGTGGGTAGGAGCATCCTCTATGGATTAAGGCATCACTCAACTGTGTGAAGGAAGGATTCCCTTGTCTCCATCTTAAAAGTGGAGCACAGCTGGCATATGGTTCTAAAGCCACTAAGCAGCAAGTTAAGGTTATAATCCAGGCGGCCTAACTCCAAAGCCAAGCTTTACACAGTCTAAAGAAAAATGCAAAAAATGCTCTGTAAGAATAGAAGAATTTGGAGGCTGGGAAGGTGGCTCCCAGTCAGAAAAGCATTTGCCACACAACTGTGAAGATAAGAGTTCAACACCCAGCATACACATAAAAGTCAGGCATAGCTACACACACACACACACACACACACACACACACACACACACACACACAATCCCAGCGCTGGCGAGACAGAGAGGGGAGAATCTCTGGGGCTTGATAATCAGCCAGTCCAATGGAACCGGTGAGCTCCAAGTTCAGAGAGCAACCGTGAGAATTCTTTACAGTTCTAAAACTCACCAGCGATACGAGCACCAAAGACAATTTCCCACTGCACAAAGGCGGCCTTCCTGCCATGGTCGTGAGAGAAGCCATGAAGAGTGATTGAGAAAGATATTGGTGCAAACATTCATCCTCTATGTACACACACACACACACATGCACGCACAACATGCAAACTGTTTCTGTTCTTGCCTGGCATGTTGGTGCACTCCGGTAATCTGAGGCAGGGTCACAAGTTTCATGGATCAATCTGATGTGATCCAGTCAGGACTCAATAAGACCCTGCCTCAAAACTAAAATAATAACCACATTAAAGTGCTCATTCGGATTCCTCTTGATAGGGATAGTCAAGGGGCGGGCTTCTGCATGCAATTTCTTACTATCAGGCTGCTTAGGACATAAATCCCAGCTCTGCTACTCACCAGCTCTATGACCTGACTATGACAAACTCTGTGACCTGTGTAAGCTACTTAATTGTCCTATGCCTCAGTTTCTCCATCATGAAATAGAGACGGTAATGATAACAGTGTGTAACACAGAACATTCGGAAGCCCAGGTGACTACGTAGTGAGCGCTTAGTGCCCACCACAGTCAAAGGTCTACAAGAGCACAGGAGCTCCATTAGTAACAGACCAGGAAGCAGTTCCCCAGACCAGCCACTGGGAACATTCCGTATAGTTCCGCAACTCCCCCCTGATGCAAGCATCCAAGCCAGAAAGCTAAACTTCCTTTTGTATGAAGCCCCATAATCCTTCTGTGGTGAGGAGAGGAGGCCTCGAGCAGGCAGGGGAGTGTCGTGCCGAGGCATCCATGCTGCGAGCCACTGAGAGGAAGAGGGTGGGCAACATTACCACTTGGAGGCAGGTTCAGAAATTGATTTCAAATCAGATTCTTGAGGCTCACTCGCAAGCTAATTACCATCGTTGCGGTGATTGCCATTATACCTTGCAATTACCTTGATGTAATTAATCCCGACTTGAGAAGTGCTTGGAGATCAGCAGATGAAAGGTGCCGTGTTGGTCTGAAGTATCATTATTCCTCTACCCTCCTTTCATCCACGGTGATTATAGCTCTTCGTAAGCATTAATTAATCCTCATAACAGCCCCCAGAAAGCAGATAAGCGTAGGAGTCATCTTCACTGGGTCCAAAAGAGACATCTACCTAAGGTTAGTGATAGCTCTCCTGTAGCCTCTTGGGGCCGTGGGAGGCCCCCAAATCACAAGCCTTTGTGTCATGAGCATCAGCAATTTGTACAAGCTTCCAGCTCAGTGGCAATGCAAGTGAAGAGCGGTTATGCTTGGTTTGACCGGACCGCTCAGCGGTGGAGTGCGCCTAGCAGATGCAAAGCCCTAAGTTCAGTTCTCAGCACCTTAAACAGGAAAGCTCTTCTTTTTTTTTTTTTTTTTTACTTTATTAATTTATTCTTGTTACATCTCAATGGTTATCCCATCCCTTGTATCCTCCCATTCTTCCCTCCCTCCCATTTTCCCCTTATTCCCCTCCCCTATGACTGTTCCTGAGGGGGATTACCTCCCCCTGTATATGTTCATAGGGTATCAAGTCTCTTCTTGGTAACCTGCTGTCCTTCCTCTGAGTGCCACCAGGTCTCCCCCTCCAGGGGACATGGTCACAGGAAAGCTCTTCAAAGCCTTAGTTCTGAGCAGTTTGTGTGAGTGTTGCTGAGTGGGTTCGTGGGGGGAAGCCACATCTGTTATTATTTGTTGACCTGGCAACTTCCTCATGATGCCAAACATTTCACATGTCCTATGGTAAAGATTTTGTCCAAGGTCGCAAAACTCAGGTGCCTAAACTAAGAATGGCCCTTTACTTGGAGCCACATGCATTCTCACTAGTGTGGGCTCACTGAGGTCCCTCTCACTGCAGCTTGTGTCTGTCTCTGAGACAGAGGGTACTTGAACACAAACTGCTGTGTCACAGACATTCTATAAATACAACATAACATCCTTCAATGGAGATGGTGGAGCAACTCCTTTCCCTGGCTTCTACTCTGTTTTTAATATAAGTATCCCGTGAACAGCATCAGCAAAAAAAATGTGATTATCAGGCTGTGTGTCCAGTGACTGCCAGGGAACCTAGAGCAATGGTCCCACTGACCTTAGTCTGTAGTGTTCCAAAAATCCAAATCTTCTTTTAGCCCTGACATCAAATTCCACATCATAAAAGTTGCTTCATGCACAATCTTATTTAAAATGTCTTCGAGCCATGTGTAGAAGTTGCGTATGACAGAGACATAAATTCCAAATTCAGATTTTCCCTTCCCCAAAGATAGCTCATTATTTGAAAAGACAAAAACATTAAACATTTTGGCAAAGCAGTTCTCAAAGTCTGTGGCAGGAGCTTGGGGTGTGTGGAAGATAATTGTGTGCTTATTTTTTTAATGACTTATTTTTTTAAGTTGTGTACGTGCATTAGGGAGTTATGAGCATGTGAGTGTGGGTGCCCACTACAACAAAAAAGGGGGTCACCTAACCCAATGAGACTGGAGTTGCAGGTGGTTGAGGGATGCCTGACACAGATGCTAGGCATCAGACCCAGGTCCTTTGGAAGAACAGTACATGCTGTTACCCACTGAGCCATCTTGCCGGTCCCAGTTGTGCATTTTTATCACTGTCAAGTTCTAATTTTTGTGTCATTTCTATAGAGATTGTAGGTAACATAAATGTGTGAGGTCTGATTTCTGCCAAGACAAGCTAAGCATGCTGTTTCCCAGGCCTGACTTTTCCCAGCAAGCTCCTCTGTCTTCTCAGAACAGTATACTAACACACCCAGTCCTGGACCATCGTGTCCTGGCACAAGAAACACTATTATTGCACCGTCACAGATGTTCATGATAACTGTCTTTTGTTACCATGACTACTGCTGTTATCATCAAAGATGATAACTGTGTAATTACTAATGGCCATTCATTAACACTTACACATCACAACCTCATGCAGGCTCCTCCAGAGCTTTCTCGTTTGGGTAAACAGAAAATGAGACACCGTAGAAGACAGAATTGGTGGTGGTTGGGGGAGGGGAGGTCTGTTTGTTTTTCTAAGCCACAGGTTACCTTCCTACAGCACCTACAGACTTTCTCACAGGGATGTGTGTACAACCCATGGCTTTGCTTTCTCTGTCCATAGAAAGGAACCCTCTGAAATATACCTATTGTGGTTTGAATGTGAAAGGACCCCAGAGATTACCTGGTCCCCAACTTGTAGTGCTGTTTTGGAAGGCTGTGAAGCCTTTAGGAGGTGGACCCTCCCCAAGTCACTGGAGGCAGGTCTTAAGGCTTGATAGCTTTACCCCACATCCTGTCCTCTGTGTACTTCCTGAATGCCAGGGCAATGAATGAAACCAACTGCCTGCCTTACACCCCTGATACTATACCTTCGCTGCCATGATGGATATATCTCTGTGTGGCGATTCACATGAGTGTCTCCCCTGCCCAGCAGGCTCTGGTATTCGAATATGTGGTTCACAGCTGATGGCACTGGTTGGGGAGATTTAGGGGCTGAAGACTTCCTGGATGAAGTACGTTGCTGGAGAGTGGAAGAGCTTTGATTCTCACCCTATTTCTACTTTGCTCTTTCTGTGTTGCGCCTGCAGCGGAGGATGTGAGGATGTCCTCCTGTTCTGGCCACCATGCCTCCCCAAGCCAAAGTCAACATTTTGTTCAATAAGTTGCCTTGATCACATTGTTTACTTATAGTAGGAGAAGAGTACGTGATACACCTGCACACTGTGAGCCGAAATAAGCCTGTCCTCCCTTAACTTTTTCTGTCTGGGGATTTTTTGCCACAGCAAAAATAAAAAAAATAATAATAATCAACACGTAGTTATTCTCAGCTTCACAAAGTAAGTGCTCAAAAACTCCACTGTGCTAACCTGAACTACGTGAACTATGTGATCCAGGTAATATATTATTTAGAGTTGTGATGTAACGAAGACATAATTCACCTCCAAATCCCTGGCTTCCATAGCTATAGACTCAACTAGCTACAGACAGAAAATATTAGGAGAAATTGTCAGTAGTCAACATTACAGACTATTCTTCTATAAAAAAACATACAGCATAAGAGTTACTTCCATAACATTCCCATCATGTTAGATATTATATGGACTCTAGACATGAGTCAAAGCATACAAGAGGCAGTGCAGAAGATATAGGCAAATACTACCATTTATGAAGGGGCTTGAGCAGTTGTGTATTTAGGCATTTGTGGAGACTTGAACCACTCACTCCTACTCCTTGAACAGACTACACTTATTTTTTAAAAAAATATGTTCTAGCAATTAAGTTCAAGCCTGATGGTTTAAATTGAGAAGCTAGCCTTTCCAATGACATTTTCCTGATTGCACATTGTCACAGCACTACCGTGAGCTGTCGTGGTCACCCTCAAGCACCATCTCACCAGAACTGACTGGCATTCCAGCCGTCAGCCTGAGAGCCACTACATGCACAGACATTACCCAGCGTCTTGCGTGATGGACGGACAGGCTTGCCAGCTCAGCACAGGGGAGACTTCTCTTCCTGTTGCAAGTCAGAAAATGTTAAACGTATTCCTCCAATGCAAATAGCAAATGCCCTCTGGATATATGTTTAATCTTTTGAGCATACACTACTGAAAGGGAGGGTATGTTGGGATTCAGATAGCTTTACATAATGCTGAGGAACAAGATAATTTATTGTTCCTCATCTCGATTCACTATTTAAAGGATTCTCCTGCTTTACCTAAGATTTTCAAAGTAGCCTATCAGTGCTGGTGAGATAGCTCAGGAAATAAAGGTACCTACCGCCAAGCCAGAGAACTTGAGTTCAGTCCCCAGGATGCACACAGTAAAGTGAGAGAACCAACAAAGACAGATAGTCCTCTGCCCTCCACATAGTCACCATAACATGCAAACACACACACACACACACACACACACACAGAGAGAGAGAGAGAGAGAGAGAGAGAGAGAGAGAGAGAGAGAGAGAGATTAAAATAAAATAAGTAACAATGTAATAAAAAAAAAAAGTAGTTCATCCAAGTTACTGTGGTCTATTTAGTACCAAGTCATCAAGCCTGCATGATTGCTTTCAAGCATTGTAAGGGAAATTACATCACAAAGTGCTGAGCTATGTCTCCCTCCAGTTGGCCAAGCCTGTTGTGCCCCTGGCTAGACTGGAGGGAGGGAAGTTTAGCCAGGTGCTGGTGGCTGCAATACAGACCTTGGTCGGCGGTGAGTGTGCAGGCAAAGAACACACCAGAGAACAGCGTAAAAGAACTGATTCAGTCTATTGAGGGGAGGGGGCATCTTATAAAGTCAGACAAGAAATAAAGCCTGGTAACTGTCAGGGTAATAAATTCTTACTAGGGTTGGCAGGGGTGTGGGGGGGGGCAGCTTTATGATGGTGGGTTGGCAGGGTAGCCAAGCCCTCCGGTCCTCATGTCTGAAGTATTCGGGGTTGATGCCCCTAGGACCCTTCCTCTGTAATCCTGAACAACCATTATGCTCCCACAACAAAAAGCATTAAATTTGGAGGGGTGCAGTTCATTTGGAAAGGAGCCACACAGGTGTATATGCTTGCCCCCAGATAAAGCCAAGTAAGAATATGGTGTCTGTAATTTTCCGCTTGTTCTTCCAGATCTTTGCTCCATGCTTATCTGTTTTGATCATGTCTTGAAAGTCTCCCCTCTACACACTCCATCTTTGTATATGTTTGACCTTAATGGACCCCATATCCTAGACTTGCTTCATCTCTGTGGGCCCCATATTCTGCTCTCAACTGGCCTCTGTAGACCCCACCTCAAACTCTCGTTTGTCACCTGATGACTGCCTGGTTTGGCCAAGGGAGGCACCTTGGAGAGAAGAAATGGGGAGGACTTGAGATTTACTTGTTTCCAGTCCTTCCCTCATCAAACCAGAAAGCCTCCTTTCATGACTGTTGCTGTGGTAACATGCTAGTGATGCCACTGTTGTGGTTTGCAGATGGTTTAGGTGTGCCCCACTAAGGTTCATGTGTTGAAACTTAATCCCAATTTTGAAGTATTAAGAGGGTGGAAACTTAATCCAATCTAACTGTGGTATTTACAGGTGGGACCTTGAGAAGGTGATTAATGCTGGATAAGGTGATGGAGGTGCAGCCCCGTGATGGAATCTTGGTGGTTTTCTAATAAGAAGAAAACACCCCTAGACAGACAGACAGAACACACACACACACACACACACACACACACACACACACACACACACACACACACACACAGCACCCGTTTTTTGCCTTGGGACGATATGCATCACCAGATGGGTTTCCTCAACATTTAGTCCCAAAATTGTCTCTTTCTATAGTAGCCTGACATAGGGGAAAGTTGCTGAGTGTTTCACTGTCAAGTCTAGCTTTTCTTGACTCTGCCCTGGACTTCTTTAAACACACCCTTTATCACTGTCCCTTCAGTCACCTTTTTCAGTGCCCCATACATATGCCCCACCAGGATTCCAGAGGAAATGATGTCCTTGAGTTGTTCCTGTAAGAAACTCTGTTCTCCTGTGGTTCTTGGCTCAAGATGAAAAACTGTGTGTAATAGTGAGTGAAATGTAGACACAAAACAAAACAGTGGCACACAATCTTACAAGCTACAACGAGCTATGTGATTGTGGCCATCCCAGACCCAGATATTTGTCAACTCTAGGACGTTGCCTCACATTAACATCAGTAGATATTTCATAGCCTAGATGTCAGTGCTGCTACTCACTATTGCTGCTTGCTGAAGGGTAAGTGTCTATACCACAAGTGACAAAAGTGGGAAAGTTTCTCCTGTCATTCCCATATCATTCTAATGCATCACACAAAGTCGCATGGTTTTGATACAATAATTGTTTAAGTAGCCTTCTTGGACACCTACAGTGGTGGCTTGAATAAAAATGGCCTCTATAAGCTCATATATCTGAATGCTTAAGGAGTGGTACTATTTAAAAGGATTAAAAGTGTGGCCTGGTTGGGGTAGAGGTCCTTGAAACCTACAAGAAGAACATTATGATGGGCAGATCTGAGCCCAGGGGTCCTACTCAAACCATGGCACCTTACAAGGACAATACATGCAGTAAACTTCGAACCCCACATCTAGACGATGGACAGGACGTTCTCCACATTTGAGTGGAGAGTTGGGTCTGACTTTCACACAAACTCTGGTGACCCATATTTGACCATGTCCCCTGGATGGAGAGGCCTGGTGGCACTCAGAGGAAGGATAGCAGGCTACAAAGAAGAGACTTGATACCCTATGAGCATATACAGAGGGAGGAGGTCCCCCTCAGTCACAGTCATAGGGGAGGGGAGTAAGGGGAAAATGGGAGGGAGGGAGGAATGAGAGGATAGAAGGGATAGGATAACAATTGAAATATAATATGAATAAATTAATAAAATATATTTTTAAAAATTAAAAAATAAATAAATAAATGAAAAAATAAAAAAATAAAACGATTAGAAGGTATGTCCTGGTTGTGGTAGAGGTGGCCTTGCTGAAAGAACTGTATCACTGAAGGTGGGTCTTAAGGGTTCAAAAGCCCAAGCAAGGCCCAGTCTCTCTCTCTCTCTCTCTCTCTCTCTCTCTCTCTCTCTCTCTCTCTCTCTCTCTCTCTCTCTCTCCTTGCTGCCTGCAGATCCAAATATAGAACTCTCAGCTACTTCTTCAGAGTCATGTCTGCCTGCCTGCATGCTGCCATGCTCACAGCCATGACAATGCTCTAAACCTCTGAAACTGTAAGCTAGCCCCAATTAAATACTTTCCTTTATAAGAGTTGCTGTGTTCACGGTGTCTCTTCACAGCAATAGAATACTAGGACACTTACTAATACACACACACACCACACCACACCACACCACACCAGCCCTGGCTAATGCAGTGTTTTCCATCTTCTCTGGCTAACTCTGAATGCGCTACTCCAAGCCATGCCTAGAACTTAGCAAGTCTAACTTCACACACACCCTTCCCCTCTCCCAGCTGTGCTCACATTCAATCACAAAGCTGATCCTGAGCCCAAATCCTCCTCCCATCATGCCCAGCATCTACTCTGAGAGATATTGACTGTTGGCATTGGTCCCTAATCTGTTTTTCCATTCTCTTTCCTGTAAGGTACCTATGCCTTTACCATGATCACTGACAGATTTTCCAAATACCAACCCTCATTATTAATCTAAGTTCCACAACACTATCATCTACACAGCTCCTGTGACACAGCTCAACCAGGTCCTGACTTCCTGGTGCAGCCATCCTGATCAGAGACAAGATATGTGGAAACTGAGGCTTATAACCAGCATACCTTGTTCTGTGTCACTCAAATACGCTCACCTCCACCCTTCCTCCTGTGCCCCCAAACAGAGTCTGCACTCTAAGGAAAATGAACTCAATGGGACTGCCATAAGCTGATACTCACGAGACTCATGGCCTGAAAGAGACTGGAGGGTGAAAAGAAGAGTTCTAGAAATTTCCTTAGGAGATACAGTGTACACTTGTCCCAAGCATCCTCCAAGGCAGCTAGCTAGTATTCTGAATTATCCAGAAAAGCTGGTTTGACTCTAACCTGTGGAAACCCACAGGGCATTTTATCTCCCAGATGAGATTATGAGGAAATAGATTAGGGACTGGAAGCGAACTCTGGACAAACCACCTCATTACAGATGTAAGTGCAGTGACGTGTAATGAGTAGAACCAGACTACAGTGAAAGGAGTGACACTGCACATAGCACTACTGCTCTACACCTTGTCGTAAGTCACCAGACCCACACTTTACTAGAGTAAATAAATACTCAGGGGGACCCACATTCAGTTGGAATAACATCCTGGGGCTTCATGATGAACTGGGAGAGTTGACTTCTTTCTTGAGTAGAGAAAATAGTGCGCCCCAAGCTGAGGAGACCAAAAGGGCCTCCAAAACGAGTTATCATTTGGGAATGTGAATTCCCCAAGATTTTCCAGTTAGAATATCATGTAATCCTGCAGTCCCAACTACTAATTGAGTACATAAAGCAGTGGTTCTCAAACTGTGGGTCATGACCCCTTTAGGGGGGGTCAAACAACCCTTTTGCAAGAGTCCCATAATATCAGATATCTAGCATATCAGATATTTACATTATGATTCATAACAGTAGCAAAATCACAGTTATGAAGTAGCAGTGAAAACAATTTTGTGGTTGGAGTCAGCACAAATGAAGAACTGTATTAAAGGGTAGCAGCATTAGGAAGGTTAAGAATCACTGATCTGAAAAAACTGAAATCTGTATGTAGCAGAGATGTCTAGACTCACATGCTCAGTGACTGGCCACAATAGTCTAGAGATGGAACAGATTTTTGTGTTCATCAATGGATAAAGAGCTTTATAAACACACACACACACACACAGAGAGAGAGAGAGAGAGAGAGAGAGAGAGAGAGAGAGAGAGAGAGAGAGAGAAATATTATTTGGCTTCAGGGGAAAATATGAACATGGAGGATATTCCACCATATCAAATAACCCAAGCAGTGATTTCGTTTCTATATGGAGTCTAAACACATGCCAACATAGTTGCAGAAAGGAAGGTGGTGTTCCTACCACTGGCTGGAAGGGAAGATGGGATGGAAAGAGCGATCATGCTCAAAGAAAACAAAGTGTCAAGTGTTAGCCAGACAGGAAGAATTCCAGTTCCAGCACTGGCTACCTAACATGGAGAGTAGAGTGGATATCACTGTAGCACAACTTGAGAAATGTTGAAGGGGTTTTAAATGTTATTACCGCAAACATTATAACTAGGCAAGGCAGTAGATGCCAATTAGCTCAAGTTAATCATCCTACACTATATGTGTGCATTATATTAGAATCTACAAATATATACAACCTTTGTCACCTAGACATAGTATAGCCAAGTATGGTGCCTGTAATCAATCCCGACACTTGAGAGGTGGGGCAGGCAATGAAAAGTTCAAGTTCATGCTCAGCTATGTGGCAAGTCTGAGTTACCTAGACTTGTAAATAAAACAAGGACGAAGAGAGAGAGAGAGAGAAAGAGAGAGAGAGAGAGAGAGAGAGAGAGAGAGAGAGAGAGAGAGAGTATGTGAGGAGCAGAAGCCAGAGAGGAACAGACATATAGAAGTCAAAGGAATCTCTTTAATAAGAGAACACAACATTGATGACCCATAACCCTCTCCAGAACCAAACTCCCTCCCCTATCCTCTTTGTGAGGCCTCGTTCTCTTAACACCCAACATACTAAACTTGGTGACAACCACTTTCTTCCAAAGGTTAAAGTGGGTCTTTAAGCTGAAAAGTGCCCCCAAACGACTTCTCCTTATGTGTTACTGAAGTTTTAAAAAGCAAGGCCAATATTTTAATTCCTGGGTTCCCCCCCCCCTCTCTCTCATTGCAAAATAGGAAAGCCAACATGGTCAATATAATGAATGTGTGCTTAGAATCACAAAATATCTGCATAACATTGAGGTTCAAGGATGATGCCATGTGAACTGGTTCTTACTTGCATGCATGCGTGCATATGTGAGTATACACTCACACACACACACACACACACACACAATTCGTACCCTAAAGTTTAATGCTTCAAAAATCTATCACTTAATCCCTTTGGGCTTATCAATCTGATTCTTTTAAGACAAAATAATCTAGGGACAAAAGAGATCTAAAAGATAATGAAGTGCCTGCAGTCTTTTAAGAACCTTGAGAAGAAGTTTTCATGATCACAGAGCACATTCAGCATAAAAACTCCCAGGTAAAGAGAAATGAAGGCAGAACAAAGTAAGAAAATGAGGAGCAGACCATAGGTTGCAGGCAAGAAACAACTACTAACAGAGGCTTTCTGCTTGCTCCTCCCTTGTGTGAGTCAACCTGTGTGCACTCCAGAAACACAGCTTCATTTGATGGCCTCCCCTTCCAGCCCCTGCCTCCTCTTCTCCCCAGAACTCACCATCACAGGCAATCCCAGGTGTAGATGGAGCCTCTCTCTCTGGGAGTCTGCGGGTCCTTGTGTCCCCAGGACAGTTGGCATTCGTGTCCTAGAACTCATGACGAGCACCATGTCTGCTTTTAAAAGATGATGACAACATATCTAGTCACTCGTCCTAGAGTTTCATTTGCTGTCTGCAAGCGGATGATCCTCCATATATTTAAGCATATTTGACCACACAAGATCTAATATTTATTGCACATGGGTATCTAGCAGGGTGAAGGGGTTACATGTGACCTGCTGTTAGCAGGTACAGAAGGATGGGACCCATGGACAGCTGGCTTCCCACAGTCTCCTGTCACATTCCCGATTCAATCCCCAGGTTGTTGGCCCAGAGCACACCTTCATCTCTATGACAAATACAGTATATGTTTCTGTACATGTGAAGACAAATCTGTCTGGGTTTTTTTTTTATGCCAAAAGGCACTGGGAAGCATGAAGTTAAAAGAGGGGGAGGGGGGAGTTACAGCATAAGTTAGAGTTAATTAACAAAAAGTTGATTCAGGATGTAAAGGTCCAAAGAGTGGAAAGGAGTTAACTTGGAAATCAAATGAAGGGGAAATAATAACTCTTCAAAACAGAGGGAAGCCCCCTCGATCTCTGCGGTCCTCTTCCCTCCACCCCACCCCCTTCTTTATTATTGATACTCTGCTTTTTGATCTCGCAGCCTGTGTTTTTGTCTCGAGGTGCTCAGGGAAAATGGCTAACAGTAAAGTCTTCTGCTGCCAGCGCAGGTTCGGCAGCCAGCCCCTCTGGCTCAGCCAGCTGGATTGCACTGAATTAGCCCACTACTTCATTATCTCCCTTCTCTGCACATTTTGCTCTGGGTAACAAATGCCCAAACAAGAGAGCCTTCTGCCACTGTCTGTGAAGTTCCAGGGTCTGGGCCAATTCTGTAGATCAGCCCTAGGCCCCAGGAGGGGACTACCGTTCATCCTGACCGACCTCCCTTCCTCACAGCAGAAAGCTAACCACCACGGAGCTACTGATAACTGCCTAGCTGGGGAGCGGGGAGCCCTGGAGCCTTGGGAAACCAGGGGATTGCTCACCTGGAGCACAAGCAGGGCTGGGCTTGGAGGGTCAGCCCATAAGGATGTTGGGAGACATAGTAACTATTGAGAGGCCACTCTTGTTGTCATGCAGTGGGGTTGGGTGTCCACAAGCAAGGCCCTGATGGGCAAAGAGGCAGGGTGGAATTTTTTTTTCTTTTTCTTTTTTGAGAGTTATAATGATCACATTGATAACATTTATTTTACATCTAAAAGATGTACACGTACACATAGTAAAGCGGGAATGGTGATAGGACAAATGGACATGTCAGTTATTTCATATTTGCTAGCTCCCACAAGGTGTAGCTATGACTTACTTGTGTAACAAATATAAATAAATACATAAAATCCTAATTATAACATTTTATTGCCAGCTATAATCCTTTTGTGTTTTATTTCTTAATGAATATCAAACTTTAACAAGAAATTCACAAATTCTAAGCCCTGAAAATAAGCTTTTTTAAAAAAAATTTAGGGTGGGATTTTTTTTAAGAATCTTATCAGCCCTGAGAAGGACTTAGAAGTTCAGGCCTGCTATCCCAGCACCCATAAATTGTCCTCCCATCTCCACTAGCATCGCACCCACACACACACCCCAACACACATGCATACAAACAGATAACTACAATATTTTTTTTAAAAACATTTTATTGTTAATCCAAAGCAACACTAAAAAGAACCAAGAAGTGGTCATATAACTTGTATTCTTTGTTTCCTGGAATATGCAACTGTTTCACTGTCCAAGAAAGAAAATCCCAGGTTGTGATCTCCAAATCTAAGCAGAATCTTAGACTTGGACTTCACGCCTGTCTGGGGTGCACTATCACTTGTCTGTCATTGCAGTAAGGCCCCATCACCAAAGTCTGCTTCCTGGTTAGTAAGCTGCTGGCACCTCACTCAAGTGGAGGAGAACTGGCAGACTGAGCTTGGAGCTGTGCTTCCCTAGAACCTTATAGGAAGAATGGAGGCAGGGGATGTATGCTTTAGCGTGACTCAGACTGCAATGTCCTCTGACCTCCATGCACATGCTGAGTGCAAACATAAATAATAGTGATGATGGTGATGATGATATAGATAATGATGATGATGATGATGTGATGATGGTGGTGGTGATGTTGATGATGATATGATGATGATGAGAGTGATGATGATGATGATGATGAGGTGGTGGTGGTGCTGCTGCTGCTGCTACTACTGCTGCTGGTGGTGGTGATATTGATGATGATGATGATGATGATAGTGATGATGATGATGAATATGATGATGATGAAGTGGTGGTGCTGCTACTGCTGCTGGTGGTAGTGATGTTGATGATGATGATGATGATAGTGATGATGATGATGATGATGATCATGATCATGATCATGATGATCATGATGTGGTGGTGGTGCTGGTAGTGATGGTGGTGGTAGTGGTCATGGTGGTAGTGCTGCTGCTGCTGCTGCTGCTGCTGGTGGTGGTGGTAATGATGATATGTTTGGCTAAAGAAGCCAAAATGTCAAGGGTAGCAGTGGTTAAAGGTAACTTAAGAAGACAGGTGAAAAGATGACCCACAGAAAGGTTAAAATTCAGCCTGAGTCAGTAAAGTGCCTGTTGGGCAAACATGAGGACCTGATTTCAAATTCCAGAACCCACATGAAAAGCCAGGCGTGGCAGCAGGCATCTGTAACCCCAGAGCTGAGGAAGCAAAAATAGGATGATCCCAGGGGCTGAGTCAGTGAGCCCCAGGTTCAGTGAGACTCTGTTTAAACAAAAACAAACAAACAAAGTGAGGAGACAATTGAGGAAGACATGCAATGTCACCCTCTGGCCTCTAAATACATAATGCACACTCATCACACACACATACACACACACACACAAATTCAGTGCTGATTGGAGACTTTCTTAAATCAAAAAGGTAATTTCATATTCTTGGTTTAAGTACAGTAAGGAAATCCATGAGAGGGAGAGAGAATGTAGAGTCAAATCCCATGTTGCTAAAGCTAGCAGTATTTGTTTTGTCAGAGGAAGGGAAAGGGCCTTTCACAGACAGCTCTTCCTCTCTATGCCTGCCCCAGATAGACAAGCACCAACATTGCCGGAAGACTTCCTCAGCCATAGACTTCCAGACAGTAGCACCAAGATAAAAATATCAATAGTGAAACAATGCTGAATTAATCCAACTTATTTTGATTATTGATGTCCTACTGTTTTCTGCCTGAAACAACATACGAGATGCATCAGTCACTTATAAATTATTCATTCAGTTATTTTGGCAGCAGCGTCTTTCCATTTATCAAATGATAAATGGATGGAAGATAAGAAGGGTAATTTTATACTCTCTTGACACTTACCTTTGACATGATTTTCATATTTAATAAGGGAAAAACACTAATGAAACATGCCTGACAGCATTGTGGGCCACACAAATGAACACCAATGCAAAGGAGCTACAGGAGCCCTGCCTCCTGCGTCCAGCCAGAAGCTCTGAAACATCAAGAGCTCAGTCCTGCTTCCTACATGACACATGCCCACCCAGGTCAGCAAAGCAGAATGGTCCAATTCTGGTGGAGCTGTTCTTTTCATTGTGCTGTGTGCTTGCTGAATAATTTCCAGGACAGGACCACATACACAATGAATTAACATAATAAAAACATGCTTTAAGCCCTGTGATGTCTGGTATCCACTGCCTACTATTGTTCTGCATTGCCTCAAAGCTAAGAGCTTTAATGAACACTATTAATTGTTGTAAAGTTTCTGTTGGTTGTGGCTTATAGAATCCTCTACCTCAATGTCCCCCACAAGGTGTCCAGTAAAGACAGAGTCATGTGGTTGTGACTGTGACATAGTCTACTTCTAAACTTTCATGTGCTTGGGACATGTAGACTTAGGGACAAGCTTCTTGATGGAATTTTTCTGGAAATGCTAATGATTTATGACCTTGTCAGTCTCTCTGTAGAGCAACTGGAACATGACAGGTGACTTTACCAGAAAAAGGTAGCTAAAAGGGGCCAGAGAGAGTGTGAGAGCAAAACCAAAGCCATGAGTTTTACAGCCTAATCTTAGGTTACATTCTTCTGCCTCAGAATTGAGTCACTAAATCTAGCCTACACTCAAGCATATTAGATTAAACAAATATGAAAACAGTAAGAGATGGAGTGAGAGGGGACAGCTAAGGGGTCCATCTGTCTCACCATGATTGCAATTTATGAATGGGCCAATTTAAGTGGTCCTAAATTTTGAGTGTGAGTAACACACCCATGATATCTATGAGCAAGTACATGGGTTGAAAGAGAGAATTCCGTTGGATATGTTAGCATCAAGTCAAGAAATAGCGTGAGAACAAACAGAGGAGCACATAGCACTCTGTGTGTGTGTATATATGTGTGTGTGTTTGTGTGGGTGTGTGTGTGTGTGTGTGTGTGTGTGTGTGTCTGTTCTATTAACATATGTGATGAACTATGTCAAGGGCTCATGCTCCACAGCACTGTGAGACACTCATCTTTATGAGACTTTTTGGCTCTACTCAAAAAGTAGTCCACTTCCCACCCTTTGGATCTCAGCTAAGCTGAGTATTTCCTTGCTACTGGGATAAGGAAATATGATGATCCTCTACCTAGCAGGCATCCCGCACATGTCAAGTTGGCTACTTACACCTCTGCCACTGCTGTGAACAGAACAAACTCCAGGATATTGCATGAGTCCTAAAGCTTCAATGAAAGACACACAGAACAGAGCCATCCCTAGTTGCCCCCCAAAGCCACAGGTTTAAAGCTCATAATAAATAAATTAATTAATTAATTAATAATAAGAAGAAAATGTTTGTGTTGGGGTCATTTGTTTGCCATTAATCCAGATATCTTGGAAGAAATAAATGAAAAGATCTACAGGAATACCAACTCAAGTAGGCTTCCTTTAAGGATACAGCATGATTTTTCTCCCTCTGTAAGAATAGGTTTCTAGAAGTACCTGGCAGAGAAAATGTGCCTTATTGTGAAAAAGAAGGGCATAAATCCATTGGGCTCTATTTCACAAAACTTGCTGAGGGCTTTGGGTTTTTGAATGTCCGATAAAAGCAAAATATTTTCTCTGATACAGCCAGAGGAATGGTCAAACCATAGAGATGACATAGACCTACAGACCTACTTCCTTTCTGCCAAGTACTGGAAACAATGTTCCCAATTCTTTCCCTTAGTGGCCAAGTTCAGACTCTCAGCATTTCCAGGAATAGGTTGTATAGGGCTAACATTCATTCTGACCCAGCCACTTGGATCTCATGTTGGATTGACATAGACGCTAAGAAGATAATGACCCCGTGATTGAGCACAATGCTTGCTAAGTACCTTTAGAGTGGCCCAGATGGACCCCCTGTAAGCTTTATTAAAAATACCTTGTCTGTTTGTGCAAGAATTTTCCAGACAAAAGGTATAGGCAAATGGCTCAGTGGGTAAAGACACTTGCCACAAAGCCTGATGACCTGAGTTCCATCCCTGGGATCGACTAACATGAAGGAAAGAGAAAAGTGGACTCCTGAAAGTGGTTCTCTAATCTGTATGTGTGCCCTTGTGGCATACAAGCATTCATGCATATAGACTCTCTCTCTCTCTCTCTCTCTCTCTCTCTCTCTCTCTCTCTCTCTCTCTCTCTGTCTCTCTCTCTGTCTCTCTCTGTCTCTCTCTCTCTCTCTCTCTCACACACACACACACACACACACACACACACACTCAGGCATACACACATGCACACACATATACAAAAAATAAATATAATATAATGTTTTGAATATAGGTTTAGTGAAGGGTAAAAGGAATAGACAGGAAAATTTCATCCTAGGATGGGCAGCATCAAGAATGGGTAGGTGGATGTTGTCCAAGAAATCTGATGTCTTGAGAAGGTAACTAAGGTCCTGCCAGGCTAAGGAGATAGGCTAACACTGCTCATCTCTGTCTTCCAGAGTTCCCTGCAGAGTATGATTCAACAAGCAAAAGAACCACAAGGTAGCTCTCCAAAGCCTCTGGGTCTGTTGACCTCTACCTCTTTGAATCGGTTGTCATTTCCCGTGAGGACTGCAGCAGAGGCAGCAGAGATGGCCACAGCTCCTGCAAAACCACCTGTCTCTCCCTGTAGCCTTTGCAGCCCACATTCCCACAGCTGCGAATCAGTAATTCCATTGGACAGAGCTAATGACACTTGGCTGGTGCCATGGACAAACAGGACAGGCTGGATTCAGAACCCTCAGGCAGTCTCTCCAAAAACAAACAAACAAACAAACTTGGTTCTTAAGCAAAGTGAAAAGGCCAAACTCCTGAGGCCAGAAAACTATTAAGAAGACTGTCAACCTGTGCCCCCAATCTGATAGAGAGCCAGGGTAGGAACCCAGGAAAGGGAAAGGATATTTTCTTTCTAGATATGAACTATATCTGGAAGTCATCCCCTTCCCCTTCTAAAAAATAAGGTAGCCTGTAACAACATATCGGGAACACGGGAAGAAAGTCATACAGTTTCCTGTGTTTAATGAAATGGCACTATGAATGATGTCCTTCAGAAGACTGGGGATTTCCGCTGGTGACCTTACCCTTGGTTTATCCAAAAGACTCTTCCAGAAAGGTAACTAATCTGTTACTTACACCCGCCCTTCAGCCAGTTACCACTATGATGAAACCTGTTCAACTAGAAACAGAAGTTTAGAAGTTAACCTAACTTCAAGTAATGTTATCAATAGCATCTTGGCTTGGGAAATCATGTGGGTCAACAGAGACCCATTGGCCAGGAAAGTCATGGATGGCACGAGGAGGCATCATCACAAAAGGGCAGGTTGACATCTTTAACCTCACTAGCCCATCCTGCTGCAGCTGGGCTGGTGTCCTGGACTTATGAAGGCAATGCGGAAGCCTGGGGTGAATACTACTGGTCTTCTGTGACCGAATCAGTGATTGTGGAGTCTGGATCCCTTGACATCCCGATGGAGTTAGCACCGTGGGTTGGCCTTACACTGCTGCCTTAGAGTCTGCTGGTGGTGAGTCTTAAAGCTTGAATTTAAAAATTGTTTTCTTCGTGGGATTACGCAAGTGTCTGTGTTAGTGTATGTGTTTGAGATCACATGCACCCAAATAAAGGATAAGATTCCCCTGGAACTTGAGTTGCTAGACATAGGTACTGAGCTCAGGAACTCTAGAACAATTACAGGTGCTCTAAACACTGAGCCATCTTGCCAACCCCTTAAATTTTGAATGAGAAAAACTGAACGCATTTGGACCTGGTCTGTGTTGGTCCTATTAGTCAGTATGCCAGGTGGAGTAAAGTGAGTATTCATAGCTAATTTTATCATAAACCTGGATGGGTTTGCATGTATTTAGAAAACAACCCTTTATGTGTCTGAAGTTTCTGTGACTGGCTATCTTTGCAGGAAACAGCACGGAGCTCGTGGTCCAGTGAACGAGGGGTGCCACCTCTCTTCAGGGTACCAAAGCTTGGAGTTCTTCCACTCTCTGACCCTTCGTACATGCAAACATCATGTAGCCACCTGCATATAGCTCTGAGAATTAGGGTTCAGGAAATCCTGGAGCTACAAAATTCTTTATTTCTACCTAAGAGCCATGTGTCTCCTGCCAATATATATGAAACTATGGCTACTGTTTTGTACGTTTGTTCATAGGTCTCTGTAGTTCTTGACTGAGAACAAAACAGTACTTCATTTATCCAAAGAATACAGCTGGTCCATTCATCTTAGCCATCATGAAGGCTTCTCTAATAGCTACTACCGAATTAATTGTGTCTTGATCTTTATTAATTTCTAACAGTGCTAAAAATTAATTCATTAATGTCCAATACAGTTCATCTTCTTCACATCAAAAATTCTTATATTCTCCCCCTCTTTCTCTTATCACTATATGTACATAAACTACCTAGTCATGAAGATGTTTCCTCTTTTATTCTTGAAATTCTCTGTATATTAACAAAAATATATGTAATGATGTTTGAATCTTAAAAACTTTATCTGAAAAGCTCCAGAAATAGCACAATGGAATATGTATACATATTATGCAATATGCACCAAATTAAATAAAAACAGGCCAGAGATGGTGGTACAAACCATAACCCCAATACCCAACAAAGAGAGGGGTGGATGGCCTGAGCTACATAGGGAGACTTTGTATCAAAAACAAAAAAGAATATAAACCATTTTTATTCCATATAAATTTCTGTCTCCTGCTGAAAATACTGAGTTCTCTACATTACTGAAGAACTAGAAAAGTATAATGTTTTCTATTTTTAAAGAGTCTTAATTATCAGTGGGCCAAAATAAATTTAGAAAAACAATTCACCTTAGTTAAGTATCAATCAATAAATCATCTGCAGTCAGTCAGCGCACTGTGAGTAGTACAAGGGTGAGTTCCTTCATTCTATAATGAGCAT
The DNA here is from genome assembly GCF_964271855.1 of Acomys minous. Lineage (NCBI taxonomy): Eukaryota > Metazoa > Chordata > Mammalia > Rodentia > Muridae > Acomys > Acomys minous. The sequence goes on along the minus strand of NC_140490.1, from coordinate 53,811,420 downwards.
TTTCCCCCAAGGGGCCATGGTATAGCTCTCATGCTAGATTCCATCTGTTCAAATATAGATGAACAAGGACAAAATCCCCCTTGGCTGCTTACAACCCTCTTGGGAGAGAGATGCCATCATTACCAAATTGAGTAGTTTCCAAAGATGCAGTCCATATCCATGAAAGATGGCCCCTTCCACAAGCTCCACCCCAGTATTTCTCTGTGGTCCCCTAACTTTCTGAGTCAAGAACCTTAGAGCTATTCGGGAGAAAGAGAAGGACGGGGGACCGTCTTGCATGCCAGAAGTGCTGAGATGACTTTCTTTGGGTCTCCCAGGCGGGTGTAATGATGTTTCTTTATTCAGCACTCATCAGACTCTTAAACTGCCCAGTGGACAGGCTGGCATCATGATCGCAGAGCCCTCTTCAGTTGGAAAATCGGTACATACTTCTCACAGTCAAAGATCCCCATGAAACGTAGAGCATTTCTAACTCCAGGGTCAACTCAAAGATTGAGCAGTGAGGCTTCTAGGGTGCAAGTCTTCTCACTATTCAAACGTGTCTTCATTTGCAAAAGCAGATGCGCCAGGGAAGCCCTGCACTGCCTCCCAACTTTTCTCAATTCCTCCTTAGACTGCCCCCATCAGCTGTACTGGTTCAGAAATAAAACCATGGGCCTCTTCCATTGCTCCCACAAGCCTTCTGATGACAGTCTGGAACCTACTCTTAAACTTGCAGGTGAAGGCTGTTTTCCCACACTGGCTGATTTTAGCTGATTTGTGTAGACTTAGTTGCCTCCTCAGCAAGTGGATCTGCGTTGCTTGGCTGCCATGACAGCCACACCTTGCTTCCTTCAATACATTCTTCCTTCAAGATCTACAGGTCCCTGAATAACGTTGAAGGCAAAGAGTCAAGCATGACTATCACCATAAGAATGCGGAGGACTGGGATTCGCCATCTTTGTCAGGGATCCATGCCACCAAAGCCAAGGACCTGAGCAGAGAAAAAGCCTGGCTACTTCTCTGACCTCTGCCTGGAAGTTTTTAGATGGTGTAGTTAAGTCCAAAGTACAAATCTTAGGTCCATCTAACCTTGACCAAAATTGATTTTCCATCCAGGGACTGTTCAAATGCTGGGTTAGTTCATGGCCTGCCTGACAAACTGCCATGGATAAATGGGACACGACAGCCCATGAGGGACATTTTGAAGTTTCCCCAAAAGGGATTTTTTTTTCTTACTACCCTCTCCAGAGTTTTCTTTTGTTTGCAAACTAAAACCTCATCTATAAAAGTCCCAGGAACGAAAGAACCATGCATATGCATTTTTGAAACAAAGAAAAGTGGATTGTGGATGTGGCCACTCATTGACTTCTTAAATAAAGCAAAAGAGCTCTCAGAGCCTGCTTGATAAACCCCAGGACTCTACTCAGAGAAGTAACCTATGTTGACTGTTAATATATATGTGTGTGTGTGTGTGTGTGTGTGTGTGTGTGTGTGTGTGTGTGTGTGTCCTTTTTCTTTGTAGTCATTGCAAATGAACAACCCAGGGCTGGGGGGAGGGACTGCTTTTTGTCCTGAAACAGCTTTTTGTTCAGAATATTCTACATGAAAGCAAAACCCAAGTTCTTCCTTCTGTTTGCACTTTGTCAATGGAGTTATTTATTCTTCCACTTTGAGCACCTGAGTACTTCTGGGATCTACAAAGTATATATTGAAATATGCAAATGGTATATAGCATGTGACTGTCAGTTGCATGGAAATTAAATCAAATACAGAGGGAAGAGAAGGAACAGAGTGCATTAAAGCTAACTTTATGGTCGCACGCAGTAGATAAATTGTGGTCTGTGGTAGTTAAACAACAGCTGTTCGAATTTAAAATAAAATTATGATAAGGATCCCCAGAAGACAGCCTTTCTTGAACTAACAGCATCTACCTTAATGTGTCTGTTAGCAAACATCACTGGCAAACACGTCAGCCGGATGCTTATTCCCACACTTCCCCTATGCCCCATCATTCCCACTTCTGGCGGAAAGTGATCCTTACCAGGAGTGATGGGTTCCAGGTCCAGAGGGAATCTCTTGCTCTGAAGTGAGGCAGGAGGATTTCTTCTCTCCCTGTCCATCGTGGGCAGGAAGATATTTGTGCTCCAGTGAGCAGCACAGCCAAGGTCCACTCTGTGAACTAGACACCACCTCTTTAATGGTTTTACACCTAATAAAATTGAAACGCTTATATGTGTTTTTCTTCAGTTCATGAGCAAGAGTTTTATTGCAGACATATAGGAAACCACTCAACTGGGATTTCTAAGAGTGGCAACTACCGTTTCCCAGAATACCAGAGATCTGCCTGTTTATAAGCCCAGGCTGTTCTGCTCATATTGTCTCTCCCTCTCTCATTAATGCTCTTGATTTTTATTGCCTCTCATTCATTATCTTCATCATCACACTCAACAAAGTGTGCATCCACAGCACGTAGATTATGTACCTAAAATAAATCTTTCTCCCAATCTACACTTTCATAAATAACCTCAGCCCAAGTCAAGAGATTTATTCTGAGCTGGAGAGATGGTTCAGCGGGTAAGAGCACTGCCTGCTCTTCCAGAGGTCCTGAGTTCAATTCCCAGCAACCACATGGTGGCTCATGACCATCTGTAATAGAATTTGATGTCTTCCTCTGTTATACATGCAAACAGAATACTCATATAAATAAATAAAATTTTTTTAAAAAGGAGATTTATTCTGACTTCTTTACAGTCTTAAGTTGATGTGACAATAGCAGGTTGGGTACATTGATTGAAAATGTGGTCCATAAGAACACTTAAATATTAAACAAGAAGATGAGCATCTCTTCACGTTCAATGACATGACTGTGGAATGGACCAGAAACACTCCATCTACACAGGTATCAACATGTCAGTTTACAATAGCTTTACTTGGGTTTGTTTGTTTGTTTGTTTCATTCTTTTTCTGGTTTTATTTGTGGGGGAAGGTTGGGAGAAGGGAGGCTTAAGAGAAACTTTCACTGTGTTGTCCAGGCTGGCCTGGAACTCACTATGTTGCCCAGGATAGGCTTTAAATGTTGAGAGTATAGGTACACACCACCACACACTGCTAACAGCTTTTCGTAATTACCAAAGTGTGGAAGAAACAAGACATCTTTCAGTGGGTGGGTAAATAAAAATCTGTGGCACGTTGTAAATGGAACATTATCTAGCGCTAAAAGAAACTTAGTAAACAGGGGCTGGGGGTGTTGTTCCATTGGTCCAGTGCTTGCCTAGCATACAGGAAGCCCTGGATTTGATCACTAGAACCATATAACCCAGGCATAGATGGTGCTTGCCTGTAATCTTATCACTGCAGAGGTAAAGGCAAGAGGACCATAGCATTCCATGGTCATCTTTGGCAACCTGGTAGTTTGAAACTAACCTAGGCTACATGAAAGGTTATCAAGCCATGAAAACATACAGAGGAAACTAAGATGCATATTATTAAGGCAGAAGAGCCAACCTAAAAGTTGTATAGAATGTATGATTCCAACTAGGTGACATCCTGGAAAAGGGAAAACACTGAAAAAAAAAAGAGATAAGTGGTAGCCAAGGCCAAGGAGAGGGATAACAGATGAGTTGAAGCCAGGACTTAGAGGGACAAAAGATACATCAATTGAAACCAGAGTTTGGGAGAGGAACAGCAGATGGATCGGTGGAAGCCGGTGAAGAAGGAATAGCAGAACACAGAGGGCTTTTAGTAAAACACCTCTTTTGATACTGCCATGATTGCTGTCTGTGTCTTTTCTCTGAACTCAGATGTTACAAGGGCTGATAAGATGGATGAGTAAGTAAAGGTGCCAGTCTGGAGATTTGAATCTGATTAGTGGAATACACTAAAAACTATCACACACACACACACACACACACACACACACACACACACACACACACACTGTACTCCCACTTAGAAATTTTTAATTGGAGCATTTCCTCCTGGAGGCTGAAGGGAGGATCATAAACTCGGAAAGCTCTGAAAGTTATAAGATTCATGAGGCCAAGGTTATATAAACAGTAAACAATTATCAGAGAGGATGCTGTCTCAGAATCCACCTGCTGGCAAACTGTGCCTGAGGCTCCTTCGAGGAGCTTTGCTAAGTCATCACCCATGCAGCAGTGGAACTTCTGCTGCTGCAACTGTTTTTGAGTTAGCCTTGCTTCTTAAAGTAGCTCCAAGAATCTCATTGGTTGACCAAGCTAGATTCGGATGAAATCGTTTCTTTAATGTGTCCTGGTGCTTCGTCTGGGATGAATGGAGGCTTATTAACATTCCCTCAAGAAAAATCACACAATAATGGTGAGCACATGTCTAAACCTAAAGAAAGAAAAACCCAAGAGTGACTCCTAATGTAAACACCAGTCTTTGGATGATGAGAAAATGTAACTGGAGCTTCATCGATAATAACTCCTGTCATTGTTCTGCTGAGAGAAAATGATAGTGGGGAGTTGTGCATATATGCAAATCAAAAATCTCTTTGAGAGTATTTTAATGCAAAAATTAGTGTACTAAATATACACTGAATCTAATATAGTAAATACAATGTATTCGTGTATGTTCATTAACCACTAATCTCTGAAATATCATTGTAAAGTATATTTGTATTCAAATCAGCTTTCTACACACCCAGTAAACTTTGGCTGCACATATGAATAAATGAATATTGGCATCACCTAGAAACTCAAGTAAACTTGGTCACTATTGGAAAGCAAAGCAAAGAGCTGAGTAATAGAAACCCTGCTAACGTGCCCCAGGTCAGAAAAAAAAGAAAAGAAAAGAAACGAAGAACAACGGGAAGAGTGCTATGAAATGCCATCTTCTGGACATGACATGACTTACTTGTCACACTTACAAACTCACTGCAACTATAGTTACCAGTACACGACCTACACAAGAGCAAGCCAACAAGATCACTCAACCTTCCAGCAGGCAGTGAAATCAGTGGAGTGTGGGGAAGGAGAAGGGGGTTAAGGAACAGTGGGGCAGGGGGAATTGAGGTGGATAGGATCAAGATATACACTATGTACATGTATAAAATCATTAAAGAACAAATAAATGATACTTTAGAAAAAGAAAACATAAAACATTTAATTCTCAGAAAGTGTAATTACCAAATAAGGTTAATAAAAATTACACAGTTAATGTTAAGAATAGGTTATATTATATTATATTATATTATATTATATTATATTATATTATACTAAAAAATATTGTTCTCATGGATAAATTATGCTGTCACATTTGCTATTTGGAGTTCATAATAATCTAAATTTTAGAACAACCCAGACACAAACTCGTATGTTATAAAGAGGCGTGTTACTGTGTACCTCAAAAGATTAAAGCTTTGTTCAGAATTTATAATACACTCCCAGAAAGCATGCTTAAATAGTAATAGGAAAACAAAAGTTGTATGTAGCAAAAGACAAATTGAACGGCTACAGAAAGGGTCTGAGAAAGACACCTTGATAGTGAAGAGTGCTTGCTTCTCTTCCAGGGCGCCTGAGTTCGCTTCCCATTAGTTACCCTGGGTCTCTCACAGAACTACTTGTAATTCTGGCTTCAGAGAATCCAGTGCCTTCTGTTCTGAGGATACCCACACACATACACATGCGTACACTTAAAAAATAAAATGAATATTTTAAAGACTGAAAATCAAGATAAAATGCATGTAACACAATATGCTCATATCTAAAACACAAGGTTGAAAGACTATGTTTCAGTAATTATTTCTAACATTTGTAAACTATAAGCTTGAGGTGATTAAGTGGGGAAAGGAGGCAGGGGAAACACGGGAGATGAGGGTGTAAGGCTCAACCAAATTAATAATGTATGAAAAACCTATAAGGCCAGCTAATCAAAACACAAAAATTCTTTTTTAAAAAAATGATTTTAAGTGTAAGTGCCTTTTGTAGTTGGGTGAAGCTTCTGGCAGAAGCTATAGGTTAGGTTACTAAACAGAAATCCCTGTGCTAGGAGTAGGTTCGCCTTCTCTGAACTGTTGACTGCTTTCCTTGATGTTCCCCAAACAAAACAGGCAATGGCACCACTCTTGGTTGTCCACCAAAAGATGCTGATTCCAAAGATGCCAAATGCTATCATCTTAAGATATGGGAAAATGGAGCTGGAATTATACCAGAAGCTTCCTTCCTGAAGGCTGGTCCTTCATTAGTGCCAAAAGGGCTGTGCCCACTGCCAGAAAGCATTGCCGTCCACAGTCTTATCCTGTAGTGCACCCTGAGCACACTAATACTGACCATACAGTCCTGAGGAGCCTAGTTGTGCATTAGAGACAAATACTAGTTGGAGTTGAGTCTGGCTCCACAGGAGGGAACTCACATCTGGTACTGTCAATCTGGTCAAAACCCCATGAGCAGGGAAATCATAGACCTATACTGGGAAGATGCTGATGTAGTTTAGCAAATGGATATAATGTGGCCATGTAAATGCCTAGAGAATATCAGAGAAACTTGTTGCCATGGGCTGTGGTGGCTGTGGAGACTCATAACTAGATAAAGCACAGACAGTAAATGGTTGTGGAATGCTCTGCCACTAATGGAGCATCTATGACACCTCTTCAGGGCACTCATGATCCTCTGTATACACTTCTGTGTGTGAACGATTCTAATGAAACTCATTAGGACACAATAAATAAATAAATAAATAAATAAATAAATGTGGAATCACCTGGGAAGAGGACGGGGATTAGTGAGCATGAGAATGAACAAGAGAAGAAAATGTGGAGGTAAATATGATAGAAATGTTATCAGCACGTATGAAAATGTCATAGTTAATTAAGCTTATCATGCATAATGAATACATGCATAACAAAAGCATACCACTTTTTAAAAAAGTACAAACCAATTAGAAAAGGGAAGCGATCCCATAAGAATAAAAGTATGTGAACAGATAATTCATGGGAAAGAAAATACAGATGGCTGAAGGTCTTTATAAAACTTCAGATTCAAAGAAAATTGATTCTCCCTTTTCCAGTAGCCATCACCTATCAAGACCTCCCCAGCTAGGCCTAGGGACTTGTGAGGCCTTGCCCCCGCCTCCTTGCTGGGATGTTCACTGGCTTGATGTTGTGCTGCTCTTATGGGGGCAACCATTCTGCTGTGAGATCATGAGTACAGTGGTTCTGACACACCCCGAAGTCACTCTACATCAGGGTGCTTTCCAACCACTGACTCTGTCCCCCCCCTTCTGCAATAATACCTGAGCCTTGAATGGAGCGGGTGTGCTATATAGATGTCCCATTTATAGATGAGTGCTTCACAGAGTTTCTACATTAGTCACCATTCCCTACACACAGAAGCTTCTCTGAAGAAGCCTTAGAACTGTAACAATGTATGGCTATAGAGATATAAATGTGGAAAGCAGTTTGGTACTATATCCACTTAGCAAATAATTCTAGTAGGTCAACCCCTGGGGCCCCAAAACTCCCCAGTCGAGTTCTTGGCCACATTTACAGTACCTGGCATATTTCCTCCTGTGAAGTGGGCTTTAAGTTCAACGAGAAGGTGGTTGGTTGCCCTTGCAACATTCATGCCTCTATGTGGGCTTATCTTATTAAGGAGGTCGTTATTGTACTTAACGGGGTTCACACTGGGAGGTTAGACATGCCTTGGTGGATAGTACCATGTTCATTTGGGTATATAGGTAGCACAAATTAAACTCAGTGGATTATTTTCCAGAATTCATATTTATTGTTTTCTTTTTCTTTCTACCCAAACACACACACACACACACATACACACACACACACACACACACACACACACACACACACACACACACACACACACGCTCTGACATTGGGCATGCCAGATAAGGTTTCTATTGCTGAGTCCATTCCCAGCTTTGTTTTCAAGCAGCAACCAAATTCATTTGACTTCCTATGCGATGTTAATTACTATTTTTTTTTTTCATACTGAGGGTTGAAGAGCTGGGAGCTCAACATATGAACTGGAGTGAGAGGACAGGGGAACAGCTCATAACAGCCAACAACATTGCAAACAAAGACCAATAGACAACTGTGGTGGTTTGAATGACAATGGCCCCCATAGGCTTATATGTTTGAATGCCTGGTCCCCAGTTAGTGGAACTGTTTGGGAAGAATTGGGAGGTGTGGCCTTGTGGGAGGAGGTGTGGCCTTGTTGGAGTTGGTATGCTATTGAGAGGGTGGGCTTTTGGGGTTTTGAAAGCCTATGGCAGGCCCAGTTTATATTCTCTCTCTCTCTCTCTCTCTCTCTCTCTCTCTCTCTCTCTCTCTCTCTCTCTCTCTCTCTCATCACCTCAAACCAGAAATCGTGTCCTCTGTGCCAGCACTTGTAAACTTTTCACAAAGGGCAAACTTTTCACACAGTTTCTTTAAAAGCAGCCTTTTTGTGCTCCACAAAAGGAGATCTGCTGAGCCCAACAAAGATGCTGTTTTCATTGCCAAGTTTCTTGGCTATTGATTCTTTTTCTACATTTTTAAAACATACGTATGATAAACCCTGTCTTGACAAACAATAAATAAACCGAAAAGCAATAAACTGACCTATGGTATGTTTTTGAGCTGTGGTGTATTTGATCTGACACAGCTCTCTGTTATCATTTTTCTTCTAAAACCTGAGAACTTGATGTTCAAACAGTATATGCAATCCTACTTGTTGGGTTTATGTTGCAAAGAACAAGATCCATTCTGCCTGGTTTAGCAGAAGCAACTTATTATAAGTCTCAAGATAGTACATTGTTGAGAAAGCTAAGGAAACAGCCTGTAGGTTAGATTTTAAGAATGGCTCGGAAGGTTAGGCAGTGGTGGTGTATACCTTTTTTAATCCCAGCACTTAGGAGTCAGAGGCAAGTGGATCTCTGTGAGATGGGGCCTATTTGGTCTACAGAGTTAATTCCAGGAAGGCCAAGGTTATACACAGAAACTCTGTCTCAGAAAAAGAGAAGGAAAAGAAAGAAGAAAAGAGAAGAAAAATAGAAGGACTCAGAGACACAAAATCCTGACACAGGATGAGTCCTTCTTGCAGTCTGGAAGCTTCCTGCCAAATGTAGATGCTGCTAGCTCCTGACCAGAAGGCTACCAGGATCTGTTCCCACAAATAGACCCATACAGCCACCCACTCCATGGCCCAGTGTCTGCCCTTCTCCTCCTGAGGCTGGAACACAAATATCAAGTTCTCATCGCTGCTTGTTACAGCAACCAAGCACAGGGCAGCCTTTGCCTCATCCTCAATTTTCAAATCTTACATCTGGGTACCAAAATTTTCTACTTTGGGGAGTTTAAGTAATTTAGAAACTTTAATTTTAAAAAAAAAGAAAAAGAAGCTCTGGAAAATCTACAAGAATTTATAGCAGAAAAAGCCTGAAAGAGATATAGAATACCAAGCCATCATATTCACCCCAATATCATCTTAAAGATATTTAATACATAGAAAAAAAGGGCCAGGGACATGTGATAATTCCAGTGGTCTATTGAAAGCATCCCACGAGCTTGTTGTAACTGAAAATAAAGATTACAATAAAGTGAACCACAGTGATACTAATCACTTTGAGTTCATACTACATGCCAACCAATAGTCCGTGTGTTTGTGGTCATGTAATCCTTAAAACAGCCCTGGGGTATGCTCTATACTTATTCTTAATTTACATACAGAACAATTTCAGTATGAGGAGGTGAATTAATGTGTTCATGGACACATACTGTTAAGGATGGTCCCAAGATTCTAACCCAGACAGTTGTACCCCAAGACACAGACAGTTTAAGACCATTCTAGACATTTTGAGTCTAAACATAAACAGTGTTCTCACTAAGATCCCCAGGGTGACATTTGTGAGTACCAAAAACTATCTCCAGAGTCTTCTCAATTTTAGCCACTGTTGTGTATTAGTTTCACAGTCAGAAAAAAAAAACTAAAAATATGACATATGGTTTGGCCTGTGCCATATGAGCTCTCAGATAAATGAGTCCACACCCCAAAGAGCTGCAGCCTCCCAAACAGCAGTACCCGAGAGGACCAAGCACTCAAGCACATGAGCCTGTCTGGAGACAGTCACTAAGCTATAATGCCTTTCCAGTGTAATATTACTTTGAAAACTGGTAATTCAGAATTTCTGAAACTTTTGACCAGGAAAAAGGCAAAATATTCACCCTAAAAACTGACATATGTGTTTGAACTGTATGCACTTACTGTAACCTCTAGGCTGTAAAACAGTGGCATACATGCCTCTTTACCGTGAGTTATCCCCCCACACCCCCTGTCCCTTATACCTCCACTCCCTGCTGTCTTGTGAAGCTAAAAGAGACTTTTCCATGCCATGAATTTGGTGGTCTTTTCAGGAGCACAGCCTCAGTAGGCATGACACTTGACACCGTCTTCTGGGAGGTCCAGATCCCACAGGGCTGAGGTGACCACACATTTGACACCCGTCACTTCCACAAGCCTTGCTGCACAAGCCCCGATCCATCATCCAAACAAACATTAATATTTCACCTCAGTTATCGAGTGTGCCCGTTCAAACTTTTATCTAAAACATTCTTTATCATCTTTCCATTAAGTTCTCAAGAGCTAATGGTTTCTGAGGTTCCCGGGGAAAGGATGATGCTTGGAATAATGAAAGCTCATTATTTCTCCACAGAATGCTTGTTAATTCAAATGACGATATTAAAACTATAGTAGCCTTTAGCGCTGGGGTGATTCCTAGAATACTTTATCATGTATCAATATGTACTCTGTTTGTCAAAACTGCCCAGGGCTGGGGCTGACATTCTCTCTGGAGGAGTCTAGTGCTTCAAAAAGCACTGAATACACCAAGGTGACAACTTGCAGGGTTCATGCCTCTAGGAAAAGGAAAGATGAAACTTGAAGTGCCACCGTCTCTCTTGATTTCCTTATTAGCATTCATACAGAGGCGGCACCTCCTCGCTCTACTCCTCATGGGTCTCCCTTTTGGATAGAATAAAAAGAAATCAATATTTTGAAAAGGAAGCACACATGGAGAGGTTCTACACATGAAACCTTATTTATTTCCACTTAATGGATCCCCCAAATAATCTGTACAGGGGGAAAACAGTGCTTTAGTTACCGCCTAGGCATGTACATGTGTAGGCTCAGAATGCGTGCCAACACAGTGCCTAAGAAACCTGGTGATGTTCTGGGCCAAAGGGCTCGCTGTCAGGTTATTTTTAATATGTTACTAGTGGGTTGAGGGGCTTTTTATTCTTCAAAACCATCATACATGTATAAGCCATGTTAATTGTTATTATTGGGGTTCTGGAGTTCTGGGTCTCTTTAAGTATTTCTTTTTCTTGTCCCAGTCTCCCCACAACTCCGTATCTGCTTCTGGTATTGATTTCAGCCCAAGCCAGTCAAGAGCTCATAGTAACAACCAGGGGATCCAACCGCCCTGGGTGCCCCCGGCTCCTACCACCGTTGCTGAGCCAACACTGAGAATGGACACTATTCCCAGCGTCCCTGTGTCATTTGTGAGGGAGGTCCTGGTTCTCTCGGTTCTTAAGGGCAGCATCTCCCCAAGCTGCAGTACATTCCTGAGCAAGTCCCATCCTCCTCTCCTTCCTCTTTTTATTAAAAGGGTAATGAAGCATTGGGAACTCTTCCAGGACATTCTGAACTGACAGAGTTAGCCCAGCCTGTCACCTGGCTCAACTACCTCTTTCCTTCTCCTTTCTCTTGCTCTCTCCCTCTGCCTTCCAGACATTGCAAAGCTTTGCACAAAAATATAAATTGCTTCCTTCCAGCAACTTTTCAGATTGTCTTTGTGCCCTGCATTTGTGATGTGCTTGAGGTTCCAGAGTCCCAGCCAGGTCTCCCAGGAGGAGGCCAGAATTCTCAAAACTAGGTATTTTTATCTCACCCAGCCGGTATAAAACCTGAAGAATTTTATCTGTGCCTTTCTCCAGAACCAAGGAGGAATTGTATTTTTTGAAAAGCAAGCCGTTCTTTACGTTGCTTGGAGCTGCGAGGTCAATACTCGGGAGTGTTGCTGTGTGCTACAGCATGCATTCTGTGCCACTGTCTCTTAATTATCTCTCTTGTGGAAGCCTGGCTGGCCTTCTGCCCACGGGCTCTGCCATACCAGCATGGTGGACCTTCTGCATCCCAGCCTCAATTTCAGAACAGCGACTCTCCGAAAGAAAAAGATCCACAAGCATGGCTATAATTATATAAATTGCAGTACTCAGGATTTTTTGCATTTGACATTAATCACAGTAGGTAACAGAATGATGCTTAGTTGGAGGAAATAAAAGTCACCCTGCTAGTCCGCTGCATGAAGGAAGAGAAGGGCTCGGGCTAATGTGTTGCAAAGGGCTAAGTCCCTAGAATATTTCAGTCCTTAGGTCAATTGAAGAAAAATGTGGTTTGAGAAAAATATGTAGGTCACTTCCCATTGTGTTTGTGGTTGAGTAGTCTCAACTCAGTATCAGGCAGTGTGTTAAAAAACACCTTCTGATTACACACACACTCTGAATTTATTTTACTTTATCTTGCTCTTACTCGTCTATGTATTTCATTTTATTCAATTGTTGATTTGATTTTATCTGGGTCTTTTGAAGCAGGGTCTCGTGTAGCCCAAAGCAGCCTGGAAATCTGGGAGGTGTTATATAGCAGAAGCTGACCTTGAGTCCCACCCTCACGACTCCGCCCTTTGAATGCTGGGACTGCGGGGTGGGCTTTGGGCCTCGTACAGATCCTAATGAAGTAAAGATGAAGACAGTCAATGCCTGTTGATCATGTTATTTGGTCTAAACCACTAATACCCAGGAAACCCATTGATTTTGGGATATTGATTTTCTTCACTGTTTCAGGTTGCCTGCTTCTCCATCCAGTCTTTCTGATGGTTGAGTTTTCTCAGTTAACAGGTAATCGGGGGCAAACTAAATATAAAATTTTCAGGAGAAAAAAAAATTGACTTGTTGGCATCTGAAAACAGCGAGTTAATTTTTTAAGAGCGAGTGATATTTGTCTTAGTCACTGTCCTCTTGCTATGAAGAGACGCCATGACTGAGGCAGCTTATAAAAGAAAGAATTTAATTGTTGCTTGCTCACCGTTTCAGAGGGTGAGTCCATGGTCATAATGGTGTGAAGTGCGGTTGCAGGCAGGCAGGGCTCTGGAGCTAAGAGCTCATACCTGATCTACAAGGTGCAGACAGAGATAGAGGAAGGTCTGACATGGACTTTTGAAACCTCAACGCCCACACCCAGTGACATACTTTCTCCAACAATGGCAGAACCCTTAATCCTTCCTAAACAGTCCACCAGCTGGGAACCAAACATTCAGATATATGAACCTATAGGTGCTTATTCAAACTACCACAATATTATTGAGGTTGACTACCAAAAAAAAAAAAAAAAAAAAAAAGGAAGAAGATAGCTAAGGAGAAGGAACTCAGGGACAGAAGGAGAAGGATCTCTGTGAATTTGAGGCCACTCCGGTCTACATAGCAAGTTCCAACAAAGGTTACATAGGAAATTTCAGTCAAAAACAAAAACAGAAAGAGAAAGACTCCAGGTTTCACTTTCAGTTCTGCTCACAAAGTATTATGGTGCAGTTTTATGATTATGGGGCTGGGGTTATTTAATGCTTGCCTAATATGCACAATGCCATGGTTTCAGTCACTGGCACTACATAAACCAATCATGGTACCAGCCTGTACTTCCAGAACTTAGAAGATGCAGGCAGGAGAACCAGGCAATTCAAGGTCATTCATGGCTACATAGCAAGTTCAAAGCCATCCTGGGATTCACGAGCCCTGTCTGCAAAAATGGGCTTTGTATTTGTATCAGTGTTTGTATTGGTCAGCTTGACATTAGTGTGTCAAAATAGCTGAGTTAATCTACTTCAAACAAGGAAAGATCTTTTGGTTCATGTTTTCAAAGTTGTCCATTCATGGTTGCTTGTCTAATAATCCCAGCAGTCCTGTGGTGAGATGGGAGGCAGAGACAGGAGAATATCCCAGGCCAGCTGGCTTGAGGTATAAGAGGAGCAACATGAGAGCCTCTGCCTCAAACAAGCTGGAAGATGAGAACCAACCCCTGAGGTTGAGGTTGCCCACTGACCCCCATGTGCACACTATACATACAAAGGTATACATACATCACACACATGCATACGTAAAATTAAATATTTGTTCAATTGTATAATTCTTATACATAAGAAAGGAAGATGCATAATCTATCCTTAACCAAATGGCTTGATAGAAAAATATCTGAATTAGGATCGGTAAACTGCCAGGGGTCTCAGATTTTATGTGGACTGTGGCTCTTAGCTTGAATTATTAAAATTGTTTAGACTATGGGCAGCTCTTGAGTCTTTAAAGACTAGAATACTCAACTTGTTTCTTTTATAAAAGTCCATCAATTGTGAAAACAGCCTTTATTCTTTAAAGTGATCTGACAGTCTAAATAATAGATAACTTCATATAAATGCCTATTTAGGAGTTAAAAGAGACCCCATTAGCAAAACTTCAGGTTATAAAATCAGAGTTTCAGAAGTATTTTCTGACCAAGCCTCCATCCTTTGTCTGAATTCTTCCTACATCTCCTCCAGAAGTGATACAGCTTAGCTTAGCTGGTTCTGTGTACAAGAACCTGCCTCAACTGACGAAACTGTCCATCTTACCTTTTGGTATCTCCAAAAATTATAGAGTCCTTTATGCCAAATTAACTGCCAGCATAACCAGTTTCCTCAGTGGTTCTATTCAGTTCTTGGAGGAGACAGAGCGTGTGTGTTTCCTCCTCTGTGTACCAGCTGTGGACTGTGGCTGGTGCCTGAAAACATCTTCTATAAAATCAGAGTACTGTGAGGTTTTCAGGCCTCACAGTGTCTGTCATGATCACTGGCTGTACAATGAAGAATTATTAAACAATGCAGTAAGTTATTGTGGCAATAGTTTTCTTTAACCAGCTAGTTCAATAACGACTGACACAGAAAGACTATGATTTATTATTAAGCTGTAAGCACTATGCTGGGCAGATTCTGAGCTACTCTAATCCTAGTACCTTTAAAACCCACATAAGAGCCAGTTGCTTGCCAATCTGATGACTTCCACAGTGGCTTCTGCTCCATCAGTCTGTCCTTACAGGCATGTGCTCATCGCCATCTTGCCTAATGGCAACAGCTCGCTCTCTCTCCAGCCTCCTTTCCTCCTGCTACATCTTCTGCTGCTTCTCTCTTCTCCTTTCCTCTCTGGACTTCAAGCCCAGGCACCTAAAACTCCGCCTCTCTCTCTTCTACCCAGTCATAGGCTTCGGCATCTTTATTTAGCCAATCAGGGATTGACTTGTCATCACCTGGTTACAGGAGATAGCTCAACATTCATAAAAAAGGCCATGACGGGGCAGTAACCAGATCTCAAGGCACTGAAATCAACATTTGAAAATACGGTTGGGCCTCCCTCCAACAACTGCCTATAAGATGCTGTAGTCACAAGCAGTAAAAGAAGTAGGCAATGATGTGGATGTGTTTGTCATCATTTGTCAATGGCTTGACAATGAGCTGTGTCATTCTCCTTTAGTGATATGTTCCACCATTTCAAACTTGGATGTTCAGTCTTACCTCATAGGCCACACAAAGGAACAGGTCCTGAACCAGGTTTAACCCCTAGCTGCTGTGTGTTCAACCCTACCCACTGTGCACCCACCTTGCCATTCCTTCTTAACACATGAGCTATGCTTTTCTTTTATCCAAGCATTCCCAGTACCTTCAAGGATCTCTTGTGTAATGTTGTGCCATTTTTTTTCTTTATTCCAGGCTAAAATTTCTGGTTTTTGTTTTCCTTCTGTATATGTGGGCTTCACATATATGTATTGGATTATTTACCTAACAGTGTTCTAGTGTTTAAACTTCTCCTTTAATGCTCACATCAGAACTTACAAGTTTATTTTAATTTTTAAGATAAGCACTCAACTACATACTCCAGGCTGGCCTCAGACTCAAACTTAGTCTTTTTCCTGTACTAGGACTACAGGCACATATCACTACTCCAGATTTATTAAATTGGATTTTATACGTGTCGTGATTAAAGCTAAGAGAAGCCAAGTGACCTACTGCAAATCACATGGTTCAATCAGCATACATTTGAAGCCAGTTTCATAAGTACCATAAGTACCAGGGCTTTATACCATCCTTAGTTTCCTGTATCAAGGGCCTCACAACCCTGTGGGAGGGAGTGAAGCTACTCTCATGTGATCCTTGCATGGTGAATCCTTGAGGCTTTTGAAGACCATCTTTCCCATTCTATGCCAGGCAACCGTGTCTTAAGAAGATAGCTTTTACATGGAATTAGATGCAAAGCGAATTTACAGGGTTGCAGAATATTCCCTTTCCCCTCTCCAGAGCACCTAGCATCTCAAAGCAAGTGGGTTCTATGGTGAATCAGGATTTAAAGGGGGAAATGAGATCCTGGGGCATGCTGAATGAGCAGGATTAAAAACTAGATTTACCTGCCAGAGCTTCCATATGGAAATAAGCAGCTGACTGATTCCTAACATAGAAATCCCCCAGCCATGATCTCAATGAAAAAAGACACTTTTATCAGTCAGTCAACATTGTCTTCCATCCTGTTACATCTTCTAGAATACAGACATGAAAGAAGAATATTATTTTCATCTCTTTTCCCAAAATTAGACAAGACCAGAAAAGAAGTGATAGGCAGGCACCTAGAGAGGGCGATGATGAAGACAAGAGTTCCTGGCATGACTGCTGGATATTGAATCTGTAATTCTACCTTTAGAAAGTGGACCCCAGTTTTTACACAGCTGGAGGGCATTCTGGGAAGCAGTCGCAAAGGAGGTATTATGAGTAGGTTTTGCATAACTATACCATGAATAAAGTGGGAACGTATAGCCCCTATACAAAATGACTGCAGTCAAGGTGGCGCACAGGCATATTTCAGGCAACAATAGACTGCGTAGGTAGCAATGGTCCTCTAAGATTATAACGGGGCTGTGAAGTTCTTATCATTCATATGGTATTGCTAAGGCTATGTCACAGGGTCATAGTGCAATGCGCCGCTCATGCACACAGTGAAGATGAACTCAATAAACTCACTGTACTGTCAGTTGTATAAAACAACTACAAGTCTACTCAGGGCATGGCACTTGGTGATGAAAGATAAACATTACAGGAACTAGACTAGGTAGTCATGGATGGATGGAGGAAGAAGGTCTGGGGCAGGAGGATCAAGCGGAGAAAAAAGGAAAGGAGAGTAAGGGAGGGATACATGGAGAAGCTGCTAAAAGTCAGGGCTATTTGACAGGCAGCATGGAGACCTAATACAGTAAAAGCTTTCTAAAATGTATACGTATATGAAGGCAAACTAAATAAAATGGCCAAAAATGAGGGAGACAGAGCCCAAACTAGACACCTTTTGTCAACAAATCCAAATGAAGTTTTCAGTACTGGGAATGGGTTACATCTAAGTGAGTCATTGGCCAAAGGAGTCCCGTGGAAATTCCCAAACAACCCAGACTGTGGCCAAGGCTACAGGTCATTTACCACAAGCTAACAGCAAGGCTCGATTGCTGAAGACAACAGCTACACAACTCATGGAACACGGAGAAGCAGAGTTAGTGCCTACGTAGAGCCTGGTGTTGCTGATACCAGAAGGTACCCAACCCAGAGGCTGTCTCCAATCAATAACCACTTCAAATGAAAGTTCCCTTTTCTCCGAGGGAATCCATTGGGGAAACCTACTACTCTTCAAGGTAGGATGCATGCCCAGCAGTAGATGGCCAATGGAAAGTCAACAAATGGCATCTTTGGAGGTCCCTTGTTTCACAATGTTCTGCCAGCCTCTCTCTCTCTCTGTCTCTCTGTGTCTCTCTGTGCCTCTCTCTCTCTCTCTCTCTCTCTCTCTCTCTCTCTCTCTCTCCTTCTTTCCTTTTTAAAAAAAATTTTGTCTTTTTTCTTTTTCATTTTTATATTTTTCTTTTTTTTTTATCCTACATGTCCTTTGTGTTATATATATTATGGCTCCCCGTTTGTGTTTGTGTGGGATTCCTGAGCGTGTAAATGAGTGGCCTCTGCTTCTTTATCTGGTTCTTGTGCCTTTTCTTGGGCTCTTTTCCTTCAGTGTGTGTCTGTTTGTTTGTTTGGTCCTATTCCAATGTGCTTATTTTATCTTGCTACATTACATTTCTTACCCTTTAGAAGCCTTTCTAATAAGAGACTTTCTAATAAGAAATTTAAAGAGAGTTGATCTGGATGAGAGGAACGTGGCGGGGGGGGAATAGAAGCAAAACCATAATCAGCACATATTACATGAAAAAATATATTTTTTCAATAAAAATTTTTTTTACATTTTTTAAGACAGTCGACATTTCCATTTAAGAGTACAAGTGATAGCCTTTCAATATAGGCTTCAAGTATGAATCACAAATGGCCTTGCATATAACAGAGCTTGTAAGAAGCCTTCTTTCCACACACATGCACACACACGAGCACACACACACACAGAGAGAGAGAGAGAGAGAGAGAGAGAGAGAGAGTGCTAAGGGGTGAAAAGTCTCAGCACCAAAGAATAATGGCCTCCACTAGTGTTGCCTACACTTTAGCCAATAGTCCAGGGCCAGGGCTGGAGCTGGTGGCAAGGCACTTACCTCACACTGTGGTTGGAATGTGGAGCATCTCCAGGAAGCTGATTTGACAATTTGGATCCTGGTGAGTGTTGCTATGGAAGATCATATGGTAGAGTCTCGAAGTCTACATAAAGGTAGAAGCCATAGGCCAATTCCCTGGAGTTGCCTTTTCACCCTTCACATGTGCAATGTGGAACAGGCACCCACATGCATATCATGGACAAACATAGTAATAATACATATATTTTTGAAAAAAAATCAAAATCAAGTTTTGCTCTCCAAAGCAATGAACAGCACCAGACAACCTGGGCACATACCAGCACTGGCCTCTGTGGGGCTGTAGACATGTGCACAACCCAAAACAAATCATATACACTTTGCTTCTCCAATAGGAATATTGGTCCTGCCCTTTGCTTTGTTACTCTCTCTCTGCATGCTATATCTCAAAGGCCAGGCTATGCTCAAACTGTGATGTTTTGGGAACAAGAGCCACATGGAATTTCCTCTATTTCCCCCAGAGACTGCCATGATCTATAAACCCAATATCTGATTGGAAGTCTTTCTAATCCAATCACCAGCTACAGCAGACTCTCATCCTCTGTGCATCCTTGCCTCTCTTTCACCAAAGACATGACCCAGTGGTGGTTGGCAGAGCTGTGAGGTACCTGGCTAAGAGAGAGCGCCCATCAGTGTTTGCTGCAGTCATAATTCAGAGCCAGCTGGAACGCATGGATGGTGCTTCTCAGATTCCCTCCTCCATAGTGGGAGTTGCACCTGAGACCGTTGCCAATCAGGAAGTCCTGAGCACACACCTGCTCTCCAGCATTTGGAAACAAAACTGAGGCTAAGTTTACTGTGCATGCTGCATGATCTGAGCTACTTTAGGTTTTAGCGGCGGGGTGGGGGCTTTTGGAGTGCTCACGTACTTTGAGGGGAGGATATATTTTCTCTAAAAATCAACATTTGTTCTCAGCAGACCTCCTAAAGCTGATTATTAAATAACTGGGAGACTCTTTTCTTGGTTTCTTTTTTAAAGGGTTTGGATCTTATGGGTTTCTAATCATTGTGTGCATGTTCTCACATGTATGGTTTAGAACTCATGCCAATGCCAAGTGCCATTCCCAGCAGAAAGGCTGCAGAGGACGAGCACCCATCAGATTGCCAACAACTCAAGTCTTGATTAATCTTGCATGGCTTGAGAGAGGTAACAGTATTTGAATGTGCTATGGCTGCATTAGTTACCTTTTTTGTTGCCAAGAAAAAATACCTGACAAAAGCAACCTAAGGAATAAGGGGTCTATCTGGGCTCATACCCTGAGAGTACAGACCACTGTGGCAGGCAAGGCACAGCCAGAGGAGCAGGAAGCTTCTGGTCGCACCTTGTGTGCCATCAGAAAGCAGACGCAGATGCCCACGTTCAGGGACAATCTCCTCTCCTCAGTTATACCTTTCTAAAAAACATGTCATAGACACACCCAGAGATGCTTTTCCATTGAGACTCTAAAAGCAATCAGATTGACAATGCAGTGGCGCACACCTATTGTACTAGTTACTTTATAGAGTGTGTGTATGCACTCATTCATTGATCAGCTGTATGAGCGTGTATACATGTGTGGGGCAGGTGTGGGCATGTAGAGGCCAGCAGCTGATGGCCATGTCAGGTGTCGTCCTCTATTGCTCTCTGCCTTATTTTTTGAGACAGGATCTTTCACTGAGTCTGGAACTCAAGTTTCTACTGGACTGCTCAGGAAAAGGCCTGGAGCAGCAGCTCACTGGACCAGGAAGCAGAAAGATGGGGATATTGGTCCTCAGCTGACAGTACTCCAGACCACACGATGGGAATGCTTAGCATTCAGAGAGCATCTTAACAATTTAGGTTTCTCTGACTAAGACACTCCTCATAGACACACCCCCAGATTTGTCTCTCTAGTGCCTGTATGCAGGTATCTCTTACCAATCCAAGGAGACCATGTAGACTAAGTATCACACCTACAGGAGCAAATCCAGGAGGAGTTCAAGTCCAAGGCCAACTTAGGCTACATAGCTAGACCGGTATCAACTTCGCCCTAGGCTCCATCCTCCAAAAAATGAAAAAGGAAAGTAACTATGTTATTGAGTGACTACAAAAGAAGGAAGAGGAGGAGAAGAGACCATAGGTGGTGGCGTGTTCCTGTAATATCAGTGCATGGAAAATAAAGCAAGAGAATCAGCAGTTGAAGGCCAAGTTCAGCAACACAGTGAGTTCAAGTCCAACCCGGGTTAAATGAGATCCAGTGTCAACAAGCAAGCAAGCCAAATTACCAAAAAAAGAAAAGAAAAGAAAGGGCAGCCCAGCCCCAGTAGAACATATTTATATCAGGCCTAATGTCCTCGCACTGAGGTAATGAAAGGATGGAGGGTCTTTTTACTGCTGATGCTAGGGAAGTCCCACTCATGGACAGATGGGTCATTCCAACAGGCAGGTCTACCTAACCTTACATACTGCCAGAAGACTCTCTGGACTGCCTGCTGCCTGTTTAAAGCAGGGCTGGAAAGCTCAGTGCTTGAAAGTGTGCACTGCTCCTGCACAGCTCCTGAGCTTTGTTCCCATCACCCATGTCAAATGCCTCCCAACAACTGCCTGTAACGCCAGCTCCAGAGGCTCTACCATCCTTTTCTGGACTCTGTGGGCACTTGACTCACATGCACAGGTACACACTCATACAGAGAGAGAGAGAGAGAGAGAGAGAGAGAGAGAGAGAGAGAGAGAGAGAGAGGGAGAGTGTGTTTTTAAAGGAATGCTTTAGAAAAATATGTCACTAAAAGTTCACATTTAAAGAAATTAAATTGAAACAGTTCATATTGTTCCATGAAAGTTATATGTGATTGTGTGTGTCTGTGTGTGTGTGTGTCTGTGTGTGTGTGGTGTGGTGTGTTTAGACAGGGGTATGAACATACCTGAATGCAAACAGAAGACACTGGAGAACATGTTAGTCATTAGTTTGAAATAAGAAGATAAGAAAGGAGAGAGCACTACCAAGTTGTCGGGGAAACAAGACTCAACAACATGCTTAAGGTCAACTGAGGCTTCATACATGGCAAAGCCTGCTCCTGCAGCTGTAACTGAAAACCCTACACCAGGTTCTTACACAGCAAACCCTAATCTTCCAAGATCAGGGAACTAGTGTGGGCAGGGTCAACAAATCAAGCCCCGTTCCCACCTTTCAGGCAGGAGCCTTCTCACCATGTTCTCCCGTGGCCTTGGTTGGTGTGTTCATTGGCAAAGCAATTTTAACAACTTCTACATGCATTTCATTTGTTTATCATAAAAATCTTTTTATAAGGAAGCTATTTTACAAGTTTGCTTTGAGTTAATCATTCATTTGACATTCAAGAAATATTATCACTGAGCGTGCTGTGTACAGTCATGGACCTTGGAGAACTCAGCAAGGAAAACACTATACTTAACCTCAAGGAGATAGAGCATCATGGGAAAAAGAAAGAGAAAATAAACAAGCAAACTAAGAAGAGGAGATGGAAGGAAGGAAGGAAAGAAGAAAGGATGGAATGAAGAAAGGAAGGAAGGAGAAAGAAGGAAGGAAGGAACGAAGGAAGGAACGAAGGAACGAAGGAAGGAAAGTTGCCACTTGCAGGGCTACATTTTGTAGAACAAAACAAGACAGAGTCTAATAAAGAAAGGCAGGATGCAGGTTAGAAAGGGTGACTTTGTGAAGGTGGCATTTTAGCTGACATCTGAAAGATGAGAGAAACCCACCCTGAGGAAAAGGAACAGAAAGGGTCCAGCAGTCAGAAGCACAGCTGCAAAGGCCTCTAGACAGAAGAGTCTGGCACATTCTAGAAACCAAAGAGGTCTGTGCATCTGAGTGCAGTGAGCAGAGATGGGATGTCAACACACGAAGGGAGGCTCACAGGACAAGACCAAGCCCAGCTTAGGAAACTACTGGAAGTCCTGTGTTGTACTCCAAGATTGATGAAAGTTGTGGTCAAGCATTACTCTGGGGAAAGGTGGGGTTAGTGTATGTGACTCATGCTCTCTTTCAGTAGAATGAAAAGGAGGAAGAGGAAGTGGTGATGGATCTTAACTAATGGAGACAGAACTGATTTTGATGATGTAGGTAGGCTATATGAAGACTCATACTTAATTCTCTGATATGACCATGGGTCACATATTGAAGAACCTTTGGGGTGCGTCCTAAGGGTAGGTCCCTGTGGGTAGTGGCAGTCTGTTCCCTTTCCATCTCTGATCTGCTTCCTGGCAAATGAAGTAAGTCAGTACTTTGCCCATCATGTGCTCATACCATGATAGACTCAAAGTGTTGGGGAATTCATCTTGGCCTGCAGAACAATGAGCCAAAGAGGGTTCTCCCCACCCTCTTTTATTAGCTAATTATTTCACTGTAGAAACATGAATCTGATACCTAATTGTCTTAGAAAGCTATTTTCAGATGCAGTGGTATTTGAAAGCCATTTTTTAATGATAAAGACACTGTGCATTTAGAACCGTTTAATGGATGTCTATCCCACTGTGCTTTGTGGTGGTGGCATGAAAATAGATAAAACAGTAAGATATAACCCTACCAGACAAGAGTTCTGGAGAGAGTCAGGGATACCAATCAATGCAGAAAAGATGGTTTTAAGTGAAGAATTCTAGAAAGGCAATTAAAGAGAGGAAAGGGAGACAAGACACAGTGACACAAGAGCAGAGGAAGAGCTCTCTGGAACATTCTGACATGTGTAAGCATGTCAAATGAAAGTCAACATGATAGATCTTGAGACCAGAGCTCTGGGTCCTCAGGTGGCAGTGACAGTGAAGGTGTCCTGACTCAAAAGACGAAAGGAAGGGTGCAGAAGGCTAGGGTAAATTTCTTCAGAGAGATCACTTGCCTAGGACAGTTTGCAGAGAGATAGAAATGAAGGCACAGCAAAGACAACATAAGATTTGTCAATCCCAAAGCAAGATAATTTGGGTTAAAAAAGAAAAACCCGATTAGAGACTTTTGTCACATCCCCTAGAGCACCAGGTACACAACATTTAAAATAATAATTGTTAAATTGGACTGAGTTCGCATAATTGGGTATTCTAATATATAAATGTCCAGTTCTGGATTAGTATAAGATATTTTCCTACCAGGCACAGGCAAAGAGCTAGGTGCTATTTTTACATATTTATAAGCCCCGAACAGGTTAATGCATATTCTTGACATCACAGATTTATTTCTATGTTAATTTACTCTCAGAAAACATGTATAACTATAATATACATGGTGAGAAAGTAATTTTATTCATATCTTTGGACATAAAAAATATCATTATGCAGTCTAATAATCCCAGTTGACAGTTAGAATCATTTTTTTCAAAAAAATATATATAACAGATATATTAAGAAAGAATTCAAGAAAAGCAACAGCCGTGCTCTGGCCTGGCGCCTCTGTTTTCCGGGTGGCACTGATTTATGCCATCAGGCACAGTCATTTGCAAGTCCATTTTGTGATCAATGCTTAGCTGAGCTTGCCTTTTATACAGCATTATGAAAAGTCATTCCCCATTTGCATTCACGCAGGCAGCTGGCTGAGGAACTCAGGCCTGAACTTTGCTGACCATGGAGAAAGCAGTTCATAGCTTTCTTTCCAACACACACACACACACACACACACACACACACACACACACAATATACTAAATTATATATAACATGCTTATATATTATGTATTACATATTTGTATATTATATTATATGTATTTTATATATTTACAGACAGATATATAAAATTTTAAGCTAAAGGTGAAAGCACAGATATTTCACACACACACACACACACACACACACACACACACACACACATACTTTAACCTTAGCATGAGAATACAAGAACTGGGGAATTGGCCGTGCTGGTGAAAATGTCAGCCCAACACTCCAGGCCTGATCCCCAGAACCCACATAAAAAAGCAGAGTCTGCTGACACTTCTCTGTAACCCCAGAACTCCTAAAGTGATATAGGTAGAGAGAGACAGGAAAACTGCCCCAAAGCTCAAGGGATAGCGAGGCTATAGTACTCCACCGTGCAGCAGCAGAAACAGGAGAGGCCCTGCCTCAAGGCATGAAGGGAAGAACTCACTCTTGACAGTTGCCCTCTGACCTCCAATCATGCACCACTGCATGTGCAATGTGTGTCCCTGCACTACCTACCTACACACACACACACACACACACACACACACACACACACATTTTTAACCTTAGGACGAGAGGTATATACCAATGGATCAATAGTGAAGAACTCTTTCCTATGCAGCATAAAAAAAAATAAAAAGAAAGAAAAAAAAAAAGAAAGAAATCCAGGTGAGGTTATTTTTGCTATTGATTTGGTGTCTTGCAGAACAAAGAAGCACTTTTTCATTCTTTTTCTTCCCTCTAAAAAACTTTATTCTCAGAGGAAAGCGAACTTGTTGGGAATGAGAGTCTGCCAAGGGCTTCGTCCAGCCGGTGAGTACTGAGTAAATGCTGCTTGCCCTGGGAACCAAAGGCCAGGTCCCCCATGACTTCCGCCAAGTCCTGTGTGTAACTGTAGTGAACCGATCCGGGTGCTCCTAGCTTTTGCCTACTCTGCCTCCTCTTGATCCTGAAGAAGTGACCCGGCTCTAGCTTTCCATGTGGCCCTCCTCCCCAGGCCCTCCATGGGCAAAAATCTTGCCTTGGTGGTCTGGCAACCAAAGAAACTAGCTCTGCACACCCGGCGGGGGGTTGGGGGGGCCGGAATGGCAGCTTTTCCCAGCGATCCAGTGTGCTCATAAACAGTAAAGGGAAGCATTCAGACAGGCCTGCGCCTGCCCTTCAAACTGCCTCAGTGGCCAGGAAGGCAGTGAAATCTTCGGGGGACATCAGTGACTCTTTACCTAAGGCCACAGAGTAGCAGTGTTTACAGCCTTGAGACTCACAGGTGGCACGTCTGTCTACTGGATGCCCACAAGGGAAGGACCAGTTTCCCTGAGCCGCCAACGCCTGGGTGACTAGCAAGTTAACTTTAGCAAGGCAGGAAGCATCCAGAAAGCCCTGTAACCTTACCCTGAGAGGTAAGAAAGCCAATTGCTTTTCCCACCCACCCCACCCCACCCCACCCCCAAACTTGCCACAAACCTCCCTTGCAAATGTGTGCCTGTGTTGTGTGAGCTCTTGGTCTAGGTGACAAAGTAAGTACGCGGTTGAGATAGTTCACACATAAATGCATACGTGTCTGAAGAAGTCAGATTCTTGCAGGGTTTATTTTAGTTGTCGTCTTGTTCGTGAGAATTGTGTGGCCTACAGTCAAACACCCAGATGCACAACTAAGTTCTTATAAAGGCCATAACAAAATCTGGAGAACTCAAGAAAGCCCATAAGCATCAGGTAGCCAAACCAACGCTAAGAACAAATACGCCGTTCCCATGTGACACTAAGAGAAACAGTGAAGACGAAGGCTCCATGCTGACTCTTTCTAGTGACGACTACTTGAAAAAGGTAGTAGGGGCAGAGTTTTAGAAGGAAAAAAAAAGTAGATTGTCATTCTTTTATTACAGTGTTATTTGACTTTTATGAGATGGTTGGTTGATTTTGCAAGTCTAGTATTGGAGCCATGGGAAGTAATGATCTTCAGGTTTATAACCACATGAGGGAGTTATGAAAGTGAGACTGTTTATGTATTATTTTTAATATGCACTCCACAACACTTGCTAGTAAGTCTCTTTGGGCAAATTTAACATTGAAATAGTCTCTGTATTTAAGGTCTTGAAGCCTCCTGTGTATGCTGAGTTAACTTACTCTATAAGCACAATGTTAGGGACAGAAAACAAACAAACAAACAAAAAAATGTCCTTAAAACAGAGGGGTGCTATTGTCTTACTTTTTTCTACTGGACTTGGTGGAGTTTAGGAAAAATCTGTCATAGCTTTTATTTGTAAGACATAGACACACACTCTTTTTGTTTGTTTGTTTGTTTGTGGTTGTTTTAAATACATTTATTTTATTACACATGTATAAAACAAACCACATACAGCAAGGAGAACCATGTGACAGTCATGAGTTCTATAAATGTTACATTCATGTGATTTGGCTATTTGTATTTGTCCAGCTTGAAGTAAACGTCTTTCCTGTCTTGTTGGGTCTAAATTTCTGAATGAAATTCAATGTCTATCCTATCACAACTCTAATAACTTAACTTCTTTATCTTGATCTAAAAAGACCTTATCCCCTAACCAACTAAACTTGACTGTAAAACTATACTGCCTGGACTTCAGTGCCCCTCAGAGACTTGAGAAGGAATAAAACTTAAATTCCTGAGTGAACCAGCAGTGCAGGTTAGCAGCTTCCAAAATGTACAAATTGACGTAGATGGTTTACTACCTAACAGTCACCCAACACTCTATAACATCGGAGCCTCATCTTCGGCTTTCTGGCCCAATATCTCTTCCAGACTTATTCACAAGGCAGGAACTATTTGAGGACTTGCTTACCCTGTCTTGGTAGAGTGTGGCCATCAACTCTGCTTGCATCTAAGCTGCCCATTTTTAGGCAGAATTCTGTTTGTGGCAGAAATGAGGACATTTTGCCCAGTGGCTGGTTTGCCACAATTGAAGCCATCTCCATAAGGAGGTTCTTTGATGCTCCTCTCTGTCATTTTTTTCCCCCATTTTGGAAGCTGCTAACCTGCACTTCCGGTTCACTCAAGTAATTAAGTTTCATTCTTCTCAAATCTCTGATGGGCTTGAAGACCAGATAGTTTTGTCTTACAATTAACCTTAGCTCTTTAGGGGTTACGATGTTTTTAGGTCTAGATAGTTGTTTTAAGTTGACAGAAATGAGATATAATAGATACTGATTCTCATTCAGAATTTTAGAATCACCAAGATAAAAAAGATGTTTTCTACAAAGCTGCCAAGTACAATCAGCCAAAACACCATGAGTGTAACATTCATATGATCCCTCACTGTTTCATGGTTCTTCTTGCTGTATGTAATTTTTTATTTACATGTAACAATATAAATGCGTATGCCCAACAAAATAAAACAAAATCTTTAGAAGTAAAAAAAAAATGTACATACGGTTAAGAAGACAGGTACAACAAACACCAAACATTGGCCTAGCAGACTACAGCTTTTATGTACCAACACATATAATCCATAGCCAGAAGGAAGTTCCCACCTATGAGATTTTAAAATCCAGTTGTTTTTGTCTTGTTTTTGAGACTGGATCTCATATCATGTAGCCCCAGCTGGCCTTGAACACTGTATAGTGGGGAATGACCTTGGGCTCCTGATTCAGCTCCACCCACCTCCCAAGGGGTGGGATTACAGGCACGGACCACCCTGCCCAGGACTACTGTGTGTAATTCTAAAATTCTAAATCCTCCAGCACGTGTGCCATCCTACATTTTCGACAAGACCGGTGTTTTATTTTCACACAATATATGTCAAAAAGCTATTCACATTACTCTGGAGTCTGTGCACAATGGATGTCAAGTAAGAAATGGCATTCTTGTGTGTAGAGCTATGGGGAAAAAAATACCAAGTCAATCTGGAATTCAAGCTAGATTTCAAAGCAATTTAAATGAAAGGTTAAGTATTTCTTTATCTACAGTGTATATATTTTACCCACTGCAGAAGTTGTAGCTAGTTCTTGCACAAATTGAGCTTCCCTCACAGATCAATGGTTAAAACCTACTTCCTGGGTATTATGCCAAGCAAGAACTTATACATTTGTTCTCTCCTCACCCCAAAAGTACTGCTGAGAACTAGGTAAAAGAACATCTCACAAGCCAAGGACAATACGTGCAGTAAACTTCGAACCCCTACTCAGATCTAGCCAATGGACAGGACATTCCCCACAGTTGAGTGGAGAGCGGGGACTGACTTTCACACAAACTCTGGTGCTCCGTATTTGACCACGTCCCCTGGATGGGGAGGCCTGGTGGCACTCAGAGGAAGGATAACAGGCTATCAAGAAGAAACTTGATACCCTATGAGCATATAAAGGGGGAGGAGGTTCCCCTCAGTCACAGACATGGGGGAGGGGAGTAGGGTGAAAGCAAGAGGGAGGGAGGAATGGGAGGATACAAGGGATGGGATAGCAACTGAGATGTAATATGAATAAATTAATAAAAAAATTTTTTAAAAGAACATCTCCTTCCTCTAGAAAGCAAATAAAGCTAAGCCCTATACTAAAAGAGAGATATATGGCACTTCAACCGAGGAGTATAGAAACCAGGAGAACAGCACACTCTGGGGGCTGGAGGCGCAGCTCCATGACAGGGTGCTTGTCTAGTGTGAGCAAAGCCCTGTGTTGCATACCTGGTACCACAAAAAGACTAAGAATAAAGAAAGATCTTAAAAAACGAAACATACCAAAGCCACCCTTGTTCCACAGGAAAGGAGGCAGAAGCAAGAGAAAAACCCTTGGTAAATCCAGGCCACCTCTGGTACAAAACCCCAACCAGGATTTGGGGACTTGGCGTTAGCTCACAGAGACAGTCTGCCAGACTTAATGTATTTGATAAAGTTCCTGGCTTTTTGTCTCCAGCCTCGGTTCGCTGTATTAATCCAAGAGTTTCAGGAATATGAGAAGCAATGGCAGTAATTCAACATTTTTCGTTAGCTGCTCGTGGCTGTGTCTTCATTCGTCACCACTGCCCGACTGTAACGAAGAAGTGGCTGTGTCCCCTGGTACAGATTTGGAGCGATTCCTTCTCAGTGTTTCTCTCAATCCCAGTTCTCCTGACCTGGGGACCAGTCCAGGCTCCTTCTAACCGGGTAGATTCAGACCATAATACTTCCCATATCCAGACTACCTAAGCTCTGCTCTAGGCTCCTGTGTCTGAAACATGACAGCTCTAGCCATGACAGCCCTTACCTAACCCAAGGCTCAGCCACCGGCCTCAATAGGCCAATTAAGGAAGCAAGTAATGGTGAGGGGCAGAAAAAAGATTTACTCAATGTGACCATGTTGAGAAGAAGCGAAAAGAGGTCTAGTGATGCTTCCCTTTCGCCGTCAAGTCCAGCTTGGAACGGGGAGTGTCCTGACCCCCCCATAGGTTTAAATAGAGGACAGTCCTGGTCAATGTGTGGTCCCAAACATCATAACTGTCTCCATGTCATCCTTCAAGACCATCTAGTAAGAATCCTGTGAACTCCCTTCCTGGGAGACCGAGTTCCCCCCGTAGCAGCACCGATCGCCTGGTTTTCCTTGTCCCACCAGTAAGATTCCTGGGGAAACTCCAAGTTCTTGGGGTCTTTTCTTTTTAAAAGTCTAGTAGACAAAATGATGATGCAAAGCATCTTTTTAAAACTATCTTCACCCCTACCACAGTAGTGATAGAGAATCACATCATGAGTGAAAGGACGGGGGGGCAGGGAAAGGGAGGCTTTCAGTAACTGAGCAGTCACAAAAGTCTTAAGGCCAGAGTCATTCAGTGCGTTGTAATGGAGCAAAAGTCCCATCATAAGAGAGCTACAGGGTTCACCGGAAGTAGGTATTCCAGAATTCTTGTCCTTAACCTGCCTTGTATACACTTCCCCACCTGCTTCATAAATCCAAACGAGTTAGTATAAAAGAGGACAGCCCTCGGTCATTGCTCAGGCTCACAGTATGATAAGACACAGGGTTCCCCAAAGGCTAGCACGTGGGTGGCTAGGATTAGCAAGAAAAGGACTGTTTGCTCAAAGTCTAAGGCCCAGGTTTCCACTCTCATTATCATCCAAGACCTTCCCGGTCTTGGTAGTGGTTTGAAAGAAAATGGTCCCCTTAGGCTTATCGGGAGTGGCATGATTGGGAGGTGTGGCCTTACTGGAGTAGGTGTGGCTTTGTTGGAGGGTCAGGCTTTGAAGTCTCATAAACTCAAGCTAGGCCTAGTGGTTCAGTCCCCTTCTGCTGCCTACAGGTCAATATATAGACCTCTCAGCTCCTTCTCCAGCACCATGTCTGCCTGCACACTTCCCTGCTTCTCTCCATGACAGTAATGGACTGAACCTCTGTAAGCCAGCCCCAATTAAATGTTTTCCTTTATAAGAGTTGCCATGGCCATGGTGTCTCTTCACAGCAATAGAAACCCTAACTAAGGTTAACTAACTAAATCTTAACTTTTACTATGAAAGTTTTAAACACTAAATAGGCCGAGGGGAGCTGGAGACTGAAGCTATAGAAACAGTTGGCCTTCTTGCCTATGAGAAGTGGGGTGTGAGTGGGCAGGCTTCTTTTCCTTCACCCCTTTCTCCTGGCTGGCCTGGAACTCAACTCATAGATCTGTCTGCCTCTGCCTCCCCAGTACTGCGATTAAATGTATGTGCCACCATGACTGGCATAAAGAATTTACTTTTAAACAATCCTTTGGTATACATAGAATTTTTTTTTCAAAAAGATAAGAGCGAACTCGCATTTTTAAGAGATGGAGATGTTTGTCCGTCTGACACAACTTGATGGGAAGGTCCACTGATTTGGTACTTCCGTGCTAAAGAGTGATAGCAGGCAAATATTAAAAGTCCTGATTTTGTAACTAAACCATTCTGTTTCTATGAGGACAGGAATCTTCACACACACGGAAAAATCCCTGCAATCCCTAACAACAAGATGTTCTTGACTCTGAGCTGAGGTGTTTGAGGCCGTGCTCACTAGAATTGCGTGGTGTAGCAGCATGCCCAGTGCAAAGTTCACATCTACTGAGTGTACAACCAAGTGAAGCCATGCCATGCATCACAGGTGAGTGCTGCCCCCAAGCACCTTGGATTCGCTGCATGCTTGAATTTCGAATTAATTTGTGGACACTGCATATTCAGAAACCTTTCTCACTGATGCCGAGTTCCCCGACATTTCATATTTAGTGACAGCTCTGTATGATGTTGTGACTCATAGTTTAAGATGTGCTGGTCCAGGAGACTCAAAAGTAAAGAGTGAAATGACCCATTGATATTGATCCCATGATTAGCCTAACCCCTAGGAAGTGACCTAGGCTGGGCAGGGCCAGAAGCATCATAGGACAGAGGGACAGGATGATGTCACTAGCGAATGGAGATTGGTCTGCAACCATGTGGAAGTCTCCATGCTATCCCGGCCTCGGGGAGATGATCAGCTCCCACACCCTAGTCTTCCTGGTCTTCTTCAGGATTAAGCACCATGGCTGTTCTGACCATTTTATACTTCATTCAGAATAAGGCCCTGGCCTCTCCGAGTAGCCCAGCCTTTGAGCAGGGCAGGCCACTTGTGTTCGCACCGCATCCCTGTGGCCATGCACTCAGCCCAATCAAAAGGAAGCAAATGATACATTTAATTATTTCCCCAGCCTTTGTTTGTTGCTTTACTACAAGGTTCTGGGATCAAATATTGTGGTAATTCTAAATAAAAATCTGCCTTCCGAAAGACAATGAGGAGACTATCCAGTTCCAGAAGAGTGGGCCTCACAACTGAGAACTTCCCTTGATAGACTGCCAATGGCACTGCGTTTGCATTAGCACTATCTGCCAAGTGAGAAACTGTGAAACTCAGTCACAAAAGACAGTTTTATACATTCAATGAGAGATTTGTAAGCAACTCCTTGTGAATATTTACTCTAAACAAATGGGCATTTTCTAAATAAAAATACTGGTGATTTATGAGCCAGACACTCTCCTAAAGGTAGAGAAAGGGGAGATAGAGAATGGCTCAAAATGGTCTTATTTCCCCAAGAAAAGTCCAGAACGAAAGCAATCAGGATTGAAGTGCCTTATGGGAAATAGACCTGTGGCTCAGTAGAAGGGTGCCTGCGCAGCTAGCATGCCTAAGGCCTGGAGGTCAATCTCAACAGTAAAATGAAAGGGAAGAAGGGAGGAAGAGAAAGAGGAAGGGAAAACAAGAGAAGGTTTTTTAAAAGGAGGGGAAAGGGAGAGTTGAGGACGAAAGCAAGGGGAAGAGACGAAAGGGGAGGAAGAAGTAGAATGGAGGATTGAGGAAGGGAAACGGGGGAGGGAGGGCGGGAGGAGAAGCAGCAATAACAGCATCATTATCAAGCTCGGGGCTGGTGAATGCTGTCTGCTTCTGCATAGCCTGTGCATCTTAAGTCAGAATA
Source organism: Acomys minous (assembly GCF_964271855.1). NCBI lineage: Eukaryota > Metazoa > Chordata > Mammalia > Rodentia > Muridae > Acomys > Acomys minous. Next base: position 53,778,743 of record NC_140490.1, on the reverse strand, counting down.
AAGGAGAGGGGACCGCCTTATCTTCTAGGGGTGTTCTAGTGGATTGCAACCAGACAACTCTTCAGTTACTGCAACCTGGCCTGGTGTCAGTCAGGCCTTCGCTAAACACCTTTCCAAATATCACCTGGCCCTCAAGAGTGACAGGGTCACTTCATGTTGTCCCTTTGCGTAGATGAGAAAGCCACCAGTGAAGAAATGGGGCCTCCCCGGCTAGAGTCCCATCTCTCAGCACTTTAATCTTGCATCAAACGTACTAACTATACTTAGTTGTCTCTGAGAGATGATGCTGAACAAATAGGTGCAAAATGAATGAGCCGTTTGACTCCCCTTCTGGAACCATAAGCCAAAATAAACTCTTTCTTCCCTAAGTCACGTTTGGTCACGGTGTTGTAGCAACAAAAAGTAATGAACACAGAAGCTGGGGGAGTGGGGGTGGGGAGTTCCTGTGAAGAACTTAAGCCTGTCGCTTTTGGAGGAGTATGAAAGGCTTTGGAACTTTGGACTAGAAAAGCAGTTACATACTGAAAATAAGGTTTACTGGGCCACTCTAGTGGATGAAGACCGTAGTGCTGAGGTGGTATGTGTGGCCTGTAGAGGCATAAGGAAACAAAGATTTAACCGTAAGTGGGCTACAGACAGTCTCGGAATCGTCTGACAAAGAACCTGTCGGTGGGCTGCCCAGGGTACATACAAGGGGTCAAACTTCAATCTTCCACAAGAGCAGCAAGTGCTCTCAACCCCTGGCTCAGCATCTCCTCAGCCCTGTGTGTGTGTGTGTGTGTGAGAGAGAGAGAGAGAGAGAGAGAGAGAGAGAGAGAGAGAGAGAGAGAGAGAGACAGAGACAGAGACAGAGACAGAGACAGAGACACAGAGACAGAGACAGAGAGACAGAGAGAGACAGAGGCAGAGAGACAGAGAGACAAACACACACAGAGAATGTGAAGATTCACAAAGGATACCTTTGAGAAATAAACAAAGCCATTAGAATATATATACATACACACATATATATATGCATGTATACGCATATATACGCATGTATATATACGCATATATAGAGAGAGGCTTTTCTTCCTCGTTCCCACTCTGTCTGGATTTTCTCCCAAAGATATGGTTGGCCATGGCAGAGAGGGTGCCGCATGGGTCTCTCCATGGTTTGGGCTGGCCAGGTTATGTGGCATATGCACAGCTCACCACTTCTGAGTGCTGGCCATGTGCCATGGGGAAGTGCCAGGACACTGCACCAGTGGCAGGTGCCTAGCAGCTTGACTCACTGATAAGAGGAAGGTAAACAGTAGTTATTTCAAAAGGAAGCTTGCTATGACCAGATTCTGGCCGAGGCTTACTACAAAAGTAATGCTTGAAATGCCAAAAGAGTGCTTTGCATAAATCTCCACTTTCTTCAGTTTTCCAAATCATCTTCTGAGGTTGGCTCACCTTGTATACTAATAGAGAACAACCATGACGCAGTGTGAGATATATGGGCACGGGCAGGGGAGGGGGCTGAACTACTGCAGGATTCTAGGCTGGGGGCACACAGATGTCTTGGGAACATATAGACAGCTTCCTTGGTACCATACTTCAGGGATTCTCACTCTAGAGAGGCTTCCGGTGCTCTGCAGCCCTGTATCCACAGAGGTGCTTGGCTTAAATTCAAATATCCCTTGAGTCATACAAAAAGCACAATCCCAGCCTGAGGGGCTATTTGCGAATGACCGGGTAACTTCAGAATTGTTTACCTAAAAGCTTTCATTAGTGACAACTCTACTCATTAGTTATGACACCATCCTAACTTAACAAATATATACTGTAAATGTGAAACAAATGGGTACAGTTCCCTATTTGGTGGAACACTGGCTGGCTGGTGGCGTCATTTCAGACCACCCCAGATCCACAAGCACACATGACAGCACTGGTTGTGACAAACACATCCCGTGGGACATGCTGGGGGCTGTGTCAGCACTGTTACCTCTGAGACCGCACAATAACAAGTCACACTCAGACCTTTTCACAGCATCCACTGTGTCATTTGAAGTTCTTTCATAGCTCAAGCTAGCTCAGAATAAATAAATAAATAAATAAATAAATAAATAAATAACAAAAAGAGAGCGAGAAGAAAAAAATACTTAAACAAGAAAACTTCTGGGGTGTCTCGGATGTTTTCGTGCCCTGAAAACCCTCCAGGCATGACTAGAATTGGGTACCCAGAAGATAGGCAATCTTAGTCCACTGCTCTCACTTGTCTGACTATTTTGGCTCTGTTCTCAGGGAACTGCCTCTCTATGTGGTGTCCGGATGGCTGCCAGTAGCTTCCAACCCAAGTCACATCATACATATTGGGAGAATGACAATGCCTCTCTCTAGTGGTACAAGAAAATAGGGAGTGGGGGCATGCGCCTTTTCCTTTCTGGCCTTAGCCCCGCCCCCCAGATGTTTATTCCCAAGAAGAAGCAGATTGCCATCTATGAACTCCCTTTTTAAGTAGGGAGTGATGGTAGGGGAAAATAGATGTCCACATCCCCAAACATGCAAAACTGGCAAACAAGGATGTACTCATGAAGACCATGCAGACTCTCCAGTCTCAAGGCTACAAGAAGGAGCAGCTTGCCTGGAGACATTTCCACTGGTACCTCACCAAGAAGGCCATCCAATATCTCTTCCATTATGTCACCAGCCTCCCAAGATTGTGCCTGCCACCCTGTGCATTAGCCATGCTAAGAGTGGAGGTTGTGCTCAAAGGACCAGAGGGTAGGAAACCTACAACATTCATGAAGGGAGACTGAGGGAGACGCTGAGAAGGAGCTCTGTGCCCCATGAGGCTGAGAAGGCGGCCAAGATCGGGGTTCACTCAACAATGGTGTTCCTGTTCAGAGGTGGCTTTGGTGGAGGACGTGGTCAGCCACGTCAGTGAAGGTGGAGGTGATTGTTTTGTGTTGAATAGATTTATAATTTTAAAAACATTAAAAGAGAGATAGGGCTGGGGATATGGTTCAGTAGGTCCTTAAAGCATTGGTCACACAATTGTGAGGACATGAGTTTAGGTCCCAACAAAGCCACGTGCAAGTATGCTTATCTGTGTCCCCTGTGTTACTACAGTGAGAGGGGAGGCAAAGACAAGGGAATAACCAGAAGATGACAAGCCATCTAGCCTGGTGAACACAACGGTAAATAAGATACCCTGCTTCAAACCAGACCTAAGGCAAGACCTAACACCTGAGGTTGCTCCTCCAACCTCCATACACCTGCCATGGTTTCTGTGTACCTGCACTCTCACACACAGATCTCTCTCTCTCTCTCTCTCTCTCTCTCTCTCTCTCTCTCTCTCTCTCTCTCTCTCTCTCTCCCTCCCTCCCTCCCTCCCTCCCTCCCTCCCTCCCCCCCCCTCTCTCTCTCTCACACACACACACACACACACAGGAAAAGGGAAATGAAAGAAAATGGATTTCATTGGCTTAGTTCTCATTGGCAAACCATAGCCAGACACTGGCTATAATAATAGCTGACTCACAGCCGCCTAATATCTACTTAGGGACCAGACCACGCAATGGCATCAGCCTCATTTTGATCTGATATACTAGTTTATGATGGCCATCAAACCAAGGTACCACAAACTAGGTAATTTAACACCAAATACCTATTTCCTCATGATGCTGGAAGCTACATGCTTGAGCTCTAAATGTCACTCGGGTTGGCTTATCGGGAGCCCTTCCTCTTGGCTTGCTCTTGATTGTCTTCGCCCTGGGACTTCACATGGTCTGTGCATTGGTCTCCTAACCTCTAAAGAGGACCAAGTTATGTCAGGCTCTACTATCCCGGCCTTGCTTTAACTCGCCTCTCATGGGGTCTGCCTCTGTATACTGTCACTTTCTGGGGTCCTAAGGATTCTAGCATGTGAGTGTCAGAGAAGCACAGCTCAGCTCCTGAAGTTTGATTTTCCCAGAAATTTAAGATGTTATCAGTAAAAGATGGGACATTAATGCAAGATAGACAAAGGCAACAAGGCCTGCCACAGCTCTTCAGTCTCCTCACAGACTCTGTGGTGAGGCGGGTCTGGGAGGCCTCAGGAATGCCCATGCATGGACGGTTGACACCTTCAGTCAACAGGGCCAGGAAACAAGTTTAATGTTCTCAAATCATGTTGCTTCATTTGAGAATTTAAATAGACCTTACTGGAGAAAAAAAAAAAGATTGTCTGGTTAAAATAATAATAATAAGAAGAAGTTTGTGTTTTGTTTTGTTTGGAAATGCTTAACTCAAATTAGACAAGTTTCTAGGCCACAGGACTTCTTAAAGCCTTTTAATATGTGAATAATTTTTTGTGAAGCTCCAAGAATGAGCGTGTAATCTGAAGAATGTACTATTGCTCCAGACACACAGTAGAGAAAGCTTCTTTATGAAATACTATTCACATATGGGACATAAAATTAAGTTTTGATTGGGTGATGGAGACAGGATGAAGGCATGCATAGACACCAGAGCTGTGCGAGCTTTGCCAATTCTGCAGAGCTCTTGGCCCAATCTGGTGCTGAGTAGCCACATGTTTATGTTTCTCAAAGGTCCCTCTGTTGAAACCTTAATGCCCAGTGTGATGGTATTTGAAAGTGGGGCCTCGGGATGGTAATGAGGTCATGAGAAAGCCCCTGGAAGTTGGATGTGTGTCCTTATAGCAGGAATCCCAGAGAGATGGCTGCCTTGCCCTCGGTCCATCCTAGGACATATCAAGAAAGACTGTATATGAAGCCGGGCAGTGGTGGCGCATGCCTTTAATTCCTGCACTCGGGAGGCAGAGGCAGGTGGATCGCTGTGAGTTCGAGGCCAGCCTGGTCTAGAAAGCAAGTCTAGTAAAGCCAAGGCTACACAGAGAAACCCTGACTCAAAAAAACAAAAAAGAAAAAGAAAGACTGTGTATGAACCAGGAAAGGACCCCTCACAACACACTGAATCTGGGACCCCCTTCATTTAACAACTTCCTAGTCTCCAGAGCTATGAGGAAATACCTTTCCGCCTCGTGTAAGCCACCCAGCTCGGGTATTCTGATATGCCATCCTGAATGCTGGCATTTGACATACTCAACTTCAGCTCACAGACAGCAGTAAGCTTACAAATGAAAGAAGTGAGCCACGAGAGCTGAGTGCAGACAAGAATGAAGAAAAGTGATCAGGAGAGAAGAGGGAAAGAGAAGCATAGCTCAAAACACCAAGTAAATGTTTCAGTACACTAGGGGAGAATCGCAGTGGAGCAGTCTTTGGAGATACTTCCAATTATCCAGGGGTTGGGAAGCCTACTGGATTAATTACTAGTCTCGTTGCTGGGAGAAAATACCTGACAAGAGCAACTTAAGTAAGGAAGGGTTTGTTTCCATTCACAGTTCAAGGGGGAGTTCACCATGCCAGGGACTGTGCGGCAGCATACACAGTCAGGAAGCAGAGAGCGCCACATATCCATGCCCACTTTGCTTTCACCAGGCCACCTACATTTAGGGTGGGTCTTCCTGCCTCAATTAGCCCAACCTACATAACTCCTCCCAGATGTGGCCTCGGAGATTGGTCTCCAAGGTTTTCCTAGATCCTGTTGAGCTGATGGTCACTATAAACCATCCCCCCTACCCTGGAACTCTCCGAACATCATCTGGATGTCTATGATACAGCAGGAAGACCCTTTCAGCTGGATAAGGAAGGTACTAGAATCTAGAAGCAGTCCAGAGAGAAACAACACACCTGCAAGATGCAACCCACAGCCAATGAACCCAGCTGATGTGTAGATACAGTTCACATCCAGAAGACCAGCTTCCACAGAGTCAGAATCGAGCTTAGCCTACTGGAGTCTACTTGTAAGCATAGAGCAGGCCCTCTTCCACATAGAATCTTGCTGCTGTTTCACCCGGGAGGTAAACTGCAGCATGCACTGACAAGGAGACTTACAGCATCTTTCTGACACTCTGGAGCTACTACTAAAGTTATACTTCCCAGCGGATCCCCTAAACCACACCAGGACTCAGACTCTGGCAATTGGTAAGTCACCACCTCTGACCCCCAGCGATTTAGGAAGTTCGCAAAGACAGCTAACATAGTTCATACTTCAGCGGCGCTGTGAGTTGAGCTGTTTCTTTAAGAATCCAATGCAACCAACATCTAAGTCACAGGAAGGGGGTTGAAAGCCCCTTGTGAGCAGGCCCTTGTTATTCATTCCTATCCAGAAGTTCCTCCAAGGGTATAAGGAGTTAGCTAAACTCCAGAAAGAATAAGGACGAATAAACGGATCTTCCATTCCCAGCGTCATAAATGCTAAACACATGTTTTGCAGTTCAATGGTTTTAGAATATTTTCCAACATGACCTTTATAAATATTTGTGTGTCCCTCCCACTCCAGGCAGCCAGTGTCCTGACCATTGGATGGAATCCCTGGGGAGATAGAATGAGGAAGTGCTCTCAAGGGTATGAACTGAGTGTGCCCCAGAGTAAGCCAGTCCCCATGAGGATGTGAATTACCTCCTCTGGGTCATAACACTTCCAATTAGATGCTAATGAGTAACAGAGGAAATTGTTCAGCACAAAGGCCAACAAGATGGCTCTGTGGGTGAAGGTGCCTGCTTAAAAACCAGTCCTGGCAATGTGAGTTGAATCCTCAAAGCTTGGAGAAAAGCAGAAAAAGAGAACCAAACCCACAAACTTACCCTGCCCTCTGACATCCACACGTACACACATATGCAGACATACACACACACTAAATACATAAATGTTTTATATAAATAAGTAAGTTAATCAGGCTAATTATACAACATAGTCCAAAAGAAGAAAGACAGCTTTGCAATGTCAGAGAATCAGAGGGCACCCCAGATCAGGAGAGAGCTTTGAGGTCTGCCTACCTCAAACCTCCCTCCTTACAGATGGACGAGATGGAATGGTGATAAAGGATGAAAGAGAAAAGAGAAATTTGGACTCATACTGTATCTCTCTCTCTCTCTCTCTCTCTCTCTCTCTCTCTCTCTCTCTCTCTCTCTCTCTCTCTCTCATCAGTTGAGTATGCCCTGGGTATTTACGATGCCCCAGGATGGCCTGTTTTATTTTTCTGCTCTTTTTCCCTGACCCCATACTTCCTTCTCTGCCTCCTCTAGGTACTAACACGGTGCTCCAAGGTGTTCTTCTGGTCTATCCCCCATCCCAACACTCCCTAGCAAATCTAACCCAGCCCCTCCGCAGCTCAGAGCTCATGTCCATTGCGCCCCTGGTTGAGCAGCTCCTCCCCAGTGTTCTTCCTTCCTTCTGGATGAGGAGACCTGATCCCCCCCTGGCTGTGCGATCCATTTTCTGTCTGTCTTACCACAGTGCGCCTTACTGTATTGCACGGAATTCTAAGCATCGACTTGCTTGTCTTTTTTACACTAAACCCTGACCCCTACACAATGCCCAGTCAGTCTACGGACGTCTTCAATCATCTGCTATCTGCTTCGCCTCAGATTCCAGTTTCATTGTGATCCAAGGCCATGGGTTTACATTCTCTGCCTTGCATCCTCCAACTCCGTGCCACACATGTCACAGACATCTCCTACTTCCCAACTGAAACCTTTGTTTGCCATTGTGTCCCTTGGTCATCCATGTACCATCCCTCACTCTACTCCTAGACCTCACTTGTCTATTGACTTTGCTGCTATCTAATACTGTTGCTCCCTGCCACACACAAAATCCCCAGGTTTCCATAGATTCTATACTAGGATTTTAAAGAGGAAAAGAACCAATAGACTGAATATATATTCTAAAAGAGGATTTGTTAGACTGGCTTACACTATAGGAACTGGGTAACCAAAAATCTGCTATCTGCTTTTAGCACATGGGCCTTTGAAGGACATATACCCAAACTATGATACCTCAAATAACGCTTAGGAAACATTTATTTCTCTCCAGTCAGATGTATTAGTTACTTCTCTTACAGATGCATAAAATAAATGACAAAAACAACTTTAGGGGAAAGGGGCTTCTTTTGGCTCACAGGTCCCAGAACTATAGGCAGGCATAGCAAGGGAGCCTGCTATCCTTCCTCTGAGTGCCACCAGGCCTCCCCATCTAGGGGACATGGTCAAAAATGGGGCACCAGAGTTCGTGTCAAAGTCAGACCCCACTCTCCACTCAATGGTGGAGAATGTCCTGTCCATTGGCTAGATCTGGGTAAGGGTTCAAAGTTTACTGTCTGTATTGTCCTTGGCTGGTGTCATAGTTTGAGCAGGACCCCTGGGCCCATATCCACCCATCATAATGTTCTCCTTGTAGGTTTCTAGGACCCTCTGGATCTTTCTATTTCCCCATTCTCCCATGCTTCTCTCACCTAAAGTCCCAATAGGATGTCCTCCCCTCTGACCCACTTTCCTGGTAAGTGAAGACTTTCATGGGACATGTCCCTTGGGCTAGTGTCTAGATATAAGTGAGTATATACCATTTGATTCTTTTTGCTTCTGGGTGAACTCACTCATTATGATCATTTCTAGTTCAATACATTTGTCCACAAATTTTGGAAATTCCTCATTTTTAATAGCTAAGTAGTATTCCATAGTGTAAATGTACCACAGTTTCTTTATCCATTCTTCTACTGAGGGACATTTAGGCTGTTTCCATGTTTTGGCTATTATGAATAAGGCAGCTATGAACATAGTTGAGCATATGTTCCTGTTGTGTGCTGGAGCTCCTTCTGCGTATATTCCAAGGAGTGGAATAGCTGGGTCTTGAGGAAGCCCTATTCCCATTTTTCTGAGAAAGCACCAGATAGATTTCCAAAGTGGTTGTACTAGTTTGCATTCCCACCAGCAATGAAGGAGTGTTCCTCTTTCTCCACATCCTTGCCAGCATGTGGTGTCACTTGAATTTTTGATCTTAGCCATTCTGATGGGTGTAAGATGGAATCTCAGAGTCATTTTGATTTGCATTTCTCTGATGACTAAAGACATTGAGCATTTCTTTAAGTGTTTCTGAGCCATTCAATATTCCTCCGTTTACAATTCTCTGTTTAGTTCTGAGCCCCATTTCTCAATTGAGTTATTTGGATTGGTGGTGTTTAATTTCTTGAGTTCTTTATATATTTTGGATATTAGACCTTTGTCAGATGAAGGGTTGGTGAAGATCTTTTCCCAGTCTGTAGGCTGTCACTTTGTTCTGTTGACAGTGTCTCCTGCCTTACAGAAGCTTCTCAGCCTCATGAGGTCCCATTTATTAATTGTTGACATTAAGGCCTGGGCAAGAGGGGCAAGAGGGCAAACCTGACAGTCTTCTCTGATTACAGTCTATCTTACGTCCTGAGACAGGGTTTCCAATCAAACCTGGAGCTCATCTTCTGGGCTAAAGATATCCAGCAATCTCCAAGGAGCTGCCTCGACCTCCCCCATGCTGGGATTACAAGCATACACTACCATACCTGCTGTTTATACATGCACGCTAGGGTATGGAGCTCAGGGACTCTTGCCTGTGCTGCAAGCTCTTTACCCACGGAGCCATCTCCCCAGCCCCGATGTTTTCATACTCGCCTGTGGAGAGCACATCCAAACCAAGTCCTTGTTGCAGTCCCACACTGTGAATGATCAAAACAGGGATAGACATGGTTCATATTTCACACTTTGTTAACCTGTGGGGAAACTGAGACTTAGACGTTCATACCAGGTCATACACGCAGGAAGTCGCAGGCCTTTAGAGCAGGGCTTTAAATCCCACACTTGCTCTTCACAAGTTTCTGTCTCACTTGACTCTCACCTCCCCTCCCTGGCTCATCTTGCCAAAGGAAAGCTAGTAGCAACACATACACACATAAGTCATCTTCCTGTTTTCCAAGGTGCTCATGGCTCTGTGGAAGGTTACTCTGTCGCAACCCTTTTTGAGACTGAACTCACACAATGCCTCCTCTGTAGAGGACTCCATACAGCCTCAGCAGTCCTTCCTCTGCTCTCCCTTTTCACAGGATCTTTATTAAAATAATTGCCTGCTGCTATTTAATTACTGTCCCCATGTCGTCTCTCCAGCTAAGCTCTGCACTTCTCGTACAGTGTCTAACACACAGAGGGGAGAGAAATGTCTAATGAACAGAAGGCAGCAAGAGGATGCAGGGGTCTGGTGAAACTAAACACTAGCTTAGCTTTCACTGAGGAATAGTATTGTTCTAATGCTCTTTCTATTTCTGTGATAGCACACACTAGCCAACACACACTTGAGCAGGAAAGGGTTTGTCTGTCTTATATGTCCATCATTGAGGAGTGTTGGGCAGGAACTCAAAACAGAACTTGAAACAGAAACCATGGATGAGTGCTGCTTCTTGGCTCACTCATGGGTTCATGTTTAGCTGGACTTCTTATAATACATCCCAGAATCACCAGCACAGGGAATGGTGCCACCCACGGTGAGCTGGGCCAGCCTACATCAATTAACAATCGAGGCAACTCCACATTGGCATGCCCACAGATCAGTGTGATCTGGACAGACTCTCAAGTGAGACTCCTTTATTGAGTGACTCTTGGCTGGGTGAAGTTGACCGTTAGCGCCAAATGGGACACTTGCATTATATTTGCCAAGTGTGAGTATAAGAACTTCTAACTACTTTCTTTGTCGTCAGTCATTACAACCCAAGTAAGAGCTTTGCAGAGAAAGGAAATCACTAAATTTGGACAGTTATCTGCTGGTTGGAAGCATAAGATTGAAAAAATTGGGCCTGGAGAGATATCTCAGTAGTTAAGTGCATTGTCTGCTCTTCCAAAGGACCCAAGTTCAATTCCCAGCACCTACATGACAGCTCACCACTGTCTACAACTCCAGTTCCAAGGGATCTGACACCTTCACACTAATGCACACAAAATAAAATTAAATAAATTATTTTTTTAAAGAGTGAAAAACTTTAGCCTTCTGCCATGCTTTCATTTCAGCCAGTGGATTTGGTCCCTCACACTAAATAAAGTAGCCTCCTGAATAAGTGGCACCATAGAAAATGACTTTTCCATTGTGAATCTCACAGGTTAACAGGCATCCCAGAAAGCAAAAAAAAAGTCCCTTCTTTTTAAATATTATGGACGCGATGGCCCCACATATTCTCATGTGACATTAGCTAAAAGAAATACTAAGAGGTTTTGGGAGGGCCCAAGCCCCATTTTTTAGTCAGGAGGAAGATGTAAGTGCCTGGTGAAGCTAAATGCTAGGGCGTTGTCGGGGGAGGGATGAGTAATCCAGGAATCTCCAGTTGGAAGTTATAGGCCTTCTTATTGTCTCTGCAGCCTTGCCCACTAAGTAGATGGTCGTGCAGCAGTCACTGGTCCCAGAAGAATCCTCAAAGTGCCTCCTCAGGATTAGAGTAGGATTCTAGGTCAGCCAAGGCATTTGCACAAAACCAGCTGCCAGAGATTTTGCATAAACTAGATTTCCAGGATTGAGAGAGACAGAGCATTCCCTTGCCAGGTCCTGCCATGCTACTTTGTGACTTGAAGATAGAAGGATGCGAAGAAATATAGGATTCATGGAAAGCAGGAATCTCGAGACTCAGCAAAGAAACTGAGTCTCTTTCTCAGGGCCTACCCCATTTTTTAGCACAGCCAAAGGACTCAAGGCCAGTCCATGCTGAGTGTTTGCCCCACAGAGCTGTGTAGTTGGGCTAAAATGTTTCAAGAATTCTCATTCTATAAAGAATGCACACAAAGCCCAGGGTATTCTGGGAAAAAATTCTCCCAATCCTTGTTACTCTAGGAACTACACAGAGAAGGAGGACACCAGGGCCAGCCATGGTCGTCCAGGTATCCACCTTCCTACACGCCATATTCACTTCTGGTTAATTATAGCTACCTCATTCTGTCTCTAGCTCTGCATGCTCTCCAGCAGGAAGAGGCTGAGATATAAGGGATGGTGCCTCTTTCCTCAGTCCTTCACGGTCAATTCATCATCCGCACCCCCAGGAAGCTGGATGTTTTAATATGTGAGAAGCTTCACATCAGCATCATTCTCTCCCGTTAACGATGTGCTCCAACTCGTCTACTAAGAAGTGTTCTGACTATTGACTATTTGTTCCAAAATCAGTGAACTCATACTACTGGCCGAATTGATGAAATAATTCAAATAAGCCAATAAGTTCATCAAAGAAGTGATAAAGCCACTGCCTTTATTCACCTAAATTTACTGATTATTTTTGCATGGTATGGACAAAATACACCACTCAATAGTTTGCTTTAGTTTACAAAAAGATTTTTTTTTTATGAACTTTCCCTTTCGTCTCAATCACTGCACTGAGCTGAGATTCGTGAGTTCATTTGAGTGAGGATGATAAATGTTGTTCTGAAGGGGACTCCACTTAAACAGTCTGGCAACTACACTGGGGGAGTCTGGGAGACAGGATCCTAGCCATGTGGAGATGAGCTCAGCAAACCTGTCAAGATGCTATATACATGGAGTGCGTTCGGAAGGCGCGGCACTGAACTCCATTGCTTAGGTCAGCCACGAGTGAGCAAGGGTTCTTTTTATATATATATATATATTTAAATATAATGTCATGCATTCTAGAAATTTCAATGTCAGCAAAGATATGCAATTTAGGCAAATATTAGGTAATCCACTCATGGGAAATGTAGCTGTGGAAGTGCAGAAAAAGGAAGCGAGGGGCGGAGAATGGATGAGAAGAAAGAGGGTATGCTAATGTTCAATATTCCTCCTTTATAATAATACTCTTCTACTTTGTTCCATTTTTAATTATGTAAATAAAGGTAATATGTGTAGTGTTATATATGCATATGTGTAAATAAGTACACGTTGGGTACAGTATAGCAGGTAGAAAAGGGAACAAGAAGGACTAAGCGCCAGCCGGTGAGGAGGAGCTGCATGCCAGTAACGAACGTGAGCTCTGCAGTAGGAGATGAAGCTCACTGGTTTTTCAGTTCTGCTATGGATTTTTCAGGTTTGGTGGTACATAAGTTCATAAAAAAATATATTCAATAGTGAAAGGATAAAGTGCACTGTGAAGCTTCAGAATGACTTTTCTAAGTACATAATTTGTTGAGATGTATAGAGTTTAGGCTTGGTTAATTTTGGTGTATGGGGTTCATTTTACTTGTAAATTATTTTATAATAAATTTTATTTTAAAAAGGAAATTAATACGGTCTAGTCACACATATGATGGTCTACCTGTGGAATTACTTACAAAATAAAAAGTAAGTAAAAAGCCATATTGGTCACTGTGACTTACTTTCAGTATGACTTAAAGGTATTCTGCCCAAGAATACACCAGGACACAAATTATTCTCAAGACATCTAGATTTATCTCAAGATATCAACACCTAGGTCTGCTGTGGCAAAATGGGGCAGAAATAGGACCAGAAAACACGCAAATGAAAAGATCCTCCTTAGCTAGGGGACTATATGTCATAGCTGAATTTTGTAACAGATGCTGACATTTGTTGATAGAGATCATTATGGGTTTGCATCTTTCTTGTAGCTAAATGCTTTGTTTCTATTTTCTTTTACATGAAGAACAATGTACAAATCCAGGTTGCACACAGATACTGTAAGAATTTCCATTTTGCCCACTTATTCTAATATAAGGTGCAGACAAGGACTTTCGAAAGTGGATTAGAACGAAATAATTTGGCATTGGTTGGCTTTTTATTTAACTGTACAGGCTGATCTCACAATCCCCCTGCTTCAGCCTTCTGGGTGTTATGGTGAGTGCAGCTACACACCCACACTTAAATCATTAATCAACTGATGTTAGGGGCCAGGGTCTCTCTATGTAGCCCTGGAACTCACTATGTAGACTACAAACTCACAAAGACCTGCCTACCCCTGCTTCCCACTGTAATTAATTGTATGCACCACCATGCCTGGTCCTTAGTTGGCATTTTTCATTTAAAAAAATGTATTGTAGGAAATGAAGTGCCATTTGCCACCAGGACTTGCCTGTTGATTGGTGGAGAGCATGGCCTTTGCTTCTTTTTCTTGTGCCTTGACTTAGTCTACACTCCAAACCTAGAGAGGCAGCTGTAACAAAATGAATTCTCTACTTCAGCCTGTGACTGTGTCTAACTGGGGACACTGTTCATATCTCCACAGGCACAATGGCTGACCTAAGTCACTTAAGTTAATTCAGACTTCAATACTGCAAGGTACATTAGCTTTCCCATCAACGGAACTTCACTTGCTCAGAGATTCTAAATAGTAAATTCCATCCCTTCCATCATAACCATTGGTGAAAAAAAAATAGCCCATTTGTTACCCAAATGGCCTTAGGAGATTAGAAATCTCCCCATGGCACAAATACCATAGAACCAAAGACTATAACAGTTGCTGTGTCCATACTTCAGACAGATGCGTGCATCCTACAGACATTTTCAGACAGATGCTCTCAAGCCTTCCTCTACATTTCCAACAAGGTTCATCTCAAAAATCAATATTAACATTTAAAAGAATTACGGTACTTTCTATGGTAGTTTGAATAGGAATGGTCCCCATAAACCCACGTGTTTGAATGCTTGCCTCATAGGAAGGACGGCCTTGTTGGAGTACTTGTGGCACACAGTCTCTGGCTGCCTGAGGATCAAGATGCAGAGCGCTCAGCTCCTTCTCCAGCACCGTGTCTGCCTGCACACTGCCATGAAGATAACGGAATAAACCTCTGAAACTTTAAGCCAGCCCCAGTCAAATACTTTCCTTTATAAAAGTTGCCATGGTGTCTCTTCACAGTAATAGAGACCCTAACTAAGACAGGACTTTCTCATTTGTAAAATATTTCTGAGAAATATTTCTCCAAGTGTTGTCTATGGACCCGCCAGTGGGCTTCTGAGGCTCTCTAGCTCAAAACCATTTTCATAATAAAGTGAAGGTGATAATTTACTTTTTCATTGTATTGACATTTACAGTGACAATACCAAGTGGTGGAGGAAACCACTGGCACCTCACTGTGAATGAAGGAAGAACATACAATCAAGCCAGCAGCCACTGCATCCTCTGCTGCCCAGTGCTCAGAGTAGGAGCCAGGTCTACTGTAGACTCTTTAAGGAATAAATATGAACTCACTGAATATTCTGTTGAACTAAATGGAGCTCGGCATAAAGCAATTCCCCTGACTATAAAATAACAACAAAAAGACACAACGCTTGCTTGAATTAGCCCCTGTCTTCATGGAATGCCACTGCTACTTGGCAAACAACCGATAGACTATCTATGGTTATTCAGTGTTTGTTATTTAGCACGTTTTTCTTTGAAAATTAATAAATGAGTCTTCATTTCAAAATTAACAACTAGAAAGAATTGTGGCTAATGACTAAAGTATGGGTTATACAATGGGAGCCAATTTCAATGCCTCTGATAATGAAATTCAACAGCAAAATCTGCTACTAAAAGTTTTTTCATCAAGCATCGATTTGCCCATTGAGGTCATCATCATACAGACTGCTGTGCTTTGATAGCTTTCAATACAGCCCAAGCTGTTACAAGCTCTAAGTCTCCAATTTTTTGTATCTGTTAAGGGACTCATTCAGTGTTGACAAGGATTTATTCAATGCACCCAGAGAAAAACCTGTCATGTTTCTGGGCAGAGAGACCTGACAGTGAATTGTGGCATCCAGAAGTCTCGATGGACCCCAGCAACTGACGCAAGAGTGTGAATGAACAAAGTCAACCAGAGAAGTGAGTCCATCCAGAACTATCCAAGAGCTATGAGGATAGAACTGTTCTCCTAGTGGGGCGTCTAAGAGGCTCACCCATCCTACATAGTAAGTCAGGCAGGAAAAACAATCAGTTGAAGAAATGGAGGGATGTATCTTCTTCGTGTCACTGCAGCATGTTCTAATGACTCCAGTGATGCTGGCTCCGGTGTCTTCAGTAATGCAGGTTTCTGATTTAGGCGGTTGAAAAAGGGGGTTTCCATAATTTATTACTAAGACTTTCAACAAGTACAGTCAGCCCTCAGTACTTGTAGATTCTGCAGCCTTGGGTGCAAGCAAACACAGATGGAAAACACTTGGGGGGAACCTCCAGAAAGCTTTCCCCCAAACAAAACGAATGCACCACATTTGTACTTCAGTGAATTTACATGATGGTCTGGTGTGTGGGTGAGTGTGCCTTGCAGTAGCCTCCCACAATCCCACAGTCAGCAGGTCAGCCATCTCTCTCTAGAGCTCATTGTTTGAACATCGTCACTCTCATGCCTCAACTGTGTGCCACATAGTCCATGATACTTGGCAATTTTTTGTCATCATCCCTTAATAAGTTATAACAGCCACTTCCATACCATTTATGTTGCATTAGGTATTATAAGTCCTCTAAGGATGCCATAAAGTATATGTTGCATGAGCTTTATGCAAGTATACGTCACTTTATCTAAAGGACTTAAGCTTCCATGGATTTGGGCACCAGAAGTGGGGAGTCCTTTAAATAGTTCCTCCCACTAACTTTAAAAGATGACTGCACCCCATATTAGCTTAAACTCTTTAGAGTGGAGCTCCCTGTCCACCACCATAACCATCAGATGAAGACAGAGCTGATGACAGAGGGGGACCCCATCAGTGATGGCAAGTACCTCAGCCTTCCAGGTAGGACATTCCCCTAACATCCAGACGGGTCCCAAAAATGTCCTATCTGTAGCAGCCTATGTTACTGCTGGGTGAGGCCTGGTTTTCTATTTTGCCCTCACAGTCTACAAAGTTATCCTTTAGTTAGTTAAATCCAGAGTAGAGACTGACTCCAGAAGTCAGATGCTTTTCATTAGAACACGGCCTGGGGCTAGGTCTACTCAATTATAAGGTGAGGCTGCTTTAACTTCCTTAACTTCCTCCTACTGAATTAACCCTGCAGCTGCTGAGAGCAGCCTTCCTGATGACAGCCTTCCCACTGTCCCAGAGCCTCAGGCCACTCTCAGATTTCTACATTTACCAGTCATTTTCTTTTTTCTGCTTTTGTGGAATTTTATATTTATTTATTTGTTTGTATGTGTGCAAATCTGCATGAGCACATGTGCACCACTTGTGTTCATGGGCACTTGGAGGCCAAAAGAGAGTGTCGGGTGCCCTGAATTTAGAGTTTCAGATGGTTGGGAGCTCTCATGACGGTTGTGGGAACTGAACTTGGGACCTCTACAAGAGCAGCAAACACTCTTAACCATGGAGCCACCTTTCCAGTCCCTGGATCAGTGGTTCTCAACCTTCCTAATGCTGTGACCCTTTAATACAGTTCCGGGAGGGGAGGGGACAGTGGGCACGACCCACTGGTTGAGAACCACTGTCCTACAGTAAGGCTTAAAGTCCTCCATACTGCCACCTCTTCTGGAAAGCCTTCCTGGGCAGCCCTTCTCCCCACCATACAACAAACAGATGCTGGATGGATCCAGTATACGTCAGTCCTCCATGATAGATATTGCTATGTTATACCCTCTCCACCTGGTACTGACAATAAAGCCTATGTCACTGGGGACTGTTGCTTTACACATCTTAAGTACAAAACACCTTGCAAAGAAATACAGAAAAAAAAGTCTCAAGATGTGTTGAAAACTCTGATGCCACCAACGAGTACAAGTCACTAGGCATGCCCCATCCAACCATCTCTCCATGACTTAGTTGGGCTCTTTTGTTGGATTACATTAGCCCAATGCACAAAATCATCTCTCAGCATATGGATGTGAGATGTAACAAGGAAAAAGAAAAAAAAAAAACAACCTGTGGAAATCAGAGTTGAGCCATGACTCTGCCAAGCCATGGAGAACTGCAGCTGGAGGGTGTCTGTAGATTAAAGATAGCTCCAGGCCTGAGCATCATGTATGGAGAACTTTCCCAGGATGCTCTAGATAGCACGCCATAGCTTTGTCATGGCTATGCGTTACAGGCACCACCAGTTCTTTATTCTGTAGCATTTATTCTTGTCTTCACTCCATGTTTTCTGGTTCTTCAGAACATCAAATATTTCCTAACATCTCACATCTCCTACCTCTGCCCCACGGTTTACCTAGACACACACACACACACACACACACACACACACACACACACACACACACACACACACACAGAGCCCTGTAGCTTTTCTTTGCAAGCATAACTATTCCAGGCTCTTCCTGTGTGTTATGATGTACAGTCATGCTGCTGAAGTTACAAAACTCTAAAGCTGGTTAAGTTTCTTTTCCAAAATGGTGTAGTATTTTCTTCTAAGAGTCAAATATCCTCTCTCATATCCGTGTGATCACTTGGGGTTGCTTAGAATCTAGTCCAGTGCAACACTTTGTAACAAGCTGTATACTTCTATTGCTTAGGAGAAAATGACAAGAAAAAAATTCTGTGTCAACCTCCTTAGAGCTCCCTCCCGGCCATCCTCACCCCCAGAGCTGATGACAGTGGGGGATCCCATCAGTGACAGTATCTTGAGAACCTACAGCAAATAAGAGGCCTGGGAGTTCTAGGCAGGACTTCTCTAGCACCCAGACAGGTCCCAAAAGTGTCCTATCTGTAGCAGCCTATGTCAATGCTGGATAAGGTTGTTTGTTTGTTTGTTTGTTTGTTTGTTTGTTTGTTTGTTTTTCAAATATTCACAATACATGGCTGACTGAACCCAGGGGTGGCATCCACAGAGAAGGACCCAACAGAGGCAGAACTCAAAAAAGGGCCAACTCTAATTTCCCCCAGAATGAAGACCCTAATCCACGCAGTTAGCCTCCAGCCAGAACCCAGGCCAGCTGTGAATCCACTCCACTTACACCAGCTGCTCCTCTCTGACCCAATGACCTGCAAAACGGTCAGTATCACATGACAGACACAACACCTGTTTGCCTAGAGGCCCACGTCATCATGGGTGACAGCTATCCTCAGCTGTATGAGGAACCTTCAGTTTGTCCAGAACAGTCAGTATTATTAAGATTCTCCTGAGCCTTCTAGCTGGTATTGCATACCCGCCTCTTCTGCAGTCCCCAAGCATGTTCAGTTGGAACAATCCAGCTGTCATGATCTCCCAGGATCCAGCAATCTGCTCTTAGTTCCATCGTCAAACCCCACTGACACACTTCTTCCAGTGTTCCAAACTACTTCAGGTGTCCTTCCAGGCATTTCCCCCCTGCAATTGGACAAGTAGGCTGGTGTGACTGGCCAGAGGACCCCAAGGACCTGCCTGTTCCTGCCTCCACAGCACTGGGAATACAAGAGCATGCAATTATGCCCAGCTTTCTGTGCAGGGGACCTAGGGACCAACTCAGTTCCACCTAGGCTTTACTGGCTGAGCCATCTCTCAGCCCAGCACTTCTTTTTCTTACAGAATGAAACACGTGGTGTGAACAATTAAAACCTCAAGAACTGTCTCTGAATGCAGAGTCAATCTTTACATTTTAAATATGCTAAACAAGAAAAAACATTTAAGTAGAATATTTTACCAGTGCATGGACTTTCCACAGAACAATTCAAGCATCAAGCAGTATTTTAAATCTAGAGATACTTACTATTCCTGCTCACTCGAGAAACTGGTCACTAGAGTTTGTGGAGTTCCTGGTCTTCTGCTTCCTATCATTTCTTCAAGCCTGCATTCCCACCTTATGACTCTAGAAGTGAAAAGTGAAAAAAAATCATACAAAACTTTAAGACATGGTGATGGTTGTCCATTTCATCACGGACATTTATTCTTCTAGGCCTCTCTTCATTGCAACTACGTTCCCTCCCCATCCCTCCTCCTCCCTCCCCATCCCTCCTCCTCCTCCCCATCCCTCCTCCTCCCTCCCCCATCCCCCCTCCTCCCTCCCCATCCCTCCTCTCTTCTCACAATGTCTCCCCAGGAGAAGTTACGTAACACTTTAGTGATGGTTAATTTTACGAATCAGCTTGACTAGATTACTGGAGCCTCAGACTTCTGGTTAAGCATCATTAGACTTTTCTCTGTGACCTTTCTGAAAGAGATTAGGGGATGAATGAGTGAAATGAGTCAATAGATTGTCCTCTTAATATGGATGGGTTTTCATCCAACCTATGAGGGTCCCAATAGAACAAAGGGCATATAAATGGGGATTCTTCTTCCAATAGAGGATGGAACTGAGACTGTGGTCTCACCTCTGAATGGGACTTAAATTGGGATTTATATCATCAACACTCCTAATACCTGAGCCTTTGGACTTGAGTTGAGTCACAGAGTATGACCTTCTTTTGGTCTCTACAATAGAAGGAAGACTCTGAGCATCTCAGTCTCCATCAACACAGTAACTAATTCCTTATTAGAAATCTTTTAGGTTAATTCAGTTGCTTCTCAAGCAATCATAATCTTATGTCTCTAATAAGCCTATTATATACAAATTCAAATTTTTCTAGTTGAAAAATGTACTTAACGTGTTTGCTGGCTTGGTTTTTGTAAACCTAACACAAATATAGTGTTATCTGGAAATAGAAACCTCAACTGAGAAAATGCCTCCATCAGATTGACTGTGGGTAAGTCTGTGGGGCATTTTCTTAGTTACTTATTAATGTGGGAGGACGCAGCTCATTATGGGTGGTATTAAACCTGGGCAGGTGGTCATGTGTTGTATCAGAAAGCAGGCTGAAGATGGGAACAAATACTGAGACCCAAGCCAGACATTATGAAGAGAGTGAGAGTTGCTTAGAACACTCAGCCCTAAATGGGATGTCTCTACCAAGCCCCTCCCTTCAGGGCTCAGTGAACCCCGGAGAAGAGGAGGCAGAAAGAATATAAGAGGCAAAGATGATGAGGAACACCAAGAAAACAAGTCCCTCTATATCACCATGGTGAAAACTCATACGAACTCACAGGCACTGAAGCAACATGCACAGGACCTACCTGAGCCTGCTCCAGATCCTCTGAGCTTATAGTATAGTTGGAGGTTGTTCTGATAGATTTTAATGCTGATTACTGCTTGCTGTCTCTGTCTCACTGCACATTACCTAACAGCCTAACCAATAAAAGGCCATCACACCTGGGCAGGGCAAATGGGATAGACATGGCTAAGGTTCCCAGGCTTAGGGAAAGAGAGAGAATCTTGAGAGGAGGGACCAGAGGAGAAGAGAGGAAGAAGGAGGCTGTGTCATGGGTTAAGTGGGAGAGAAGCACATGGCCTGCATAGATGGAGACTTGGCCCAGATGATGATAATTAGAAAGTATTTGGGATTATGGATGGGAGGTAGCTTGATAGGAATTATTAGAAGCAGATGGCATGGGATTGAGACAAGTATTCCATACCTGTCCCACTATGGGAAGTAGTTTAGGGGATTAATATCTGCCCTGCCCCAGGTTAACTAAGGCTATGTTAAAATATAACAGGTGTCTGTGTCTTGACTGATTGCTAGCGGGTTAGAAAATACTGCTGTAATAATAATTATAGGCCTAATAATAAACATTATTAGGCCATACTGGTAATTTAACAGCAACATAGTATGGCTTCCAGTTTAGTGCTCTTATGGGATTCTGAAGTGTGTAAATGATTCTTGTGCCTTCTCTTGGGCTCTTTTCCTTCTGCTTGTTTGTCTTATACAACTCTGATGTATTTTATTATATTTTATAGTTTTCCCTTAGAAGCCTGTTTGTTTTCTAATGAGACAGAAAGGGAGTGGATCTGGATGGGAGGGGAGGTGGTAAGAAACTGGGAGGAGTAAAAAGTGGGGAAACTAAAATCGGGGTATATTACGTGAGAAAACAATCTATTTTTAATAAAAGGGAAAAATTTTTAAAAAAAGAAGGCTGAAAAAGTCATGGGGAGCAAGCCAGTAAGCAGCACTCCTCCACGGCCTCTGTTTCAGTTCCTGCCTCTAGTTTCCTACTTTCAGTTTCTGCCTTGACTTCCTTCTATGATGGCCTGTGATGTGAAAGTGTAAAGCAAAAACCCTTTCTTCCTCAAGCTGCTTCTGATTATGGTGTTTTATCACAGTAATAGAACCCTAAGATAGCTATATAACCTACTAAATGTTCTCTCTTTTCAGCACCGTAGAACCAAGTAGAGTATTGGGTTTTCATTCAAGTGCAATGGCAGTTTAATTCTCCCATTGAACAAGACAGTGTGAGGATATGGGGTGTGGCTTGCTGTGGTTGTCTTGTTCCTGTGAGCAGAGCTGAACGGTGAAAATAGCCCAGGGAAGAGTCTTCCAGTTACCTAAGACAGCACAGTATTTTCTGGGATTGGCTAGAGTTCTGTATTCCATGGCTTCCTTTATATAATCTTTTTTTGTTTTTATGATGACAAGGTCTCATGTAACCCAGGATGACTTCAAATTTACTCTGTAGCTTAAACTGTAACCCCCGCCTCCAAGTCCCACATGCTTAGATTACAGGTGGGTGCCAACCTGACTGTTTTTGTGCAGTGCTGAAATTGAAATAGAACTTTCCCACATTCCTTTAACTTTCCTTTGCTCTTTCTTGGCTTCTGTATAAAAGAAAAGGAAACAACATCTTTTTTTTTAACATTTTTTTCTCCTTTATTAATTTATTCTTGTTACATCTCAATGGTTATCCCATCCCTTGTATCCTCCCATTCTTCCCTCCCTCCCATTTTCCCCTTATTCCCCTCCCTTATGACTGGTCCTGAGGGGGATTACCTCCCCCTGTATATGTTCATAGGGTATCAAGTCTCTTCTTGGTAACCTGCTGTCCTTCCTCTGAGTGCCACCAGGTCTTCCCCTCCAGGGGACATGGTCAAAGGTGAGGCACCAGAGTATGTGAGTATATCCCACTTTCCACTCTACTGTGGAGAGTGTTCTGTCCATTGTCTAGATCTGGGTAGGGGTTTAAGGTTTACCGCCTGTATTGTCCTTGGCTGGTGCCTTAGTTTGAGCGGGACCCCTGTGCCCAAATCTGCCTATCATAATGTTCTACTTGTAGGCTTCTAGGACCCTCTGGATCCTTCTACTTTGCCATTCTCCCATGATTCTCTCATCTAGAGTCCCACTAGAATTAAAAAAAAAACATTTAAAAAAAACACAATTAAATTCTCTAAGTTTATAGAAAATTCAAGAAAATTCTTGAATGGTCTATGCAATAAAAAAAAATAGTACTCCTTGGTTTCATTTTTGGGTTTTATTAATTTTGTTTTTGTTTTCTATACAGAATTTCATTGGGTAGCCCAGGTTTGCATCGAATTCACAATCTTCCTGCCTCAACCTCCCCACTATTGAGATTTCAGGTGTGTTCTACTATACTTTGATATTTTTTAACTTCTACTTTGCTTGCTTGCTTGCTTGCAACAGGCTCTCACTATATAGACCTGGCTGGCCTGAGACTTACTATATGTCCTAGTCATTTTTGTCAATATGACACAAGTTAGAGTTTGGGAAAAGGAAACCACAAGTGAGAAAATTGCCTCCATCCCATTGGCCTGTAGATAAGTCTGTAGGGCATTTTCTCGATTAGTGATTGATGTTGGAGGGCTTAACTCACTATGGGCAGTGCCCCTCGAGCCAAACAATCCTCGATTGTGTAAGAAAGCAGACAGAGCAAGCCGTAGAGCAAGCCAGTAAGCAGCACTCCTCCGCGTTCTCGGCTTCAGTTCCTGCCTCCCCGTTCCTACTTGAGTTACTGTCCTGACTTCCTTCCGTGATGATGGAGGTGTGAGCCAAATAAATCCTTTTCTCCCAAGGCTGCTTTTGTTCATGTTTGTTATCACAGCAATAGAAAGCAAACTAGAATACACTAGAATACAATGTAAACCAGACTGGCTGAAACTCACAAGGGTCCAGCTGTCTCTGCCTGCCTCTGCTTCCTGAGTGCTACAGCGATGGGCATGTGTACCACATCAGGCCTTATCTTCTTGTTGTTGGATAAAGAAACAGCTTTAAATGAGCCGTGTGTGTGTGTGTGTGTGTGTGTGTGTGTGTGTGTGTGTGTGTGTATGTGTGTGTGTGTAGAAAATGTCTAGTATAGAGGACAAGAAGAACTCAGGAAACATATAGAAGCTAAAACCTTTCTCCCACATCTGTCTCACCTCCATTTAGGAAGCTAGCTCCCTCTACCAAGCTCTTCAGTGTAACAAAGGGCCTCTGTTCAAGGCTTCTTTGCTGCTCAGTCTTCCTATATGATTGCTGTAATGACCAGCAATATATAAATATTTATAACTCTTGCCTTAGAAATGTTAAAATTATGGTTTAAGGGAATGAAATACTTTGCCCAGGGACAAGATGTTAAGAAGTAACAGAGGGAGGGCTGCTGCCTAGGGTCAGCTCAGTTCAAAGCCTTGCCTTTTACATGTCACCACACCATTCTTCATAACTCATGCTTGCATTATGTTTTATAAGCTCATCTACATCTTAACTCACTTTTATTGTCTTAACAACCCCACGAATTATTAGACCCATTTTATAGGTGAGACTACTGAAGCCCAAAAAAAGGTTAGACATTTACTGTTGACCGCATGGCTTATTCAGCACTTCCTGATTTTTATTAACATTGTCATGGCACTTCTAATTTCAATTATTGTAATTAAGTAAGCATAGCACTGACAGAGGGTATCGTCTGCAGCTACATCTGTGAACCTTTGGTGTCTCTTTGCCAGCGGTTTCACGGCCAAACAGTTCATCCCATCACTCAACACTATCCTTCACGCAGCTACAACATAAATCCCTCAGCACTACCAGACAGGTCCTGGCCAGACACCTGGACCTGCCATGCTTGACTGTCTTTGTGTTCTTTGTTTTGTGTCAGCATGACACAAGTCTGAGGCATGTGGGGAAGAGGGAACCTCAACTGAGGAATTGTCCATACCAGCTTGGCCTATGGGCAGGCCATCTGATGCATTTTCTTGCTTGATGATTGATGTGAGAGGACCCAGATCACTGTGGGCAATGCCACTCCCAGGATGGTGGTCCTAGGTGCTGTAAGAAAGTAGACTGTACAAGCTACAAGGAGCAAGCCAGTGAGCATCACTCTTCCATGGCTTCTGCATCAGCTCCTTCCCCCAGTGCCCACCCTGAGTTCCTGTCCTGATTTCCTTCCATGATGAGCTGTGATGTGGAAGTGAAATAAACTCTCAGCTCCACAAGTTGTTTACAGCCATGCTGTTTCATCACAGCAATAGAAACCCTAAGGCAGTCTTTAAAGCATTGTCTATGCTCTAGCCTTTCCCAAGACAGCCCCCTTCCTCTCTATCCAGATAATCCTTGTTGTGTCAATGTCCATCTCAGAGTCAGGAAGAGTATCTTCTCTCCTAGCCACAAACATTGCCCCAGCCACAACTACTGTAGTGTTTATTTTCACTCCCCTACATGTCAGATATTTCTAGTTTTCCTCTCTCTCTCTCTCTCTCTCTCTCTCTCTCTCTCTCTCTCTCTATTTCATTTTGCAATGCTGGGGACTGAACCCAGGGCCTTGAGCATGCTGTACTGGGTAGGTGTTCCACTCCTGAGCCACATTTGCAGGCCCCTCTCTTGTGTTCACTTTTCCCCCTCTGAAGGAGTTGGGAGCGCCAACCTATATAAGCTCTTTGAGTTCAAAGACAAAAATCACATGATCCTTTATGCCTTTTCCTCACATAGAAGTACTTGGGCTCACAGAGTTCATGGCCTAATGCACGCTAAGGCAGCGTTTGAGTTAACTGAGCCAGCAGTGCCCTAGTTAAGAGTCTCTTGTCCCTTATTATTTGGCTTCGCTTGAAAGCTTGCCAAGTCCTCATGACCTTCCTTTGAGTCACCGGCTTCTCGCCCTCCCATTTTTCCAGGCTTATTTTTTCCACTGACCTGATGTTCTGATGTGCCCTGTGCATATTCTTCATTTGTCTTAACGTCTGCTCTTTCACAAAGCCGAATGTGAAGTGATCCATGCTTTTGCTGGCACAGTCCACTCTGTCCCCCACCACCCCCGTCCTAACTAAGCTATTCATGTGGAGGAGGCTTTTGATCCAGAATACAGATATTCAGTCACACTTTATATAACCAGAGACCATGCAAGGTGGTTATATAAACTCTGGTCTTGACTTGAATAGCCAGACAACAGTCTCTGCAATTTGACTTAAACCATGTTGTCAGCTTCCATTCACTTCTGAAGGGCTGGGTGTCACTGGTATCCTACAATATCACTGTCAAAGAGACCTTTGCGCACATCACAAGAGAACAGTTGGGGGTTCATAGGCATCATGCACAGTCCAATGCCAGCTAAGCTGTATATGGTGGCACATCATCTGCAATCCCAGCACTCAGGCAGGAGGATTGTGAATTCCAGGGACAGCCTGAGCTGCAGAGATCTTTTCTCAGGGCTTGTAAGATAACTAAGTTGGTAAAAATGCTTGCTTTGCACATAGAAAGAGCTCAGTTCCCTATCCAAAACTCAGTGCTGGGCAGGAGTAGATGGGCAGATCCTTGGGGCTCCCCGAATAGATTGCCTAGCCTAGTTGGTAAGATCAAGGCCAGTAAAAGAGAGCCTTTCTGAAAACAAATGTCATCACAGATGCATGGATGATATAGTGGCTTGAAGGAGAATGTTCCCCCATAGGCTTAGATATTTGCAACACTGGGCCCCCAGTCGTTGGCATGGTCTGAGAAAGCCGAGGAGGCGTGGCCTTGTTAGAGGAAGACCGTCAGGCAGGTGAAGGCTTGAGAATTAAAGCCTAGTACCATTGCTAGTTCAGTGTCTCTGCTTCAGGCTTGCAGTTGATCTCTGACGTTTTGGCTTCCTGCTCCTGCTACCATGCCTGTCATTTGCTGCTACGCCACCCTGCCATGATGGACTCTCAGACCACAAACTCTTTCTTCCTTTAATTGCCTTGGTCACGGTGTTTTATCAGTTACTTTTTTATAGAAAAGTGTGACTAACACAGAAGTGCCCAAGGTTGTCCTCTGGCTCTTGTATGCATGCACATACATTTGCACATACACGTACCTGTGTACATACATGCACAAACACACACATACACACACACACACACACACACACACACACACACACACACACACACCACAAATGAAAATTTGTACCAGAAATCAATATAATAATAAAGGTGAACTAAAAAATAAAAAATAAATACAATACCAAGTAAATGATCACATTTTGAAGTCTGACAAAGCAGGTGACATTTTGTTGTTGTATAACCATTTATTCTGCCAAGGACTACTTTCTAACATGCATTCTCTTTCACTTAAATGTGGAAATTTGGAATGCTTCCCCAAGTTCATAGAAAGAAGTAAAGAAATGACAAATAGAGACACTAAGGAAGCAAAATAGAAACAGACACAAATCCACAAACACCCTTTCTGGTGGGCCATGGCAAGCTTAGAAGCCAATTTGCTGTCATGGGTTTCTGGGTCCTGCTGTATGTTGCACCCCAGGCTTAGCTTTGCCATACCTCCTTTGGCCGCTCAAAGGTGGTCATGCATGGTTGGAATTACTTGGTCTTTGTCCTCGTGTTTCTACTAGCATGGTTGGCCTACCCATTTCTCCGAGAACTCTAGAATTTTGTGTACATCAGGTTTGTGCCATGGCATTGGCCAACTGAGCATGACATATGCCACATCCCTAACTAGCAACATGGAAGTCAAAGTGGCTTTAGTCCTAGTTGCCTACCGTGGGGGAAATGTACCTGTTAAGAAATGAGAAAACTCCTGCCTCTTATATGTTGAAATGAACAAAGGAAAAAGTGGGTGGCCATCTCGGAGATCTTGCTAGTGATATGAAATTTGGAGAAGTCTTTCAGCCAGGCTAATGAATGAGTTCATGCATGTTTGCAGGTCAATCACCTTAGTCAGAAAAGGGTATCTTCCAAAATTAACAAGTATTGTTGCTATAACATCCCTTGAGAGAGTTTTAAGGGCTAGCCACAGAGAATATAATTAACCTCTCCACCTGAGACTGCTGGACTATAAGCAATGGAAGCAAGCACAAAAAAAAAAATAGACAGATTAAATAATAGTTGAACTGTGTTGACCTGAAGCCGCAAAATAGCATTAATTCCACAACTGGGTCAGCTGCGCACAGTTATTACACAAGGAAGATGGCTACTCTCTCCATCAAACAAAGAGTGCATTGGCTCTATCCTCATTCCTATGACAAAATGCCTGGCAGAAGCAACTAAGCTGGGGAAAGAGATTTACTTTGGTGCACATAATGTCTTAGTTAGGGTTATCATTGCTGTGATGAAACAGACCACAACCACTAGCAACTCGGAGTCGAGAGGGTTTATTCTGATTACACATCTATATCCTAGTTCATTATCAAAGGAAGCCAGGGTTGGAGCCCGGAGGCAGGAGCTGATGCAGAGACCACAGAGGAGTGCCGCTTGCCTGCTTGTTCTCAACTCACTTTGCTATAGAACCCGGGACATTGAGCCCAGGGGAGGCACCGCGCACAGTAGGCTAGGCTCTCCCACACCAATCACTACTTAAGAAAATGGGCTTGCCAGGCCTTAAGGTCAACAATTAATAAATGGGACCTCATGAGGCTGAGAAGCTTCTGTAAGGCAGGAGACACCATCAACAGAACAAAGCGACAGCCTACAGTCTGGGAAAAGATTTTCACCAACCCTTCATCTGACAAAGGTCTAATATCCAAACTATATAAAGAACTCAAGAAATTAAACACCACCAATCCAAATAACCCATTTTAGAAAGGGGGCTCAGAACTAAACAGAGAATTCTCAACAAAGGAATATCAAATGTCAGAGAAACACTTAAAGAAATGCTCAGTGTCTTTAGTCATCAGAGAAATGCAAATCAAAATGACTCTGAGATTCCATCTTACACCCATCAGAATGGCTAAGATCAAAAATCCAGTTGACACCACATGCGGGTGAGGATGTGGAGAAAGAGGAACCCTCCTTCATTGCAAACTAGTACAACCACTTTGGAAATCTATCTGGTGCTTTCTCAGAAAAATGGGAATAGGGCTTCTTCAAGACCCAGATATTCCACTCCTTGGAACATACCCAGAAGAAGCCCCAGCACACAACAGGAACATATGCTCAACCATGTTCATAGTGGCCTTATTCATAATAGCCAAAACATGGAAACAGCCTAAGTGTCCCTCAGTAGAAGATTGGATAAAGAAACTGTGGTACATTTACACTATGGAATACTACTGAGCTATTAAAAATGAGGAATTTCCAAAATTTGTGGACAAATGGATTGAACTAGAAATGATCATAATGAGTGAGTTCACCCAGAAGCAGAAAGAGTCAAATGGTATATACTCACTTATATCTGGACACTAGGCCAAGGGGCATGTCCTATGAAAGGCTTCACTTACCAGGAAAGTGGGTCAGAGGGGAGGACATCCTATTGGGACTTTAGGTGAGAGAAGCATGGGAGAATGGGGAAAAAGAAGGATCCAGAGGGTCCTAGAAACCTACAAGAAGAACATTATGATGGGGGGATCTGGGCCCAGGGATCCTGCTTAAACTATGGCACCAGCCAAGGACAATACATGCAGTAAACATTGAGCCCCTACTCAGATCGAGCTAATGGACAGGACATTCTCCACTGTCGAGTGGAGAGTGGGGTCTGACTTTCATGCGAACTCTGGTGCCCCATTTTTGACCACTGGTGGCACTCAGAGGAAGGATAGCAGGCTACCATGAAGAGACTTGATACCCTATGAGCATAAACAGGAGGAGGAGGTCCCCTCAGTCACAGACATAGGGAAAGAGAGTAGGGGGAAAGTGGGAGGGAGGGAAGAATGGGAGGATACAAGGGATGGGATAACTATTGAGATATAATATGAATGAATTAATAAAAAGAAAAAAGAAAGAAAGAAAATAGGCTTGCCTACAGGGTGATCTTATTGGAGGTATTTTCCCAATTGAGGTTCCCTCCTCTCAGATGACTCTACTTGTGTCAAGTTGATATAAAAACTAAGCAGCACACAGACTAAGGTGGAACAGGGGAGCTGGAGAGATGGCTCAGTGGTTAAAAGCACTGACTGTTCTTCCAGAGGACCCAGGTTCAATTCCCAGCATGCACATAGCAGCTCACAACTGTCTGTAACTCTACGCTCTGATACCAAAGGCATGCACGCAGGCAAAATATCAGAGCATCTAAAATAAAAATAAATAAATTATTACTTTTTTAAAGATAGAGCAGAGTTCAATGTGGTGAGAAGACATGGCAGTAGGGAAGTGAGACCGTCTGCCTCACTGTGTCCATGGCTGGAATGCAGAGAGACTTGAATGCTGGTGCTCACTTCCCCCTCCTCCCCCGCCTTCTTTCTCTTTATTCGATCTAGGACCAAAAGCCCTGGAATGGGACCACTTCATTCAAGGTGGGTCTCCCATGCTCAGTTAAACCTCTCTGAAAATACCATTACACACATGCCTACAGGTATGTCTTCTGGTAATCCCAAATTCAGGCAAGCTGACAATGAAGATTGAACACAACAAAGAACTGAAAAATGCAATCCAAAACTACAAGGACATAAATGAGTAAGTAGGTTAAAGATGAAAACTGCTTAATAGGAGGAAGTTAGCAACAGTAAGCAGAAAAATTAACAACTATGTAGACTGGTGTGGCACCACATGCCTATAATCCATGGGAATCAGAAGGTAAAAGCAGGAGGTCATGAGTTCAAAGCCAGCCTTGCTACATAGTAATACACACACACACACACACACACACACACACACACACACACACACGGCAATTAAATTAATAAAGTATAAATTTACTTCTATCTACCACTATTTCAGTAATAATATGCAATAAAAGTTTGTTAAGATGAGCAATGGCAGGTATTTCTGGCATGAAAAATGTCTTTCAGCAGATTTGCAAAGCATTTCAGCAGACATTACCACGAACCTGGGATTCTGTTGCTAGGATCTGTCCTTGAGAAATAACATCCAAGAGGGAGGGGCTATATGCATTCATGCTTATCAAAGTATTCTTGGAGGCATAGGCACATTGTATAGTTTTAAGATATTTCTGAGTATTCAAGACATAATAAATAGTTCACATTCTTGTAGCACTTACTTTGTGCCTGAAAGTGTACCAAAGGTTTATGTGATTAAATAATTAATCCCTGTAAAATCCTGTTAGATGGATGGACTACTCTTGTACCACTTTATAGGGATGGAAAAAAAAGCACAAAGAAGTTAGCCCAGAAATAGGTGGGGCAGGGGAAACACCAGGGGCTACTTCTTGGACACAAATCGACTTTATAACATTCTCCTGAGAGACAATGATATGAACAACAAAACCTAACCAGAAACCTGAATCTCACTCATGAACATTCTAAAGAGCAAGTAGTTCATTTGCTCATTTGAATATGCAAATAGGAATCCTGTTGGGCAGCTCAGGTGCATGCAGCATCTATTTAGCATACTGTTGCAACAACTTTTCCATTCTTTCCCACAAATCCCTCTTGTTCTGAATACTATAGCTGACAGAAGTAGATGGCACTTTAGTTTGCCTCTGTTTACAAAGCCTTTATCCAGTGATGTGTCGAACATCTTTTTACAGAAATCTCTTTCTTCAGTACGCTAAAAAGCATGCAAATTTTAATAACATGATTCATTCATCTGGTGTGTTTTCCCAAATTTACTGTAACGATTTGGAGTTTTTCGTTGGTTTTTTTTTTTTTTCAAAGTATGTTCTGGTAAATCCAAAGGGTAAGCTTCATCAACGTCACTTTTGGGAAACTCTAATTAAGTGGGGGAGAAAACAATATTGTGTTGCCATTTTGGTTGCAATATTTTGTTCATTAATAGACATGGACATTTGTTATATATCTAATATTTGTGGTTACTTTTTTTTTTTTTTTCAAACAAAAGAAGCAAACTCAAGAGACTGGCTGGACTTGGCAACCTGTGACTGTTGTTGGGAGATGAAAACAGGAGAATCAGAAGTTCAAGGCCGTGCTCTGCTGTCTAGTGAGTTATGAGGTCAGCCTGAGCAGCATGACATGGTGTTTCAAAAACAAAACAGCCCAGTAATGTAGCTGCGTGGGGAGATAGGACCCACTGACAAGCCTAACAGTCTGAGTTTGATTCCTGGGACTCACATGGTAGAAAGAGCCAATTCCCACAAGCTGTCTTCTGCCCTCCACACTGTCACCATGGTAGGTGTAGCACATGTGCACGCACACACATACACGTACAAATAAATAAATAAATTGTAATAAAATTTAAACAAACAAACAAAAAGTCGTTTGTTACTGCTTCTACTGTTGCAGTTCTGGACCCAGGGCCTTAAGAATCCTAGGTAAGCACCTACTGCTTAGCTGTAACCACAGGCAGAAAATCGGTGGTCGGCAGCTCAATTATCTGAGCTCTTTATGCAGCACAAGTATTCTGCTCTGCCCTTCCGTCACATGTGTTTTTAAAGCTTTTGCTTACCTTAAGCGCTATTTATAAACACAAAATGTTCAAAGGATACTGATGGTAATAAGTACACTATGCTTCATTGATCTCACAGACCATCACAAAAATGTTTCTCAGAATTTGTCAATGGTATGGGGAAATGTTTATTTTGTATGCAATAGGAAATGGTATAAGAAACTGAATGTTAACATATCAAGGTAAAACTATTTGCATGATAAAGATTGGGAAAAATGGTCTCAATGATATGAATGTTTAGTATCAGGTCTTTCATTGATTGTGGGTTTTTTGTTGTTGTTGTTGTTGTTATTTATTTCTTTCGGGGAGAATTAGAGTAAAGAGCTAATAAGTATTTTCAAAGTATTATTCCTATTGGTTATTTATTATTCTCATTATATTCTTATTACTATTACATTTACTTATTAGGGGTGGCAGGCTCTTACTTATGGAGGGCAGAGGACAATTTGGATGAAGTTATCTCTTCTACAGTCCAGGTCCTGCTGGTAGAACTCGGGCTATAAGGTTTGGCAGCAAGCACCCTCTCCGGCTGGGCCATCTCTCTGGATCGAAGTTTCTGATGGTCAAAAACCACTGTCTTCTTTTATTTTATTATCAGAAAAGGAGGAAGGAAATTGATGAAGGGAGAGAAAAGGGAAGAAATGATGCTCTCAAGCATCAGAAAAAAGAAAGCTAACCAGGCAGACAGCAACATCCCTAACTGTGAATGCCAAGACAAGTCCTCAGCTTACACTTCTTGCTCTTGCGAACAGAGAGCATCCAGAATGCAGCAGTCAAGAGTGGAGACATGAAATAGCCAGTCTCCTCCAGTTCTGCTGGACCTCACCAGAAGTCACTTCAACCCACTATTCTCACAAGTCAAAGGAACTGGCATGGCCTATTACGTACGTCAGCTTTCTATTGCTGTGGCCAGTTATCTGAGACACTCAATTTGCATAAAGCAAACGTTGATTCTGGTTCATTTATTTGGAGGACTTAGTCAATATTGTTCATCCCTGTGACCTTGGGCATGTGACAGGCCTGCAAATCATAGTGGGATCGTATGATAGAGAAAGCCTGCTCACCTCATGGAGATGAGGAAGCCAAAAGAGACAGGAAGGAGTCAGGGTCACAGCTGCATGTTCTCAATGACTTAACTTCCTCCTACTAAACCCCACCTCTTGAAGATCCCATATCTTCTCAACAACAGCATAGCCTGGAAACCCAGTCTTCAATATGTGTGCCTTTGGATAATATACATACCCAAGCTATTGCATTTCCCCATTCCCAGCTCTTTATAACTCAGCTGCAGCCAGGAGAGAAGTTCAATGCAGGCTGCGTAAGACCAGCCACTTTAAACCCATTCAAGTTAGCCTTCTAATTTTCTTTTCACCAGATTTTGTTCTTTCTTCTCAGGATATTATTGTCCCTTTGTGACAGAAGTACTATAGCCCTTTATAGATATGGCTGCAATCAACTTTTCTTAAATTGATTGTTGAACCTAAAGCATTTCTTCCAAACTCATGATGTTCCTTAAGGGAGAGAAAGGGAATGAAGGACAGAATTTCAGTCCTTGCCATGCTGGCTGTGGTGCTCGTTCTAAACCCTAACTGAGCATGGGACTTACCTGAGCACCATGACACTCACTCGCACACCATGCCTCAAAAGCACAGGTGTGCAGCCATAGCCGAGACTCTCCCAAGACAGTTGATGGGCTAGTGACTAAGCAGAAGGCAGCAAATGGAAGGGAGGGTTTTGACCCAGACCTAGTACCCTATAGAGCTGGTTCATCTATAATTACATAATCTGTACTAGTGTCCTCTCCATCAGCCTGCATATCCATGCGGCTACCTTCCTTGCCGTCAAGGTAGAGTTAAGACACCTTGCCTGGCATCCCCTCACTAATGCAGGATGAGTGAGAGGCAGAAAGAATAAATAACATCACAGAGGCTGTGGCTGCATCCTTGCTATTAATAGAAGCTGTTTACACTGAAGTGGAAGCGCTTTTTAATGGCCTCGGCGTATGTGCAGAATGGTGTTAAATCAGTGGAAGATTGAGAAAATATTAGGGGAAATGTGCAGCTACTCTCATTATTAATCTGTAGAGGGTCTTTAATAGAGCAGCAAAGGAGAATATTTTTGACTACCTGTTAAGCCAATCAAAATAATGAGAAAGAAAGAAAATATCACCATCTCCGGAGACAATTACTAAATGGGCATTTCACAGTGAAAATTCTATCACAGATAAACCCAAACAAAAACCCTATTTTAACAAAGGATATGCCCTGCTGTTAAAAACACTATTAGACAAAAAACAAAAGTATAATGACTCACGTGGATGGGAGGTTTATCAGCTAATGACTAGATACAACAGGTTCCTTGATTTAAAGTTGAATTAGTAGTGTGTTTTATTACTAATTTTATAAATTGAAAGTTGGGGATGGAAATCAACAAGAAAACAAAACCTACTCCAACAGAAAAGAGAGTGAAGAAGTTAGTGACTTAGATCCATATTTATTCAGGAAAGTTCTCAGATCCCAGGGGATGATAAAATGAGTGTTGAAAGAATCGTAAAAGGCAGATGATGTGTTTTCTCCCCGGATTGCCGTTGGGTTGTGGTTACAAGGAGAGGTAAAGATAGTGGAGGCTAGAAAATGTGGGGAAGGGCTTAACCTTGCTGAAAAGGATCTTGTAAACAAGGCAGAGACTTTTATTTTTAAATGGCTGCCCCGCTTTGCATGCATTTGTGTTTTGTTAACATTAAAGACCAGATACTCAAAGCCAAGGAAACCAGAAAACGTAATTAGACTGACAACTAGAGTTAGGGATGGGTGGGCAGGGAAAGACCTTAGGGTGTGGTGGGTGTGGTGGGTGGGGGGGGAAGTGTTTTATTTTCTGTTCATAAGCCTGTAGCTAAGAGCCAGGTAGAGAAGAGCACCCTTATTCTGCAGCTGGAGACATATTCCTCAGGTTTGTGGAGCCCAAGTGAACTTGGGAAACGCCAGTGTCTCCACAGTGAACAATTAGGAAAATAGACTACATGACAGGTTTGGATGACCCCAAGGAAAGCCTCGCTGGAATATTGACCTGCAAAAAGACACAGAGGAGGGGGGGAGGGAGGGAGAGGGGGGAGGGGAGAGAGAGAGAGAGAGAGAGAGAGAGAGAGAGAGAGAGAGAGAGAGAGAGAGGGAGGGAGGGAGGGAGGGAGGGAGGGAGGGAGGGAGGGAGAGAAACAGCTGTGGTAAATGAGTCTTCGTTATGGTCCAACTGGCTCAGGAGCCCACGTGTCAGAAAACATCCCCACCTCGACCAGGACAACAAACATGGAACCAAAGAAGGCAAGTTCACCTTCAGCTCAGGCCTTCCTCCAGCTGTTTGGACAAGCTTGTGGCATGTTGTTGTGTCTGTTAAATATAATCGAGAGCGGCTTGCTCTAGGGTAAATGAAGGATTTGATTAACGGGAGTGTTTCTTCTCCTTTCTTCTTTTTTGTTTTTGTTCAGCCTTATCCAGTTTTTTTGGCTGGGGGGGGGGGTTGTTTTGTTTGCTTTTAACTGTTGTTTAAATGTTGTCATGTTCTAGGGCAATTTCCAGTTTCTGTTATAGACAACCAAATGCTACAGGCGCGTAGGCATGTTTATGGTATGTGTGTGGTTTGTCTGTGCACATGTGTATGTGCGTGCGTGCGTGCATGCGTGCGTGCGTGCGTGCGTGTGTGTGTGTGTGTGTGTGTGTGTGTTCTAGGATGAAGAAGGTATGGAGAAGGAGTGTACCCCAGAGCGTCTTATTTTAGTATCCTAACCCAAATAGCTCATCAAACCAAAACTGAAGTGGACTATGAAAAACTCTGAAGAAATGTCAAGTGGCCTGTTCCCCAGGGCCCCGCTGGCATCTGCACTAGGCAGCTATAGCTTCTTTGTTAACAAGTACATCCTTCCATTGTTCTCCGTGGCTTTTGACGTGTTCCGCTTATATACCACTCTGAATGCTATGGAGGGGAAACTGGGAAAGAGCAGGTGTGGCATCCGCCGGTCATCTTTCACAAACCACAAATCCCCAAAAGAGGGTGGGATTTGTGAACAAATGCATGTATAGAGCCCCAGCCAGGGAGGGGAAAAGGCTGCTACCACTGTGATCCCGTCAGGCCCAAGGAAAGGAGAGAGAAAGACAGCAGAAAGATGCTGCTCCCCCTTGAGAACAAATGATCCTGGCTGACACCAAACTTTATCTGAAGAGCTTAAAAATAAAAAAATAAAAAAATAGGGCTAGGAGCACCAGTGACACAGTTCATTAGCATGTGATGGTCTTTGTATAAAAAGAGCGTGACTGTCAATGCCATTGGAACTTGGAGGGAGCTTCTAGCTACTGAGATCCCAAAGAGGATGTGCTGTGCTTTCTTTACACTTCGTGCATTCGGTTGTGCAGCTGATAGATCTGTGGAAGACGCTGGGCCTCGAACACAGCACACATTCAGAAAGCAAAAGCACCATTTGGTGGCATGTAGATGCAATGGAAGAGAATCTGTCCCCTTTCTCCTCTGTGACTCCATTGATCATCATTCTCAGTATGTGCCTTGTGGCGTGTGTGTGTGTGTGTGTGTGTGTGTGTGTCCTCTCTTTGTCCTTCTGTCTCCTCTCTCTTTCT
This sequence comes from Acomys minous, assembly GCF_964271855.1. Taxonomy (NCBI): domain Eukaryota; kingdom Metazoa; phylum Chordata; class Mammalia; order Rodentia; family Muridae; genus Acomys; species Acomys minous. The sequence goes on along the minus strand of NC_140490.1, from coordinate 53,741,915 downwards.
CTGTCTCTTTGTCCCTCTCTCTGTCTCTCTCTCTCTCTCTCTCTCTATTTTGTGCCTTTGACTCAGAGTCCCTGGCTGAATTCCAAGTGGCAACCTGCCTCAGATTCCTAGGCTGCCCCCACAGTACCTGACATCCCAATACTTATACTTTCTCATTCCCAAAATTATACCCATCCCCAGTTATTTCCACAGAATGGACCCATTACTACAGCTCTTACCTACCTCAGTACTGGACCTCTGTTGTATAGGATTGCCTGTCATAAGCATTCCCAGGCTTAGAAGCCTCCCTTCTCTTTCGGTGTCTTTGAAAGATAGTGCCAACACTCTTTCTAATGTTTGTGGCAGCTCCAGTGCCTGCCCAAACACTTAAGTAGCCTCCCCCTGACATGCAGCAGGTTGTCACTTGCCTTTTGCAATAGCCAGTGCATTTCTGCAACCCTCTGTTTAGGCAATCCACCTACCCCCACCTACAATGGATCTCCCCCTTCTTCCTCTTCAGCTTTCACTCTTCCTATGCTTTAGAGTCAAGTCCCACCTTCTCCTGGTTCCCTTTTTGTCCAGACAGGACTCTCAGAACTCCAGAGGCTGAGGACTATGGGTCTCACGGGGCCACCAGTCTGGGTTTTTTTTTTTCCTGTCGTTTTTGCCTTCTTCCGTTAATCTTAGTCCCACAGTCAATCCATGCCTGTACTCACTGATCATCTACTGACTGCCTAGCGTGCTCCAGGAACCCAGCACTGAGACTCTACTGTCAAAATGCTCTTGATCATAGAGAAGAAAAAAAACGCCTGGGTCAATAAGCAGATTCCCACTGTGTGGTTCTTTCTGAAGGGTTGGGGCATAGGTCTCTGAGGCTAGTGGTGGCTTTTGTTTTGTGGCTCCATTAAGCTGACTATGCTTGCACCAGGCTTGCTTGCTTGGTTGGTTGGTTGGTTAGTTTTGGTTTTGGGAGGTTTTTTGTTTGTTTGTTTTTTAAAGTCTTGCTCCATGTCCCTGAATGTGCCAATAGCAGATTAAGGCTGGAAATTATCTAGATGATCTTTGAATTTCTTCAGTCTTCCAGGAAAAAGATTTGGGGCCAGAGTAACTTCCCCACAGAATATCTCTGGAAGCCAAAACAAATATTGAATTGCCTCACACACAAAAAAAAAGTGTTTAATGAATGGTATGAGAACAAAACTTTTCCATGTGTATTTTTTTTTCTACTTTTGAATTTTATGCCATTTTCGTGAATGACTCTTTGAAAATAAATGCTGCCAAGCATGGTGATAGATATCATTCATCCAAACACTCAAAAGCTGAGGCAGGTGGATCTCTGTGTGTCTCAGGCCAGCCTGGCATAAATAGAAAGTCCCAAAGCTAACAGAGAGACCCTGTCTCCAAAAAGAGGAGGAGGAAAACAGGGAGGGAGGGGAGAGGAGGGAGGAAGGGAGGGAAGGAGGGAGGGAGGGAGGGAGGGAGGGAGGGAGGGAGGAAATAAGGGAACTCCTGTATTCACTACAGTTTCAATGACTCAGTGGGACAAAGCTGAATTTCCTAGATTTCTCTGTCTGTCTCCTGGAGAATGGATGGTAAAAGTGATGATTTAGAAAGTCTTTAATGCCAGGCAGTGGTGCACGCCTGTAATCCCAGCTGTCTGAGAGGCAGAAGCAGGTGGACCTCTGTGAGTTTGAGGCCAGCCTCATCTACACAGTGAGTCCAGGACATCCAGGCCTACACAGAGAAACCCCGTCTTAAAAAAAAAAACAGATTGAAAGAAAGAAAGGGGGAGGGAGGGAGGAAGGAAAGAAGGAAGGAAGGAAGTCTTTAATGTGGACAGAGATGAGGAAAACTACAGGAAGCATGCAGAGCGAGTATAATGCACAATAAAATCACAGCAGTTCCTGGGCTGGGGAGATGGCTCCATCAGCAAGGTATTTGCCACATGAGCACGATGACGTGAGTTCACATCCCTAGCTCCCACACACACTCACACTTACACACACAAACACACACACATATATATATATACTCTTGGCTACCTCTTGTGTCTGATGGATTTATTTTGTTTCTCAATATTCCTACATTAAGTCCAGAAGAGGTCACTGGGAAAGAAAAAAAAAAAAAGAGTAATTCAGGCTTGATTTGGCTATCTCTGGTTCTGACCCAGGTACTTTCCTGGTAGACAAGGAAGTAAGCAACAGCAGGCTGTGGAAGATCCTGCAGGGCTTATATGACCTTTGCTCAGCCCATCTGTTCCACTGTGTCTATAGCAGAGCTCCCCAGAGTCAGCCTGAACTGTAGACTGAGCCCTACTCCACACTATTCCTCCACATCCCATTTGGTCTTCCACCTTGTCATCTCGTGACGAACGGGCTGCTTATAGGCACTGAGGCTGGGTTCCGGGGTCAGCTGACAAGCACTCAGAGAAATGGCATATGAGATAGCAGCCTTTCCCCCTGCATACCTGCTGTGATTTGAATGAAGTCTGTTCTCTCCAAATGTGTGTTGACATGTGATTGCCACTGTAGTAGAACTGGAAGGCAGGCCCTGAAAGGGGTAGTAAGCTAAGAAATCTTGTTCTCACAGGACTAGATCAGTTACCACAAGAGCTGGTTGTTCTTTGTGTGTTGGCTCTTTGTGCAATGAACTGAGGAAGTAAAAGATAGTCACCAACAGCACAATGCCAATGCCTATAATATCCACATGAAAAAGCAAATTTATTTCCTTTTAGATCCCCTCAGGTGCATGTATTCTGACAGAGGGAGGCAGGACAATAAGTAATGTTACTTTGATAAGAAAGAAATATATTCTCAAATGAGTGTCCTTTCTGTAAACACGTCTCAGAGCAGAAGCTTTGTAGAGGAAACCCCCCATTTCCCACCAAGCACCACAGGCTCCAACTCAATCAACCTCAAGTTCACAACCTTGGAGAAGTTCATGTGAGCAAAGACCAGGTAAGACTCGATTGAACTCCTGTTAGCTATCTCTTTCCCTCTCGCCCTGTGTGCAGCTCACACTTAGCCAATTTGTGGTGTTTCCACTGGCAGGCCTGGAAACTATTAAAAACAGACATGCAGGCTGAGGTCCAAACAACTGGATGAAGCATCTCCAGGCAAGTCATAAACACATCCGTGTGCTTAGCGCTCATACTCCCTTTAGGGGTCTTTGTTAGACTCCTTGTCACACCAAGTGCACAGACCCCCAAATGACTGGATTTGCGTGCTCTCTGGAGTCTTGTAGAATCCACCTTAGCTGATTCAGAAATGTCTGCTGAGCTGCTGAGGCCTTCCAAAAGATGACAGTGAGGACACACACTCGCTGTTGGCTTGTGTATGTTCCTACCATGGAAACACTGGGTCCAACTTTGCTTCCTCCAGTCTATGCTCAGTTATTAGGTAAAGAGAGAGACAAAGGTGAACCAATGTGTTGAACTGTGTCTTACCACATACCTTACCTCATCTCTAGCTGCCTTCAAATACCTAATACACAGTGCACATGCTCTGTTAGCAATGGTATACTCTCCCACTTAGACAACATTGAGAAGGAAAATTGCCTACGCATGTTTAGGATACATATAACTCTTCCCTATCCACAGTTGGCTAAGTTTAAGATGCAAACCCACAAGTACAGAGGGTTGGCTGTGCCTACCGAGCGGGAGAAAGACTTCCCTGTGCCCATTGTCTCCAGGAACCTTCCTGCTATGAAGGGTTCCGTCTCTTCCCTACAGAACCAGATCTGAGGTGAAGAATGGGAAAGGAAATCCACAGGAGCAGGGTTTTAAGGCTCCAGTGTGTGTGTTTGGCTTGTTGGAAGCAAGGTTTCTTCCGGAGTTGCCATGTGTCTAGGGAAAAGACAACCTGAGTGAGAAGACGGCCCGCTCTTTCACAGGAAGCGCTGCGTAGTCAGAGATGAGCCCAGCCTGTCTACTGCCATGCAACCCTGAACACTTCTAAGCTCATCACTTCTTTTCTATGAGCCTCAAAAGTTCCATAGTTTAACAGCTTTATGACCAGGAAGCAGAAAATAAGACCATCAACTCCAAAAGAGAAGACAGGACCATGCCTCTTCACCTACATGTGCTTTCTCTGGGCTTCCTTCCTTCCTTTCCTCCCTCCACACCCCCCCTTTCTTTCTTTCTTTCTTTCTTTCTTTCTTTCTTGTTGTTTGTCTTCTGTTTTTTTAGAAAGGATTTTTCTGTGTAGCCCTGGCTGTCCTGAACTCACTCTGCAGACCAGGCTGGCCTTGAACTCACAGGGATCTGCTTGCCTCTGCCTCCCAAGTGCTAGGATTAATGGTGTGCACCACCATGCCCGGGGGCCTCAAGATTTTCTTTTAATTTCTGTCATTTTGTTGAAATATGTGGTTTGTTACTGACTATGATCTCCATACCTTTAAGATAGATCTAGAATTTTCTTTGCTGAGGTTAAGATTATGTTCACACACCATCTGAAATAAAGTATTATAGATATATACAAAGAAATTTTCTGTGGTTATTTAATAAGCTAAAAAAATAAGAAAATTATATAAACCAATAATTGAAACACTGTAAAGGAGAGAGTAGCTAAGGAAACACACAGTCTTAGATATAGGGCAAAAGTATAAAATATTTACTGACTGATTTTATGAAAATGAAAGCAATAGGTCATGTGACATAGTAAGCCACTGTGCTCTGGGCACTTTGATTCCACACTTTCTTGTCACCTTGTCTTCCCTGCCTCACCATTCCTGAAAGTTCATCAAAACCTCAGCACACTCTACCTTCTGGAATGTCAGGGTTATATCAAAACACAAGGGAAAGGCGGTCAATCAACTCAGGTCTTGAATCTCAGAACTCAGGAACTCACTCATGGCAGAGATCATCGTTCTGCCTTCGAGAGCCAGGGATTTGCATTTCAGTGGACTGGGCCTACTGAAGCACAGGGAGTTTGTGAGGTAACAATAGGTTGCAAGGCGTGCAGCTGAACTGAAACCAGCAGTGTTCACCCAAGTAGAGAGTTAGGAAAGATTGGGAGTAAAGTCAGCAGCTGGTGTGAGTCTGTAAGAGAGTTCTGGTCGTCAGTCACATGACTATCCCTCGGGGCAAGTTCTGGAGAGAGAGGAATTGATAGAAGGTTCCAGACGGGACTCAGAGCTGGAGAGGAACCTAGGAAGGTAACCTAAGAAGTCGCCTTTACTTGAGAGCCTTGGCCCCCAAAGACAGTGGGGAGCCTCTGAAAGCTGCCCCACATCCCTCCTCCTTCCACGAGGAAGGTGAAGGGCCAACAAAGCCCCAAAGCCAAAAGATCCTCAGAATTACACGACTTGCATTCAGAGTGTGTACACCACAAGGAGGAAGCATGGCGTGATCGTGTCACTAAGGGGGAGTGCCAGTGAGTGCACTGGGACAGGAAATGGTATGTTTTCTTCTCTTCATCACTAGTAATAAGTAGATGGTTCTCCTCTACATCTCAAAGATAGCCTCCAGTAATTTACCCCTGACTCAGTTTTAGGCCCAGTCATTGTAGATCAGGATTTAATGGAAGAATTACGTGGAGGATTGCTTTCACTTTCAGAGTTATATGTCCTGGAAACTCAAGTTCTTGGCGAATTAAACTTGCATACTTCCTATACACGTTAATAGGAAAATAATCTAATAAAGACTATTAAAAAAATCACTAATATCCTCTTCAACTAGGATGGGTTACTCTAAGGACTTGCTTAAGAAATAAGCTTGGGGACTCGAGAGATGGCTCAGTAGTTTAAGACACATATTGCTCCTGCAGAGGACCAAAGCTTGATTCTCAGCATCCATGTCAGGTGGTTCAGAACTACCTGTAAATCCCGCTCTAGGGGATCTGATGCCTCTGACCTCTATGGGCTCAGGGACTCAAGAGCACATACCCACACATATGTACGTAACCAAGAATAATAGGGATTTTTTTTTGTATCTTGATAAAATGTAAGTACTCATGTAGTCATTGCTAGATTATTGTTTAGTCAAGTCATTATCAATATAAAATAATTCTCTTGGGAAATGGAAATGTGGAAAGTAGAAGAAATGAGAAATAACAAGGATCTTAGTATAGGAGACTTACTTCTAAATTAAATTGGAGTGGGGTATCAGCAATAGCACTGAATCAAAAGATCTAGGAGGCAACCACTGCCATTACATTACCTACCAGGAAGAAAATGAAAGAAATATGTCTGGGTGGCAGAGATCAGACACTCAGTGGAAGAACTGAATATGAAATTCAACAAAAATCTGGCTGGAAACGTCTAAGAAGAGTGATGGGCACACTAGTGGATTTGACCTCTGAGATCAAAAGAACCCTTAAAAAGAATTAGAACAGCCAGCCCCCCCACACACACACCCCAAATTGGCAAATGCTACATCTACAGATTCGGGCACAGCTGGTTGAAAATATTTAAGATAAAATTAAAGACCCAAAAAGGTGACGCCTGCTCTTTAGCCAAGTGCGATGGTGCACACCTGCAAAACTCAGCCCTCAGGGGGCTAAAAATACAAGAATCATGAATTCCATGCCAGCCTGAGCTATATAGCAAGCCTCTATCTACAATTTAAGTCAAATAAAATATCCAAGAACAAGATGGCTCAGTGGGTAAGGCACTTATCAGCAAGCCTAACAAATTGAGGTCAATACTCAGGACCCACATGGTAGAAGGAAACAATCAACTCTCAAAGTTATCCTCTGACTTCCTTTCACTGTGGCATACAGGTGCTTGCACACAAATTAATCAATTAATTAATAGTAAAAAATTAATCTATATATATATAGAGATTAGTATATATATTCTTTATTTTCCTATGCATGCACATGGACACACACACACACACACCAATCAATCAATAAGTAAACAGTAATAAAAAGTTAAGCTAGCTATATTAACAGATATAGTCTTCATTCTTCCCTAAATTATCCAGTAGAGCAACACTTTTGTGTCTGTATTGTAGTAGATGTTATAATAATTTAAGTATGTAGGAAGTTTGTATGCCTGTTACACCATTCTGTAAAAGGGACTTAGGCAGCGTGGTTTCAATATCATCAGGAAACCCCAGAGACCTAGGAATTCCACATAGAAAAGGTTCAGATAGTGAAAAGGAAGAAGAAGGCTTGTTTGAGGCAGTAGTAAGACCCCAAGAGCAGATAACCCTGGAAACAGGAAGTGAGGAAAACTGGAATACACCCTCCAAACCCAGCTTGTTCCATTTGCATTCCTCGCCAAGTTTACAGGTCACTCAGCTACGCAATGTCATGAGGCTCACTCTAGCTTGACTGCAGAGAGCCCTCTGACGTGTGGTGCCAGTGACGACAATTGCCTAAGCTGGTTTTCAGGAATTCAGAGGCTGCTTTGCGTATAATGCTAATCAGTGTTAATTACCGGCCTCTTCACATGGGTCTGCACAAGGACATGGCAGGTGAGCTCGGCACGTCAGAGCAGAAGCCACTGCAGATCTCGCTACGGCCACCACCTTCTGAACCCATGAAAAACCATGAGGGCTGTCCACACACCTGTGCACCTTAGTTCACTTTCCCCTACTTCTAGAAAACAAAACAAAATGACCCAGGGCCTCAGGTGGATTTGCAGCAAAATTCTACCAGACTTTTAAAGAATAACTACAAACCATACTTCTTAAATTATTCAAAACTATAGAAACAAAAAGGGCAGTTCCAAATTTCTTCTATGAAGCCAGTATTACTTTAATGCCAAAACCAGGTAAAGACTCAACAAAACAATGACACTACCCACCAACATTCCTGATGAAGTAGATGCAACCCCCTCAACAAAGGCTGAATGCAGATATATGCCAAACAGATCATCCACTGCAATCAAGTTGACTTTGTCCCAGAGATACAGAAATGGTTCAATATATATATTTAAGTCCATAAAGGTAATGAATCATATATGTGAGCTTAAAGACAAAAATTGCATGATCATCTCAAAAGATGCAGGGGGGAAAAACTTTGATAAAACCCAGCCTATTTTCATAACAAACGTCCTAGGGGAAACAGGACTGGAGAGAATATAGCTCAACATGATAAAGGCATCTGTGACAACCTACAGCCAACATCATCCCAGGTGGATAAAAGCTGAAACGATTCCACTGAAATAAGTAATGAGACAGGGTCGGCGCATCCCCACTCTTTTTCAATATAGTGTTGAAGCCTGAGCTAAAGCACAAAGACAAGAGAAGAAACTTGAGAACGGATGTTAGTGGGGGAAAAGTCAAAGATTCCTAGTTGCAGATGATGTGACATTGTGCATAAGAGATATCGAAGATTCCACTGACATCTTTCTAGAAATGGTCAATATTTCCAGCTAAGTAGAAGAACACAGAATCAGCCTCCAAATTTAGTAGCTTTTTCTACATATCAATAACAAACATGCTGAAAAGAAAACATAACAGCCTCAAAAAAAATTGTCTGGGAATAAACTGAGCCAAGGATATGGGAAATCGCTACCATGGAAACCTAAAAATTGTAAAGAGGGGCTAGAGAGATGGGTCAGCTATGATTAAGAGCAGTTGCTGCTCTTCCAGAGGATCCAGGTTTGATTCCCAGTACCCACATGGCAGCTCACAATCATCTACAACTCCAGTTCCAGGAAACTTGATGACCTCTTCTGGCCTCTACAGACATCAGGTACATACATGATGCCCATAAATACACATAAGTAAAACACTCATACACATTAAATAAATGAAGGAATAAATAAATAAATAAATAAATAAATAAATAATATTTCTGAAGGAAAAGACTGAGGACAACACTTGAAGATAGAAGAATGATCAAAATTTGGTAGAATTAATATGTAAAAAATGAACATCTACCAAAAGCAGTTTATAGGTTCAATTCAATCCCAATCAAAATCCCCGTGATACTATTCACAAAAATATAAATAGGGATCCTAAAACTCATATAGAAGCACAAAAGACCCCAGATAAGAACAGTATTAGAAGGACTACCATTCCAGATCTCAAGCTATATTATAGAGCTACAGTAATAAAAACAGCATACCATTGGCACAAAACAGACATGCAGATCGATGGAACAAAAGACAAGATCCATACTCCAGTCACATAATTACAGCCACCGGATATTTGACAAAGATGTCAAAAATGCACACTGAAGGAAGGACAACATCTGCAACAAATGGTACTGGAAAAACTGGATGTCCACACATAGAAGAAGAGAATTAAAACTGTCACCCTGCACAAAAACCAACTCCACATGGATCAAAGACTTCAATGTGAAGCCTGAAATTTCAAAACTGCTAGAAGAAATCATATATAGTCCTCTACTTTATTTGTTTGTTCGTTTGTTTGTTGGTTTGTTTTTCGAGACAGGGTTTCTCTGTGTAGCCCTGGCTGTCCTGGACTCACTTTGTAGACCAGCCTGGCCTCGAACTCACAGAAATCCACCTGCCTCTGCCTCCCAAGTGCTGGAATTAAAGGCATGCACCACCATGCCCGGCCTGTCCTCTACTTTAAAGTATTCAAATTAATAAAAGAACTTTCTTAACAGGACTCCAATTATCCAGAAATTTAGGGCAACAATTGATAAATCAGACCTAACAAAACTAACAAGCTCTGAACACCAAAGGAAACAATTGATCAAGTAAAAAGTAGGAGAGCAAGTTTGTACATTATACAACTAAGAGAGGATTACTATCCACAATATGCAAAGAACTAAAAAAAGAAAAAACGAAGAAAGAAACAAAGCATCAAGAAAACAAATGACCCAATTTATAATTCTTAATGAGCTATAGTTTTGAAAAAAGAGTTCTCTAAAAAAGAAAGAAAAATGACAAAAAAAAAAAAACAGGGAAAATGTGCAACATCCTTAGTAATAATGGAAACGAGAATTAAAACTACTTTGAGATTTCGTCTTAACCCAATCAGAATGGCTAAGATTAAGAAAACAACTAAGGAGGGAACAAGGTAGGAGAGGAGCTCAGAGAGAAATGAGGGTGAAGATCAGACCTGGGGAGAGGACAGAGGGCCTGCAGAGAGAAGAGAAACTGTGGGTGGAGGCATCTCCATGACAACCTGGAAACCTAGGGCAGGGTATGTTTCTGGGGGTGACTATAGCTGAAACTCCTAGAAGCAGGGGTAATGGAGACTGAAGAGGACACCCTCTAACTGGACAGGACTCCTAGTGGAGCGAGGGGAACACCAACCCACCCATAGAAACTTCAACCCAAAATTTACCCTGCCTACAAGATGTGCAGGCATAAAAATAGAGCAGAGATTGAGGGAAGGCCCAACCAATGCCTGGCCCAACCTGAGACCCACCGCACAGGAGAAAGCCAACCACTGACACTCTCAACGATAGTCTTCGAAACTCAAGCTGTCCTCTGAGAGGCTCCATCCAGCAGAAGACTGAAGGAAAGGCTAAGATAGCCAAACATTAAGCAAAGTGTAGGGAGTCTTGTGGGAAAATGGGGGAAGGATAAAAGGACTTGGGAGTCAAGGAACTCCACAAGAAGACTCACAGAGCCAACTAACCAGGGCCCAGAGGGGACTTGCAGATCCCTGAGTTCAAGGCCAACCTGGTCTACAGAGTGAGTTCCAAGACAGCCAAAGCTACACCAAGAAACCCTGTCTTGGGGAAAAATAAAATGAAATCGTGAAACTCAGGTGAACAGATAAAATTGGGAAATATACTAAATGAGATAATGCAGACCCAGAAACACAAAAGTCCTATGTTCTTTCCTATTTGTGACTGTTAGCTCTGAATCTTTAAGTTAGTAGAGTAGTAGTAGTTAGGTTAGCAGTACAATCTTTAGGAATCTTTAACTAGTAGAAAGAGTTCAGGTACTATGAAAGGAAAAGGGGCATGCAATGACTGGGGAAGGGAAGGGAGGGTCACACAGAGGAAGGGATGGGGAGGGGAAAATAACACTGAGAATGTTTGGAAAAGCCATAGGGAGACATTATTTTAAAGAGTAATTGAAATCCCCATATTGCCTGTAGTTCAAATGGACTTCTGCCACATGGGATGATAATGCACCCCACAAGAGGCATAGACTATCTAACAAAAATCCAGTGTCTGGCATGGGAAACCTCCCTTTGAGCTGTTAATCGTGGGATTCCAAGAGACTCCCAGAACAATATGGGCTGCTGCTCTTGCTCTTGGTTGCCAGCCAGAAGTTGAACATAAGTCTCTATTGCTGAAGGCATCATGCATTTCAGATGCAAGACTTGGAGAAGATACCATATACTTCAGATATAGGATGTGGAGAATTCAAACTGCATCTGGTCTCCAAGCCTCCTTCCTAGGACTAGCTTCATAAACCAGAAAGTATTATGCAAGTTTCCAAGGGAGGGAGGCAAAGGATAGTCCTACCTAACTATGATACCTATGGGCCACAACAGTGACCAGAAAGGCTTAAGGGTACAATACTGGAACTTATATTTTGACTTTAATCATCAGCTGTCTAGTTGAACTTAAGGAATTCTCAACAGGCTAGAAATCATGCCTGGTATTGGAAACCTAGCATATTAACTACTCATGGGGAACCCACTACCACCACATTACTAAACCAGCCTACTTCCTAACTGCATTCTAACTACTTATCCTTACACTCACAGAAAATTGTAGCTCTCACACCTTATCAAAGTAACTTTTCTTTACAACAAATGGAGACCATTTCAGAAAACCACAACTGGTCAAAATGCAAAGAACGCTTGTTTGTGGGCTACCCATCCCCAGTGGATAAATCTACAACACGTTTCCTTCACCTAGGGCCCAGGGAGCATCACTGAAGAAGGGGCAGAAAGATTGTTAGAGCCAGACAACCAGGAAATGTGCTATGAGATGAAAGCTCCTAGAAAAGAGAAAAGCTTCATCCATGATACCTCAGCAATATGGCTGACTAAACAAGGACAACACCGACAGACATGTTAACATCCTGAAAGTTCCAGAACTTCTCCAGACAGCACCATCAGACAGAGCCCAAATACAGGAGCCTATAAGGGACATTTTTTGTTCAAACCACCACATTGTCCCCATAGATTCCATGGGCTCATGACCATATCATAACACAAAAATAATATTTGACCCAACTTCAAAGGCCCACGTAGTATTTGGTAGCCTCAACACTGTGCAGCACTCCAAAGTCCACTATCTTCTGAGATGCAAGGCAAACTCTTAACTGTAAACCCTTGTATCATCAAAGACAAATTACATATTTCCAACATGTGATGGCAAGAATACGGCAAGAATATACATTTTTCATTCCAAAAGGGGAGAGTGGGGGCACAGTGGGGAAATACTGGCACAAAGCAAGACCAAATTCCAGCAGAGTAAACTTGAAATCCTGTATCTCCATATCTGCTGTCTGGAATTTTAGTTTTAAAGGGCTTAGATGTCACGGGTCCTCCAGCATTGCTACCTACAGCATATATCTCCGGCGAGCTGGTTTTCCTCCTCATAACAATTCTCCTCTATAGATGTCCCACAGCTCTGGCATCTGTGGTATGTTGGGTCTTTGCTGCAACCCAACATCTATAGCTTTCACAAGGCCCCCCACAGCATCAAGGCCCCCCTTGAAGGGATTTCCCTGTTGCTCAGCAGCTCTCTGAAAGCATAGATGAAGAACCCAGGACCCTTCGTCTTTGCTTAGCTAAGCAGGGTCTTTCCCTGAGCTCACCCTTGCCTCATTCCAGTGCAATTCAGGAAGCCTCTCCTCAGTCGTGATCATCTCCTTAGCAATTATAGTGTAGCCTTAAGCTTTTTTTTTTCTCTCTCCAAATTGCACATTTTACATTTTCTCTTTCTTCTTGCTCTTTATCATAGAAACCATGCATAAGAGTAACCGCTAATAACCATTTCAAAGCCTCAACGTTAAACTATCTTGAAATTTCCTCTGCTGAAGAAATTATTCTGTTACTTTTTTAGTTCAGCCTCAAGCAAGTTCTTAGGACAAGGGCAGAAGGCAGCCAGATCCTCTGCCAAAGTAGCACAAGAATGCCCTCTATCTAGTTGCTAGCAGAGAGCCTGTTCCCCCTCAGGAACCTCTGGAGCTCAGTCTCTGCCGTCCACATTACTCTCAGAACTACCCTCTTGCAGGCTCCTGTTAGGAGAGTCTGTTGAGCACTGTTTATAACACTGAGTTTCAAATCACAACAAAGGGGTCAGGAAGAAGACTCCCCTGGTAAAAGTTTCAAAGTGTCTGCTGCACTGAGCCTGATGACCTGAGTTTAGACCCCAAATGCCATGGAAAGAACCAACTCCACAAAGCTGTCCTCTGACCTCCACTCCTATGAGGCACTTATAGGCCTATACTCACGGATACATAATGCATACACATACACACACACACACACACACACACACACACACACACACACACACACCATCACCACCACCACCACCACCACAACAACAACAACAACAACTAATAATAATAATAATAATAATAATAATAATAATAATAAATTTTTTCTTTAAAAAATAAAATCAGCAAAAAAACTTACATATCTTATTCACCACTGTACTAGAGAAGGGCCTCCCAGTATAGACATAGAGTCAAACAGAAACTGATTCAAACATAACATGAATTAGGAAAAAAAATGCCACTGTCTTTCTCTTTAGTAATCACCACAGAATGTGTCATAAAAAGTGAGTACTAATATGCAGTAAAAGTGTTGGGTTCTTGATAGTTGAAAGGGTTCACAACATGCTATTCACACAGCAGCAATCATATTGAGGTTTTTAATTCCATCTAGCTATTTAGGGGGCACACACATGCTATGATGCAGGTGTGGAAGCAGGAGGACAAATTTCAGGACTTGGTTCTCTCCTTTCACCATGTGGGTCTCAAGGATTGAGTTCAGGTCACCGGGTTTGGCAGCAAAGCACCTTTCCCTACTGTATTAGTCAGGGTTCGCAGGAGTAACAGAGCTTAGAGAATGAATATATATATATATATATATATATATATATATATATATATATATATATATATATATATATATATAGAGAGAGAGAGAGAGAGAGAGAGAGAGAGAGAGAGAGAGAGAGAGAGAGAGAGAAAGGGGATTTATTAGAAAGACTTACAGTCTGTGGTCCAGCTAATCCAACAATAGCTGCCTATGAATGGAAAGTCCAAGAATCCAGTAGTTGTTCAGTCCGCAAGGTTGGTGTCTCACTTGGTCTTCAGTGTACACTGGAATCTCAAAGAAGTGGGCTCTAATACCAGTGAACAAACGGACTCGCTAGTGAGGCGAAAACAGGCAGACAAAAGAAAAAAACTTCCTTCTCCCATGTCCTTATATAGGCTTCTAGCAAAAGGTGTTGCCCAGATTAAAGGCAGGTTTTCCCCATCTCAAAAGATCTAGATTAAGGGCATGTCTTCTCACCTCAAGGATTCAGACTAGAAGTGGATTTTCCCATCCGTCTTAGTTAGGGTTTTCTATTGCTGCAATAAAACACCATGACCAAAAGGCAAGTTGGAAAAGAAAGGGTTTATTTGGCTTGTACTTCTACATTGCTGTTCATCACCAAAGGAAGTCAGGACAGGAACTCAAACAGGGCAGGAACCTGGGAGCAGGAGCTGATGCTGAGGCCATGGAGGGGTGCTGCTTCTTGGCTTATTCATGGCTTACTTAGGACGATTTCTTATAGAAGCCGATACCTCCAGCTCAGGGATGGCATTATCCACATTGTGCTGGGCCCTCTCCATTGATCACTGACTGATTGAGAAAATGCCTTACAGCTGGGTCTCATGGAGGTGTTTCCTTAACTGAGGCTCCTTCTTCTCTGATGACTGTAGATAGTTAGCACAAAACTAGCCAGTAAACCATCTGAAAGATCCAGATTAGAAAAGAATCTTCCCATTTTAAATTAAATTAAAAATTCCTCAAAGGTGTGCACCATTGGGAGTTTTTAGATAAATTCGGGTATAGTAAAGTTGTCAACAAAAACAGCCATCACACCTACTGAGCCACATTGCCAGGCCAAGGATAATTTTAAATGATACGATTTATAACAGCAAAAATCATGAAGAAAGGTAAATTGAATGAGAGAGGCAATAAATGCCTCAAAGGCTACACTTAGGGGAGTAATGGGGTTACTTGTATAGATAAAAGTCTGTGGTCAAGGGAGGTGGTTGAGTTTAGGGTTTCAGAGGGAAAGTCACCCCAAGAGATGATGCTGTTGTATAAGCATTGCCACATAAACCATCCAGACGCCAATCTTAGTCAGATACGGATGGTTTCTTGAATGCAACACCCCAAGACTGACCGTGGCCAGGGACACGGTGAACTCAGGAGCCAAACTGTGATTCTGGCTTGTTTTTAAGGCAGGCTTTACATAAGAAAACCCATAACCAGGTAACTACCAGGTAACCAGGTGGAAAGCAAGGGAAGGGCAGCATTACATCACTTTGACTAGCTTAAACACAAGAAGCATTGATTTTGTTCTGAGTACACTGTATCTAGGTAGCTAGACAAAGTATTTTAAACTGATTGGCTAGGATATAGGCTTGGGGACTTTCCAGTTTCCCACTGTGCCAGGAGAAGCAACTTAGCAGGGTACTGTGATTTTTGTTTAAGTAGAACATAAATCATTCACTCAAGCAGAATATTCAACAAGGATTGAACTGTAAGTAGAAGACTATTCAAGCTCCCAGGCAAGGAGAGCCTGAGAACATGAACTTAATTTCATCTTACGATCCAAATGGAGACTCAAAAATAAAATGGCTTCTGTTATGCTAAAGACAAAAAGAAAAACGGATATTAAAGAGGAGCCACAGTTTTAAACAGGTTACAACAACGACAGGGGTTAGAGGGTGGTATAGAAACAGGTGTCTGCCAGGGGACAGTCACCAGCAACTTTAAAGCTTCCTTGAATAACCAAATGTTTATTTATATCAATAAATGCAGGAAAACTACTTCTATGTCCATTGTGTTGTCACAAATAAGACATGTTTTATATGTACAGATGGAGGTACAGCCCCGCTAACCCATCCAAAATTGAAAATATGACAAGTAAAAAAATTTCACTTAATCCAGGTAACTCAAACACAGACCAGCTCACCCACACATTTTGCCAGCACATCAGCTGCCTCCACTGTGGCTGTGCAGCTAAGGAGGCTTGTGAGTCCCTGATGCTGCCGAGCCATAAGAAAAGAAGACAAGCCTCGCATTGCTAGCCTAGGAAAGGGTGAAATCCAAACATCACAGCACTCTGGCTTCTACACAATGCTTGTGTTTATCACCATGCACTCGAAAGTCAAAAAGTCCTCAAAGGATCTGCTATAAGGAGGACTACCCGCCTTTGTAGTATTGTAGCCTGGTTTGGGTGAGTCGTAGGCGGAGCGTGTACAAGAAACTGAACTGCCCTGTACTTGTTGGCATACCATCACTGTAACCAACACCTAAGATAATTAACTTAAAAGGCAAAAAGGTTTTCTTTGGCTCACAGTTCAGGAGGTCTCAGTCCACGGTCAGTTAGTTGCCTGAGGGCTTATGGCACAGTCATGGTGGAGACTGTATGCAGAGCAAAGCTGCAAAGCCAGTCACTTTGTGGCTAAATGCACAGTGGGAGGAGAAAGAGATAGAGACAGAGAATGAATCAGGATTCCTTTAAGGACATACCCCAATAATATAAGATCTTCCACCCGTTTCCACCTCTTAAAAGTTGCACCCCTCCCAGTAGCACCAAGTGGGAACCAGATCCTTTGCATGGGCCTTTAGGAACATAACAGAGGCAACCTGTAGCTATCCAATTCTGCAGTCACCTCATAGACACAACTCCAAGAATAGGAGAAAAATCAGAAATATTTAGTTTTAAATTCAGGGTATTGTGGGTTTTTTTTTTTTAAGTAGAACAGATATCAGTTATTCAAGCTGCCAGGCAGGTAGCTAGGAGTTTTGTTCTTTTTTTATTATTATTATTTATTTGTTCACTTTACATCCCTATCACAGCCCCATCTCTCCTCTCCTCCTGATCTCACTTTCCCATCCTCTTCCCCCTTTCCCCCTTCCCCTTCTCCTCAAAAAAGGGGAGTACCCCCCAAAACTCACCCAAGCATATCACGTCTCATCAGGACTAAGCACAACTTCTTCCAGGGAGGCCAGACAAGGCAGCCCAGCTAGGGAAAAGTGACACAAAAGCAGGCTACAGAGTCCATCTCTGGAACAGCCCCCACTCCACTTGATAGGGACTCACATGAAAATAAAGCTGCTCATCAGCTACAGATGTGTAGGGGACGTAGGTCCAGTCAATGCCTGGTCCTTGGTTGGTGTTTCAGTCTCTGTGAGCCCCCATGGGCCTATGTTAGTTGATTCTGTTGGTCTTTTGTGGAGTTCCTGTCCCCTTTGGGTCCCTCTGTCATTCCCCTCACTCTTCCACAAGAAGAGACAGTAATGTCAGTCTCAGCATCTGTTTCAATTTGCTGCTGAATAGAGCCTCTCAGAGGACTGTTAGGCCAGGCTCCTGTCTGAAAGCATTGCAGAGTATCGTTAATAGCGTCAGGGGTTGTCTCTCTCCCATGGGTTGGGTCTCAGGTCATCATCTTCACCTGCTGAGCCACCTTGTCTGCCCCAGAGTCACCATCTTTAAAACCAGCAACCGTGTAAAGCTACCATGTGTCTGTATGCATTGATGAACCATCCTGGATCACACTTACAAAATTGCTGCTTTGTCGTCAAATAAGCCAGCATCGATATGTTAATGTGAGAAAACGTAGCGTTCTCTGGTAACAGAAAAATCACTGATCATGGCCAAAAGATTGGCTTAAAATGTAAAAGGGGCCAGGAGGTTATAAATCACTTTGTGTTTTTACAGAGGCAGCAGAAGCAAGCACGTCTAACTGCTGCTTGTATTCTGCTGTGGTTGCCCAGATGACGCCCTTAACTATGTTAAGAAGCCATGGAGTGAAATAGCCTGCTTTTGAGTTCCTCAGTGAAGCTGAGTAGGTATTACCTCCTGGCTGATGACTAAGGCTCGGCTGGATGACAAAACGCAGCCCTCCCATTGGTGTGCATCTGACGCGCAATGTGTGCTGCGCCATAGCTAACTGGCACGGATTCTAATTTCAATGCTGTTATGTAGGCCTGATTCTCTATTAAAATTGGAAGTGTTAATTTGCCAGTAATCACTCCACTTTCTCCCATTGCCTCACTGAAAAGGACAGGCCCTTACTGCATGGATAAAACGTAGTAAGGCATTAGTGCTAGGCCATGATTTTAGACCTCCAGCTGTTTTACTGGTTGTGTAACTAAAAAATAAGATAATGTTATGCTGGGTAACCACGGCTTTTGTAGGCATTCACATTTTACAAATCGCTGCACAGTATGCAAACCATTATATTTTTAAATGCTTCAACCCAGCTGAGGAGCCTACCACTTCCATTATTAAAGCAGAGCTTGCTAGCCTGTGAAGTGGGACGCCTGTTGGACAGGGATGCTAGCAGGCTGAGTTTACCTTCCCAGTCCCCACGCGGCCCTCTTGGGAGCCCTCACTCCCGACCTTCAGCGATGCAGAGCAGGATCTGCCGAGGTTAGTGGTTTTGTTTTTAAATTTTACTTGATCTGTAAACCTACTGCTTATTCAAATAATGCAAACCAGAGAATCGGATACTGAGCAAGTGCGGTGGCAAGAAATAGCACGCTTCTCCAAACAGGCCTGTATTAAAAATGAAGGGTCAGAGGAAAGAACTTTGCTGGTTCACATCACGCAAACACATAAAAGTGCTGTGATATTTATACTTCTGTGATCTAATCAGAAAGCCAAAGCACGCTGTCTTCAGCTGGGTATCTGTCTTGCATGAAAACAATGTTGGTAAGTACACGGAGCCATCCTATGCTGTTGTTTCCTAACACATGTGCCTTCAGAAAGGCCAGGCACTCAGAGCAAGTGCTCCTTTATCTACTGTTCCACGTTGACACCAGTCCTGACAGGGCGTTGTCAGTACCCTGTACAGTACCTCAAACCATTTCCAATGTCCTTAAGGTTATTTAATTTTTTTAACTGCTATAGTTTGTAGTTTGCCAAATATTGTCTCTCACATGTAACCACAGCTTTAAATAAAAGCATGGAGCAGGGTGTGGTGGCACACACCTTTAATCCCAGCACTTGGGAAGCAGTGGCCACCCTGGTCTATGGAGTAGACAGCCAAGAGTACACAGCGAAGCCCTGTCTCGAAAAACCAAAAATAAGATAAAAGAGAGACATTTAAAGGTCATAAAAACAGAGCCACAACAGTCATCCCTGGGCAGAAAAGATAGGCTTTTTAGTTTCCCTAAGACTCCTGGGAAACTAAGTGATTCCTGTGTCAATCAGTCAAGACTAGTCAAACCAGCAGGACGTCAATGTCCACTCGCTGTCGCCTGCGTGCGAGATCCAGATGTAAGCACACACTCTGCAAACCCCAAGCAAGCGAGCGGAGGAGAAGCTGGGTCCATGGTGCATAAGAGGAGGCCAAGTTAAGGCTGAGGTTTCTGACAGTGAAAATGTTGAGCAAGGGGAGAGGATGGAGGAGGAACGCAGATTGGAAACCGAGACAGCCGGTGACAACTGACATTAGAAACCACTCCATGAGTGAGTGCTTGAGGTGAAAGGACTGATAAGGGGAGAAGGTTGAAATTATTGATCCTGTAAGAAAAAAATAAAG
Source organism: Acomys minous (assembly GCF_964271855.1). Taxonomy (NCBI): domain Eukaryota; kingdom Metazoa; phylum Chordata; class Mammalia; order Rodentia; family Muridae; genus Acomys; species Acomys minous. The sequence goes on along the minus strand of NC_140490.1, from coordinate 53,722,310 downwards.
CTTAAAGAGAAGCTGGGATAGAAGCATAGGGCCCCAGGGATTCTGAAAGATGAAAATGTATTAAGTCCTGCCTGCACTAACAAACCCCTCACATTCTAGAGTAATAAAGATGGAGGCCTTTCCTCCCCAGTCTTTCCTTCTCTCCTAAGGCTATAAAAGTTGACCTTCTCTTGGGGCCTTGAGGCCGTGACAGATGAAGGACTGACTGGGCTCAGTGTATCTCCTGTTAGGTTTGGGGCACCAGATCCTTAGAGATAGAGGGGACACTGAGATCATGGAGTTCAAATTTTTAGTTTTAGACAGAGGATTCTGTAACTGGGAGAACTGACCTGCCTACAGCCCTACAGAGGAGGAGCCATAAACGAAGTCTTTTTGAAACCAAGTTGTGTTCAAGTTACTCTTGTCCAACTTCATCTGTATGCACATCGCCCTCTTTCTGTTTACCATGGGGGAAAACAAATGAAGGAAACTAGTTCTTTAAAGCCGTATGTAACCCACTCACAGAGAATAAAAAATTAAATTTCAGAACAAAAAGAAAAACCACCGTGATTTGGTCCTGACAGTGTATAGTCTCAGAGCCTTTTGTGGGGATGAGAGGCCACCTTGGACCTGCGGCGGGGTGTGGACAGAGGCCTGGTTCTGACTCACAACTTTCCTTTCCTGCTTACTCAGGGCTAATCCTCAGGGTGTGGTGAACACTCCCAGCCCTGTTCTGGAGATACTCTCAGCTTTTCCTATGGAAAATGAACGAGGCAAGAGATTAGTTTAGGGTTTGGTTGGTCTTTCAAAACTTTACAATATCTACACCCAAAGTCAAATTTCCAATGCTACCCTCTACACAGTAAAGGTGGCTCTTGATGCTGTCTTTGTTTGGGGTTTCTGAGACTCCTAAAGAGCCGTGGAACATTTGCTGTCATTTTCAAATAACACCAAATTCTTAAGATTACCTTTCTAAGCCCTACCTGCCTTAGCTTTCAAGTGCTAGGCTTTGACTTGAGAAAAAAATGAAATACAGATATTACAGAGGTTGTTTGAGTGTGTGGCTGCAACCTTCTGCATCTCAAGCAGGCCCCAGCTGAGGCCCCTCCACTCATAGCTAGCACGGTCCCTGTGATTCAGTGTTCTGAAATTCCATTTCTTCCTAGCATCACATTGAAAGCCAAGCACGTATGTTCTCTACCCTAGTCCCGGATGTCCCGAGTCTCAACCTAATGGCAACAGATTAATTTGTTTTGTTTTGTTTTGTTGAGTCCTATTGTTGCTGAGAAAATACTGTACTAGATAGAGCCCTGAGCGAATGGCCCCATCTTTCCCACCTTGTAAGTCAGCTGGACCCATGCAGTCCGGTTCTCCTCCCTGGAAATCTCTGGAGTGTTCAGAACCCCTTCTGTATAGCAGTCCCATCTCTACGCTTCCTTCTGTCCTTCCTTCCTTCCTTCCTTCCTTCCTTCCTTCCTTCCTTCCTTCTATCCATCTTTCTCTGGGGTTTTAGCTTTGTTTGATTTTCTTTTCATTTGAATGTTTTATTTAATTATTTCTGTATTGTGGAGGGAGCACATGACCTGTGGCACACATGTGTCAGTCAGCCAAGCCTGTTCTGTCTTTCCATATTTATGAGGGCTCCAGGGATTAAACTCAGGCTACTGAGCTTGCATGGCAAGTACTATTTCCTGATGAGCCATTTCCCCAGTGTGTGCCATAGTTCTTGTGTGTTCGCCTCCTCCTCCTTCTCCTCCTCCTTCTCCTCCTCCTTCTCCTCCTCCTCACCCTCCTCCTCCTCCTTGCCCTCCTCCTCCTTACCCTCCTCCTCCTCCTTGCCCTCCTCCTCCTCACCCTCCTCCTCCTCTTCCTCCTCCTCCTCCTTGCCCCATCCCCTTAAATACAAGGTCTCACTAAGTAGCCAGACTAGCCTTGAAGTCACAATACACTATGCAGCCCAGACTGGCCTCAAACTTGCCACCTTTCTGCCTCAGCCTCCCAAGTGTTGAAATGGCAGTGTGTTCCATCACACCTAGTTTTCCTGCCTTCCTATTTTCCCCAAAACTAATGTCTCTTCATGGGAGGAGGGGGGTAAAAAGTCTTTGATGAGAGAAGTCTTCCATAAATTAATAAAAACAGGTCTATCTTGTTTATCTCTCAATCATAGGAAGGGTTGGGAGTGTGGCTCCGTGCTTAGAATTCCTGCCGAGCATGCATGAGGCCCCACCACCGACCACTCTTCCAAAAGCTATTAATTATCACAAACCAATTAAGCTAAATTGTCTTGTCACATACACAAGATAAAAATCCAGGAAACGAAAAGTTTCACGGGTCAAGGTGAAAGCAGAGTTGCCCACAAGAGGAATTATGCCCATGCAGCCAGCAGGGCTTTTGTGCTGAGAGGGACATTACCGCATCAGGCCTGCTTTGGCCCATGACTGGCAGCTCTGCCATTGCTGACTGTATAAATCTGTTACGTGACAGTGTTTCACGTTTTTTGATGTGTGTGTGTGTGTGTGTGTGTGTGCCTGTGTGTGTCGGCGTGTCTGTGTGTGTATGTGTGTGTGTCTATGTATGTGGGTCTGTCTGTATGTGTCTATGTGTCTATGTGTGTGTATGTGTCTGTCTGTGTGTGTGTCTATGTGTGTGTGTGTGTGTGTCTGTGTGTGTGTCTATGTGTCTGTGTGTGTGTATCTGTCTGTCTGTCTGTGTCTATGTGTGTGTGTGTGTGTGTGTGTGTGTGTCTATGTATGTGGGTCTGTCTGTGTGTGTCTGTCTGTGTGCGTGTCTGTGTCTGTGTGTGTGTGTGTGTGTGTCTATGTGTGTGGGTCTGTCTGTGTGTGTCTGTCTGTGTGTCTATGTGTCTGTGTGTGTGTATCTGTCTGTCTGTCTGTGTCTATGTGTGTGTGTGTGTGTGTGTGTGTCTATGTATGTGGGTCTGTCTGTGTGTGTCTGTCTGTGTGCGTGTCTGTGTCTATGTGTGTGTGTGTGTGTGTGTCTATGTGTGTGGGTCTGTCTGTGTGTGTCTGTCTGTGTGTCTATGTGTCTGTGTGTGTGTGTCTGTCTGTCTGTCTGTCTGTGTCTATGTGTGTGTGTGTGTGTGTGTCTATGTATGTGGGTCTGTCTGTGTGTGTCTGTCTGTGTGCATGTCTGTGTCTATGTGTGTGTGTGTCTGTGTCTATGTATGTGGGTCTGTCTGTGTGTGTCTGTCTGTGTGTGTGTCTGTGTGTCTGTGTGTGTCTGTGTGTTTGTGTGTGTGTATATATGTGTGTGTGTCTGTATGTATGTGGGTCTGTGTCTATGTGTATGTGTGCGTGTCTATGTATGTGGGTCTGTCTGTGTGTGTGTGTCTATGTGTGTGTGTGTCTATGTATGTGGGTCTGTCTGTGTGTGTCTGTCTGTGTGCAGTGTCTGTGTCTATGCGTGTGTGTGTGTGTGTGTGTCTATATATGTGGGTCTGTCTGTGTGCGTGTCTGTGTGTATGTGTGTCTGTGTGTGTGTGTATGTATGTGGGTCTGTGCCTATGTGTATGTGTGCGTGTCTATGTATGTGTGTCTGTGTGTGTCTGTGTGTCTATGTGTGTATGTGTGTGTGTATGTGTGTCTGTGTGTGTGTGTATATGTATGTGGGTCTGTGTCTATGTGTATGTGTGCATGTCTATGTATGTGGGTCTGTGTGTGTGTGTCTGTGTGTCTGTGTGTCTGTGTGTGTGTATGTGTGTGTGTATGTGTGCGTGTCTGTGCATATGTGTGTCTGTGTGTGTGTGTATGTATGTGGGTCTGTCTGTCTGTGTGTCTATGTGTCTGTGTGTGTCTGTGTCTGTGTGTATGTGTGTGTGTGTCTGTGTGTATGTGTGTGTGTGTGTGTGTATATATGAGCTGTGTGAAGGGCATACAATGTGAAGGCCAGAGGACAACTTTCTAAAGTCAGTCCTCCTTCCACCATATGGGTCCTTCAGATATAACTCAGGTCACTAGCTTTGTCCAGCAAGTGCTTTACACACCAACCCATCTCAGCGATCTTGCTATTGCTTTTCACTGTTTCCTTAGCCAGCACCCACCACTCCTTGATAAACAAGTCACATTGGCCCTACTTCCTATGCTGTTTAGCATCTTCTCTCTCCAGAGACAGTGCGGAGAAGGCCCACAAACGCCTGTTCTAGCTACAGAGGAACTATCTTTGGCTCCCTAGACTTTGGTTCTTACAAACAAAACCATTGAGACTGGGGTATAACTCAATATTGTGTTATTTATGACAAAACTGCTTAAACAGCAAGTCCTGAATTATCATATGTCATTTGTTGACTCCTCATGAAACAGGAAGTAGAGATTAGGTGGAGTGGAGGATTAGCATCCTTTCTCCTTTCTGAATCCTACTTCACAGCTTCCGATAAGGTAAAACCATGTGACAGAGAAGTATGAGGCTTTTCTTCCTTATTAGCAGGTGCGCCTGGGTCCCCCACCCATGCTTGCTCAGACCTTGGCTGGATGGGAGAGTTTGGCCTTAATTCCCCTGAGCCTCAGTGATTTCCTCAGTCAGTGTATCTACCCTGTGAACGTTTGCTGGATGAAACTGTGGGAAATAATAAGCAAAATATTGGTAGTAGGTAGCAATTCTTATTAGACCTGTGACAGCCCCAAAGATAGAGCTTCTAACACAGCTGCTCTCGTCTTGGAACTAATTGGCATCTCAAATAACCACCTTTAGTTCAAGAATCTAACTTGATTATTTGACCCCATGCATCTTTTTAAAAATTTTATTTATTTATTATTATTATTATTATTATTATTATTATTATTATTATTATTATTATTATTATTATTATTTTGGCCCCGTGCATCTTGCATGATTTTCTTTCTTTCTTTTTTTAATGCCTACTAGACATTTTTTTAATTGTGCGTGTGCGTGTGTGTGTGTGTCCACATGTATACCCACCAAGGTATGTATGTGGAGGTCAGAAAATACTTTTTCAAGAGTTTTGGTTCTTTTCTTTCCACCAAGTGGGTTCCAGGGATCAACCTCAGGTAGCCAGGTTTGACAGCAAAGCCTTTAACTCCTGAGACATCTCACCAGCCCCCATATCATGTTCTATTAAAGTAGAAAAATAGAAAATAACAGCCAAGGGTGGGGATGTGGCTCAGTAGTAAAGCACTCTCCCAACATATGTGAGGTTAGGGTCCTAGCCTCAGCACCACCAAAATGAAGATAAACATCAACAACAAGAAAGGAAACGGTGCATCTAAAATGGTGTGTCTTAGTTATATAGCATAATAAGATCCATTGCTTTTGTAACTGACGTTCTCCGTTTCCTTCCGGTCATACTGTACTTTATCCAATTGTCATCATGTGGATGTTACCTCCAGGATCAACCCTGAGAGGCTTGTGCCAATCTGACCAGTTTCTGTCCTGGGGAAGATGTATACCCCATGATGCCTCACTATACAGACAACTGGGGTTTTGTTTAGTAGTGGGTTCCGGGTAGCAATTCCCTCTTCCTCTAGGAAGGTATGCCTTGCACATGGAAGAACTGGAGCTGTGTCAGGCAGCTTCTGTAGAGGACCGTATGCATCCCCAGAGGAAACAGAGCCAAAGGCAACTGAGAGAAACAGAGGCCGGGAGTCACCAAAGGCTTCCACAAATATCAGGGTTTTTAATTTCTAGAGCCAATAAGTCCTTCACCACCACCACCCCCCACTGAGAATTAGATCCTAGGGCAAGAGAGGTCTAATGCACTTTAGAAGTAAACATTTGTCATGATCCAAAATTACATTATCACTGTCTCTCGAGGGCTGTTGTGGAAAACTTCACTGTGCGGTCCACTCGCTGTACCCATGGGTTCCACATTAGCAGATGTAACACACTACATATTAAAAACTGCTTTAAAATCATGCCTGTACTAAACATGTAGAGTGGTTTTTTTCTCATTTTTTTTCTTAAACAATGCAATATAATGACTATGATGTAGATCTAACACTGGGTACCATAACTCAGCAAAATAGTATGTGTGTACAGGAATGTCACAAGGAGATGTCAATATGCACAATTAACATGTATTAATAATTATAATCTTTCAATAATAAAATGATACTTATACCATTTTTTAAAGAAGTATTTCCAAGATTTTAACCAGGAGAGAGAAAGGAATCGAGAGGCGTGTTGTAATTCTGCACAAACACTGCACTATACAGACACCGCACCACTGTTTCTATGCAAGTACAACAGCATTTTATAAGATGAGTTTCATCATCTGCAGGTGCAGAGTTCTGGAACCAATGCCCCATCGATGTGGAGCGGTGACTGCATCTTCTGAAATACTAGCCCTGAAGACATTATGTTGCTGTGGCCTTTACACCCAATCCACGTGTGAATTCACTCTGCATTTCAAATGAGAGACAGGAACCAAGTGTCCAACCACATCTGCAGGCCGTCTGAGGACTTCACCAACCAGAAGGTCTGTGAACTCACATAATGACCTTTTGCCCAACTGAGTAGAAGAGCAGAGGTCAGTTTCTTGGGGAGCGTGGCTAAGCCAGCCACAGCCTGGAACCTTGGCAATATATGAGAATGAGAAGGTTCTGGAAGCAGAGAACACAGCATCAGGGTCCTCAACACCACTGAGCATCCAGGAACCCGGGAGGACAGTGGTGGAAACACCTGGTAATGGTTCTCAGAGGTTTACAGGCGTGTCCAACTCTCTGACATTGAGAAATCACATTCTTATCTCCACATGTGTTCTATTCATGGCATCTTGGGACATGTGCTGCCTGCAGGCTGCAGGTGGGACACACCCAGGAGAACATGACAGGAGCAGGCTTCTCCTCGGAGGCCCTCAATAACCGCATCCTCTCTCTCATAATCAGCATCCTGGAAGTGAGGCTGAGAACCACATCAAACCCACCTGGGGCCCGGGGTGGGGAGTCGCTAAGAGGACATACTCCTGGCTCCTGCCCTCAGCCTGCTGAGCGTGAAGTCAGGTGCCTGAGGAGATGCACATACCCACTGAGTCCCCCAAACTGAGCCTAGTTCCTGACCGCAGCCCTGACCTGAAGCTCATTTTACCCCTGAGACTGCAGGAGTATACCCCTACCTCCTGAATCACACCTCCAAGGAAAGCATCTAGGAATCCTCACCCTTTATAAGAACCCTTTATGAGAACATCCTTATGTCATTTCAGGAGTAGTTCCCAACTTCCTTTAAGCTACAACAGCAAACTAGCATAGACCAGAAAGCTTATAAACCACAGGAATTCATTTCTTAACAGTTCTGTAGGCTGCAAGTCCAAAAATAGGGTGGTTGGCATGGCTGGCTCCTACAGGAGTCCTTTCCTGGTGTAGATGGCCATCTTCCCCACACCTTTTACCTGACCGCCATCTTCCCCACAACTCTTACCTGGTAGGATAAGGACAAGAGGACTTCATGAGTCCCTCTACTGGTGGCCCCAAACCAAGTTTTGAGGACCCCACCCCCAAGTCCGATTTACCACCCAGAGGCCCCACTTTCTAATGCCATCACATTGAGACTCACGTTTCGATACAGAATTGGAGAAGGGTATATGCACACCACATTTCCCCAGAGAACAGGAAAAGTCCCGCTAACACAGTAGTGTAGAAGGTCCCCTTCTCGGGTTTGCTGGGCAGTCAGATGCACGAGAACCCACAGCTCTAGGTCAGCAGAGCCAAAACCTAGACAGCCTGATGTATATTTAAGTCACCCAAGCTTGCAAATTTCAGCTAGCCAGCCACATAACTCCACACCTACCTGCCTTGCGCCAGTCCCAGCCAGCTAAGTGCTCCCCAGAACTGGGCTGCACGATGCTATCCCGCTCAGGCCCTCAGAGTCTGGCTTCTTCCTAGTCTCTTATCCCTCCATCCCAACCATGCCTACTTTAAGTCACCTGGGTAGCTTTAAATAAAATCAATGCCAGGCTCCACCTCAAATAAATGAAGTCAGAATGGCGGAGGCAGAAGAGACGGCTTTGTTCACATCTCCTGCCGTCTCCCACCTGAGTGACACTCATGAACAGTCTCGGATGCGCTGTCCTCGAGTTTCTCCTTCCTCTTCTCAAGGACCCTTTCTCGGTGTTTTTATTTAACTGCTTATGTAAATGAGCATAAGAATATATTAAAATATTTAAATTGACTTGTTAATTCAGTCAAACAACCAGTGACTTTATTTGGGGGAGTGCTTTTTTGTTTTTGTCTTTGTTATTGTTTTTTTGGTAGTGGCAGTTTGACTTGGGTTTGGGTGTTTGTTTTTATCAAGACAGAGTTTCTCTTGTGTAGCCCTGGCTGTTCTGGAACTCAACCTGTAGACTAGGCTAGCCTAGAACTCAGAGGTCAGCCTGCCTCTGCTTCCTGAGTGCTGGGATTAAAGGTGTGTGCCACACCATTATAAGTTTGAGATATGTATATATATATATATATTGCTTTCATTTTTTGCCCAGAACTGGTGGTGCTTCTGGTGCAAGGACGAGCTCTGGGTTTCATCCTTGTGTGTCCCCTGAGTTCCCTACAATGAAAGGCCCAACAGGGGCGTGGGCATGCAGTGAAGGCAGCCATAGATTGGAAGGATGACAATACCATGGAAGCAGTAAGCCACCGTTCACTCCTTGTTGGACCATATCAGCTCACATTGGGACTCCTCGGAAGAGAAGAACAGCTACCTCCATTCCTGTTTCCATAAACTGATGCAAGTCCAATTTGCCTGCAGATCCACCAGTACATTGGAGAGGTGCCCAGTTAATGGCAGCCCCTAGACCCTGAGAGCCCCCCAGCCAAGCCTCACCCTACCCCCACCTTCCTGGGCTGGGCTCTGGCTTGGACATTACTACCTGGCATAAGCACCTCCTCACAGATAGGCCATGAGATCCTCAGGTGGGTCTGTTTGCCTGGCCCAGGCTCCAGTGTCTCAACATTCCTCCCGGAGCCACATGTGATCCTAGAATGTCCCTACTTGTCTGCCTGCCCAGTTCCTAAGTAAATATGAAATCCTTCTTCCATGATGGAATGGCAATCATTAGGAATTCTAGATCCTAAATGATCACTGTGCTTGCCTCATCAGAATACACTATTTTTCATCCTATAGCATGAGAGGACCAATAACTGTAAAGAGGTCAATCCTTCAGCCTTGATCCTGACCCTTCTTCCTCCAAAGACTTGGGTAACAAACTTGAGAAGTCACTCTTGCTCTGGGCCTGCAAGAGGGAGCACCAGGGAGGGCTCATTGTCACATTACACAAATGCACACACACACACACACACACACACACACACACACACACACACACACATACATGCCGTGCACTCTCACACAGTGACTCGCATACTACTTTTGTGAATTGTAAGAGTGAACAAATCAAGAGTCCTACAGGTAACAGTTTCTCACCACCATGCACCTCCTTCTGGTAACCCAATCAGTACCTTTGAAACAAAGTAGCTCTGAAAGCATCTCTCCCAAGCCCTTCCTAACTAGACACACTCAGCACACGCCTCTGAGCCCACCACCTTGCAGTCAGAGTATGGAGGGTCTGTGAACCAAAGGACAGACTAAAAGAGATCTAAAGGAGAGAAGTTAGTAACAACCCAATCCAACTGGGCGGGGGGTGGGGGGAAGAGAAAAGAGCTATTGGGCAATGTAGCATAAAATTATTTAGATGACCATGTACTTTGTAAATTGTTTCTAGGCATGAGCTCGGACACAGTGGAAAGAACACTGGAGCCAATGACCTCAGCCCCAGCCCCAGCTATTATACCCAAAGGCGCCAGGAACTCAGACAAGTCTCTGGGTCCTCTGAATCTTCCGAGTCCCCCACTCTGGCAAGGAAGGATCCCTCCCACCATTATCATGATCAGAAGAGTGAGGCTTGACTGGGTTCAGATCAAAGGAAGTGGCATGTAAAGCGATCCTTTGAAAGTGGCCTTTGTTGTACAGTAGGGCTTCTAGAGATGATACTGTCACAGTCATGACAAAGTGTCATGAAAACTTTTCCCTGGGGATCCAGAGCCACCGGGTGCTCCGGCAACACAGAGACAGAAGTGGAGATCTTGGAGAAGCTTCAGAGGAGAGCCACAGACATGATTAAAGGGACAGAAAATCAAAACCACGCTCAGGAAAAGGTTAAAAAGAACTGAGTTCATTCTGCTTGGAGAAGACAAGTCTACGAGGTAATTGAATAATTGTTTACAAGCACACATAGCCTGGTGTCCAGCTGTTCTTCCCAACGGACAGAGAAGAAAGGATCATAGATTCTTGTCACTGGCAGATTTGACGTGGGAATTTCAAAACACTGTATCATACTGAAGGCTCACGACGTGTTGTAACGTCTATTCTTTTTTTCGTCTGCCGTGAACTTGAACCACAGGTATGTAAAGGGAATTCGTTAGCAGGTATGTAACAGTCAATCCGGCCACCCAACTCTCGGTGCAGTTCTTTGCTAATTGTTTGTACAGCTGTATCTGACACAGCAAAAATAAATAAATAAATAAATAAATAAATAAATAAATAAGAGCTGTCTGTAAGTGTTTGCTCTGTACCAAGCAGTCTATGCTGAGAGTTTTATGGGCAGTGTTGCTTTTAATAGAGAGAGGAAATGAGGCACAAACAGGTTAAGTAACATGGTCAAGGTCACCCCACCAGGAATCACAGAAGCCCGGTTTTAACCCGGGCATAGTCTGGGGCTTAAGTCATTATTTGTCAAAGAAAACTTGTTTCTTCATGAAGAATGTTCTCCAAAATTCTGCGTTCAGAAAGAGCTGAGAGTTATAAAAACCAAGAGGGGCAAAATGATAGCTCTTACCAGAAAAGTGTGGTTGAACATGGGTAGATTTGGTGTTCCTAACCCAAACTAGACTCTCTGTGGACGTGAGTTTAGATGTCAAGTAAAGAAGCCGTGCATACAACTGTATTATGTTGGTGGGGCATTTGGAGTGTAGCCGTATCTAGCCTTCCTTCTCTGGTTCAAGTTAGACTCTGACAGGCCTCCTGCCAGAGCTTGTTTAGGCTGCTCCTTCTATCCCCTGCAGCCAAATCTGTTTGCTGACTACAAATCAAAAGTTACTGGGCATCAGCTAGGAGCCTGCATTCTACGCCTAGCACGACTTCCCACAGGCTCACCACTTTTCATAAATATGATAGCACACATCCTTTGGAAGGGTTCCTATTTATTTATTTACTTGTTTACTTATGCGGCTTTTTTCTTACAAAGTCTGAGATGAACAGCCTGAGAATATGTTAGTACTGAGATAAAAAATGAGAGACTCCTCTAGTAGGCACAGTCGCTGCCCAGGAGTGTCATAGCAGGTTCACTAGAGATGAGAATTAAACAGCAGACCCAAGAAAAAGTGAAGTCCAAGACCAGCAACCCAATATCCACATCCAGCAAGCGAGAAGCCACCTTCAGCAGATAAGCCAAGAAGCCAAAGTCAAGAGAATAGTGGAGGTGGGCATTATTTTTTTAATGCCAGCATTTACAACACAGACCATAAGACAAATAGTGCCAACCATGTCTGTGCCTATTGTACTGCATGATGAGGAGACTATTTCCAGAATTTAGAAGTACACGATCAGTCCAGACATATATTCCTTTGTTCCCTGCTGTACTGTTTGCCTTGAGGAACGACACATGGTGTGGAATCCCCTTAGTACAGTGACAGGAGCACATGTTGGGAAACCATAGAGAAAGGCCCTTCTCGATGACTGATTGGAACTGGGGGGTGTTTATTGTGTGTGTCAAGAACTGAGTGAGAAACAGGAAGGAGAGGTTTCTAGGAAGAGAAGCAGCAAGGAAAGCCCCTAGCCCTGGTCGCAAAGGTACTCAGTTGAAAGAAGCAGCACAAGGAGTAATTCCTAAAGTCACAGAGCAATTCACGACTGTCCCCAGGGGCAGAGTACAGGGTCTTGTGTCTTCAGATTGAAGAGCTGACAGACAGGGAGGAGACTCCAGGTGATCCCTAACCCAGAATGCCGTATTAGACTGCCCTGAACTAGCCACAGTCCACCAGTGGCCTGTGTGAACATCCACACTCTTGTCAGCTCCCCAGAGTATCAGAAATTACACTCTTACATGATGTTTTTATATTAACATAATATATTAATGAATTAACATGTATTAATATATACATCATGTATTACATTATATTTATCTACTACAGTAGATATGTGTATACTATAGAGGTTTCATACATCAATATCATTAAAAATAATATCAAAATAGGAATGGGTCCAGCAAGAGGACTCCATTGGTAAAACTGCTTGTGTCACAAGCTTGACCTGAGTTCAACCCATAGTTATAGTAGAAAATGAGAACCAATTCATGGAAATTGTTTTCTGATCTACAGAGAGAGAGACAGAGAGAGAGAGAGAGAGAGAGAGAGAGAGAGAGAGAGAGAAGAGAGGAGAGAGAAATAACAGTAATAAAATAAAATTTAAAGATATTATGCTATTGCCAGATTTTATAATTAATGAAACTAATTGTCATTTTAAAATCTAAATGACAGGACTTAGTAGTAGAGTTCTTGTGTAATATACTAAAGGCCCTATACTCCAGGCCCTGTATTTAATTAATTAGCAATTAGTTAAATGCTAGGGACAAGAACTGGGTTGCAGCTCCATTGTAGAGTACTGGCCTAACATGCACAAATCCCTGCGTCCGATCCCCAGCATCACATAAGCTGAGTGTGGCAACCTACATCTGTGATCCCTGGCACTCAGAGAATGGAGGCAGGAGGATCAGAAGTTGGAGGTCATCCGTGACTGTATACAGAGTTCAAAGCCAGCATAAAACACAAACGGGAATAAGAGTACAGTGTCAAAAATCATGTTTTGAAACCACAGGCCTGAGCTCAAGAGAGCACTTGGAAGCATTAGCTGTGTGTTGTGGCTCTCCGGTCACTTGAATTTATAAGGTAGAGAAAATCACAGCTGTCACACAGGGTTGTAACAAGGACCCGAGACTCCGAGTTTTAGGTAACCAAGTGGCAGGAAGGATGGATCCCTTGCCTGGTGTGGACAGGCATTCTGGCTGGGATGGGAGTCCCAAAACCAGACCAGAAATCCTTGACCAGAGAGAATATTGCACAGGGTTCAACACCAGGTATGTAGCCACAGCCCTCCTGAGCTATCAGGGGAAACACAGTATGCTAGGTCTGAAGCAAGCCAAGTTGTCAGCAGGATTTTTGGTAGACATGGTGGTCTACATGGAAGAAGACACTGGAAAGAAACAAAACATGGAGCCAAAGAGTACTTCAGAAAAGTCTAGCAGCCCAGGGAGGCTGGGAGGATGGGCCTCAGGAGAACACTTGCTTTCCTTAACACAGATTAATGACATACCAGCAAAGAGGATGGACACCGTGAGATCTATTTGAGAGATGCTTAGAATGCTGCTAGTAGGCTTTGCTCTTTAGGGCAGACCCTCCTTATTTCCTAATAATAAAAGTGGTACTTGCCTTAAGTTGAGTCATTTGTTCAAATATCAATGTGTTGTGAAACCTGTCTTGCCCCTGGGAGAGACTCGATGAAGCCATCTCATGTCAATTACGTGAAAGCCCAGGAAAAAGCCCTGAGCTAGCCCCTTGCTGCTGACACTTCTCACTTACCTTCTTCAGAGTTATCTTTACTAAAATTGTCCCTTCTGCCTCAAATTTCTAGGCTGTTTCCTCCCACATTGGGATATACCTACAACATTAGCAGACTTAACAGATCTAGTTAGCTTTTCAGAGCCGTAACTCATTCTAATGGAAGCTCAAATGTTTTTCCTAAGTATTGGAGCACATCTTCAGGGGCCTAATGGAGGTAGATGCCTAGCACCATCCCTCCTCATGTGTGCTCTGCCCGGGCATGTCACTTAGAGCCTACCTTAGAGCTATGCTTTGAATTGAAGAGGTGAGGCCTTTCCTTAGACTTCCATCAACTATATCCACTGAGCAAGCCTAAGTCACTATCTGGGACACCCTCTTCAAACAAACAGAAGTTCTTCACTGGGTGCTGTGCAGGTGACAGGGACTCCATCAACACCCTGGCCCTCTGCCTCCCTGCCTCACCCTCCTCCTCCTCCTCCACTTTCTCCTCTTCCTCCTCCTCCTCCTCTCCTCAGCGAGATTTCCCCTCTGCCCACACTAGCCTCCAGTTGCTCAAGCAGCAGCATTCCAATCCCAGGGACTTTGGACTTCATTCCTCTCAGGCACCAATGCCCTCTTCCGTGAGATGGGACTCAATCCCTACGTGCCTTCCAGGCTCCTGGTCCCTAGTAATCTCACAGTGAAAATGGTCCCCATTCAAAGAGGAAATCTAGCAACCCTACCCCACAGTCTGCCTGGTTTGCTCTGTCTTTTAACTTCTTTGCCCTGCTTGATTTTTTTTTTCTCCCTGGCACTTTCAAACTATCTGAAGTTCGCAGAACTCACTTGTTTGATGTGCCACTGCTCCCTGTAAACTTGATGAGGACAAGTGTGCCACGGGTTCGATTCACTACGGTAGCCAGGGAACTTCGGGGAGGCACACAGAGGACACACTAATAGCTGAGTGAATGGATGAATATAAATGAGAAGAAAACTCAGTGAAAAACAAGTAGCATCTCAGGGTAGAAATATCATCTTCTCTCAGAAGTCGTGTGCAGGTGCACACAACCACTTAAGCACTATTGTGAAAGCCAACTCTTTCCCCTCAGGTCATCAGGGTGTCCTATGAAGTATTTGAAACCTTAGGCCTTTCCAGATAAAGCCTGATGACGTTACTTGATTATAATGTAGCTGCTCGAATTGAGGCATCAAAGATATGCCTGCAATGTAACTACTTGCCTGGTTGCTAAAGGGCCGGTGAAATAACCAGTTGCCCCAGATATGATAAGGCTATAGCCCCTGGGACAGGCCTTGTTGATAAGAATAGATCAGGCCCAGCTGCTCGCCTTATGCAGCCTTCTGGAAATCTCCCTATGGGAGCTTCAGGCAATAGTGCAAGAAGCCACCTGGCACCTGCCAGAATAGACACCTAGAAATTCATCTCTCCTCCCAGTGGGCAGTAAAGGATTCAGCTTGCTTCCAGGCTCTTCTTGTATGCAACCCTCATCAAAGAGAGAAAGAGAGTCCAGTGCCTAAGCCCCCTAAAGAGTGGCACATGACCCCTTCCCTGCCTTTCTCCTGAGCTGGAACCACGGATGAGTTTTATTCTGTCAAGGCAGAGGTTCTCTTCTCTCAAAAGACTAGGCATAGGATTCATTTCTGATTCTGAAACTACAAAGTCAATCCTTCATCTAATCAAAGGACATCATCTCAGTAGCCATGACATCAAAGTGAAAGCATCAAGTGCTTGGAGGAGGCAGCTGCAGCCTCCATGACAGGAGGATAGGGTGCAGATGCTGTGTTTGAAGGTTTTCCCCCTTTGACTGGTTTTGTTTTTGTTTTTGTTTTTGTTTTTGTTTTTTGAGATAGGACCTTGTTAGATGGCCCAGACTGCAATGATCCCACCTCAGCCTCCATCCGTCGAGCACTGGGACCCACAGGTTCGAGCCGCGTCCCTTAGCACCACGTTCAGAGTGTAGAAGACATACAAGCACTGTATGTAACTAAGCCCAGTCCTACTTGTTCCTCCACACTCCCTGATAATCACTGGAACACACAGGGATTGAGGAGGAAACCTGAGATGTTAAGCAGACAGGAGGGGCGAAGCCCAAACAAAATTGTATAGGAGAGAGAGAGATTAGTTCTACTGGGGGACCTCGCCCAACACCACCCCCAAGAAAGAAGGAAAAGGAAAGCCTCAGGCCCAGGAGAACCTACACACTGGGCCTTGTCCTCAGAGGTCACAGATGTGCGTTTGGTGAAGAATATATTTTTTGTGTTCATGTACTTGTGCATCACATACACATCTGGGTGCATATATGGAAAAGCCATGCACCTCCTTTGAGACAGGGTCCCTTGTTGACCTTGAGATCACCAACTCAGTGAAACTGACTGATCAGAGAGTCCCAGTTAACCATCTGTTTCCATCTCCCCAGAACTGATATTTCAAGCATACTGCCATGCCCATCATTTTTACATGGTTTGGGAGATGGAACTGAAGTCCTCATGTTTATGAAACAAGCATTTTACATGGCATGCTGTCTCTCCATCTGGAATGTAGAATATTTTGAGTGGGGTCCCAGTCATGGTCATTTAAAAACAAACTCTTTCTTCTAGAACATTCTAGACCTCTTCCTTTACTCTCCATTCTCTAACCCTGACAAAGAGAGAATGTTCTCATGGACTGTGACATTGTAGTTATAAGAGGACATCAACATAATCATGAAGATTTAGGGCTGGGACACAACTGAACGGCAGAGCATGTGCCTAACAATCTCCAGCACCAAGAAAGTAGAAGGTAGAGAGAGTAGAGGAGCGAAAAGAAGGGGGGAGTAGAGTGAGGGCAAAAGAGAAATAGAAGAAAAAGAAAGGAAGGAGAAATGGAAGAAGGAAAAGTAGAATAAAAAAGAAAGAAGAAAAAACTGTTCTTTTGTAAGATTTTATTTTTATTATATTTAACTATATGTATATAACTATATATGTGTGTTTAACTATGTGTATGTGTGTTGATATGTACAGGTGAGTGAGTGTTGCACATAGAAGAAAAAGAAGTCAGATTCCCCTGGAGCTGGAGTTATAAACAATTGTGAGCTACCCAATATGGGTTCTAGAAACCAAATTGGTTCTGTGGAAGAACAGTGTGTGATCCTAAGCACTGAGTCATTCTAAAACCAACTCTGTTCTCACACATCCCCATCCTAATAACGTGGGCCCCTGAGCCTGTGCTTCTGCGCTACTGTGCTCCAACAGGGAATAGAGCCTTAGTCTTTGAGTCACTAATACCCTGTGGGCATAAAATGTGGGGCGAGAAGGAAGTGACACGGGGCAAAGGGTCTCCCTTCCAACTGTGGCAACCTCATAGGCGAGTAATTATGGCTTTCCATCTCCCTCAGGGTACCCAAGACAGACTCCTGCAATTACAGCCCACCACCATTCTGTAAGCAAAGTCACACCAAAAACACAACATCCATCCTTTCCCTTGTTGTCCAGGGTGTGTTTGTGCTTTGAAAGTGGAGTTGTGTAGCTTTGACACACATTGTATAGCCATCCCCCAGAGTTAGTTAATTATCTAACCCTTTCCAGAAAATGTGCCAATTTCTGGTTTCAAACACTTGACAGGGAACTCTCCAAGCCTGATCTGTTCTTGGCGTCAGAAGGGTAAAATTAGTCCAGGACCTCCAACCGTTCCTGAACTGGCCCTTCCACCCTATTGAGTGTGCTTGTAATTCTCAACTGCACTTGCTCTAGGACTGGCGTTAGAAAGCTGTGCCTTGCCTGTGGGGGTGGGTGACATGAAGGAGCAATGAACGCCACTTTTTAGATATGAAAGACAGTGCAACTGTATCTGAAGAAAAGTTGCTTCCAGCTGGTGTGGTGGTGCACACCTATGATCCCAGCACAACAGAGGCAGAGGCAGGTGAACTGTGAACCAGGCCAGCCTGGTCTACACAGCCTGGGTTACAGGCCATCCAGGGCTACATGGTGATACCCCTGTATCAAGGAAAGAAAGAGGAGGGGTTGTTCCGCCCCGTGCTCTTCTATAAGTACTGAACTTCTTTCTTTACTTGGTTTTTTTCTTCCAATATCTTGTGTGCTTCAACAGTCACAGCGGTCATCCTATCTTTGGATGATGTGATCTTCCTACAATACAAACATCTGACATTTACTGAGCTTGTTGCTAGATGTCCACCACCCTGTCCCTACCCCACAAGAGCTTTATGGGAATGGTCCCAGTGAAAGCTCATGACAACCTGAGAAATAATGTTCTTCACCATGATGAGCAAACCATGGGAAGAGGCCACATTCACTCACTATATGTTGCTATAACGAAATACATGAAGCGAGACACTTAAAAAGAAAAGAGGTTTGTTTGAGAGGCTAAAGTCTATGATTGGGAAGTGTCAACAGTTCTGCCACCCACAGCCCTTCGAATGGTGTGCCTCTGGTTAGCCTAAGGACCTCTGTTAGGCCTCCTCTTTCTAAAGGTTCCACCTTCTAGTGTTGTCACAATGAAGGACCAACTTCCAACCCAAGAGCCCTTGAGAAGGAAAGCTGTGTGTAAACTACAGCAGGGGCATAAATAATTTCACCATGGCCAGATACACAGTAAATAGAGAGCAGGGTTTCAACCATTGACCCTTGCCAGTAACCACAGCACTGTGGTTCTAGTCACCGTGAGAAAACACAAAGGGCTGGTGGAATAGCTCAGTGGTAGAGCTCGTGCTAAGCCCAGTCAAGCCCCTAGGTTCATTTTCCAGTGCTCTGCCCCCACCCAAAGAAGAAAATATAACAACAACCAACTTAACCAAAATTCTAATTAAGACGCAAATGTCTGTGCAGCATTCACTATCTAATTATCTACCGAATGCCGACGTGCAAGGTCAGTATTACCTCTTGATGTCAATTCATCTGACGGTTTTTAAACTTTATATTAATTCACAAAACACAAGACCATCCACTTGCCCAGCCACCAACACTACAAGCCTCAGTGGACATCTGTTGTTAGAACTCTTACATGGCCGTTCTGAAGCAATGGAGCTTTAGAAATAAGGGTCCATACTTACACTATCAATTTTGTAAGGCCAATTTACATTTCTTCAGTTTGAATTTCTTGATTAGATTGAACCATTTGCAATTCTGCACTGCTGCAGCACCTCATTGAAGCCCTCACAGAGCTTGACGTCACTCTGGTTCTGGGGACATTCCAGAAACTGCTTGATCTCAAGGGAGCAAGGCCCATGAGACTGCTGGTCTAGTAACTAGGATCCCTGAGGCTCCTGGTAAGTGATATCAGGCTTTGCAGGCTCAGCGTTACCTCCTCCACAGAAGCCCCCAGTGATGGCGTGACCCAGGGTGTGCCTCACCTCAGAGCCCACAGCCACACCTGCCTCAGTGGTTGCCATCTGGGCCACCAGGTCTGGCTGCCGGGTTGGGTGGCGGGGAATGGGGAGGGGGGGGCAGCGGCAGGTGAGCCAACTGCAGATGGTGGTGCAGCTGCTGCTGGAGGCTGAGCTGCAGGTGCTCTTCTGGGAGCAGCCCTCATTTAAGGAGCTCAGCTGGCCGAAGGGGCCACTGGGAAGTGCAGCTTTCGCTTCCACTCGGCAACCTTCTTGCTAGTAACCTCTGTCCTCAGAGACGACTAACTGCCAATTCATCTGATTTTTAAAGAATAAATATCATCCATGAGACCAGTAAAGACAAAAATGGTAAATTTTAATAATTTTCATAGTCTCCTGAATCTTCCTTGGAATTTCATCTATTTGCTGCACCGGAAGTGTTTTTGAGTTATCCCCCCAAACTCAAAGACTATCAATGTTCTTATTACATCCGAAGAACACATAGGGAAAGGAAGCAAGGCAGCTAGAAGTCTTCCACCTCTTATTTAATTACGTTGATGAAGATAATTGCAAAACCCTCTAAGTTCCTAGGAGCAATGCCTCAGCATCCTGTCACTCAGTCCTTGCATGTCACTCTCTGCTGACTCATAAAAAGACTCCAAGAATCAGGTCCTTGTCTGTGACTAGAGGATGAGTCAACAAGACAACTCAGTGACCTAGTGCAGACCACAACAGCACAACCCCCTCACCTACTGCAGATCACAACGACACAACCCCCTCACCTACTGCAGATCACAACAACACAACCCCCTCACTTACTGCAGATCACAACACAACTCCCTCACCTACTGCAGATCACAACAACACAACCCCCTCACCTAATGCAGATCACAGCAACACAACCCCCTCACCTACTGCAGACCACAATGACACAACCCCCTCACCTAATGCAGATCACCATTTTGGAAGAGAAAGTTTTGGAAGAGGGGTTGTCTGTTGAGGAGGATTGGTGAAAAGTTGCTTTATGATTTTGCTCTGATTTTGGTTTGTTTTTCAGGAAGTGGGTCACTTTGTAGCCCAGGCTACCCGGTAACTCACAGTATAACCCAGGCTTAAAGTCTCAACTGTATTGCATTAGCCCTCCAACTGTTGGGATTTCTAGTATGAAAAAAAAACTGTTGTTGTTGTTGTTGCTGTTGTTGTTGTTGTTGTTGTTGTTGTTGTTGTTGTTTTGAGATAGGGTCTCCTCTAGCCCAACCTGGCCTCCAACTTACTACGTACTTGAGGCTAGCCTTGATCCTGTTACTTCCACCTTCCAAGTGCAGGAATTTTATTCTGTACCACCACACCTCATTAAAAACAGGGTTTTAGTTTTTGGTTTTGGTTTGGTTTATTGCTATTTTGTTGTTGTTGTTGTTTTTAAGATAGAAACTAGAGCCAGGTGTGGCAGCACACACATGTAACCTCTGCAGTTTGGTGACTGAGGCAGAAGGATCATGAGTTCAAAGATAGGACAGGCTACAGAGTAAGACACTGTCTCAAAACACTAAAATTAGGCTGGGCACTAGTGGTGTGCATCTTTAATCCCAGCACTGGAGAGGCAGAGGTAGGCAGATCTCTATGAGTTCGAGGCCAGCATGGTCTACAGAGCAAGTTCCAGGGCAGTCCAGATAACACAGAGAAACCCCGTCTCAGAAAACAAACTAAACTGAAAGTAAATTGATAAGAGACTCTATCCTGGCCTACACTGGAGTCGGGGTGGGCTGGGGGAACTTAGCAAACTGGAAACCAGCAACTCTACTGCCATCTGTCAGAGAAATGAGGTCACAGGCTAAACCTCCGAACCTCTTGAAGTAGTGCTGGGAGACAAAACCCTGAGTGAGCACTGCTGTAGGCTCTGCAAATGAATTCCAGTCCTGAAGGTCCTTGCACCAGGGTAAATCTGACCTTCTGAGGACTGGCCAGGCCACACTGGACCAGTGGAGTTTCCAGCCATGAAATGGGGAAAGGAACCATTGTGAAATTTGAAAGGGCATTCTGCCATGCTCCCTACCTCAGGTTGGAATCAATGAGGAACCCACCAGGAAGAAGAGATCTGCCCACCACCAAGACCTTCCAGCCTTTGCTTCTGGCTGAGATGCCAGAATTAACCCAGTTCATCCCCGAGCCAGACAAAGATCCCACTCTAGCCCCATAGTTGCCCTCCTTGCGCACAACCACATGAGCCCGGCCAAAGTTATTGGGAAGTCTCTATTGGTAGCTAGAGGTCATGGCTGCACCAGAGCAGCAGGCTAAAGGAATTTCTTGTTTCGTGAAGGTAAACCCATTTGTAGCCTTTTCCCCGGAGGCTGCTGACAAGCACTGGGACTATGCCGCCCTTCCTTACATACTCTTGCCTGTCTCCTTCAATGCCCTCCTCAAATTCAGGACTTAAGGCCTGGAAGGAGTCACAGACACCATCTCACTGGAAGACGAAACTGAAGTTACGAGGCTTTGCCATACGGGAGAAGCGGGGAGAGCAGAGCAAAGCTTGGTGAAGCAAGTTTGGTTTGAACTGAGTAAAGCAAAGGAACTAAAGTAGCCTTCTCTTGACTGGCAATATTCCTTAGGTTCTTGAGTCAGCGTCAGCTTTTCTATGGAACTTAAGGCTCTTATCAGTCAGCATATCCACTGCTATTTTGTCAACTACCAGGAAAAAGAAACTAATAAAACCATGACATCACTGGCTGCAAATCATCTTTCAGAGACATTAACATATGAGTCTCGGAATCAAGGAAAAGTGGGCTGATAACAAGTACTCTGGGTACCTAATCGTATTTAATTCTCGAAACAAATCATCTGAGATGGTAATATGAGTTAGTGAATTCCTTTAAGATGAGGAAACCAAGGGCTTAAAGGTCTCATGAGTAACAGAACAGAGGCAACTTCACACCTGTCTATCTGTGGGATAGAAGTCTGTGAGGGCCACGCCTCTGCAAGTCCAACAAGTCTCATAGAAAATGCAATTTCATGGGATAAGATCCTAGTGAACGTGCAATACAGCAGCTTTCTCCTCTCACACCTAGAGTTCTTGTCTCAAAGGACAGTGAGTGCAATGGTCTGGGTCCTCCGCTGGGTGATACATGTAAGGATGAACTTCTACATCGGCTAGGAGCCTGTGAAGCAAATGAACGAAACATTGCCTGCTTCCTTCCTCCTAAGAAAGGTGCAATGTTCTGAACAGTAGTCACATCTCTAGAATTTAAAACTTCGTTATTCTAGTCTCTCATCTTTTTTTAAAAGATTTATTTATTATTTATTATGTATACAGTGTCCTGCCTGCATGTACACTTGTAGGCCAGAAAAGGGCACCAGATTTCATTGTAGATGGTTGTGAGCCACCTTGTGGTTGCTGGGAATTGAACTCAGGACCTTTGGAAGATCAGGCAGTGCTCTTAACCTCTGAGCCATCTCTCTCCAGCCCTAGTCTCTCATCTTTTAAATAAAGTACTTCACTTACCTTTTAGATAGATAATGTGTGCACAGGATGGGTGATTCAGAAGTAACTCTCCTATTGTCTATGTGTGTGTGTGTGTGTGTGTGTGTGTGTGTGTGTGTGTGTGTGTGTGTGTGTTTACCAAGAAATTGTTTTTTAAAGAAATTCGAAAGCCATGTCAGTGACTATAATTCTAGCTACTTAGGAGGCAGGAGGATTGTGAGTTTAAAAAAAAACACCCTGGGCTATAGAGTGAGTTGAAGGCCACCCAGGCCACACAGAAAGATTGTTTCATACACACGTATACACAGGACTGGAGCGTAACTTGGTGCAATGTTTTCAGCACGTCTATGCTTTGACTGCACTGTCATGTGAGGCAGTTTGCAGAATTCTCCTCTGGTCATACAGTGCTCAAAGTTTCAGATTTTAGATAGGTTATGACTGTTTAAATTCCACCTAAAATGCATCTCAGTCCTAAAATACTCTAACAGAACACTGCAGTACAGTGGAGAAGGCGGCTGACTTTAGGGAAAAAGTCAAATTCCTAGGACAGGCAGAGTGGCTCAGAGGGTAAAAGGCCTGGTCGTGCAGACCTGTTGACCTGAGGTCATACCCAGAACCCACGTTAAGGTAGACAGAGAGAACCAACTCCACAAAGTTGCCCCTTGAGCCCCATATGCACAACATGACACACACACTCTTAGACACACACAATAATAATAATAGAGTATTTTGTAAGTATTAAAGGACAATGAGGTTTTTTTCCAATTTAATGGAAATGGATTTTTTCCTACATAATATATCCTGATTATGATTTCCCCTCCCTCTGTTCTTACTAGCTCCTCCCACCTCCCCTCCAGTCCAGATCCAACCCCTTTCAGTCTCTCACTAGAAAAAAAGACTTCTAAGCAATAATATAATATAGTATAATATAATTAATATAGTAAGATAAAATAAAAAACTAACACATCAGAATAGGACAAAATAAACAGAAAGTGAAGAGCCCAAGAGCAGGCACAAAAAAACAGAGGTCCACTCATTGGCATATTCAAGAAGCCCATAAAAGCACTAAACTGGAGGCCATAATGTATATGAAGAAAACCTGTAGGGTAAAAAGAAAGAAGAAAATAAATAAATAAAATAATGAGATAAAATGAAATAAAAAGCCCTGTCACGACATTATGAGACAAGGAACCTCCAAAGATGTTGATTTCTTGGCCATCTGCTGCTGGGCATGCGGCCTCCCCTTGTTTCTCCAGTGAGACTGTCTTTGAGGAAACTAAATTTTCAATGCATATTAATTTGAGATCGCTTTCGGGTTAGCGATGGGGTCATGTGTCCACGTCTCCTTTCAGCTCTAGGACCCCATCTGGTGCCGAGTTCTTTATATATTTTGGGTATTAGCACTCTAGCCAATGTGTAGTTGGTTAAAAAAAAAATCTTTATCCATGCTGTAGGCTGTCTCATTGTCCAAATGATGGTATCCTTGGCCTTACAGAACCTTTTCAGTTTCATGAGGCCCCAGTTATTAATTGTTGGTCTTAGTGCCCATGCTAACAGTGTTCTGCTCACAAAAGTTTTTCCTGGGCCAATAAGTTCAAGGTTACTCTCCACTTTCTCTCATATCAGGTTCCATGAAGCTGGTATTATGTTGAGGTCTTTGAGGGAGTTGAGTTTGTAGAGGATTGGAAATATGGATCTATTTTGGATTCTTCTACATGCAGCCATTGAACTTGACCAGCATCATTTGTTGAACATACTGTCTTTTATCCATGTTTGTTTATGTATTCTTTATCAAAAGCCAAGTGTCCACAGTTGTGACAATGAGTATCTTAATATTGCAATGAGATGAGAAGTAAAAATGGATTTGCAAAAAAAAAAAAATTTTAATGGATTTTCAATGACAAGAAATATGCCAGATGCCGTATGCACCTGTGATCCAGCACGGAAGCAGGAAATACTAGAGTTTGATGCTGGCTAAAGTGCAAGAGAAGGTGGGGAGGAGGGAGAACTGTGTTAAAAGAATGAGGAAAAGGGGAAGAGAGCAAACTACCATAGTCTTCAAGAGTAGCCCTTAAGGAAGCAGAAGTGTGAGCAAAGGCGTGAGATGAGAGGCAGCCAGCATCTCTCCAGGCACTCCACCCTTCTAATACGTGAACTCTGAGCTTGTTAGATGTTTTTTAGTCCTCTGCTGAAATACAAAACTCAATCACTTGTCCTCACAAAGATGGTGTGTGTATGTGTGTGTATGTGTGTGTGTGTGTGTGTGTGTGTGTATGAGGGGGGTGGAGATCAAGAAGAACTGTGGCCTTAATATAGCTGTTAAAAATCAAGCCAAAAAAAATGTTCAGAGGGTTAGAATTTGCAAAAGATCTAAAAACTTTAGACAGAGACTACTCAAACAGGGTCTTATGTAGCCTAGGCTGCCCTCAAACTCCTGATCCTCTTTGAACCAGTGATGATCTTCCTGACTTAATTTCCTAAGTGAGAGCTACCACTCTGAGCTATTCCTTGAGTTAGAAATTTTAAATGAGCTTGAGTTGCGGGGGAGGGGAGGAGGAGGTGGGTAGGGCGAAGGGAGTGGAAGAGTGAATTGTTAAAGGGATAAAATGCCGGTGTTTCACCCAGTTCAGCATGGAATCCACCGCCTACTAGGGAGCCCCTCAGGTGGCTGCCCTATGAATGGGCACAGAAGGGACCAGTGAGCAGGTAGCAAAGTAGAAACAAGCTATAGGGGCTAAGAAGATGGGTCAGTCAGGAAAGAGCCTACCATGCAAGCATGATTTCTTGAGTGCAGATCCCAAGCATCCAAACAAAAAACCATAGTCAGTGTAGTGCGTCTGCAACCCCACCTCTCGAAAGGCAGAGACAGAAGGCTTGCCTGGGGCATTCTGTCCCATCAGTCCATTCAAATAAGTAAGATCTGGGTTCAGTGAGAGACCTTGTTTCAACAAAACAAAAGCAAAGGATAGAGGGCTTGGGAAACAGTCCATTGAGTAAAACACTTGCCTCGCAAGCCTGAATCCAGAATCAGTATGTTTAAAAGGCCAGATGGAGTAGAACACACACTTATAACCTCAGTGTGTCCACACTGGGGCATGGAAGGCAGAATAGGAAGAATTGTGTGGAAGTTTATAGAGCAGCTAGCCAGCTGTGTGCAGCAGTGGACAATAACAAATGTCTCAAACAAGATAAACTGGGTGGACCAATACCCAAGGCTGTTCACTGCCCTACACATGGGTGCCATGGCACTCTCATGTCCCTGACCATACACACATGCCATAAATAAGAACAACAACTGAGGAAGACACCTCCATATGCACACATGTGCATATACACTGAAACACACATAAAAGAAAAAGAGAGACGAATAATGGAGGGAGGGAAGCTATCAGATAGCAACTGACAGAGTAGGGGTAAGGGGGAGGAAAGAGAACAATAAAAGAGACAAAGGAAAGAGTGTAAATCTACTGAAAAGCTGAGAGATCTTCCACTCCAGAGGTGATGGAAGAGTAGAAGAACAAAGTTCAACTAAAAGATGGATGCTGAATTCTCCAAATGGAGGTTCCATCAATACCCAAGACATGCTGATCTACTGGAAAATATTTTAAAATATGAAACTGAAATATTATTGGACGTGTCAGGCCATCTGACTTTATGTCGCAGTTTGTTCCCTCCAAATCACTCCCCCTACATGAGGAGTGATCTATAGCATTATAATCAAATAGCTGGCACTCGAAGCACAATTTTTTTCTTTCAAGGGCACAGATTAGATACCCTGGGATGGCCACATTAACATATTACCCATCCCTGTGCTTCAAGCATCACTGTGATAACTGAGGGAAACCAGGCAGTCTAAAATGCAAAGTTGATGGGAAGGGTGGAGTTTGCAAAAAGGAAGTAATTAAACTCATTAGTCAAAAGCAGAGAGGGAGAGAGAGAAAGCCCAGCCAATCATTCATTAGACTAGGAAGTGTTTCTTTTTAATGGGAGGATATCACAAAGCTGACAGTTAAAAATGGCATTAATTTTTATGTCATAAGGGTCAGCACCCCAGTCAAGGACACTCCAGCGCAAAGGATACTCTGGAAACCTCCGCCATGACACAGCATGAGCTCCTGAACACTATCCGCAAACCCTTTGACTTTCCTCTTCACACTTGGTTTGTGCCTTTTGTAACCACGCTGAGCACCTGACAAGTGAGTATAAATTATAGAGAGAGAGTATGGGTAGGTTTCTCCCTGGACCAATAAAGTTTATTCGTAAAATGTTCAGAAGCTACACTGATCACAACCTGGACTGGACTTCTACACTCTCCTGCTTCAGCTTCCCTAAGACTAGAAGAGTATACCCAACTCAGAAGCCAAATCCGTGTGGTAAAGGGAGCTGGTATGGTCATGTGAGTGAGCAAGCACATGTGTACGCATGCATCTAGAAGCCAGATGTGAGCCTTGCCTGTCATCATCAACCCATCCTTCTTCTTCTTCTTCTTCTTCTTCTTCTTCTTCTTCTTCTTCTTCTTTTCTTCTTTTCCTTCCTCCTCCTTCTCTTCTTCCTCTTCCTCTCCCTTTTCTTCCTCCTCCTATTCCTCCTCCTCTTCTTCTTCCTCCTCTTCCTCTTCTGATGCTGATGTTAATGCTGCTTCATGATCATCATTAGCAGCAGCAGCGATAGCATCGTCATCATGGTCATCATCATGGGCGGGGCCAAGACTCAGCACAACAGGAATGTGGAGGTCAAAGGAAAATTTGTGGTGGTCACTTTTTTTTCCTATCTTTATGTACTTCTGGCTGTCAACTCAAGTTGCTGGGCTTGCTCAACAAATCCCTTTACCCAGTGAGCCATTTCATTGGCCCCATCCACCTGAACTCAACAGTTGGCTACGCTGGCTGGCCACAGAATTCCAGGGATCCATCTGTCTCTGCCTTCCTCAGTGCTGGAACTACAAAAGGATACCACTGGTAGGGGTAGGAGGAGCCCCAACTGTCATCTCAGTGGCAGTTGAGAATGACTTTTTAAAAAGGGTGAAGAGCCCCTAGAGCAATTGAAGCATGGAACAGGTTGCAGTGGTCAACTAACAACCATCCCAGATGATCAACAGGAGCCACCGGGCCACAGGACAGCCCCACCAGAGTCCAGGGAAGCGGCTGGTACGAAGGTGATTAGAGCATCACTGTAGCAACCAAAAACTACAGAAGCCAGTGCACACAGGGCTTCTGCCAGCCCAGCTCCTGCTTTCAGGTAGCTCCCGGGGACTGCTTGACTCTGTGGAAGAGAAAAGGAAAGGAAAGAACAAAGACCCATTAGAGTCGCAGAGACCTGAGAAAGAGGACCCACTCCTGTCTTCAAGACTGCACAGACCCCAATGAAGTTCTGAGGTCTGTCACTTCGTCTACAATGAAGGAGACTTCGGGGATTGCCAGAGATAGGGGTAACCATGGTCTTGTTTTGCTCAGACTTGGTACAGTTCCTCTGCAGCATCCTTAGACCCTGGAAGAGCTTGGAGCTGTGACACTTTGTGGCCTCACTGCTAGGCACATGAAGCCTGCTGCAAACTTAGGCCTGGAGGGCTGGCAAGCCCTCTCCATCCTCTGGCATCCTGCTTCTACTTTCCTATTCGAGTTTCCACTCTCCCATCTCAAATGCTCCCACATGAAGAAGGAAAGCCCCCTCTCTGTTCTTGGAAGGAGGGCAAGACAAGACCCAGAACGGAGACTCCACAGCCCCTGGCTTCAGCATCGCGCCTGGCTCTGTAATATGAGGAACCCAGCTCCGCAGGCTAAAGCAGTAAGCACCACGGTCAACCAGGCCACCTCCCCAGCCCCCTTAATTCTTGTCACTTGAAGTGTATGTTCCCCTGGAGAATTGCTTCTTGACCAAGCCAGCTTACCCCTGGCTCAGGAGGTCACAAGAACAATTGACAGGACAAAATGCTTATGGACAGGCAGACATTTCTCATTCAGGCTGATTCCCTGGCTTCCTTGAGCCATTTCTGCTCTCCTAAGACCATGGTCTTGGGCTCCTGGCTGCAAAAACTGCCAAGTCATGAGAGTTGAGTCATCCAAAGTTGCACACAGGACTCGCCTGGCTCTTTGGGCGTGTGTTTTGCTGACATGCCTCATTGAAGACAGTTTAACTCCATGCCATGGCTCTGACCCGCCCCACCACCACTACCACCAAGGCCCAGGGTGGGATCCCCCTCCCCCGCAAGCTGTATCCAGCTTTTTCTTCCAGGCACACTTGCGTTCCCAGGCTCCTCTAAATAAGGAGGCCCGGGGAAAAAAGAGAATGACAGCCAGAGTGCCTACGCAGGCGCAGAAACACAAAACCCAGTTTTCACAGAGTGCACAGTGGGAACCAAGAGACGAAGCAACCCACCGAACAGATGCAAGTTTCTCAGGCTCCGGTTCAGCTGGGAACGTGTGCTGGAAAGCAGAGATAAATCACATAGAACTTGCTGTCATCCCTCTACCTTCCTGCTAAACCCTTTGACACCGTCACTTCTCTGGCTGAGGCCGCTGTAGTTTTTAAATGAAGGCTGGGAACCGGCTTTTGGCAGCGCCCGCCTCATTTTTCCGCTAATACCTCTGTGGATTCTGCGTTCGCATCTGGCCAGTGCCATCATGCTGGGTATGATTATAATAGGCTGCTGCTCTTTCCCAAGCAGGAAGCTGGAGTCTTGTAACCGACAGCTTAAACAGGGGCTTGTTCCAAACACAACAGGCAGATCACAGCCAGGGAAGGGGCTGCAGTGCGGGGACTTCTCCCAAGGCATAAAAAAGGAGAGGGAGAGAGAGAGAGAAAGAGAAATGTGTTAACTGTGCTAACAGTGCCAAGTAATATGCTTCGTTAAAAATTTAATCACCTACAAGTGCAAAGCAAGTGCAAGGCAATCATGTTGTAATTAGCACGGCAATTAACACCTCCCTTTCCGATAGCACATGCATCCTAGGAAGGGCAGGATTGCAAGTGTTTTGCTGCTGACAGGCACGGTTCCTATAGAGAGGGGAGGAAGTGCTTGACTCCAATGTTCTGCTTTCTGGCATTTGGGTTCTATGTCCCTAAGAGCTCAGAACCAGCTGCCATTTTGGCTGTGTGCCTGACGTCATCGAGGTCCCTGTTTTACACGTTCTCAGACGCTCCTTTCTCCTGCCACCTTCCCTTCCATAGCATTATCATATACATAAATCTCTACCTATACATAGACACTGAGAGCAAATCCACCACACCATATACCCATGAGCACTTGTTTGCTGATGAATGGCTTTTCCTGCCTCCACCCCCCCACCCCCCGCCCCCCCAAAAAAGGTCTTCCTTAGTTCTTTGTCACTAACCAAAACTAACCAAAAACAAAACAGCAAGAAAACTTCAATGGAAAATTTGGTCTAGAAGAATTCACTCTATATGACCCAAAAACTTGGGCCTCCCCTATACCAGCAAGATAGTTCTGAGGGCTCAAGAGTCAGTCTTTCAGGCAGGGGAGGGGTGCAGGAAGGTGGACCTTTCTAAAAATAGCATACAAAGTTCAGGTCCCATAGCTGGCCTTAAGAGAAGGCAGCTCCTGTGCTCTCTGGAAAGTGTCTGCTAACCTGACAGACAGGTTTCTGGAGATCTCCTCAGTGCATCAAAGTTAATGGGGGAAACAAGTGGGAAACTGGAATGAACTGTCCTCAGCCCCCACTCGAGAAAGTATCTTTGGGCTGGGGATGTCACTCAGTTGGAGACCAAGTGATTAGCGAGCATGAAGGCCATAAATACATAAATAATGGACCTTAAGTTCAAACCCTAAAGTATGTATATTTGTT
This sequence comes from Acomys minous, assembly GCF_964271855.1. Lineage (NCBI taxonomy): Eukaryota > Metazoa > Chordata > Mammalia > Rodentia > Muridae > Acomys > Acomys minous. The sequence goes on along the minus strand of NC_140490.1, from coordinate 53,692,162 downwards.
ATAATGCATATAACACACACACATACACACACACACACACACACACACACACACACACACACACACACATTATCTTTGTTAGCCAGATAGAGTAGCTCCCTCACTTGGAGGCTGAGGCAGGGGGATTTTCACAAGTTTGAGGTTAGTCTGGGCTGCATTGTAAGTTTCAAGCCAACATAGTCTACATTATAAGACCCTGTCTCAATGAATGAGTGAATTTCTTTTTTTTAAAAACTTGAGCTTTCTAATCGGTATTTTTGTCTCCACTTGGGTAGATGGAAGCAGGCCCAGAATGTGATGCCACTACTAGAAACAAAGAAGCCAACAAATTTAGGAGACATCTAAGTTTTGGCTGAATTAAGAACTTAAGAAACAGCACTGCAAATCTTTGAGGTTGACCTCACCTTATTCTTACTGAGCATCAATGACACTGTGAAAGCATCTGGGAGAGCCTGGCAAAGCTCTGGAGTGTGGCATTTGGGGAATGGGAAAGCAGTTGCTTTTTGTAGCTGACTCTATGAGAACACTGCTGAGACGTGAGAAAAGAAAAATTCAGGTTGTGAGGCTGCTGAAGTACCATTCCAGGGCCCTGAAGACTGTGAGGTCACCTGTGGGCAGCCATAGATGCTGCTCACTTTCCTCCTTTGCTCTTTCTTTTTTCCAGCAACTCTTTTGTTCAAACACAGAAGCACATCCCAGAAAGCTGGAAAAGGGAAAAAGAAAAGAAACCTTAGTGAGGAGATATGCTTTATAAGTGGGGCAGACTGCATGCTGGCGTGCCTCAGTAGAAAGGAAAATAAAATCCCTGTTTCAAATAGAGAGGACAAATGTCTTACTATGCTAAAAAGCCTCAAATTAAGTATGTAGAGCTAGTTGGAAGAGTTGCAATCATTTTATTCATTCCTACCCGGCAAAAAAGACATCTTTCAAAAGCGCTTCTTTAAATCCTGCTGTCATTTGTAAAACTGGTTGAAACATCTGCAGTAGTGCAGCCTTAACCCAAGAACCCAGAGGATACACTTCTGCATTTCTATTTATCTCTAATAAATAGTTTTCCTAGGCTGCTTAGTTTTTATTTCCTCTTTTGTCAAAAGGGCGTAAATGCCAGCAAGTTTAAAATTAAGTCACAGTGCAACTTGAATGCTCATAGTCACCATGCTGTAAACTTGCTACTTCATTCATTCACTTAACACTACTCATTATATGCCAGGCATTGATCTAGGAGTAGGCACTGCTTAGAGAATAAGAAGAGACTTAGAATAACAACAACAAATAGGACCCTAAGGGCCTCCCAACCCTGAGAAGCTTCCCTAATATCATGTCCCCAGCGCTTCACACAGAGTTCAGCATCCATTAGACATCAGATGGATGCATGCATGGATGGATGGATGCATGCATGGATGGATGGATGCATGCATGGATGGATGGATGGATGGATGGATAGATGGATGGATGGATGGATAGATGGGCGAGTTAAGTCAATCAATAATCAGCTCCACCCTAAACTGACCACAAGCACAAATGCACATGTGTGCACGTGCGCGTGTGCACACACACACACACCCTAACTGTATAGTAAAGATCATCTATTACAACCTGTGAACTGATGAGCACCCTAAGAAATAGACACATTAGTTGCAAAGGGAAGATTAAATACTTCCACCTTGAGTAGTGACAGAGGGCCAAAATAAAAGCTGTAGGGATCTCACTTTTGAAGGAGCTCAGTACCCCAAAGTGGGAAGGGTGTTGGGGTGGCTGCTGGAAAGGGAATCGGAAAGGAATCAGCACAGCCATGAGTATCTGTCAAAGCAAGTTAGACCCAGAGAGGGGTCAATGAAGGAAGATTCATCTGTCTGCATGTAAAAACTGATTAGCCTGGAAACAGACTGGCAGTGAGACAAATCTGGAAGCTACTAGAACAGCTCAGGCACAAGTGAAAGGTCACTCGAGCTGGGAAAGGGCAATGTGCCTGGCAGAAGCTGACATGGGAGAGCTGGAGCCTGTCCACCCACATCTTGAACTATCAGTGCTCCATGGCTGGATCCAGGTGCACAAATTGGAGATTCAGAAGCCAGCACTGGGGGGGAGGGGGGTGGGGGTCTGATAAGATACAGATTGCTGTTTCAGACTGTACCACTATTGGAGGTTGGCTGGGCATTTGGTGGCAGGTGAAGAACACTCAGAAACGTCAAGCTGAAACACAAAGACATTTAAAAGCAATGAGGTTTGGCTTGAGTCCAGCTTACATAGGCTTTTGCACGTTTACAGTCTTTCCATCCTTCTTCCACAGTGATTGGCTAGCTAGGAAAGAGGGAGTAGCCATGGGAAAGGTTAGGGTAAAGGGTGAATACAACCAATTTTCAATAACTGATACAAAACAAAAATAATAAAAGAAAATATTTTAAATGAGTTCTTTACATATATTTTTGGTATATGGTTGAAGTCATGCAATTGAATGAAGGAGAAAATAAAAGTGAGGCTAGACCCTTGATGAGGAGCCTAATGTAGAAAGAAGAGCAGAAGGCATCAAAAGAAGAAAGCCATTCAGAACCATGACATCCAAAGAGAAGAGAATTCCCAGCAAGCCGTAGTTCCAAATGCAGTAGAGAGAGAAATGCAGAAGAGAACTGAGAAAAGACCTGAGCACCAAGAAGTGATTGACAACCTTTCGGAATGCAATACTGATCACCTGGGGAGGTGGCCAGACTGACTGCAAGGAAGGAAGAGTGGGGACGAGGATAAAGTGGTGGAAAAGCAAGAGATACAGACGGTGTATCCAAGAAGACTGGCATTTAAAGGAAGCAAGATGAAAAAGTGGTCAAGTACACCAGAAAAGAATAGGTCGAGGGTCAGTCTCTTTTAGACAGGTTTGCCTCAAACTGAAGGAGGCTATTTATCAAGTGAGGCTGAAGACACAAGCAAGAGGGGACAATGGAGGAAGCTGGTTTTCACAGTGAGAGGAAATGTGATGCTCTGTGAGCCAGAGTGAGCCAGAGCAGAATGGGTCCCATTGAAGGGCTGGAGGGGCGGGAGATCTTGAAAAGACATGTGACATGGTAAGCAAACAAACAAAGAGAACTCAGAAGAACTCACATCTTTCTTCAACCATCAGGCATTAGTTGGAAAAATGAAGAGGTATCCAAGCTCTCAACTCCTGATTATGATGATGATGATGATGATGAAATGATGATGATGATGATGATGATGATGATGATGATGATGATGATGATGATAATGATGCTCGATAGAGCTCAGACCCAAGCTTGACGAGCTAGAATAGACACACAGCTCTGTGGAGTAGAATCACCAGTTAGGAGCCTCAGAGCACAAGTGAGGACATGCACATGAGTTTGGTGAGTTTTCTTAATGGGTGTTCAGATTCCTCCCCAGCTTTTCATCCACCAACTTTAAGCAGTTACCCAGACAAATCATTTTAGCCAGAATCCCATTGCCTTCCTCGTAGTATTTCTTCTACTGACCCCATTCGGCCCTGTGGACTATAAATCTTCACTTTTCCTGATGCAGTCAATGTTAACACACACACAAACACTCCCTCCCTCCCTCCCTCTCTCTCTCTCTCTCTCTCTCTCTCTCTCTCTCTCTCTCTCTCTCTCTCTCAACTCCATTATCCCATTATAATAGCTGTCCTTGAATAAACTTTACTTTATTGTTCAACAGTACCAAGTATATGTTTTTTGATAACAAAACCTCATACTTGTCAACAATGTAAAAATGGAATAGGTGAGTTCAAAAAGAGAACCCATGAAGGGACTTTAGCTATCTATAAATTTATAGACATAAATTTGACAACTTAGGTAAAATGGACCAACTCTTTTGAAGGATAAACTGACACAGCTCATTCAGTGTAAAACAGACCATTTGTCCAGCCTTATAACCATTAAGAAAATTGAATTTGTGATTTAAATGCTCCCCAAAAAGAAATCTCCAGACCCTAATGATTTTACTGGTGAATTCTACCAGATGTTTCAAAAGAAATTAGCAGAAATTCTACAAATCACTTGCAAAATGTAGAAGGGGGGAGTTCTGTCCAGCTCAGTTTATGGCGCTATTATCACCCTGATACCAATGCCAAACAAAGACCACTAAAAAAAAGAAATAATAAACTGAAAACCAAGAACCCTTGTGAATACAGACGTGGAAGTCTATAACAAATGTTAATAAGTAGAATTCAGAAATATTTAAAAAAAAAAAAGAAGTGTACAACCTGGTCAAATAGAATTAATTCTGGATATGCAAGGCCAGATTAGTGTTTGATAATCAATTAATACAAACCACCATATTAGCATTCTGATGGAGAAAATCTTATTGTCATATACATTGATGAGGGAAAAGCCTTTGACAAAATTAAGAGACAAAATTCATGACTAACCTTTATTGTTCATAACCTTCACAACCTTCATTATTTGGGATTAAAGGCATGTACCACCATGCCTAGACCTAAGCTTTTCTTTACCTGAAACTTACTCTATACAAGGCTGGCTGTGAACTCAGAGCTGCTTGGTTCTGTCCCTGGATTAAAGGTGTGTTTGTATTCCAGACAGATCACAGATCCTAGAAGGTCTTTGGACACAATCCCCTACCAGAATAACCATGTTCTGAATTAAAAATCTTCTGCAGTTGGTGACATTGTTTGTGAAGGTTATAGACCCCTTAAAAAGTAGAGCCTTTTCTGGGTGTGGTGGTACATGCATATAATCCCAGCACTCAGGAAGGCAGAAGCAGATGGATCTTTGTGAGTTTGAGGCCAGCCTGGTCTACAAAGTGAGTTCAGGATATCCAAAGCTACAGAGAGAAACCCTATCTAAAACAAATGAAGAATAAGAAGAAAAGGAGGAGGAGGCGGAGGAGGGGAAGGAGAAGAAGAAGAGAGAAGAAAAAGGAGAAGAAGAAAAGAAGAAAGAGAAGGAAAAGAGCCTTCTTGAAGGAAGTACATAACTGAGAGTGGGCTTTGAGGTGATAGATTGGCCTCACTTCCTGTTCTCACCTCACTTCCCTGTGCAGATATTATATGGGAAGTCTTCATCCTGACTGTCAGCTGGACCTCATGTTCCTGCAGCCATGCCTTCTCCATCATGGTAGACTGTATCCCGTCAGAAACTTTAAGCCAAAATCCACCCTTTCTTCCCTAATTTGTGCATGGCTAGAGTGGTCTATTACAGCAACAGAAAACCAACCAATGCAGGTACAAAAACAATTCTGTGACAAAGAGCCCTTCCACAAGGAAAGTAAATTCTCAAATAAATTCCTGAACTAACCCTTACATCCCACACTTAACCCAAAATATATCAAGGTTTAAACATAGTGGGAATCTTGAAGAGCTAGGTTAGGCAGGGATTTTAAGAATGACTCTAAAACCACAACCTAGTTAAGGGGGAAATTGACAACTGGATTGCATCAAAGTTAAAACTTTGGTTGGCCATGATGGTACAAGCCGGTAAGCCCAGCACTCAAGAAGCCAAAGCAAGAAGATAGAGAGATGAAACCCAGCCTAGGCTACCTAGTGAGGGAGTTCAAGGTAAGCCTTGCTTACAAACTAAAACTCTGTCTCAAAATCCAATCACTAGAACTCTTGCTCTGCGGGTGACCCTATTGAAAGTGTGAAGCCATTGCAAACCATGTAGCTGGCAAAAGCCTGCTAGCTAGAATAATAAAGAACTCTCAAAACTCAACAGTTTATGAAAACAGTCTAATCAGAAAATGGGCAAAAGACATGCAGAGACATTTCACCTAAGAGGATATACAGATGGCAAATAAGCACAGGAAAAGATGTTCACCATCATTAGCAATTAAGGGAATGCAATTTGAAGCCATAATGAGGTATCGTTACACACCTATTAAAATGGCTAAGATAAAAAATAAAATAAAATAGTGACACCACCAAATGCTGGTGAGGATGCCAAGAAAGTCAATCACTCATGCATGACTTTGGGAAATGTAAAATAGCACAACCATGCTGGAAAACAGTCTGGCCATTTTTTTAAACCTGTATGTACCACCCGGTGGAACTATCAACATTTATCCTAGAAAGATAAAGGAAAGAAAGTTATGTACAAATGTTTTCAGTTGCTTTATTCATAACAGTCCCAAATTGGAAACAATTCAGATGGCCCTCAACAGATGAATGATTAAACAATCTGGCAAATCCATACCACACAACACTACTCACAAAGACTGCATGTAAACATGAGTGTGTATGTGCAACAGTCTCAAAGGCTTATGCTGAACAGAAAGGGGAAAGCATGAAAGGGATACATACTATGTGGTCTGATTTCTTCATGTTTTATCAAAATTATTTAGATGGGGGCTGCAGTGCTGACTCAGTAGAGAAAGCATTAGCCACAAAACCATGAGGACCTGAGTTCAGATCCTTAGCAGCCACATACAAAGTAGAATACAGAGGCACATGCATTTAATCTCACCACTAGGAAGATGGAGTTGGAAGGATCTTTGGTGCTCAATGGCCATCTAATCTAATCAAGTCATTGAGCTCCAGGCTCAATGAGAGACCCTGTCTCAAAATATAAGAAGAGGCATGGAGGAAGACATGAAATTCTGACCTCTGGCCTACATGTGCTCATGCAGATACATACACATAAATTCATGCACACAGAGACACCACACTCAATAAATTACACAAATAGAGAGAACAGTGTATTGTTCTCTGAGTGAAATCTGAAGGGAGACAGAGAGGAAAGAGAGAGGGAGAAAGGCAGATAGACAGAGAGGGAGAGAGACAGAGACAAAGACAGACAGAGAGAGAAGAGAGGCAGACAGGGAGCAAGAGAGGGAGGGAGGTAAGGAGGGAGAGAGAGAGAGAGAGAGAGAGAGAGAGAGAGAGAGAGAGAGAGACTATAAAAAAGACCATGTGAGTCATCTTACCAAAAGCAATTTACAGATTCAATGCAATCCCTATCAAAATACCTACACAATATTTTAAAGGCATTGAAAGATCAATTCTCAACTTCATGTGGAAAAACGAAAAACCCACAAGAGCTAAAACAATCCTATATCCTATACAATAAAAAATCCTCCAGAGGAATATCCATACTCAATCTCAAATTGTACTATAGAGCAACAGTAATTAAAACAGCATAGTACTGGCACAGCAATAGGCTGGTTGATCAATGGAATCAAATCAAAGACCCAGAAATGAATCCACACACATATGGTCACTTGATTTTTGACAAAGAAGCCAAATCTACTCAATGGAAAAAGGATAGCATCTTTGACAAATGGTGCCGGTCTAACTGGATATCTACGTGTAAAAAAAATGCGGTTAGAACCATATCTCTCACCATGCACAAAACTCAAGTCCAAGTGGATTAAAGACCTCAGCATAAAACCAGAGACATTAAATCAGTTAGAAGAAAAAGTGGGGAAGAGCCTGGAACACATTGGCACAGGAGACAACTTCCTGAACAGAACACCAACAGCCCAGGCCTTAATATCAACAATTAATAAATAGGACCTCATGAGGCTGAGAAGCTTCTGTAAGGCAAGAGACACTGTCAAGAGAACAAAGCGACAGCCTCCAGACTGGGAAAAGATCTTCACCAACCTATATCTGACAAAGGTCTAATATCCAAAATACATAAAGAGCTCAAGAAATTAAACACCACCAAACCAAATAATCCAATTGAGAAATGGGGCTCAGAACTAAACAGAGAATTCTCAACAGAGGAATATCGAATGGCTGAGAAAAACTTAAAGAAATGCTCAACATCCTTAGTAATCAGAGAAATGCAAATCAAAACTACCCTGAGATTCCATCTTACACCCATCAGAATGGCCAAGATCAAAAACTCAAGTGACATCACATGCCGGTGAGTATGTGGAGAAAGAGGAACACTCCTTCATTGCTGGAGGGAGGGCAAACTTGTACAACCACTTTGGAAATCAATCTGGCAGTTTCTCAGAATACTGGGAATAGGGCTACCTCAAGACCCAGCTATTCCACTCCTTGGAATACACCCAGAAGGTGCTCCACCACACAACAAGGACATATGCTCAACCATTTTCATAGCAGCCTTATCCATAGTAGCCAGAACCTGGAAACAACCTAAATGTCCCTCAGTCGAAGAATGGATAAAGAAACTGTGGTTCATTTACACTATGGAATACTACTCAGATGTTAAAAACAAAGAAATCCTAAAATTTGTGAGCAGATGGAACTAGAAATGATCTACTGAGTGAGTTAACCCAGACTCAAAAAGACTCACATGGTATATACTCACTTATAACTGGGCACTAGCCCAACATGGATGTCCACTGAAAGTCTTCACTTACCAGGAGATTGGGATAGATGCAGCGACCTCCTATTGGGACTCTAGGTAAGAAAAGTATAGAATAATGGAGAAATAGAAGGATCTAGAGGGTCCTAGAAACCTACAAGAAGAACATGATGATGGGCAGATCTGGACCCAGGGGGGTCTGCTCAAGCTACTGCACCAACCAAAGACAATACATGCAATAAATATTGAACCTCTACTCAGATCTAGCCAAGGGACAGGATATTATCCACCATTATGTGGAGAGCAGGGACTGACTCTGTCATGAACTCTGGTGCACCATATTCCCCTTGGTGGGGAGGCCTGGTAGCACTCAGAGAAAGAATAGGAAGGCTACCAAGATGAGACGTGATAGGCTGTGAACATATGGTGGGGGAGGAGGTCCCCTTCTTTCGCAGACCTAGGGGAGGGAAATAGAGTAAAAGAGGGAGGGAGGGAGGAATGGGAGGAGACAAACTAGGAGATAAAAATTTAGATGTAATATGAATAAATTAATAAAAAATAAAAGGCCATGTGGTGGGGCATAGCTGAATAGTTGAGATCAGAAGACTTAGTACGAAATGGCCTTAAATTTAATCCCCTAACCAACAAAGTCACCATGAGGTATCCCTTTGGGGACAGAATGTTCTGTATTGTGTCTGTATCACTGTCAACAGTACAAGGCCACACTGTACTACATCTTTGCGAGATGTTACTATTGCTATGGAGAAACAGCGCACATGCCTAGTTTGGCTTGCCTTTTATACGTGCTTCTTACATGTGAGTCCACATGATCTTAATATCAAAAGACTAACTTAAGTATCATCAAAACTGGGGCTGGAAAGATGGCTCAACAATTAAGAGCATTTGCTACTCTTCCAGAGGATCCAAGTTCAGTTCTTAAATACCCAGGTCTGGTGGCTCATAACCACCTGTACACTACCCAGCGCCACAGGATATGACACCCTCTTCTGGCCTCTGCAGGAGATGTATACAAGCAGCATACACTGGGATACAACACACACACACACACACACACACACACACACACACATCAGAACTGTGATTGCTATGTAGTAAGCAGCATGTGTTCATTAACTAAAATTATTTATTAAGTTTAGGAAGAAGAGAGAGGAAGTGGTGGCTGGATTTGAGTAGATAGATGCTTCATGATACTTAACAGAAAGCCAGGAGAGAATTAAAATAGATTCTTACGACATCGATGATAAGACTGCCTCAGAGACCATCAGAAGAACACACACACACATGGTCCTATCTCCCACAGGCAAAGCAGTGTCAATGCCAATTATTTTAAGACAAAAAGATGGGGCAAAAAAACACTACAAAAATGGACATTGTATGGAATTAATACTGATAGCAATGATGATGACACTGAGCGTTGAACACTTCGGACTGCCAGCTGGGAAGTCATTTCAGGGAAATTCTATCAACATCCCATGTTACAGACGAAGACCCTGAAGCCTGCAGAGGTGTAAAGCCACCCAGCATGCACTAGCCAAACCAGGGAGTGATTATGAGCAGAGTTGGTAGCTCCCTGGTGTGCTGAAGGGCTTCTCCCCAAGTATAGAAATGACTTTTCAGCTGCATAACACTGGGCATGAGATGTCCAAATGTTCAAGTCTAGAAAACGGAGGGTAGGTTGGCGAAGACCAACAGAGCCAAAGAGAACTGCTTTTTTTTAGGGATGGTGGAGATTTAAACACCCAGGGAAGAGTGGGAAGACCCAGCACAATCCACACAAACCGGCTTCCTTCCCCTTATTTTCCTCAAATGCTCTCCAAGACCCCTCTGAAGTCTGTTCCTCTTTATGTAAGGCCAAGAGTAAACTGAGAAAGTCCTTAAAGTGTTAATCTGTGACTGTTGGTGATGGTAATTATTTAAACGATACTGGTTAATTTGTTTTATTGTTTCACACAGTTTGATTTATTTGCTATTTATTGGTTCACTTATATAATGAATAGGGTTAGATTAATAGATTTTCGAATGTAAATTCATCTCCATTAACGTTTATGAGCTACATTTGTAGATGAGGCTTAAATAAATACACAGCCAAGAATAAAGATTACAGTATTTTCCAGAGCAATAAAGCAAGGATGCAAATATGTTCCGAAAATAGAGGGGATATGGAGACTCACCATGAGAACTGCGTCCTAGAGGCAGACGGTGGAGTCAAACTGTCTTACGGTGAATATGAGCTGCTTGTTTTCCTTTATAAAGGGGTGTGTGTGTATGAGTGTGTGTGTGTGTGTGTGTGTGTGTGTGTGTGTGTGTGTGTGTGACCTCAAAGGCCAGAAGAGGGCATCAGATCCCCTGGAGCTGGAGTTACAGGCATTTGTGAGCTGCTCAGCAGGAGTGCTGGAAACTGAACCCAGGGCCCTCTTCAAGAGTAGCCTGCACTCTTAATGGCTGAGCCATCTCTGCAGCCCCAATATTTCATTTTCTTCCCAGCCCACAAAGACTAGCAAAACAATAATACTAGACCCTCAAATAATTCCATAACCTGTCTCGTTGCAAAAGGCCTCCTTGCTCTCCTGCTGAGAGCTGCCATGCAGAGTATCAACAGCAACTGACTAAAAGGAGCCTCAGGGGAAGCATCTCTGACCAAGTCCCTATCTTATACCCCTCTGGATCCAGCCATTGCTCCTGCAGAACTCCACGCACAGGAGTCAGGCTCAACAATGCACAGCTAGGACTGATTGATATATAAGGACGTTTCTAGAAATAAATTGCCCTGTGACCTATAATATATAAATTCTTTCCAACCAGCAGGGCATGACTGAGCACAGCAGAAAAATACCTCCGATCAGTGTGGCCTTGGGACCCTGAAAGGACTGATTCACCCCACAAGGCGGGGCAACAGATTTCCCTGTTCCCCTAAAAGGAGGCCTGATGGCTTGAACTAGCCGGCCAGCCAGTTCTTCACAAGTCCATTTATGCAAACCAACCTGTGCATGAAGGAGGCATACTGATAACAAGACGAGGTAAAGAACAGAAAGGCTGAGCAGATTGCCTAACCTTTCAACTTGCTAACAACCATCACGGACTAAGCTGTACCCTTCCTCCCCGCCCAAAGTTCACACACTGAAGTCCCTGGTTCGCAGGACCTCGGACTGCACCTTGTAGTGGGACAGTCTTTGCTATGGTAACCGATCTCATCTGAGACTCGTTGGGGAGGAGTTCGATCAGGGCACAAAAGTACAGAGACATGAAGACGTGAAGCGAGGAAGCCCATTCCACCAGCACTTTGGGCTCTGGCTTCCAGCCTCCAGAATGGTAAGAAAACAAACTTCTCTGTTCTCTTAGGGCAGATAAATACGATGGTACAGCAACCAAGGTGAGGTCATCATCGTGCTCCCAACACCAAAGCTGGGTTCACAGCTCCGTGGTCTGAGCAGGGTACCGATGGTGCAGCAGCATCCTGTAAGCACCAGAAAACTGACTGGTTTGGTTTTTTTGGTTTTTGTTTTTGTTTTTGTTTTTTTTAACCTTTAAGATGTTTGTTATTCCTGTTTCAGTGTTATTCCTTTTTGTTGTAACAATTCTTTGGATGAGGAAAGAGGAGTGGAATTCCTCCCATCAAGCAATTTGTGCATATGCAAAGCTCATTCCAGAAGTCTCAGCCAGGCCCGTTCTTTGCAATTTGTATAGCATGAACAGACCTCACAAACCTAAAGGACTGGTTGGTGTGTTTAGCACTTCCTGGTCTTAGAGCTCATTATGTTTTCTCCTCCTCCTCCTCCTCCTCCTCCCCCTTCTCCTCCTCCTCTTCCTCCTCCTTCTCCTCTTCTTCTTCTTCTTCTTCTTCTTCTTCTTCTTCTTCTTCTTTTTCCTCTTCTTCTTCTTGTTTTTTGTCCTGGATTTGCTTTGTAGACCAGACTGGCCTCAACTAGACCAAGCTGCCTCTGCCTCCCCAAGTGCTCAGGTTAAAGTCATTTGCCACTACTCCTGGCTTCATTCTGTTTCCTCTTCCATCTTGATTTTTGGTATAAGAATGGTAAAATATGGGCCTGATGGAAGTGGTGCATGCCTTCCATCCCAGCTCTCAGGAGGCAGAGGCAGGCGGATCTCTGAGTTCGAGGTCAGCCTTGTCTACAGAATGATTTCCAGGACACCCAGGGCTATACAGAGAAGCCCTGTCTCAAAATGGTGTGGTGGCAGGAGAGACAAAATAGAAATGAAAAAACGTCCTCCCACATGAAGACGTGAATATATGGCCTTCAGATTCTGGGTTTGCCTTTAGGACTGTATGTGAACATCATACTCTTGTATAATGACAAAAATTTAATCTAAAATCAAACATGTAATCGGAGATGTTTCTGGTGGTGCTTGCCTGTGCTGCATTGTAGAACCTCACTGAAGCCTAAACCCTGAGCATCTGGTAAGCACACCATGCATGCTTACACCAGGCTGAAGACCCACGCAAGCCTCATGAAACAGCTTGGCTCAAATCTGAGAATATCGTCTGTTATAAGTTGCAGCATCTTTACTGTACATACAGCTTTCTGTTCTCCCAGAAACATAATGTATTAATTACAGAAAACAAAGGCTTTTAATATTTTCCTACCATCAGTCCTCAGCATATAAAATTAGTGTGCCTTTGCCTTGCATTGCATTACAAAATGTTTGCTTTTTAAAATGACTGAGTTGTCGACTTATGTTTTATATAAAAAATATTGTTAAGTGAATTTTGGCATGGGATTAGAAAAGAATTTCCACCCATTTGTGAAATGACCCTAAACATAATTATGTCATTTACTATTATATATACGTACATGAAGCAGTGTTCTCAACATTGACAGTAATAAATGAAAGCATTGATCAACTCTGAGAAACACTAAAGATGTCATATGTCCTACAATATCAAATATTCATTTGATATTAATTCATTTATATTAATTTATATTTAATTTTAATATAAAAATAAATAAGCAGGTGCATCTACTTAACATGAGATTTGCATATTGATTTTCAAAATTAAATGTACACCAAATAATGTCTTTAAATAAATTTGTTTATAATTTATTGTCAGTAAAGTTTTATGTGTATACCTATTTTATAGCACATATATAGTTACATAAAAATCTCTGATGAAAAGAAATTTCAGTTTAAGCCACTTAAGATGTGCATTTCATTATCCAGAAAATTAATAGTATCCTATGCTTAACTGCCATAGCCATGGGACTCATCTTTATGTTGACTGAAAAATCACCAGTTAATCCACCAAGCCAGGCAACTGAAAACTACTCATTTTAGCTTAGCTTACTTTGGGGGACAGGATCTAGCTCTGTAGCCCAGGTTGTCTTCAAAGTCATGGTCTCCTGCCTCACCCTCCTGGGCACAGGGTCTCTAGACTGATTAAAAAGTAAGAAAGCTCTGAGCAATCTAAAGGAAAGGATTGAACAGTCATGTAAGCCATAATATTTGTTCCATTCTTCCAAAGATTTTTCAAATCTCTAGCAGATACTTTCAGAAAAGTTAGGTCCAGGTTGTTTTTCCCAAGCACTTGGTAAGCTAACATCTAACCATGTGCTCCATTAATAAAAGCACTGCTTCTCTAGTCTGTGTTTGGAGACAGAGCTATGAATGAGGCTGAGTATTTCACTGGTGAAATGGCATAAGTGTGGGACAGGGACACCATCAAGAGTCATTTCCCACAAAGAAGCCAAAAACCATACAATGGAAAAAAGATAACTTCAACAAATGGTGCTGGTCTAACTGGATGCCTACATGTAGAAAAATGCAAGTAGATCCATATTTATCACCCTATACAAAACCTCAACATAAAACCAAACACAACTAAATCTGTTAGAAGAAAAAGTGGGGAAGGGCCTTGAACTCATTGGCACAAAAGACAACTTCCTGAACAGAAGAACACCAATAACTCAGGCTCTAAGATCAACAATTAATAAATGGGGCCTCATGAAACTTAAAAGCAGAAGCAAAGGACACTGTCAACAAAATAACACGATAGCCTGCAGATTGGGAAAAGATTTTCACCAACCCTAAATCCAACAAGGGCTAATATCCAAACTATATAAAGAAATTAAACATAAACAAATCAAATAATCCAATATAAAAATGAGGTACAGAGCTAAACAGAATTCTCAACAGAGGAATATTGTATGGCCAAGAAACACTTAAGGAAATGTTCAACGTCCTTTGTCATCAGGGAAATGCAAATCAAAACAACTCTGAGATTCCATCTTACACCCATCACAATGGGTAAAATCAAAAATTCAAATGACAGCACATGCTGGTGAGGATGTGGAGAAATGGGAACATTCTTCCATTGCTGAAAGAGTGCAGAGTTATAAAACCACTTTGGAAATCTATCTGGTGCTTTTTCAGAAAATTGGGAATAGTGCTACCTCAAGACCACTCTTCAGCATATACCCAGAAGATGTTCCGCCACACAACAAGGACATTTGCTCAACTATGTTCTTAGAAGCTTTATTCATAACAGTCAGAATCTGGAAACAACCTAGATGCCCCTCAACCAAAGAATGAATAAAGAAACTGTGGTACATTTACACAATGGAATACTACTCAGCTATTAAAAACAAGGAACTCTTGAAATTTGCAGGCAAATGGATGGAACTAGACACAGTCATCTTGAGTGAGGTAACCCAGACACAGAAATACATGCATAGTATGTACTCACTTATAAGTAGATATTAGCCCAAAATAGATCTCCAGAGACTCCACCCAGTGGGGAATCAAGACAAATACTAGGACTTGAAGCTGGAGTGCTGAGAGTTGGAGGGAAGAGTTGAGGCATGGTAGGTCCAGGAAGAGCAGGAACTCCACAGGGAGGCCATCAAGGCCTGCAGATCTGGACACACGGGGGCCTGCACAAACTGATGCACCAACCAAGGACAACACATACAGAAATCCAAGACCCCGGTTCAGCTATAACTGATGGAAAACTGACTCTTCATGTGGGGAGGACTTCTGCTGACCTTCTCACATGCACTCTGGCCCCCACGATTTGGTCACTGGCCCTTGGAAAGACAGCCTTGCAGGCACACAGAGGAAGGAAATGTACACTCTCCTGATTAGACCTAACAGGCTGTGGCCAGACAGTAGAGTAGGATGGCTTCCCATCAGAGGTCTAGAGGAGGGGAATAGGGCAGAAGATGGAGGGAGGGATGGAACAGTAAGATAAGAGCAAGGGGATAACAATTGGGATGTAATATGAATAAATTATAATGAATAAAATATACATTAAAAAAGAGTCCATTCCTAGCCAACTAGGAGAAGAACTAAGGACCAATATTCCCATCTGCTGGAGATGTTGGTGGAGAAGAGTGTGTTCTTAAGATAATTGTGTCAGTTGATGGAGCATCTAACATGAGAGACAGTTCCATGAGCTTCCAATGTGGTGAAAAGGAGAATGGGGCCTTGAAGCCTTGCTGTGGCAGATAAAACAGTGATGATCAAAAGATTGTTCAGTTCAGGGAGTCAAATGTCTTAAGGCATTAAAAAAGTCATAGATAGCAATGAGGACTCTATGTAACTACCTATGATAATATTGATAATTAGCTCACAGATAGCTCTCTATTAGTCTACTTGGTTGCTGTGGTCCCCTCTTGCTCTTAATTTTGCAACAAATGAGGTCATTGCCTGTGTTTAGTATATGGAAATTGAGGCATGGAAGGTTAATTAGCCCAAGCTTACATAACTAATGAGTGTGGAGTTGGGAGACAAGCTTTGGTCTTGTCAACTGTGCGTGGAAAACTATGCTGTTTTACGGTTCATTTTGTTGTGTTGTGTTGTTAGAACATCTCACTATGTAGTCCAGACTGGCCTCAAACTCATAATCATCCAGTCTCGACTTTCCAAGTGCTGAGGTTAGAGGAATGTTTAAGAAATTTTATAGAGGCTGAGAAGATGGCAGGAACTTTCATGTGTCCTCACACGCTGTTTACTGTTTGCTGCCCAGTACTCAGCCATGCCACATGGAAGACCACATCTACTTCTGGACTCTACTACAGTTTGACTGGACCCCACATTGCAGAGTGCTCACCCTTCTGATGGCCAGACATCCCGTCACATGAAGGCCACCTCACTGATTTAGAATTCCCCCTACTAGAGACAGTTTTCCTCTGCTCTTGTCTTTTATAAGAGGTCCACTCATTTCCCACAGCTTTCAAGAGAGGCGAGAGCAAAGCTGAAAGGGGGGAAGATGACATTTTGACATTTTTGCCTGTAATCTTTTCCATATATAAGTTCTACATTTGGGGTAGGGAACTCAAATTTGAGTTGGAGCATGAACAAGGACATGTATCACAACAGCTTGGATGGAGACAAAGCTTAGTGCCACGCATCCACGGAGTAGAGCCCTCGATCCACTCCCCGCTACTGTAGGTTGGGTTTAAACCAAGCGGAGGATGCTGGACTCTAATGACAAGAGGAAAGGACGTTTGAAGGCAAAAACATTATTTGCAGCTTAGGTGGGTGTCTATAAGCCTTGGTTGGAAGATAACGTATACTCTCAGCCTGTCCCATAATTCTCAACAAAACAAGAGGGCTACCAGCCAGTGCCTCTTGCAAGGATCCTACAGCAGGCTCTGCCCCATGTGCTATCAGCCTTGCTGCAGCTTTCCAGAAAAGCAGAATGCAGACTGAACCAATGGAGAAGGATAAAAGCAAACAGCGGAGTCCTGCTCTCCCCATATACACTCCACTGCAGAAGAGCATATTTAAAGACACGCACAAACTCTCCTTTCTTGTTTATCATTTCTAGGCTATCTTTCCTGACCAATGAAAAGCTCCCATAGAGCCAAGCAATCTGCCCCATCACTAGCCCCTCCTCATGCTGTCACCTCATTGGCAAAAGTGTCATTAACTTTTTCCACAGCAATTATTTGAGAACCAAGTAAACTGTGAAAATTTGTAAACTCTTGCACAGCTAAATTAAATGCTATTTTAACTAACAGTTAATAGTGTTTACTGCTGTGTAATCGTAATTTTCATTTTTTTACTGTATCTAATGACATTCTGATGACTGGAATTCTCTGTAGGGATACCAAATCATTACATTAAGGATGAGTGATTTTAGTATGCAATGACTGATCAGTACAATAATGTGTAGACGGATGCTTCTGCTAGTAAATTAAATCATTTGCACCACAGTGTATGTCAACTACAATGGGGATTCCATTGTGCTGCTAAATTATAATGTAGAGCCTGCTTAAAGTATGATAACAAATGAGCATCTCAAATTGGGGGAAAACTGGTACAGTATTTTCCTAAGAGGTGTGACAAGGAGAGAAACAGTCATCAACTCCTGGTGGCCACTGGAATAAGCTATACAGGAACCTTGTAAACACTTAGAGTGTTTGTGTGTGAGAGGATTTGCCTACTGGGGGAGGGAAGATCTTGGGAAGACCTGAATATGGCGACCATGTTTACATTTCCTGTTCAGTTATTATATGAGATCCAATTAAAACACACACACAGAAAGACAAACCTCCCTATCAGCTGTTCCTGAGTCACAATCAAAACCTAAAAAACACCCTTGGTTTATGACTTCATCGATGAACTCCACTTCTATCAGTGTTTCACTAACTCTCAAGCCAGACTGCACATCAAAACATAGACTCCTAAATCAATTCAAAAGCCTATACCATGCCCAGTGATCAACGCTCAACATATGAGTTCAATCAAGCTTAAGAGGTTAGAACATCCACTCCCCAAAAGGAAAAGATAATGACAACAAAGTAATTCAAATTTCTAAACTCTTCTTGGATATCAATATTTCTCACTCACTCAGATCACATTTTGGAATAGCATTGTGGAAAGTTTTTAAGAATGGATGGGGCTGAGAAAAGCACAAGGAAAGATAACAGAATACTACCCTCTTCTTCCCAAAACAGAGATGGGGGTGTGAAACAAATAATTTTTACTCAAAATACTCACTGTCTTTTGTGCAGAACTGAGGAATGAGGTCTATTCCATGTGATTTGATGGGAAAATCCATAGTTCAGCACTGTGCATGAATCTTCCATCACCTAAGAGAAGACACAGTGATGTGTCCAGGGCTTGCAGACTCAGAGTTCTGTCCCTAAGCGTTCACTACACAGAAGATGAGATCACATAGAAACCAAGAATTACTACTTGGCCAACTGTGTCATTTTTATTGGTTTGGTTTATTTGGAACTTTTGAGGGGATAGGTATCATTGTGTCACTCAGGTTGGCCTTGAACTCACAGAAAAACCCTACTGCCACAGTCACCTAAGTGCTAGAACTCCAGATGTGGACTTCATGCCAGAATCATTCATGCCAGAAATTTTGTTTATTTGTTAAAGTTGTTGTGGTTGTTGTTTTGTTGTTTTTCAAGACAGGATTTCTCTGTGTAGCCTTGCTGTCCTGGACTTGCTTTGTAGACCAGGCTGGCCTTGAACTGTGTGTGTGTATATGTGTGTGTGTGTGTGTGTGTGTGTGTGTGTGTGTGTGTGTGTGTACATGTGGATGTGCCAGAAGAGGATTCAAGGGCCTTTGTGCTGGAATTACAGGATTTTATGACTACCTAATGCAGCGGCTGAGAGCTGAATTCCACTCCTCACTATTGAGTAGCAAGTGCTCCTAAACCTTAACCCATCAGCCATCTCTCTAGGCCCACTCCATTGTCTTTCAATGATGGGACACAGGACTCCAAGTGCACCCAGAAGAGAGCTCCAAACTCTAGTTGGAGGGACGAGGATTCCAAACATCAAGTGAGCATTGGCCAGGGAAAAAGGAGCTTCCTGTCATGCAGGAAGCTTAGAAGTTGAGGAAAATACAAAGCAGTGTAGCCAGGATGTAGCCTAGTGACAAAGCACATGCTCAACATGAACAAGGCCCTGCATTCCACCCCCAGCACCAGAAAGAAGGGAGAGGGAGTGATGAGAGGAAGAGAGACTGAGAGAGAGAAGATAAGAAAAGGCAGGAAGGATAAGGAGACAAAAGAGCATAAGATGGGGGGGCTGGAGAGATGGCTCAGCAGTTAAGAGCACTGACTACTCTACTGTTCCAGAGGTCCTGAGTTCAATTCCCAGCAACCACATGGTGGCTCACAACCACTTATAATGTGATCTGGTGCATACTGTATACATAATAAATAAATCTGAAGAAGAAGAAGAAGAAGAAGAAGAAGAAGAAGAAGAAGAAGAAGAAGAAGAAGAAGAAGAAGAGGACAAGAGGGAGAGGAGACAAAAGTAAAAGTGAGCATAGACATAGAGAAACCAAGCTGAGAGTGATCTGGAAACCTCCTGCTGGCTAGCTTTCACATATTAGAAGGAGCTATGCAGGCTATTGGAGCAGAAGAGGCATTAGTAAATGTATCCGGTGGTAAACCCTGCATGCAGCAATACTCATTTGCCTGGGGAAAAGTGCTTCCTCATTGATGCAATAGTGGCATAACTGGTATGAGGGAAACCAATTACTCTCTCAATGGACTTGAGGCCCGTCCTTCAAGAGGGAATTCATGGTAGGTACTGTAAACTTTGTCAAAGCCCATTTGTGGCTGGGGAAAATCATAAAACTTAGGGGGAAATTTGTTTGTTAAATGAACATTTTTATCAAGCTGCCTACAAAGTATTTATGTTTATACCTATAGGTTAGTGCTGGTTCAACCTTGGTCAGAGAAGCATCTTTTCACAGTAACTTGTAACTGATCAAAGTGTTGAGCATAAACGACTGTTGAGCCTTTTGCCCTAAGCGGGATATCGATCAATGTTTCCTGCCAAAGGCTTAAGGAACAGCTTTTAAAAGTGGATAGGAAGAATGCAAGAGCGAGAGGAGGTGGATGAATGCTGTGAAATACTGTCTTATGGTCATGACATAGCTGTTGCTTTCATGAACTCATAGCAGCTATAGTTACCTGCACAGGACTTGCATAAGACTAAGCCAGCCAACATTCAACCATGTAGATAAGAGAAGGGCTCATGAATCTTTCCTTGCCTGGGGAGCTATTGCCAATCAATGGCCTCTGGGGACGGGAAGAATCATTTCTCTTTGGAAATGCAGCCTCTCGTAGGCTGTCCATGCTCTGGTGGATGACCTCACACCATGTATGTAGGCAACATTAACTGGATTTAGAGAAAAGAAGAAGGAGGAGGAGGAGACGGAGAAGGAGAAGATAAAAGAGGAAGAAGGAAGAAGAGGTATTGGGGCAACATCTAGGAAGAGTTAGGGTGTATATGATCAAGATACATTGTATGCATATATGAAATTGTCAAAGAATAAATAAATATATTCTAGAAATAAATAAATGTGGAGTGTGAAGCAAGGTTCAAGAGTACAGAGAAAGGAAGAGACAAAACTGTGGAAAGCTTGTGGCCAAGGGCATTCAACACACACCAGTGTCACATGAACATAGATCACACTTGTTTTTATAGAACTGCCATCCTGGTGACAACATAAAGGTGGCTTTAAGAGAGGATAAGGTAAGAGACTGGTAGCATAACTATTATAACAATTAGAACAGTGGCACACTGCAGCTTCCATGGCAAGATGGGGTTTTTCCGGTTGGTTTTGGGGGCGTTGTTTTTCTTTGGTTTGGTTTGGTTTGGTTTGGTTGGTTGGTTTTGGTTTTGGTTTTGGTTGCTTTGTTCTTTCTTTCTTCCTTTGAGGAGGGAGATTGCAAGGATGGATATAGAGGGATGGAGAGATGAGTAGGATTGGGGTGCATGATGTGAAATTCACAAAGAACCAATAAAAAGTTAAGAAAGAAAGAAACAGAGACAGAGAGACAGAGACCGAGAGACAGAGAGACAGAGAGAGAGAGACAGAAAGCTGGGTATTAGAGCACGTGGATGCCAGCAAGAGTGGAAACATATTTAGGAAGTCAAAGAAGTCTTCTGATGTCCACCTGCTGGCAAGGGTGTTGGGCTGACAGAGAAGGCAGTGACCAAGGCAGCCAGCACTGGGAAACCTTTGGAAGGCACTGGGTTCACAATGAATAACTACTGTGGGCTATGCTTACTGGACCGCCCTCTGGCACACACGATACTCTTTCTCATTCCTTTCCCAGAGAATCAAAGAAACTTCTGCCATAATACTATTATGTGTTTTTGTATGAATCAAATCTGTCCCAGATGTAACGAGAGCAAAATGTCACCATTGCAAACTCCATTATTCACAATGGTATTCAGCGGGTGTGTCCCCTGCTAGGGTTTATGACTTCCTGAACAGAACTGATGGGTCCTGGACCGGACTCCTGACTCACACAGCTACTGAGCTGCTTTGGCACACAAGCTCTACCAACAGGTGCCTAGTCGGCCCTACCAAATCCTCTACCATGAAAGACAGTAACAACAAATGACCACGTCCTTGATGACAGGAAAGAAAAGGAGAAACTTAGTCACCAAAGTAAAATATCACCCGCTGACGAGAGAAGAGGAACACATGGCTACTTCCAAAAGTGAAACAAACTTTGTAGTTTTGTTGGAGCTGTGTCATCTCTTAAAAAAAAAATGGGATGTGCAGGTTGGGACAGAGGGACAAGTAGGAACAGAAACAGCAGCTCAGCCTCCACCTGCCAGGCTAAGCAGGCTGACTCAGGGCAGGGACCATGGAGAAGAAAGTCACCTTTTCATCGCTTGCTCAAGTCACATAGCACAGATGGCAATGACAGGCGGGGCACATTGAATTGAATCTTAACTTTTGATTTTAATTTGATTTTATGTGCCCGGGTGTTTGGCTTACATGTGTGCCTATGTACCACATGTGTGCCTGACGCTGGAGGAGGCCAGAAGAAGGCAGTCAAACTGCTGGAACTGGAGTTACAGGTGGCTGTGAGCCATTCTGTGGGTGCTGGGAATCGAATCCAGGTGTTCTGAGAGAGCAGCCAGTGCTCTTAGCCATGGACTCATCTCTCTGAACCCTGCTAAATAATACCTTTTCCAATATTGCCTAGTGAAAATATTATGTAGGAAAAAAATTAGTGAAGGTGTTCTTCTGTTTCATTTGCATAGACCACCTTCCAAGCTATCAAGAAAAGACAATTTTTCCTCTCAAAATATGTAGGTGTGCTTTTTTCCCAAAAAGCATGTCATTTATAAAATGCTCTGAAATATATGCAAAGTTGCCAAGTGCAGGGTAACGTTTTTATTGACATATTTAATTTAGTTTGGTTTTATGTAATTTCCATTCCATTTTAGTTGCTGTTGTGAATTCCAAACACATGAGAGCTAGATCGTACAGCTCTGACTTAAAACAGCTTCTTAATATATCTTGAACCTGCCGGCCAAATGTCAGCCGCACCACAGACCTAGCTTTCTGTTTGTTGGCTGGGGAACTGTTTTCTACTAGTGACATCACAGGGCTAATATTTTACCATCTGACTTTGACAGGCAAATGAGGCCTTGACTAGATTACCTTAAGTAAATAAATGCGGGTAAAGAGATTATCTAGCATTATGGTCTATTGTAGTCCTTAAGACACAGGCCCAATATTTTAAAAGGATTAGCAATCACACTGTGTATCTTAAAGAAAAGCCCTCTGCCATCTAGTGCCCTTGGCCTTGAGCAGTGGCATACCTAACCCTCTCTGCCAGCCCCCCCTTTCGCAAGAGGCCACCACCTGCACAGCACAGTGAGATCTGACTTAGGGAAGGAAGTTACATAACACCATGGAGGGGAAAGAATTTTTTTTTAAACATAAGCTAAGATATTTTAAAAATCCAAGGTTTTTTTTTTTCAACTATCTGGCAATCTGAAAGACGTTATTTAAATGTGCGGTTTGTAAAATTGGGTTTAATGGGTCTCTAGAGAGCTTGGGATGATGCGTTTTGCATGGGCTCTGAGTTGGCACTCGGCATACAAAAAGCAACTGAGGAGAAGAAAGCCTTTTCTTTGATTGCTGATTCAGTAACTCCTGTTATTGGGTGATCAGATCGCCTTCTTAAGGGATTAGCCACTGTCTCACCATGTCATTCCAGTGTTCCAAGAATTCCTTTGGAGATTAAAAACAAATCCTTGGAATAAGGATCCAATTTTTTCAGCCCAAAATGACTTCTTGGGACACCAGTGAAAAAAACGTCAGAAAGGAGGTAATCCCATAAGAAAGGGGATATTTGATAACTCAATAGCACAAATTAATTGTGAGAATGCTCAGGGAATCCAAATGCATTATAATTAATTTAATTCTTAAGAAATACATTGAATAAGGTAGTTAATCCCTGCAAATGTAACCTAGTGGAGGGAGGGTGGGAGTTGAAGGGTTCTGCCCTTCTTTGATTTCATAAACCAATCACAGACAGAAGCTAATTCCACCTGGATACGTCTGCAGACCACATGTATCTCCAGGCAGAAGATTGTATGGGTGTGTAAGCTGTACTGTAGAGACACAAATAACCCTTTCATGTACAGATATACGAAACTAGTGAAGTACAGACTGATGACTGTCGCTCATCAGAGCCATAAACTCTGCTGCAGGAGAATGGCTGTGCCCTTCTGATCAAGAAGAGTGACGTCACAGCAAAGGGCCTGTGTGGCAAAGGACACTGAGCGTCCAACGCCTGGATTGTCTCATGGGCTCGCTGACTCATTTTATCTTCCGCCCACACACAAGAGATCCAGAGATACAAACGCGGTATATTTTAAGTCTGGATTCCTCATTACCGAAAGGTTTTGTGAATTATCGAGCTTTTCTGAAAATAAAAACACATTTAAAAAAAATATTGTATCTATTTTATGGCCTGCTCAGCATGGTTCAGTAGGAGACATTTAGCAAATAAGATTGGTAGACTGTTGAGGATCTTAAGCCGTGCCTTAGCTATGTATGCCACGCTGCTGCTGCTTTTCAAACGGGAACTGCCAGTATCCTCAAGCCCTTTTCATTCAAAACATTGGCAGTCTGACGGTATGTTCAACAGTTTATGGTTCTGCTTGTTTGTCTCAGTGCTAGGGCTTAATACCCGGGGCTTGCATGTGGTTGGCAGGTGCTTTAGCCGAGCCAGCTAGAGCACTAGGGAAAGGCGTGGGAAAGATATTGCTACATTACAGAAGTCAGTCCAAGCATCCCAAACCTAGCACCCTCCGTTGACCTAAAGAGAAGCTGAGCAATGCAGGGAAAGAGCTCCTGAGGACGCGGCCCGTTCCTGTCATCTTTCTATCTACTGATAATCTCAGAAGAAGCCAGGAGCACCGGTGCACAAGGGCGATCCCCAAGCCTGCTCGGACTTGCTGCCTTCTGGGTAGCGCACGTGGAATGGGAGCTAGGAAATGGAAGCCTGGTTTCTGCTCTCAGGTTCCACCTCCTCTCTCACTGCGGAGCCTGTGGGGTTTAGTTGCAGCCCTGTCAGTCCCATGTGACCTCCAGAGAGCAGCCTTTGTTCATTCTATACAAATGTCCTGAATGCAAACCCTGCTAAGGGACATAAACTTAGAACTCGTGGTCGCATCCGGTTCCGGAAGAGGTGGCCGTGGAATGGAAGGAGCCACGGTGAATCACCAGAGGGAAAAAAACAATACGGATTGAAATAAACAGCGAGGCAACTGGAAATGACGGTCATACGCAGGCGATGACTAAGGGACAGATCAGTGTGTCAGACAAGGAGCTCTTCTGGAGGTGACTTGGAGGTGGGCAGGAGACCGGAAGCAAAAGCTATCATTACACACTCATGATTGTGTGCCCACATACCACCCATGCCAAAAAAAAAAAAAAAAGGCACTGGCTTAAGTACTAACTAACACCCATGCCCCATACCTTCTTTAATTGTGCTCTCTCTCTCTTTTTTTTTTTTTTTTTTCCTCTTTCACAAAAGGGAGAGGAAGATAAAAGTGGTGTGGTCAGAATCCTGAACAGAAAGAAGACCAAAGGGGCTGCCTGAGGTCTCTGCTTTGGGGAAAGGGTTAAGCCTGCAGCCAGTTCCTACCATCAGCGCAGCACCATGAAAAACAGAGACAAGGTAAAAAGAAGTCAGGGAGTGCCCCCTCTCACTAGTCTCAGAAGCTTTTTACCCTAAGGACAGTAGGTCAGCAGACACCACCACTCCAGCAGGGAAAAGAGGGTGTAGAAAGGGAGGCCAGGAAGGGTCCCCAGAGGCAATGAATGTTCTACAGGCTCCCGGATCCCACAGCATCATTTTAATTTTTTTTTTTTTTTTACTTTTATTTTTTGTGCACGTGTCTGTGTCTATGTGCAAGTGCTTCCAAGGGTAGGGTGGGCATTGGATCTCCTGGAGCTGGAGTTGAGAGCCATCAACTGTGGGTGCAGGGAACCAAACTGGGGTCCTCTGCAAGAACAGAAAGTGCTGAGCCATATATCCAGCCCCATCCACCACATCTTTTAGACTATCTCAAGGGTTGGTTTCTCTCCAACACACAGGAAGTTCCCACCATGCAACTGTGACACAGGGCTTTGTTACCTGCCTGTAGGGCTGATGGGGAAATTGTGTTTAGACTCAGGGTCTCTCACTGACTTGGAACTCATCAGGCTAGCTGGCTGGCCAGTGAACCCCCCCACTGACCCAAGGATCTGCCAGTCTCCAACCCCCCAGTATGCATTACCATGCCTAATTATTTTTCCTTGGGTTCTGGGGGTACTGAAGGGTCATCACGCTTTCGTGGCAAGCACTTCACCAACTGAGCTGTCTCTCCAGCCCCTCCCTTTGGTTTTAGAGCTACTTAGAGGGCTAATTTACTGACTCCAAAAAAGACCTGAAGTCCCTGAGAAACATGTTTTTAGAGTCAAAGTATGTTGATCCTACCAGTAGCTTCTTGAGGACTTAGCCCCTCAGGCTAAGTCCAGATTTTTCATCCACAGAAAAATACAGTTAAGCACAGTCAGACCTTCTTATCTTCCCCTCTGAGGACTCAGTATTTTGAGGCTTAACAGTTTTTTTTATTTTTTTTTTAAATGGACATAATCAGACCTTGTTTGTTTTTGTTTGTTTTTTCTTGTCACTTGTCAGTCCCTAGATAATACAGTGTAGCCTGTGTGGCACTGACATTGTTGTGGGTTTTATAAGTAATCTTCAAATGATGTATAGCATATGGGATGATATGCATAAACTATATGGCAATGTTGTGCTGTTTTATAGGAGGTGTGAGAGGATGTTGATATGGAGTTGGAAGTCCTGAAACCAATCCCCCCTTTGGTACCATAACACAGCTGCATTGATGAACTGTCTGCTCTTAGGGTGCATTTTCTGTATAGTGTACGGGGCCCAAAGTGTATAGGCAAGAGGCAGGCAGGTACAAAATTCCATAAACTCATGTAAGATAAGTGTTGTGTGCCTCTGAGGTCACAGACCCACTAACACCCTTCCCACTGTGTGGTGCTTTGCGGTGGGGGGTGGGGGGTGGAGCGGAGGGGGAGACTTTATCCTCAAAAGTCAATTATTTAATACTTCCCAAATAAATGTATCAAAAGGGGTAAAAATGGTGAAGCTATTACACTTGACTCTTAAAAATATTCTCGGTGCAGAAGGGAATTCTGACTCACACTATAGCATGGGTACGCATCGAGAACATTACATCAAATGAAATAAGCTAGGCACAAAAGGAACTCACTTGATTCCTTCCTCCTGTGGCAGCCCCCTGTGATGTGAGCTGTCACAGCCACAGCCTCATGGTTACAGGGGTGGCTGCTGAAGCAAGGGGAAGCCAGATGGGACCACGTTCAGTGAGTACAGAGTTCCGGTTTTCTAAGATGAAAGAGATGTGCGGAGGATGGTTGCGCCACAATGCCAAGCTCCTTCACTCCTACTAAAATATAAACTTCAAAGTGGCTAAATTGGAGGCTAGAAGTGTACACCATGAGACTGTGTGAGTTAGACACTTGTGGCCCAAAAACCAATAAATCAATAAGAGCTATGGCCACTGTTGTGTGACATATTCTATCAAGATTTGGGGGGAGAGAATCGGGACAGGGTTTCTCTGTGTAGCCTTGGGTGTTCTGGACTCCGCTTTGTAGACCAGCTGGCCTCAAACTCACATCAGTCCACCTGCCCCTGCCTCCCTGAGTGCTTGTAGTGCCACTACTCCAGGCTTACTATCAAGATATTTTTTAAAAGCAGAGAGCAGGTGCGTTCATTTGCTTTGATGGCTGGGATTCGACTCGGTAGATCAGTAGAGGAGGAAAGTGGATCAGATAGAGATAAGCACAGTTGGCCACGACTTTGTAATGATCACAGCTGAGAAACAGCACAAGGCCATTGATGGCATGCCACTTGGATTCCTTTGTATCATTTCCCAAGATTTAAGCAGTTGTTTTTTTTTTTTAAAGATCTAAGCAAGGTTTTAGGTTCAATCCCCAACACACACACACACACACACACACACACACACACCCCTTTGTAATTAACTAAAGGTGTTTAAGTTATAAAAGGAAATCCAGAATACAGAGCAAGATCACAGTTTCTGAAGGATTATCTGCATGTTTATTCCTGGAACAGTATCACATATGTATGCATTGCCTAGAGATAAAAAAAAAAAAAGTAATTGATGCCAGGCAGTAGTGACACATGTCTTTAATCCAGGACTTGGTAGGCAGAGGCAGTAGTATCTCTGCGAATTTGAGGCCAGCTTGGTCTACAGAGCAAGTTCCAGGTCAGCTAGAGCTACACAGAGAAATTCTGTCTCAAAAATCAAAACAAAAATCGAACCTAGAAGTGTGCTCACGGCACCAGTTCCAATCCCCAACACCAAGAAGAACAAAAGAAGGAATGGAATAATGGAAAATTAAAAGAAAAATAATTACCGAAGGACACATTAGCACTTGATACACAGCACTGGGGCCACATCAGATAGGGTGTCGTGTGTGTGTGTGTGTGTGTGTGTGTGTGTGTGTGTGTGTGTGTGTGTGTTTTGCTGGGGATTGAACTTGTTTAGATCTTTTTTTTAAGACACGTAAATCCTGGGTCTCCAGTCTTGAGTGGCAGAAATCCCGGTCCTAGCAAGAGCATCCTGTACTCAAGAAGGAAGCAAGCAGCAACCCCCAGACAGGCCCTCTTGAGCTGAGCTTGGACAACACATACACATTCCTGTTCCTTCCCTCCCTGGGTTAGATTGATGAGGGGCGGACACTGAGCCCTGGGTTGACCCAGAGAGCAGGGCCAGGCAGAGCCATCAGCCTTCTCTGCCTCAGGGCATCTCTCAGAACAGAGCCCAGACACAGAGGCTGGGAAGAACCTTGCAGGTCACCCGGAGGTGCCCCTGAAAAGACAGCTCCAGCGAGGAGCTCTTAGCATAGCAGTCACTGCAGAACAAAGGGCTTGGAGAAGTCTTGAAGTGTATGTAAATTTTGTGCTTTACAGTGGAACACAGTTCATAAATATGCACACAAACATTTATTGTGTTATCTCTTCTGCCCTGGTATTTGTTTAGCTCGTGGTTGGTTTGCCAGGAAGTAGCAATTGTACTCACTTGGCTATCCAAAAAGAATTGGAAGAGTTTGTTTGGTTGTTTGGTTGTTTGGTTGGTTGTTTTCAAATTAAGTTTTTTATGTGTAACCTACTTGTCTTTGCATATGAATAACATACAGCAAGAAGAGAGAATTAAAGGTATTATTTAATGAAGACAGGCAAAAATCAGAAGTATTATATTTCTTCTGACAAAAAGAAAAATAAAACTACAGAAAACTTCCTTTAGAGCCCCATGTGTAATTATGGTGAAAACAACCTCAATTAGAAGTTGATCAAGGTGCTCTGGCTCGTAGAGGGAAAAAAAAGTTCAGGTCATGAACATTTAGGGTTTTGTTCCCAGTTTCAAGTGGGCCCCTCAGCTTGAGCAGGGACAGAGTGACCAGAGAGGAAACTAACTCTCTGAGGATTCCCCCAAAGTACAGAGAGACACTTTACACAGATTTACCCTTTGCTCTTGGGATAAGCGAGTCTCTAAGCCCAGGGCCCCCTGGAGGTGCCCTGCTTGGAGTTCTGACCTAGGATTTAACTGGTGCAAAAGCCAAACCCCACACATCTTCAGCAGATGGGAAAAGAGATGCGCGTCTACCAAATGTCTCTGTAACCACACAAGAACGCCATGAAGGATGGATTGGAGAGCTGAGTGACCCCCCAAGAGATATTAGAGAATGATACATGGCTTTGGGGGGACAAGATCCTTATACCCCTGAGTCTTGCCTATACCCCAAGTTCTACATGGTCCTAGAAACGACCCATTAAATGAACACTTTAATAAACAGTGCAGATTTTACTTACTCACGTTCTGCCCAGGTGTACTTACGGTGAGGCCGCCTATCTTGCATATGTCGGCGATGGACAGAGTTGAGAATCACTGTTGTGTGCTTCATGCCTAAGGCTGAGAGACAGTTTCCAAATCATTAGCCACATTTCTGGGGCTCTGAGTTAAATACAGTCACCACCTCCTGCATAGACATTGTCGAGAGCTGCGATGTTGCCACGCCTAAAGATGGCGCTGGCTTCCGCCTTCCACCCTCCCGATGGTGAGTGCTCTCCCTGGTAAACAAGTCCTTATATGGCTATCAGCACGGGCATCAAGCCTTACGGTCTCTGTGACTCATTTCGGACCTATGGAGAGGCTACACGTGGCTCTCCCTGATTGGCTCTTGCTGAGGGTATAAGCCTTTGCCCGCCTGGGGGCGGGGCCATTCTCTGCCAAGCGATACTGCTGTAACTTCATTCCTGAGTAAACCACCTTGAGAAGGAACCTGGTTGTCTTGAGTCTTATTCCTGCTGGTCAGGAAGGGCACGGACAAGACATAAGCTACCTGGAGCCTTACTTCATTTGGACACCCATCATCCCTCGAGAGGCGGTTTTGGTCAAAGCACCTCATTTCTCAGACATGGAATTTGCACATTTGCAAAAGGAAGGGTCATTTACAAACTTCACTCCAACTCTTACATAACATGATTCCACAGATAAAACATTTAATGAAAAATGGAAGGTTTATTTTAAGATTTATTATTCTGGGCTGGAGAGATGGCTCAGTGGTTAAGAGCACTGACTGTTCTTCCAGAGGTCCTGAGTTCAGTTCCCAGCAACCACATGGTGGCTCACAACCATCTATAATGTGATCTGATGCCCTCTTCTGGCCTGCAGGTATCTCCTGCAGGCAAAGCATTGTATACATAATAAATTTTTAAATTTTTTTAAAAGATTTATTATTATCATTATTATTACCAGAGAGAGAGAGAATGTGTGTGTGTGTGTGTGTGTGTGGGTGGGTGGGTGGGTGGGTGTGTGTGTGTGTGTGGGTGTGTGTTATGTGTCCAGGTGTCCGGGGGTGGGGGGGGAGGGGGAGGGGGCCAGAAGAGGGCATCAGACACTTTAGTGCTGGAGTTACAGGAGACCGCTGTGAGCTACCCAAGATAGAAAACGGGAACCAAACTCAGATCCTCTGGGAGAACAACGAACACTGAACAACTCTCCCTCCACCCCCGACCCCAGGGTGGGAGAGTTATTTAAAAGGAAAATTGAAGGCAACAATCCAGTCTACAGACAATACTGAGCCTATAGCCTTTAAAAGGAGAACTGCGTGCACCCACAAGGGCAGTGGGAACAGAGGCCCCTCTGTCCTTCTGTAGAACTAAGGCTCTTTGCCACCTATCCCCGGTCCTAGGCACTCCAGCCTGTAAGACCTCTCTTCCTCTTCCAGCTTCTATGGCTACCTTCCAAATACTCAGAAAGAAAGTTCTCTCTTCATGGGCCTACTACACACCACAGCCCATTGGACTAGATTTTCAGGATTATTTTGAATCGGCTCTTTCATCCCTAGACCTGGTTCGTTTTAGCATCCTTGCAACCCTCTTGTAGTGACTACACACAGCACAATCTAAGCACAGCCACAGCCCAGTGACCCCTTCAGAGCAGCCAACTCAAGTGCTAGTCTACTAACCGAGGTGACTGCCAAGGTTTCCGTCAGTCTGTCAACCTTTTTTATAATCACGCCTAAATGAAAACTATTACATCTGGACTTTCTTTATCCTTTCTTTCTTTCTTCACCCAGTGTCTTATCATTTTTCCCTTCCCTCCAACCCCTAGCCTTTTTCCATCACCTTTCAAAGAATAAGCATAATATCACCCACAGAGGCTCCTGCGTTTCAGTCCTTTCCTCTCTACAACTGTCACCCCTTTAAGCTTAACCAACTACGGGCTATCATTACAAATCAACAGTGCCTGGCTGAGTAGGGTAGCCACAAACAAGAAGAGGGGGGAAAAAAGAAAGAAGAGAAAGGAAAAAAGTTGGGGAGGGGTGAAGTATTTAAAGCACTCATAAAATTAAGTCTCAGATTTAAATTCTCCCTCATATTTTATTGTCTTTTCTTTTCTTTTTCCTGTGGTAAATGGTAATTAGAGTCAATAATCTTTTGCTGAGAGAGCACCTTGTCTTCGCAGTGTTTATATCATCGTCATCAAAGATCTGCCTCAAGGGCCTGGCTTGTTAATAATTTAAGGTGTGCTCAGCCTAGTTAGAGCAGGAAGCCTAGTTATTGAGTTTGTAAACCAGCCGATGATTTATGGGAACACCTTGCATGACTCATGCTCATTAAATAAAATACTTCAGTTTAATAAGGAACATGGGGTAAACAGCCCTTCCCGTTATGGGGTGAGTACTCGATTGGAGATTGTTGAGTTTTGTCACCAGGTCCCCAACATTATTTTGTCTTAATTGTACTGGCAGACCAAGGCAGCGAAAAGCTGTGCACGTGCATGTGCGCATCTGCACATGCGCAAAAATAACAGTGGCTGGCTCGCTCCCTCCCAGACCTACAGGACACAAGGGAGGCCAGTCCCTTCTACAACTTCCAGAGTTGTATCACCTACAAGCTATATCCTCTTGTGGAGAGACGGCTAAATATCTCTCTCTCTCTCTCTCTCTCTCTCTCTCTCTCTCTCTCTCTCTCTCTCAAAGGCTACTAATTAAGAAACTAGAAATGTTCATGGAAATAAAATTACAAGAAAAAAAATCAATACACGGTTGTTAAATGTAGCCACATTTAATAGCTCTGACCATACTTTACTGCTAAACACTGTGCTTCGTTCATTTACAATTCCTAAGCAGACTGATACATCAAAAGCTAAACACAGCCTTCTGGTCTGTGTAAAAGAGATGCACACAGGACGCCCTTTTCCTCTTTAGTGTCTGGTGTCTGGGATTCCATGAGTCCCTTGATGTTGCTGTGGCATAGTGTTTCTGAGCAGACACTGTCTGGTGGCTGCTTATGTTTCTCTGATTCTAAATTCACTGATAGGAGCATAAAGTTGGTGTAAAGGAGTTAGAAAAGGGACTTATTTGGTTTTACAGATTCCCATGTAATGCAAACTTTAGTGTTTGGTTGGGATGATGGCTGCATGATTTCTTGGTTAGTTGAGAAAAATTTTCAGAAAGAAAGGAAGGAAGGAAGAAAGGAAGGAAGGAAGAAAGAAAGAAAGAAAGAAAGAAAGAAAGAAAGAAAGAGAAAAATAGGGGGAAGTAAAAACTTTTATTTCACACATCGAAAACAATACAACTCGAGTTTTTTGTTTGCTTGTTGTTGTTGTTGTTGTTGTTGTTGTTGTTGTGGCGTTGAGACATTTCTGAGTGATACCCAAAATGACAAGACAAATCCCTAAGGAAAAAATCGGTTGCATTCATTTAATAAGCTCCCTATCACCCAGGATTTCTATCATCTTTCTTTGGAAAATAAACATGTCCAGAAAGGAAGCTGCCTGTCGCTGCCTAAAGTGGAGTGCTCTGTGGTCTGTTTTCCTACCGAGAAGATGGCTAATCTGGGTCTCAGGTTACAGAGCTTCCCTGCTCAGGAATGCTACCTGCTCTGAGCTGGGCTGGGTTTGCACTCATTAGCCACACAGTGTGTGTGGATGCAGCTTCCACCTCGGAGGCATTCACAGCAGCAGCAGCAGCAGCATCTCACTCCTGCAGAAAGAGAGCACCAACAGTCAGTCCTAGCTGCAAAGAGTGGTTTTCACTTTGCTTATAGAATATGATACTCTATTCCTCTTATAATGAAAGAGGAGTGATCCCAACACTCAGGGAGACAGAAGCAGGCCAATCTCTGCGAGTTCAAGGCCAGCCTGGTCTACAAAGCAAGTCCAGGACAGCCAAGGCTACACAGAGAATCCCTGTCTTGGAAAAAAACAAAGACGAGAGAGAGAGAGAGAGAGAGAGAGAGAGAGAGAGAGAGAGAGAGAGAGAGAGAGAAGGGAGAGAGAGAGAGAAGGGAATGATATAATAGTGGGGAGGGGGCCGATAAAAAATAAACACAACAAACCCAGGTCCAGTTTCGCCCAGCCATGAAACAGCAATGTGTTCCCTCCACGTCTTCTGAGATGCACTGCACACAGTCCTACGTTTACAGAGACAGGTCATGTTGAGTAGCATGGCTTTATTGAAAACATTTAAAATTCTAAATGGCTTTAAGCAGCAGGTACAAGATAAATTACACTGTAAGTCTCTAGCTGGGCAGGAATAGGTACTTACAAAGCTTTCAGAGGAGCATAAAGTTGGCTTGCAGTGACAAGGTCCATGTTG
This sequence comes from Acomys minous, assembly GCF_964271855.1. Classification (NCBI taxonomy): domain Eukaryota; kingdom Metazoa; phylum Chordata; class Mammalia; order Rodentia; family Muridae; genus Acomys; species Acomys minous. Next base: position 53,658,412 of record NC_140490.1, on the reverse strand, counting down.
TCGTCCCTATGCCCTGGGGTTGGTCATCTTTTCTTTCCCAAAATGGCATAAATCTGCTTAACACTTTTTTTTTTTCAAATTCAACTTTGGTTTCAGCAATGTATTAAGAGTAAATTAATAGCCACAAACTCACTGAAAAAAAAATCTCATGTCTGTGTGCGCATATACACGCACTCTCTGATAATCAACCTTCTTTGAAACAGGAATATTAAAACTCTCAAGAAATTAACAAACATCTGAGGTCATGTGGGTCTTTGTACTTTGGTTAAGGTTGGGATGAATATAATCAAAATAATGCCCAATCCTTCCTCCAAGACTGCCCTCACACCTGCTGGCTTACCTACAGCCTTCTGGGAGCAGCAGGTCCCTGCAAATGCTCCTACAGCCATGGTACTGCAAACAGATCATAAAGGATGCGTTCTCTGAATCCCTAGGACCATGGCCACACCTTGGACCACTAGCTTTTTCAGTAGACTCTGAGATCTGTCTCTGTTGTCATTGATTTCACTATGAGGTGAATAATGTCTAAGTTTCTGAGAAGTCTCCTTGTTCTTGCTGTTGTTGTTATTGTTGTTGTTGTTGTTGTTGTTACAGTTAAAGTACATGAAAACAGGAGCAAATATGAGGGCTTTTGGAGAACACACACACTCTCTGCTGCCTTAGACACAAATGGGAAGTTTGGTTTTTCTTGAAGGCCCTGGAAAGGTAATATTAGCCAAAGTCTGCTTTGCAAAAATTCAACTTTTCTCCCTTTTGCCACAGATTTTAAAGAGGCATGCCTGGGAGCATCACAGCTAACAATTTCCAAGCAGGCTCTCTGGACTGGCTCTTCTACCAAAGCCAGGGAGACTCAGCTTCTCTGCCAGGCCACACCTGCCCCATAGCCTCACAGCTACTCCCTTCTGGAACAAGAGGGAAATCATTTCTGTCTCAATGCTTCTTTTCCAATACAGTAAATGTTACTCATTGTGCCAAAGTGTGCCAAAGCCCAAGATAGGCAAGCTGTTCGCCCATCGCCAAAGATAGATATGCACTAGCAAAAACAAACCCTGTCAGCCACAGTCACCTGCTTCTGAATGCCAAGAGGCAGCCAGGAAAGGGACCTGTTTTATGAAGGGTGTGTCCATAGCGTACACTATTGTCAGGCAGAATCACCAGCTGCCACGCCCAGAATTTCTTCCACCATTCTTGACACCTAAGCAGAAATTCTCTTTAGAAACAAAAGCAGAAATGGTCTGGTGGGGGGGGGGGTTGGGAAATGATGGTGGGGAGATTAAAAACCTTTCTGTCAGAGAAGGTCTCTTTCCCTCCCTCCACTTTGTGTAAGGACACTGACTCCTAGGCTGCTTGCCCAGCCACCCTGAATGTATAGCTGCCTCTTGTGCCCCAGGGCCAAAGCAGATTTCTCTACTAGAGATGCAATCAGCTCTAACCAATCAGTAAGGAGGGTTAATCAGCTGATCGATTGCTCCCTGAGCAGCTAGGACCTGGCTCCTCTCTGACTGGCTCTAGCCTGGCCTTGGGGCAAGAGGTTGGGAACTTTTAATTATCCACAGCAGCTACCGCTCTGATTGAATGGTCAATGGGTTTACTACTGAGGCGGCCCCGCTTGAATAATAATAGAAAACAATGTGAACGCTGGCGAGTGCAAACAGCAAACAGAGGACCCCAAAAAGGCCCTTGGAGATGGAGAATGCACTGTTAAGACAAGTTAATTGCCTGACAGAAACCAAATTTCAAAGGTCTGGAAGACTTTTTTTTTTTTTTTTTTTTTTTTTTGTCCGAGATGGGTAGAGGCTAGGGGAAAAGCAAGTGGCGAAATGGCATTTTCTTTTCTCCTTTCAGGTCTGTGGCTGCCTTTAGCTGCACGCTGCCCCAGGACAAAGGGTAACTTGCTCACCCTGGTGGCTAAAAACTGATCATTGGAGGAAATTTGTGTTTTGACATTTGCCGGCACTGTCAGGGTTTAATTTTTTTTTTTTTTTAAATCAGGAACCTCTTTGAAAAGAAATTATCATAATCATCCCTAGCTTTAGGACAGAGGATGTTCAAAGAGAAGAACAAGTGAAACATGCCAAATATATGTGTACATGTGAGTGTGCATGAGTGTGTGTGTGTGTGTGTGTGCGCGCGTGCCCGTGGTTATTAAGAGCTTTGCTCTTTGCACTTTATGGTGTACAGGCCTGTCCACTTGACATTCCACAAATAGAATAATAAGCCATTTGCTAAGGGAAGTGTGCCACAATATTCTGATCTTTGAGTTCCCTGATAACAAAGGTTGCTGGTGTCGGTGCCCTCCTCCTTCGAATATTAAGGCAGCTAGTGTCTCAAAATCAAAACATATCTGTGGCCATGTCTTCCTTTTCTAAGAAGCAGACGGCACCAAAGGGACAAAATAACCACATGTCGACTCCATGTGCAGGCAGGGAGGTTAGCAAAAGGTGAGAGGGAGTCCATAGAGATTGCCGAAAGGGATGTTTGGGTTCAATCTTTAACACACACACACACACACACACACACACACACACACAGAGCAAAGACAAAGTAAAAAGAGCAAAAGGCTGCTTTGGCTCAATTTGGATGGGTGGGGGGAGGAAGGTCAGCTTGAACCCCTTTGGAAGGCATCAGTAAAAAATCTCAGTCAAGACCCTCAAATTGTCCAAGATCAGAAGTCATCCTATTTCAGCAGATTCCATGTTAAATTTTTGCCTTTCTCCAGTGATCTCATATAAACACGAGTGTTCATCAGGCGTGCTGGAGTCATTACTATTTATATTACCGTACCCCGGCTGTGTGCAGTCAATTCATAATCGTCCAGTTTTTCTAATTAATCACAAAAGATTTTTGTTTTGCCTGCAGCTAGTTCTGGGGTGACTCACGATGGCAAGCCAAAGCTCATACATCAAACACAGGCCCTTTCTCACTTTGGCCTTCTGCTAGGGAATGCAGTTCGGTGCTCTGCCACCAAAGAGGTGCAGACTGGGCATGCGCGGCCCCCGGGCAGCGGAGAAGCTTGCAGATCTGTCCTCTACTGCGCCACTTGTTATTTTTATCTGATGCGTTCTCAGGCCAAATCAGATCCTGAGAGCGCAGCGAGGTTTCTAAATTCAGAGCTCTGCCATTCTGTCTCCCTTTCTCCTCCTCTTTTATCAAATCAGCTCAAGACCACAACATTTCCAACAGAAGGGACACGGCACGGTATTTTTTTTTTCATATTTTTCAATCCTTCCAATGGTGGCTTTTTGTGAAAATAATAATTTTTAAAAAATGATGTCACCAGGAGAAGGAGGAAAAAGCACAGATTGTGAAGTTTCTCTTGCCAAATCCAGGTCATGACGGACAATAAGAATATCTATTCAGTGTGTAGCGGTTCTCACGCAAAGGCTCCTGGGTGAATATCAGCAGGTTGACAGCTGGAAAGGAGACCCTGAAGATACCTTCTTCCTCCAGAAGTGGGAGGAGGAAGGTTGGGGCCACAGTTGGTTTGAGTCAGGACAGCCTTGTACGTCTCATACAAATGAACAGAGGGCCACCTGTGGAAGCAGGTTGCCGTCATCCCGTGTCAGTTGAGATCAACCCATGTGGAAGACTCACACTGATCGCTTTCGGTCTGTAGATGTTGGCATCCACGTGGAGGCAGCCTAGCAGTATCTTCGGGGTACTCTAGAAATGACTGGCAAATTCTAGAAACTGATTCTACACACAGCCAGCCTTCTGTATCCACGGAAGTCGCACTGAGGGATTCAGCCAAAAGCATGGGGGGAAAAACTATGTACTCATCTCACTGAACACATGAAAATTTTCTTTTTGTTCTGGCAGGTAGAGGGTTGAACCCAGGTAGATGCTTTGCCACAAGCTACATCCCCAACCTCTCTGATTATTTTTGCCATTCCCTAAACGATACCGTATAACAAAGCATAGCACATTTATGGCGTATTGGGTATTTAAAGCACACAGAAGGATGTGTGCGGGTCACGTGCAAATGCCATCATCCCGTGGGAAAGACTTGAGCACTGGCAAGCTTGAGTCCTTAAGGGACCACATGGAACCACCGATTCTCTGAGGATGCTCAGGGCCAACCGCCCTCCTTCATGAGTTTCGTCAGGATGCGTCGGTACACTAGATATGCGCACACACAGGGCACCACCTGCTTGTCCCTTGAAATGCTGTCCTCGAATCTTTTCATCTTAGCTAGGTATCAACTCTGCTAAGCAGCCTCCCCTCCTACTTGCTTCTTGCCCACAATTCTTCTTGCCCATAAAAGCTAATTCTGTTTCTCATAGGAAATACCATCCAGCACCAGCATTGCTTATTATATACCTGCCTGGTGCCCACCACAGGACAGTTCAGACAAACTTCTAGCTCCTGCTTCTTTTCTGATGCCTCCCCATGTGAGGAGAAACATAAATAGTCACCACAGAATAACTTGCAGGGGTGAGAGATGAGGCTAACTAAATATAATGCTCCGCCTCTGCTTCCCAAGTTTCTAGCCATTTTAAGGTGTTTAATTATCTACTCTGTGGGCTCTGCAGAGCTAAGTCTCTTGGGCCAGCCCCACATTCCTCGCATGCAGATCAATGTTGATGTATAGTTCTTTTTGAATCATAATTACAACAAAATAAAGAATGCTGTTATTATCTCCTGATTAGGGAAGGCCAAACATACCTGGATCTGTGTTTGGGCTTTTCCCCTCTTCTGAAACCTATTTGCATACGTAAGGAGTGGGGGGAGGGTAAGGGACATCAAAGGACATCTGCTTGTTTGATCTAATTAGTCTATTTTTCCTTCTCTACCAAAACACTGGAGAAGGGGAATTCCAGACAATTCTTGAATCCCTGTGAAGTAAATCAGTTTCTTGGACTAGAAGATGTGAATTTTCTTTTTTTTTTAATAAATATTTTATTAATTTATTCATCTTACATCTCAAGTGAATTTTCTTTAACACACTAGCCACCTAACTAAGAACCAAAAGTCTCCCAGCCTTTGACTCCATATTTCTTCATAATTTGTGTGTCAGTATTGGTCAGCACAGATGCAAGTGGCTTCTATTCTCCATTCACAAGCAAACAACATTATGCCTTCAAATCTTCTAGGGAGACAAACCTGCTCAGGCTGTCACAAGCAAACTCCCTGGCTATCTGAACACAGCAGTGTCAGGATGTCATGGGAACTGCATACAACTGAGAAAATGGGCACAGTATGCGGGTGCCTCTGAATGTTTCCTTCAGGCCAGGTCCTGAAGAAAGGCTCAGGAAGAAAGTTCTCCCAACCATGTGGGTATGAATGAGCCACACTTCTCTCTCAAGGATAACAGACAGACAGCGCTGGGAGTGCACAGTGGTCTGTCACTGATTCCTTCTTTCAGCGCAGAGGAATGCAGAATGGGGGAGCACCAGCAGGGGCTTTAAGCAGGATGTGCTAAGGACTCTGGTAATATTGCCAGCAACACACTCCTATAGAAAAGGAGGAGAGAGGAAGGGAGGAGAATGAGGAGGAAGGGGGTGAAGAGGAAGAGAGAGAAAGGGAGAAGAGATGAGAAAGAGAGAAGAAGAAAAAGAAGAGGAGAAGAAAGAAGAGGAGGAGCAAGAGAAATGGGAGGAAAGTATGAGAAAGAAGGAGAGACAGAGGAGGTGAAAGAGAGAGGAGGGAGAGGGCAGGAGGCAGAAGGAAAAAAGGGGAATAGAGATAACCCCGAGTGACCGGCCAAGAGAGGGACGGAAATGGGCAGGGTTTAGAGCTACTCAGTAATGAAGAGAAAGTAAAGGAAATAAGAACAGTGGAAGTTTCTGGAAGACCAACTAGAATTAGTTTCTTCAGAATTCCAAGCAGTCTGTTCTGCTTCATCTAGTGTCCCTAAATATGAAACACAGCCACAAGTTTATCAAAAAAAAAGAAGAAAAAATGATGCAGGGGTGGACCAGATGCCTCATGTTTGTAGACTGAACCAGAAGATCCAACTAAGAACTTTGCCCAGACCCCAGTATTCCCTCTGTGCCCTCCTCACAGGGGTCCTCACAGGAACCCATGCAGCTTTCCAAACACCCTTCAGCAAACTCCAATGTCCCTTTGTTAAAGTAATAAGGAGGGGGAGTGACACAAAGTCATTCCTCTAGAGTTAGCCACACTGACCTCAGACACAAGCCCAGAGTCTGGAATCATCGCAGACTTTCCACCCTCACCGGACAGGTTTTGAAATGCAGGCATCTCCTCCCTCTCACACGTTTCTACCACCACCAAGGCCACCATAAACCCTTGGATAGGAAAACCACCAATAGAGGACCCTCAGCAGAGTACCTCAGAAAAGGAGATTTCAGATCTACCTAAAAATTCTAGAAGCAAGGACTGTATATCTGAAAGGAAAAGTAAGTTAGAGTTTTACTTTAAGTTAGAAACTTAAAAATAACACCAATAAGAGTAGCTAAGGGTGTGGCCTGCTGCGTGCTTGCCTAGCATCACTAGTATCACACACACACACACACACACACACACACACACACACACACACACACACTGCACTTTTAAAAACTGCAAGTCCCACCTCCCATACAAGCAACCACAGAGACTGCTCATGTTGTTTAGCATCCCCACGGGCTTCTGGGAGGATTTTTCTAATTTACTTGTAATGTCCCACACTGCCAAGCCTTCACCTTGCCCTCAGAAAGGATTATGAATTGGCTCAATTGTTTTCTTTTTTGATCCTCAAATTAAAAAATAGCTCCTCGAGTGGCCCTAAATAGGCTAGAATTATGGCTGAGAGTCTAATACCTCCCTAGCACGTGAGATGCAGCCCCATATACACAAAGTTTCCCACTGCATATGTGACGTGAGTCTCGAAGCTGAAAACACCCCGCACCCCAGTAACAGCACAAAGGACAAATCTCCTGCAAGTTCTCTCTGAACCAATATTCACAACTGACATAGAATCTCTTCAATTTATTTACTTATTTTGGTTTCCCAAAACAGGGTTTCTCTGTATAGCTCTGGCTGTCTGGGAATTCACTCTGTAGACCAGGCTGGCCTTTAACTTCCCTGCATCTGACTCCTGAGTGCTGGGATTAAAGGCCACCACCTCCCAGCGGAATTGCTTTATTTTAAAGATTGCCATTTATAAAAATACTTTTAAAGACCCCCTAAGTCAGGAATCTTTAAACCCCACTCACCTTCCTTTGTTGAACTGAGATGCTGCACATCGAACAGCCCAATTCAAGGCTGGCAGAAGGATGGAAGGATGGGATGGTTCTCCAGTGACTATTGGGACCACAGTTAGACACCTGCTGTGTCTCCATCAGATGAGGTACAGAGGGGAGATGGTAGAGGTCAGTTACCCTGGTTACACTCTCGGACATCAGACCAAATAGTAACAAACAAGGGTGCTCAGAAATACTTAGAATTGGACTGGAGAGGTGGTTTTTTAGTAGAGAAAGAGTCTCACCTTTTCCAGCCACTACAACTTAGAGAAACTTCTACCTTCAATTCCAACTGGCCTCTCAGTGGCAGAGCACACAATTAGCACAGTGGGATTAGTATACCAGTAAAGGGAGAAAATTGGAGAGGGGGCATGGAGAAACACTTGCCCAGATGGAAAGAAGGCCCAAGAAATTCCCAGTCTGGTCTTCCCCTGAGCTCATGGCTTCAGCATTCACCCAAGTCCCGGGCTCTGGGTTTTAGTTCTAGACCTGACACAAACACAGAAATCTAAGAACTCGAATATGGTTCCATGATCCAGCATCTGTCCAGAATGTGCAAATCCCTGGCTTCCGTCCTCCTCACCAAGCACCTTCACACACAAATAGAGTCCCAGGGTGGACAAGACATTCCTTCTAGAGCTTTCTGTAGACCACCTTCCTCCAGGCAAATGGACTGGAAGGTAGGATGGGAACCTGAAGGGAGAGAATGCTGTCCTCAAAGCACAGTGTTCAGCATCATATGACCCACAATGAGACAGAAGTTACTCAATGAACTGTGGTCCCCTTTGCCCCCATGGGTTTCCATAGGGACAAATGCACACTGGTATTTAGAGCCCTGGGGTGGTTACCAGTGCCACCAGACCAGTGGTTGTCAACTTCCTGATGCTGTCTGTGATGCTTTAATACAGTTCCTCATGTTGTGGTGACACCCCCCACTGCCAACAACCATAAACTTTTTTGGTTTTTAGAGACAGGGTTTCTCTGTGTAGTCCTAGCTATCCTGGAACTCGCTTTGCAGACCAGGCTGGCCTCCAGAGATCTGCCTGCCTCTGCCTCTGAGCACTGGGATTAAAGGTATGCCCAACTACCACCCAGAAGGCATAAAATTATTTATGGTGCTACGTTATAACTGTAATTTTGCTACTATTATGAATCATAATGTAAATATTTGGTATTTCTGATGGTCTTGGGCAACTCCTATGAAAGAGTCATTTGACCCTTAAAAGTGTCTTGACCCACATGTTGAGAACCACTGCACTAGACTGAGGCTGGACAGATGTCCTTTTCCCTCCCCCTCCTTCCTTCTCTTTCCCCCTCCCTCCCCTCCCCCTCCCTCCCCTCCTCCTTCCTTTCTCCTCCCTCCTCCCTTCTTCCTCCTCTTTGTTCCCAATTCCTGTGTTCATTTTTCATTCCACACTTTTAGTCAAAGCAAAGATCATTCATGAATATAAATACTCGATCCACTCGTAAATGTTCTCAAAACAAAACTCTAAGTGCAAAACAGTGCCCAAGCCTCAGTTTTCAAGTCTGTCCTTGGAAAAACAGAAACTTAGACAGTGGCAGATCTGGGAACAGGGCTCTGTGGCAGAGCACACACCTACCACAGTGGGATTAGTATACCAGTAAAGGGAGCAAATTGGGAGAGAGATAGGCAGGGAGGGAAGCAGGGAAAGGCCGTTAAGAGGAAGGGAAGTGAATTTAAGATTAAATCTCAAATTAAAAAAAAAAAATAATTAAAACCTCAGCATCACCTCCCCTATGACTTCCTGACAAACAGCAGTTCAGATCAGGAAGTTGAAAACGTAAGTGACTTCCATTCAGACCCTGTGATTTTTCATCCTTTGGCTAGAGGTCCAATTACAGAGAAGGCTCTCAATCACGCGTATTGTGTGGAGTGAGTCACTCACAGACTTTGAGTGACTCTGTTACTGAGAGCCGGCCTGCTGTTCAGAGACACAGGGAAGTGGAGGGGGTGTCTTCTGGCTTGAGCGCCAGATCCGAGGAGGATAAGGGCAGAAACGCCTACACAGTGTGATCCTTCTCCAGGACCTGGAGGAAGAGCTCCCAGGCCACAGGTGATGTGAGCAGCAGGAAAAGAGGTGAAAAGTGACTATGTGTCATCCCCGCCTCGGTGGACCGGTGACGTGGATGCCGGGTGTTAAAACGCCTAGCATTATTATTAACCGTATATGTGCCTAGGGCAGCCCCGAGTCCTGAAGAAAGAGGTTTGGCCAAGCTGCTATCTCAGGAAAGGATTGGCTTCCTCTCGCCCTCCTGGGAGCAGGCAGCTGCTCCGTCCAGCTAGAAAGGCAGGACAAAGGCAGAGACTAACTGTAATTAGGCTTGGGCCTGATGTCAGATTCAAATGAAGCAGCTTAATGATACCCCTCCACTGACACTCCTCCAAGACGTAGGAATGTAGGCCGACCTACAAGCATCGTAAGAAGCCTGGAGTCTTACAACATTATCCCTTTCTTGGTGTGGAGATATATATATATATGGCTAAAAAGGGATGTATTTTATCATAATGGCTTTATATCTGATTGCACAACCCAACACAAATAGGGTATTAGAGGGGAAAACTGTACCTCAGGCACCATTTTATGAGAGCTAGTGTTTATATCAAACAACCTATCCTAAGAGCATTATATTAAGCGTGGACAAATCATTTGCCTGGGGATTAGGTGTTGAAACGTAATCCTGCCGTTGATTTTCTTTCTTAACTGACAAGCCAAACGTGGTCACAAAAGCCACAGTAAGTGCTGCCATGGGTGTGAGCGTCCCCTCTTTTTCAAGTAGGAGAAACAAGTCCAAGACCTAAGGGATGTGTGACGGCTGTGTCACCCATGAGGTGGAATCGATGCATACACTCACTGCCTCTGCAGTGTCTAATAGGTGTCTCTGGATTCGCTGTCATTGCCAGAGTGTGCCAACCACACTGAGTTCTCAAAGGGTGAAACACAAGAAAAAGAAAGCAGGGCCCAGTAGGAACTGACCAGGGCCTCAGGATTCCCACTGACCTGGCCTGCTCCAGAGGACTCTAGTTGGCCATACTAAACTCTGGCATCCCTAAGAAATACAAGCAGCTAAGTCCTAGGTGGCAAGTGATCTTACTTTCTAAGCCAGAAACATAGTCTCTGTGACCTGTTTTTCCAGGCCCAGCCTCATGTAACCCGGGCTGGTCTTGAACAAGCTATGTGGCTGAGGATGACCTGCTCAGTGCTGGGATTACAGGCCCGCACGACTACGCGGGGTTTGTTCTATCTGACTGAGCCTAGGTCTTCGTGGACATTAGGATAGTACTCCCCTCACAGAGCTATACCCCTAACCAGGAACAGAGTCTTTAAAATGCTGCAAAGCAATTCAGAAGTAAACAGAGGTCCTTAGAGCTTAGGCAAGGCGGGCGGTGGGGCAGAGGGACAGAGCATCAAATAACAGGTTCCAAAACACAACCAAATGGGAAAAGTTAATCCTTTAGCACAGCGGGGAGAGTATTGCTTTAAACCAGTATTTCTCGACTTGTGGGTTGGGACCCCATTGGGGTCCAATGACCTTTTCATGGGGCTCCTTCACCTCAGACCACCAGAAAACCCAGGTATTTACATTACAAGTCATAACAGTAGCAAAATTACAGCTATGGAGTGACAACAAAAATGGCTTGATGGTTGGGGGTGTCACCAGAACATGAGAAACTGTACTAAATGGTCACAACCTTAGGAAGGTGGAGAACCGCTGCTCTAAACAGTTTGTTACATGTTATGTAAAGAGAAAGGGAGAAGGCCGTGCACACAACTGGGTAGTGGAGCGTTTGCCTAGCACTCACAAGGCCGTAGGCTTGGTTTCCAGCCCTGCAGAACTAGAAGGGAGGAGTTCCAGCACTCCCAGTGGAAAGAAATGATCCATGTTTGAGGAGATGGAAATGACAGTTCCCCTTGTGTGATAATTACACAACATGCACATGTATCAAATTACAACCCAAGAACAGTTATTAGGTGTCGATTAAAATTGTGCTCTGTGTGTGTGTGTGTGTGTGTGCACATGTGTAGGGGGTTCCCGTGTACATAAGTGGGTGCCAGTGAGTATAGAAGCTATAGGCCTACATCAGACATTCTCCCCACTCTCTTCTCCATCTTTTTTTTTTTTTTTTTTTTTTTTTTTTTTTGAGACAGGGTCTCTCGCTGAACCTGGAGCTATTAACGGGCTAGCTTGTCCGGCCAGTGAGCTCCAAGGATGCTCCTGTCTCTGCCTCCACAGCACCAGAATTACTGGTACCCACACCCCTTTAGCGTTTTATGTGGGCAGGAACCACTTTCTCACTCTTGCACAGCAAGCACTTTACTGAGTGAACCATCTCCCCAGAACCTGAATTAATTTTTTTTTGAGACAGGGTTTCTATTATAGTCCTGGCTGTCCCAGACTTGCTTTATAGACCAGGCCAGCCTTGAACTCACAGAAACAGATCCACCTGCCTCTGCCTCCCTAGTGCTGGGATTAAAGGTATGCGCCACCACGCTGCCTCAATTAATTTTTGATCTTCCAAATTAATCCATAAGTAGTCACTGGGCATATTTGCAACAGAGATTTGTTAGATAATCTCTAAAGTCTTTACTATAAGATTTGTCTCATAGACAGGAATATCTTACTTTTAAAAAAAAATTCAAATGATATTTTCTAGCTCCAAAGCAAATCATTGCCTTGTTTCAAATTCGGTAAAGGAAGATTTGCCACAAATAAAATGCAGTATAGTACTCCTTTGAATAATACGGTAGTTTAGAGCGTGATATCCCAAGTTAAAATCTTCATACAGCCACCGGTTGTCGGTCCGTTTAGCCTGAATTTGTTTCCTGTACTTTGGGCAAGAGAAGTGATCTGGAGCTAGTAAGCGTCCTCAGAGGTTGAATGCCTCCTCCACCAGGAATTACTCTTTACCTTTATTTACAGTCATTTACTTATCTTTCAATCAGTGCCTCACTGGGGACTGGGGAAAGGTCTCAACTTCCTGTCCTCAGCCTTCTTTTTGTCTCCCAGCCTGCTTACCGTAGTCACCGTGGAAATAGCTTGCAGGAAGGAAGGCCTTGGTCCAAGGAGACAATATTGAGCTGGGAGACACTTTCTCCCTAGGTGCCTCCGTGAGCAAGTAAGGCCAGCCTCCCTGAAGTTACAACTTAGTAGACCCCCTCCAGTGTGGTTCTTACATAGGCGGCATAGTCTCTGGGTCCTTCTAGGACCATGCCACCTTATCAAGTGGGTCACATAGAAATACAGGCAATACAACACTTTCACTAGACCTGAACTAAAACAATTATTTTCCAAATATTAATCGTTCCTGTCAAACAAAGGTAATGATGCCAATGAAAAATTCAAAGGGTGGTAGAATCAAAGAGATCACTCGGATCAGTTGCTAAATGCTTCATTGTAGAATATGGGTCCGTACTGGAGACTGTTTATACTGGGGACTGAATATATACTGGAGAATTTGAATATACACAGAAGGCTATGGGTATATACTGGATAACATGTGTATATACATACTGGAGAATATTAATGCATCCTGGAGAATATGAATCTATACATACGTCACAGCACACTGCCCTAGAGGCTATACAGCCATGATCCTGCACAAGTATTTAATTATCATTTATGTACCAACCCCACACCCTGGGCACACACCGGAGAGACAGACTGAGTCACTGTTTATAAAATCTTAGTCCATGGGCCTCTACAAATGACCAACACCATGCAACTACTCATTACATTCTTACTGCTTGAGAAATGACAGGGGGCCCTGGATTCACTCACATCTGACTGTGTTGTGGGCTAGGATCTAAGCAAGTCACAAGCCTAGGCAGCTTAAGCCCCACTTAGACTTCTTGGGCCCCTGCTCAGTCTGCTATTGTCAGGCTTGTCTGCAACCCCGTTTCTCCATCTGATTAAAAACGCGAAGGAGACAGGCCCTCATTTTCCAAGATTTTGGAAGCACTAAAGAAGCCGTTCTTGCTGAATAGATGTCCGTCCGGATCCTTGTGTAAAATGGCCTGCAATCCATGCACATCTTCCCATATACTTTGAGTCACCTCCAGCTAACTTAAACCAAATGTTATGTAAATATTTGTTCTGTTGCATTGTTGAGGGGATGATGGCAAGAGAAAGTCTACATGTTCAGCACAGATGCGAAGGGAGGGTTCTTTTTCTTCAATATTTTGGTTGGATTCACAGCTGTGAAACCTGTGTGGATACAGGGGACCAACTACACATGGAAATTGTAAAGAGCTAGTATCGCTTTTCCTGTAGAACTCCCTGGAAAATGGTAAGACTCAGATTCTGTCATTTGAATACGTTCCTGAGTAGTTAAAGTATAAAGAAATCAGATGGTCTGGGTGGCATACGGCAATGAAGCAGGGCTCTTATTCCTCAATTTGGGAAAGATCGAGAACATTCTATTTCCTCTCCTGTGTCTTAATCACTTTGTTTGTGACTCCAGGTGAGTCACTTCCTCTCCAGTGTCCCTATTTCTATCAAGACTGAATTAAGGAGAATTCTCACCAAACCCACCATGAGCCTCACACACCGAAGTCATGCAGTTTTATGCACAGTAATTACTTATTGCGTTTATGACCATCCTTGTGCTTTCTTTTCCTTTCCAGATCAAGGTAAGTGCTCTGCCACTGCATCCTATGCAGTTTAAAAAAAAAAAAAAACAGCTCTGAATGTGTCAGCTACCACCACACATTTCTAAACATAGACCTCTTCAGCTCACCATCATCTCTTTTGAAATAGCCATTTGGTAACAAAAGCATTTATTTGAAGTGTTTCTCTAGTAAATATATTAGTAAATAAATTCCTCTAACCTAGTGGTTGTTAACCCGTGGGTTGCAACCCCCATGGGGGGGTGTATCAAATATTTTGCATATCAGACATTTAAATTATTATGTATAACAGTAGCAAAATCACAGTTATGAAGTCGCACTGAAATAACCTTATGGTTGGGGTCACCACCACAGGAGGAACTGTATTAAAGGGCCACAGCATTAGGAAGGTTGGGGACCACTGCTCTGGCTAGTACTCTAAAGGAATCATATCATTGGGTGGAAGGAGGAACAGGGTCTCACTACTCAGTCCTGGGGGGCCTAGAATCTACTACATAGACCAATCTGGCCTTGAAGCACACAGAGATCTGCCTGCACCTGTCCTCTGAGTGCTGGGCTCAAAGGTGTGCACCAGCACATCCAGCGCTCACTGTAGCATCTCGTTCTGCTCAGCCCTAGGTTTCTCCCTCCATTTTTTTTTTTTTTTTTTTTTTTTTACAAATGTTACTCTTCTATATAGAGTGAAGGGCTTTCTGGTCTGAGGCTCTGTAGGAAATAGGTAAGAAGATTTGTGTGTGCGTGTGTGTGTGTGTGTGTGTGTGTGTGTGTGTGTGTGTGTATCACACATCTACACCTCAGAACAGAAAGCTGACACACTGAGATTCACTACCACATAAGTTAGAAACTAACACTTAAAACCACGTGCTTTGTGTCGGCACATCTTTGACACTTCTCAAGCCTCTCCATCACAGATGCCAGTATCTGACAAACTTTGACTTCATTTACCAAAGCAGTTACACTCCACCTCTCCGTACTGTCTTTCTCAGGCCTAGAAGCCTTGCCCACTCTGAGGCAATCACCTCCTTGCCCTGTGAAGTAAGTAAACTCCAAGTAACCAGGAAGGTACACAGTACTCCTCAAGCAAAATACTCATGAAGTGAAAGTTTGCTGTAAACAAATGGCTTTTCAATGTGACAGGACTCCTCAGTGAAGCCATTTTCTACTGTCCTAAGAAAGAGAAAGAAAAGCATCCTTAGACATTTCAATGTTTGAAATCACCAAATGTGAGTTTAGAAGGGATTTTTCTGGTTTGGTCTTCTTGATTGTTTGGGGATTTTGGTTGGTTGGTTGGTTGGTTGGTTGTTGGTTGGTTGGTTTATTTGATACAGGGTCTCACATAACCCCGGCTAGCCTGGAACTCCTGACCCTTTTGTACTCACTAGAATCACAGCTATGTGCCACCAAGACCAGCCTGGTCTAGTACATCTGTTTCAAAGTGACCTTGCACCCAGGCATGGTTCACAGTTCATGCTTCTAGTCCTAGGACTTGGGAAACTGGGCAGAAGGATTGTCAAGAGTTCAGGTCCACCCTGAGCTGCAAAATGAAATCCTTCCTCAAAAGAAAGATACAAAGGAAGGAAGGAAGGAAGGAAGGAAGGAAGGAAAGATGGATGGAAGGAAGGAAGAGAAAAAGTTGGAAAAAAAAAATAACTTAGATCCAAAATTAATTTGCTGCAGACTTGGGCATTTGATTCTGGTACAATTTTGAGGTTAATGTCTTACATCATTTCAATTCCTTGGTATATATATTAAAATTCCTATTTTTGGCATTAGGGTTATATTTGTTTGTTTGTATGGTTTGTTGGTTGTTTTTAGCTGCCTCTTCTGATGAATCATAAGCTGCCTGAAGAAAAGACCATTTGTACCTCCAGAGCCTACCGCTTAGCCAGCCCTGATTGATCTGTCTGTGTGTGGACTGTTCTGGGCTCTTTGCTCTTGGAGGGAACCTACAGGTCCCCATTACTCAGTAAGTTTCTCATTGCTGCCCTTGACAATGCTTTTTTGTCATCATTTTCAAGTTAATTTCTACCATCCTATGTCTCAGTGTGCTCATAAATTTATCAAGCTTCAATTCTTGGCAAGGAAGCCCTACAAACCAAATACCTGTGGACCGAGGCCTTCAAAACAGAGATAGAATAGTCATAGGATCTGGGGGAAGATGGCCAGCTGCTGAAGACCCCGAGGTCCCATTGGAAGACAGTGTTTTGAAAGACTTTAACCTACTCATCATTGCCTCTGCAGACAGGACGATGTCCTGAGGCAGATCACCCTGAGGTCTAAGGATGTACGTGTCTATAGCCTCCTGCACACAGTCCTTCCTAAATGCTGAGTCATGGGGAGGCTGAGCAAGTGGCCACCTTTCTGCGACCTCTGTTTCTTTACCTGAATAATGGGAAGCAAGATAGCAGACAGGGCAGACACCATCGCTCAAAGGAGGTCTGAACCAGAGTTTCCTCAAGTCTTTACTGCTGCCAAGAATCTTGGAAAGGGCCAAAATGAAAATGAAGACAATGGAAATCTCTCTCTCTCTCTCTCTCTCTCTCTCTCTCTCTCTCTCTCTCTCTCTAAGTTTAAGTCTCTATTCTTGGTTGCAATCATTATGCGTGTTTCCTCTTGAGAACACAAAAAGGTACTCCTGAAACTTAAGCCGGTAGAAGTACTTAGACCAAGCCAACGCCTTGGATTTACAAAGAAATCAACAGAGTGATAAAGGTTATACTGTTTACCAAAGGCCACGTGGCCAGTTGTTGACAAGCTGAGATAAATTCCGTGATATCATATCTGGAATTATTAGCTAGAACCTTCCCCACACTTCTGGTAAGAAAGTGAACAGTGGTAACCATTCTTAAAAGGTGACTTAGTGAATACATACCAAGTGTGTCTTTCTGGGTCTGGGTTACCTTACTCAGGATGATGTTTTCTAGTTCCATCCATTTGCCTGCAAATGTCAAGATTTCCTTGTTTTTAATAGCTCAGCTACAGTTTCTTTTTTTTTTTTTTTTTTTTTTTTTTTTTTGGTTTTTTTTTTTTTGTTTTTCGAGACAGGGTTTCTCTGTGTAGCCTTGGCCATCCTGGACTCACTTTGTAGACCAGGCTGGCCTCAAACTCACAGTGATCCGCCTGCCTCTGCCTCCGGAGTGCTGGGATTAAAGGTGTGCGCCACCACACCCGGCCTATACTCTGGTTTCTCTTCAGATCGTATAAATCTTTCGCCTTGTACTACAGTTTCTTTATCTATTCTTTGGTCAAGGGGCATCTAGGTTGTTTCCAGATTCTAGCTAGTACAAAAAAAGCTGCTATGAATATAGTTCAGCAAATGTCCTTGTTGTATGGTGGAGCATCTTTTGGGTATATGACCAGAAGTGGTATAGCTGGGTCTTGAGGTAGAGCTATTCCCAATTTTCTGAGAAAGCACCAAATTGATTACCAAAATGGTTTTACAAGTTTGTACTCCCACCAACAATGGAGGAGTGTTCACCTTGCTCCACTTCTTTTCCAGCATGTGCTGTCATTAGAGTTTTTAATCTTAGCATTCTGGTGGGTGTAAGATGAAATCTCAGAGTCATTTTGATTTGCATTTCCCGGATGACTAAGGATGTTGAGCGTTTCTTTAAGTGCCTCTCAGCCATTTGAGATTCCTCTCTTGAGAATTCTCAATTTAGCTCTGTACCCCATTCTTTATTTGGACTATTTGGTTTGTTGGTGTCTAATTTCTTGAGTTATTTCTATATTTTGGATATTAGTCTTTTGTTGGACACCAGTGATGCTCTGCTATGCTTGCAAACAGGAGCCTAGTATAACTGTCCACTGAGAGACCCCGACTAGCAGTGGATAGAAACAGATGCTGAGACTCACAGCCAAACATTAATTGTAGCTCAGGGAGTCTAGGAAAGAATAAGGGGAAGCATAGAAGGACCCGGAGGGGACAAGAACTCCACAAAAAGACCAATAGAAACAACTAACCTAGGCCCATGGGGGCTTATGGAGACTGAAGCACCAACCAAAGAGCAGGCATGGACTGGACCTAGACCGCTGCCCCCCACCACACACACATATGTAACTGATGGGCAGCTTGGTCTTCATGTGGGTCCCCTAGCAAGTGGAGCAAGGGCTGTCTCTGACGTGGACTCAGTTGCCTGCTTTTGGATCACTTGCCCCTAGCTGAGCTGCCATGTCTGGCCTCAGTGGAAGAAGATGTGCTCAGTCCTGATGAAGCTGGATGTGCCAGAATGGGCTTGTAAAGGGGGGGGGTCCCCTTTTCTGAGAATGGGAGGGAGTAAAGGGGGAGGAGGGTGGAACCCGGAAGAGAAGAGAGAAGGGGTGTGTTCAGGTGTAAAGTGATTTTTTTAAAAAGTGACTTAGGAGATCTTTTACAATGCCCTCAAGTATATGAACGCAATTTGACCGAGAGATTGCACGTCTAGAAATTTTCTGTAAGAAGGTAATTAGCAGTGTGGTGCAGTGATAAAATGTCTATCATGCCCAAGGCCTCAGATTGGGGGTGGGGGTGAAGGGAAAAAATCTGATGTTCCCATGCTTCAAGCATGTAACGTGTTTTGTGTGTTCATTTTCTATTTTTTATTCTTATTTTATTGTACTTAGTGTATGGATGTTTTGCCTGTATGAATGTTCCATATATGTGCCTCATGCTCTCAAATGTCAGAAGGAAGTGTCCCCTGGAACTAAAGTTACAGACAGTTGTGAGCTGCATAGGTTCTGAGACTGAGCCTGGGTGCCTGGAGGAGCAGCCAGTGCTCTTAACCACTGAGCCATCTCTCTGGGTCCTCTTTATTATAATAATAATAATGATGATGACGATGATGATGATGATGATGACTATGAGAGCTGGAAAAATGACAAAATGACTTGGTAGTTAAGAGCACTGGCTGCTCTTGCAGAGGTCTCAGATATGGCTCCAGCACCCACATGGTGGCACTCCACCATTTTTAACTTCAGTTCCAGAAGACCTGTGACCCTTTCTGAGCTCCTCCACAGGAACCAGGCATGCACATGGTGCACATGCGTACATACAGGCAAAGCACTCATATGCATGAAATAAAAAGTAAGGCAGACAATGGTGGTGACACACACCTTTAATCCCAACACTCGGGAGGCAGAGGCAGGTGGATCTCTATGAGTTAGAGGTCAGCCTGGTCTACAGAGAGAGTTCCGGGACAGCCAAGGCCACACAGAGAAACCCTGTCTTAAAAAAACCAAAAAGATAGATAATAATAACTAGAGATGCACCATGATCTCATCACAAAGATGTACATACAGTAGTTTATAGCTGAAACGAGAAGCAATGCGCATGTGCAGTTATAATGGTTCGATTAAATAATGACATATAGGGAAATGATTCAAGCACTAAAAACCGTATCATAAAAGATTGTTATGTTGTGAGATGAATAAAGGGGAGGCCATAAAAAAAATACAACCCAAATACCAACAACAAAGGGGGAAGGGTGTCCAGGACAATCCAGAGGAGACTGGCACCGAGTCAGAGAAGCTGTGGGAGATGGTACCATGTACAAACCATCTTTTGCTGGAATCTCCATGGCATATTTCTATTCGGGGTCCATGTACAGTCCGTACGTGTGCAGGTACCAAAGTCACCAAGTAGGGAAGTTGCTGAAAAGATGATGGGGGGGGGGGTGGGGAGGGAGGGCATGAGGTCTGGAATGAGGTTCCGCGGGAAAAGAGGGGAGTTGCCGAGGGGCAGGGCATCGTTCAGTTCTTCCCAGTGGGCCTGGGAAGAGGTATGAGCAGAATTGGGTGGAGCTCTGGCAGTGACTCAGAGATGTGTGATGAACTCTGACCTAGGCACCTTGGTGATGAGACACCAAGAGATAAGAAGGGACCTAATGATGGGGGAATACACTCACAGCTCAACGAGAGGTGAAGGCAAGGCAAGGCTGCTAAGGAGAGTCGCTCTTGGCAACTTCATGGTTGGAAGCTTTTTTTTTTTTTTTTTCCACTGTCTCATGGGATTAGAGTGACTGGCCATTTGAATCTCCATGGTAGCATAATTAATAAATGAGCAACCTTTGGCCAATGTGTGACCCACTACCTGACGTCACTCACTCTCCTTTATTTTTATGCAGCCAGAAGAGAAACACTGCCTGTGCACTGGAGTAGTCGGTCACACCCAGAGTAGATTCCAGCCTTGCCATTCACCTCCTGACGTCATCCGCTAAGTGGGAATGACAGTCATCTACTACACAGAATGAGGACAGGAGCAAAATGAGTTCAGATACACAGACCACACAGAAGGCTTAACCCCCCTAGTGCTTTTCTGCACCTTGTTCCTCTGGGCTGGGGCCTAGCAACACTAGGGGAAGAGAGACTACAGCCACCAACACATGGCCTGTCTCTCTCACTGTGGCTGTTATGGTCACCATGGTTTTCATTCGATGTGCCAGCCTTGGCTGGTTTCTTCCCTCCTATCAGAGGATTCCTGGCTTCTCACTGCACACACACGATCTACCAACAAGCGGACCTGCTGGTTTAATGTAAATTAGTATTCTCCTCTCTCTCTCTCTCTCTCTCTCTCTCTCTCTCTCTCTCTCTCTCTCTCTCTCTCTCTTTCTGTCTCTGATTTTTTTGAGACAGAGTTTCTCTGTGTAGATTTGACTGTCCCTGGAACTAGTTCTATAGACCAGGCTGGCCTCGAACCCACAGAGATCCTCCTGCCTTTACCTCCTCAGTTATGGGATTAACAGTGTGTGTCACTATGCCAAAGCTTTTTTAATATAAACTCTTCTTTTGAAATAGAGTTGTCTGCCAGAAACATTCATGGCCCTGATGTTCTGACACTCTGACTCTCCCACCAGTGAAGACAACCTCACCAGTCACCTTTCATCTTTCCTACCATCCCTACGCACATGCTACTCAACCCCAGACATGCCAGAGTGGCTTCGGCATGTAGGAAAGCCCCTGGGATAAGTGCAGGCCACACTGTACTCTGGGTACATTCTTAGCTTGGGTGTCTGCCCAGACCATTAGACCCGGGTTTCGGATTAGATTCCTCAAACCACAAGCCGCTGGTAAACTCACAGGTGTACAGGTCTCCCAAGGCCAGGTGTAGTGCTCAGTCTTACTCCCAGCATGCAGAGCGTGAAGCAGATGGGTCTCTGTAAGGCAAGCCTGATCTACATAGCAGGCTCCAGACCAGATGGGGCTATGCTACGTAGTGAGAGCCTGCTTAAAATAATAAAAAATTTAAAAATATATTAAAAAATTATATATATATATATATATATATATATATATATATATATATATATCAGGAGGATGGTGGGGCACACCTTTAATCCCAGCACTAGGGAGGCAGAGGCAGGCAGGTCTCAGCCTGGCCTACAGATTGAGTTCCAGGACAGCCAAAGTTACCCAGAGCAATCCTGTCTTGAAAAACAAACAAAACAAACAAACAAACAAATAAATAAAAATGATTATATGGAAGGGGCAGTTCTGAGGAGGCTCTTTTTTCCAAGGTGTTGAAGCCTGTTTGCCTATCTCTTCCATTTATTGATCTTAATTCCACTCTCAAATCAAAGGGAGCAAGCTAAAAATGCCTTCTTTCCTGTCTTCTGCCACAGAGCCCACAATAGATGTGTGATAATGAGACTATTGTTTTTTTTTTTTTCCTAAGCTAGTTCAAGTCCAGACTGAGCTGTGTAAGACTGCCTCAAAAAACAGCATCTGCAAGGGCTTGTCAGAGGCCTCGGGAGAAACCAGGCCACCTACCGACAATTAAAACTTGAACTCACAGCTTCCAGAACTGCAGGGAAATATATTTCTGCTATTAAATCAACTATGTCCATGTCGTTTTGTTACCCTAGCCACATCTGCACCAACTTCAGATTTCTTGATTCTAAGTTTCCTATGAATCAAAAAAAGGCGTCTCCTCAGCAGACTCTTGAGCTATGGCACCACCACATAGGGCCTTGTGTACCCTGTAACCTCTGTGGGTGACTTGGGTCACTGTCAGTCCTGCCTCGATCGCTTAAAAGAGCAGTAGGAATCCATTCATGGCCTCACATTGCCTCATCTTCACCCACAAACTGGAAGCCTCAGGGGGTCACCATGGTAACCAGAGACAGCTCCTTACCTTTGTAGCTCCATACCTTTGTAGCACTCTCACAAGCATGGGACCGTCCCAGCCAATCAAACAGATCCACAGCATCTGACTCTCTCTCTCTCTCTCTCTCTCTCTCTCTCTCTCTCTCTCTCTCTCTCTCTCTCTCTCGACCTGCACTGCCTGATTTAAGCTGACTCTCCTCTGTCCTAACATTCAGGACCACAATCCGAACAAACTCCTCACTTCCAGAACTCGACAGCACACACAGATGGCCCACTTGACAAAAAGAGACACTAAGATGTCACTGGTCAATTCCTACCCAAGGCACACATGGGAAGGGAAAAGGCCCTTGGTCCCCACCTCTTTGCTCTCCTCTGTGGCTTCACATGACTAAAAATGCTAAGGATCAATTCAGGTTTCATACATTGCCTGCTAGCTGTGTGACAATAATTGCATGTTGTCGGCTAACAGATAAATCCTTGCAACTGTTTATCTGCAGACAATTACAAATTGTGTATTATAATCACAAGGCTTCCTCAAAGAGGGCACATGCGTGGTATTCTAGAACCTCTCTGAAGAATTAGCATCAAGCCCCTGATGAATGTGTACAACTGATGAAGAGAAAGTTATATTTGGTTTGAACACATAGTCCCTTCCTGACAACTGTGCCTTTAAGAGAAAACCCTCCCAACAACCTAGGGACTTGGCTCTTAACCTGTTGGTGCACAAGCCCTTTAGGGGTGATCAAATGACCCTTTCACAGGGGTTGCATATCATATATTTACATTACAACTCATAACAGTAGCAAAATTACAGTTAAGTAGCAAACAAAATTAATGTTATGGTTGGAGGTCGCCACAGCGTAAGGAACCATATTAAAGGGTCACAGCATTAGGAAGGTTGAGGACCACTGAGCCAGGGGAACCACAATAGCCAGAGTTGGCCCTACTGCCATCTCACTGTCACACAGCATAGCCTCCCAAAGTAAGTCATATGGGACATGCGAAACACAGAATAGGGCCTGGAAAGATAGCTCGGCAGTTAGGAGCATTAGCTGCTCTTCCAGAGGACCCGGGTTCAATTCCCAGCACGTACACGGCAGCTCACGGCTAACTGTAGCTCAGGTTCCACTGGATCCGACTACCTCACACAGACACACATATAGGCCAAACAGCAATTGTACACTGACTTAATGAATGGGTGGATAAATGAATGAATAGGAAAACAGCAACAACTCAGGCTAGCTCAGCGCGGTCACAGACTAACAACACTGGGTTAGACACAGACACCAGGCTTCCTTAGGACAATAAACCTGCAGCGATTCCAATTTTTCACAAAGCTATTGGGTGAAACATTTTCAGGCTTATAATTTGCAGGAAAACTCTGTCCTGTGCCTCCTCCACAGCTCTTCTTCCACACCATGCAATAAATGATTTAAGAACCCCTCAAAAGCTCACCTGCCCCTGCTGTTGTGACATGATCCTATGCTCCTCACAGGAGTATGGTGTAGGTATAAAGGCATATTCATCACACCTAAACTTTCTTAAGAATGAAGTTTTGTGAGATGCAATTAATATATAATATGTCTCTGTCTACCATAGACCATTATACTCATGAGAGCTTGGTAAAGATGGTGTTTGCCAACCTCCTTTTTCTTTGGGCTACAGTAACATAAATACAACTCAGTCAGGGTTCCTATTGCTGTGATGAAACACCATGATCAAGGCAACCTGGGGAGGAAGGGCTTTATTTGGCGTACACTTCTGCATCACTGTTAATTGTCAATGAAGTCAGGGCAGGAACTCAAACAAGGCAGGAGCCAGAGGCAGGAGGAGCCGATACAAAGGCCATGGAGAAGTGCTGCTTGCTGGCTTGCTCCTCGTGGCTCATTCGCCTGCTTTCTTATAGAACCTAGGCCCACCAGGTGCTCAGGGATAGCACCACCCCCATGGTCTGGGCCATCCCCCTAACCATCACTAATTAAGAAAATGCCCTACAGGTTTCCCTACAGCCTGATCTTACGAAAGCATTTCTTTGATTGAGGCTCCCTCCTCGATCAGATGACTTTATCTTGTGTCAAGTTAATATAAAACTATACAGGAATAAGATAAACATGAAATGGAACAGGAGCCCAAAAAGAGGCATGTCAATTAAAAATAACAGTTATGAGGGCGGGGCTAGAAAAATGGCTAAGTGGCTGAGTGCTATTGCTCCTGCAAAGGACCTAGGTTGGGTTCCTAGCACCCACATCATGTGGCTCAAAACCACTTGCAACTCCAGTGTGGGGGATGCCAACACACTCTGGCTTCTGCAGGCATCTGCACACGGATAGCATACAAAAGCTCATGCAGGTACACACATACAATTGGTCTTTAAAAAGACCAATCCTTTTAAAGAAACTCATTATGGGGGTGATTTCACAGCGGAAACAGCCTACATCTCAGGAAACCAGGTGTCTTCTCACACAGCACACATGAAGAGATGAGCATCCACACCTGTCATCCCATGCTGACCCTGAGGCTACTTCATTCATCAATTTCTTTCACTACCCATTAATACCACAATAGTCACAAGCCACTTAGGCTGTGCAGAGCCATCTGCAGATTCTCCGGTTATCCCGACACTCTTGACTCCCTTTCCTCTCCCCATCCAGGATAGAAGTCATTTGATACAACACCCAAAACCCAAAAACTATTTGTCCAACATCTATCCAACCCAGCTGAAGGTGACCAGAGGAAAGCACATAATTTGTTCCTTGTAAATTTTGCTTTAGGGGGATGAAGAGATGGCTCAGTGCCTGAGAGCACTGGCTGCTCTTCCAGAGGTCCCAAGTTCAATTCCCAACACCCATGTGTTGCCTCGCAACTGTCTATGGCTATGGTTCCATGGGATCTGATGCCTTCATCTGTACATGCAGACAAAACGTCCATATGCATAAAACATACTAATGAATAAATCTCCAAAAAGCAATTAAAATTTGTTTTAACTATTGGGGGGCACACAGTTGACTGTAGGTCAGATGACAGTGGAGCCTCCCACTTATAGTTGGTTCTCAAGTGTTAAACTCAGGTCAGGTAGCTTTCAGGGCGAGTTCTTTACCCATTGGGCCATCTTGCCAGCCCCTTAATTTAAATTTCTTTTAAATCTATGAGCAAAAGTTTCAACGGGCTTTCCAAAACTTCCTAGCATTAAATGTCCAATCAACCCAGTTTCTCTTTCTCAAAAATAACTATTTCGTTCTGCTCTTCCCTACGTTCTAGAAGACCCTCTTCCCCTTCCTAGCTCTTGGACGTGGGTTCACTTTGCTGAGAAAATAGAAATGATAACAGCTCCACTTTGCCTTCCCACAACTCAGTCCTTTTTTCCTTTCTTTTTCCTTTTTCTTTAGACAACAACATCTCACAGCTCCCCATGCAGCTAAGAATGACCTTAAACCCCTGGTCCTCCTACCTCCACCCTCCTAGGTGCTGTTCACACACGTGTGCACCACCAAAAACGATGTATGCAATGCCAAGGTTTGAACCAAGGGCTTCGTGCTTGCTAAGCGAGCACTCAGCCTACTGAGCTACCTCCCCAGCCAAGCACATGACTCATTTTCTCCCCTCTTGTGTTGGGAACAGGAGCTAGACCTTGTACACATTGAACAAGCTCTTTATCACATCCCCAGCCTTTGCGCGGCCCAGATCCACCAACCCATCTCTTTATACTATTCCCTAACTTCTGAGGCATGTTTTCAGTTGAGCTTCAGGTCATCTGTTTCTGGCCTGGTTCTGGCTTTACCAACTCCTATTGTCCCCTTTTTCTTCTATTTCCCTCTCTGTTGGGAGCCACTTCTACCCATACACCAACGAGTTCTCATGAATCTCCACACTTTTACGAAGGAAAGCTATCAGCCCTTAACCCACACATTCACGTTCCTTTCCTCACAGACACCCAGAAATCTTCTCCCCCTAAGGTCTCTGCTTCCTTACCCTATGCTCTTTGTGACTCATTTCATCACATCCTCCCCACTCCCATCCCACTGCTCACTCAAATCTGTTGCATCAAATCTTTTCTCCCACTCCAGATCTTCAGTTTAGAGCCTCAAAGCAGGACTTGACAAGCTTGACTCTCTTATAGAATACCATGCTCTCAGACACCACACACACACAACTTTAAGCTCCCTCCTACTTCATTGGCAAGCTCCTCTTCGGTCCTCCTTGCTCACATCTCACCCTTAGTCTGTCCCTGAAACATCGTAGTGCCCCTGAGCTCAGCATCTGCCTCAGGGAATACACCTCCCCACCCTGAGTGATTTCTTCTTGACCCATGGCTTTAAATACCATCCACACCACTTGTGACTCAAAGTTTAATTCCAGAACTGAGTTTTAGCTTACATCCCAAACTTCGGTATCAATCTAGACTCCCTAGCCTCACTTAAGATGATCCAAGCAGAGCTCTTAGTTTCCCAGTCTAAACTACCTCTTTCTCAATTATCCCTACCTCACTTGGGAAACACCTCCGCCATCACATAGCCATCCAGTCTGCAAATCAGGGAGTCATCCCGACCTCAGCTCTTTCTCTCCTATTGTACACACAGTCACTCACTAGTGAACTCTTAGTCAATCCCTGAAACATCCTGAGCCTATGGACTGCCCCTCACCACATCTCCAGAGCCCCAAAATAGTCCTCACTTGTTCTTCTATGAAGCCAAATAGCTGATTTGCCTACATCTGTCTTCTCCCACCGTGAAGCATTCCCCCCAAGAGCTTCTAGAGGTTTTCCTTTCCTTTTATATTTTCTCCAGAGCATAGTTTTCATGCCATAACTCAGACTACCTTTGTCCCCCTGCTCAGTCCCCTCCAGTGGCTTCCTACTGCACCATCAACAAAATTCAAGGCCAGGAATTTGCCTACAAGCTGCTGCTGATCCAACCACTGGCTGCCTCATTTCACACAGCCTTTCTCCTCTTGACAACTCATCTCCAGTCATATCTACTTCCTCATTGTCTGTTGACCAAGTATTCTTTTCCACCACACCCTGCCGTGCTCTCCACCTAGCCTTCCACCATCATGTCTACGAATCCTCCTGCTCGCCTACAACATTTGAAAATAATATCATTCTCTTCCTTCAGTGTTTTTGTTTGGTTGGTTTTTGTTTGTTTGTTTGTTTGTTTGTTTAGTTGGTTGGTTGATTCATTGTTTTGATTTGGTTTTGTTCTGGGGGAGTTTTTGTTTGTTTGTTTTTGGGTTTTTGTTTCTTTGTTTGTCTCTGGGCTTGGGATCAAGCCTAGGGTCCCAAACATGTTTTAAACGTGTTCTGACATCCAGCTGCAGCCTCAGTATGATGCCATACCTGGCTTTGTCTTCTCAACACTTTATGAATCTATGTTGCTTATTGATTTGTTGACTTCTTTCCCCTATTAACATAATGTTTTTATTGATTATTTGGAAATTTTGTACAACTCACCCCATCACCCTCACTTTCCATTCTACCCCGGGTTCACCCTCACACCCTTGCATCCTTCCCAAACAAAAAACAAACAAACACCAAGACCAGTTTGTGTTGCCCATACACTCATTGAAGCATGGTCATATCTCTCTTTTTCCCTCTGGGATTTGTATTTAACACAGGAAGGAGGGAAATCTGCTTAGCTTCTTTATTAATATGCCACCAAATCCAATGTGAACCTTCTAAAAATGTTTCCAAGAAGCCAGCCACTTACATAAATAACACAAGCACTAGAAAAGCTAGGCACGAGGGCCTCCATGAGTTCTAGGCAGCCTGGTTGCCGACTCAACCCCAGTCTAAGCTGCAATAGGAGGCCCTGTGTCAGAACAACAGTTGGTTAAAAGAAGGAAAAAAAGAAAGAAAGAAAGAAAAAGAAAAGAAAAGGAAGAGGTGGAGAAGAGGGAAGGGTGGATAAGCAGAGAAGAGAAGAGGACAGAGGAAAGAGGAAAGGAATGCCCATCTTGGATACAGAATTATTTCCATTGACCCATCAAGGTGAAATTTCCAAATGAGGAGAGTCCCCTTCATGCTTCCAACTTTACAACCTTAGCTGGAAAGAACCACAGCCTTCCTGCCCCATCCCCTAATTGGCCTGGCTTAGCTCTCTGGAAATTAGATGGTGTGGTCACCAGATCAGGATTCCCATATAACAGGTGCATTCTTTGCATTGACTTGGGCGGTTTACTGTTAGCAACACCTGCCCTGAGAAACAGATAGGCTCATGGGCTCGCACAGGCTACCCTGGAGCATTTAAGAATGTGAACTCCTGGAAGCCAGAGACCCAACCCATCATTACCTACAGAATAAACTTCAAATGCAGATGGACTCTCTTTATGAGACTCAGTGCACAGCTGGTGGCTAACAGGACTGCCCTTAAGACCACAGTCATGGAGGTATTAAAGAGTGCCAACCCAGAGGACAGGGGAGCTGAGAATACACCTCAGTGTAAGAACTCATGCTTCCCAGGCACCAGGTCTCAGCTGGTCCCCAGCATGAAAAAACTAAAATTGAAAAGAAGGGATTGCTGGATATTGACATAACTTAGTTCTTGGTTCAAAGCTTTTACCATGTAATCCCCAAAGTAGAAACATTATGTGTTCCCACTGGTCTACCCAAGTCTTCTTTTCCTAGCTTGACAGCCAAACATCTCTTTCACTCACCTAGAAAGATCCTTTTTTGCTACCTGTCTACCCCATAGACAAGCTAGCCTGCTGGTGGTTCCCTATAGAAGGCATCAGTCCTCCTAAGTTATAACTTGTCTTCAAGTACTTATCCCTCCATCTTGCTCCCTCTATGCTGTTACACTGAGAAATATGTAAAAAACATTTTTTTAACTTGTAAAAGTAAAATAGACATGTATTACTTTTTTAAAAAACACTTTAGACTAAAAAGTCAAACATCAAGTGGGTAGCAGATGTAGTGTTTGGTGAGCTCCTGCATCCTAACATAATGACATATTCCACAGCCTCTTCAATAAAGATACGAATCCCATGCCGTTTGGGATTCTCTGGATGCTATCACCAACCAAAGCCACACACTTACCACAGTATCCCAGATTGTTTCAATGTAAGGACTGGAGAGGAAGGTGACACATATTCAAACCATAATTTGATCTTTTAAGGCTCCTCTGTCTCACTATCCCAGATTAAAAGGCTATCCCTAGCCAGGATGTGGTGGTGCACGCCTCTAATCCCAGCACTCAGGAGGCAGAGGCAAGTGGATCTCCATGAGTTTGAGGCCAGTCTGGTCTACAGAGTGAGTCCTAGGACATCCAGGGCTACAAAGAGTCTCTGGGGAGGAGGGTCATTAGGAGGTAAAGTTCTGTGATTCTTTCTAGTTATTGTTTTATTTTCATAGTTATGAAAAACTGATTCCCCCTTGGGTTTATGCCCTTCTACTCAGTTGGTTACTAGCTGCCTACAGGGTACATGGTTTATTCCATTGTGGTGGTGGTTTGGTTTAGTTTTTTTTTTTCAAGAAAGTATGCCATGTAGCCCAAGTGAGGCCCTCAAATTCTCACTGTACCCGAGGATAACCTTGACCTCCTGATCATTCTGCTTGTCCCTCCTGAGTGCTGAAATCACAGGTGTGTGCCACCAGGTCAGGTGCGTGCAGCCCTGAGGAGGAAACTGTGTTTTCTTCACGCTAGGCACACACTCTACCAAGCAAGCTCATCCTCAGTCCCCAGGACCATACATGCAAAAGATTTTCAGTCTTATGGTTGGCTTATGTGTCATAAAACAAGACAGAAATTGAAGAGTGCTGCTGTCATGAAAGCTAATGTCCTTGCTATTGATAAATATTTCACTTAGAATAACTATGCTGGTCTACACGCCTATAATCCCAGCAGTCAGAAAGCCGAGGCGAGAGGATCATGAGTTGAATACCAGCTTGATACATAGGGTGTTCAAGGCCAGCCTTCAGTACATAACAGAGCTTATGATAAAAAAAAAACAACAAAACAAAAAACAAAAAAAACATTTCTAGGGTGAAGAGATGGCTCAGCGGTTAATGGCACTGACTGCTCTTCCTTCCAGAAGACCCGGGTTCAAATCCCAGCACCCACATGCTAGCTCACAACCATCTGTAACTCTAAGAAGACCAAGGATCAAATCTCAACCCCCACATGGCAGCTCACAACTGTCTATAACTCAAAGATCAGACACTCTCACATAGACATAAATCCTGGCAAAACACCAATGCACATAAAATAAAAGTAAATACTTTTTTTTTAAAGAAAACATTTCCACTTAAACTTACTGTAATAACCAAACACTTAAAGCCTTCCAAAGACAGCTGTTAAGAGCAGTTGCTGCTCTTGCAAGGGGCCAGAGTTCAATTCCCAGCATCCATGTGGCCACTAACAACTGTCTGTAACTCAAGTTCCGGGAATCCAATGTCCTCTTCTGACTTCCATCAGCACCAGGCACGCGCGCGCGTACGCAGGTGCGCGCGCGCACACACACATACACACACACACACACACACACACACACACACACACACACACACGAAGACATACGTACAATAAAAACATACACATGAACTTAAAATAAGCCCTTACAAAAAAAACTTCTCAAAAGATGTGGACCATATCTAGCTCCTTATTACTAATGCTGATTATATGAAAACTCATAGTTTGGAAATTGGCATAAATGAGAGAATTCCTCTGTCCACTTTTTTCTGCAAAGGGTTATTGAAAATATCCATCCTAGGGCCCAGGGCAAACCTCTGTATTTGTTATAGCAGCTTCCTTTAAACTGCACCTGCTCCAGCTCACATATGCTCATGTGTTCCACCAACTAATTAACATGAAACCTCTCCGAAGGGATAAATGGAAAAATGAAGTGAAGAGGCCAGGAACATGCCTGGGTGACACAGGGGAGCACTTGCCTAGCATGCATAAGGCCATGGCTTCCACTCCAGCTCCACAAAGCAAAACAAAAGCAAACCCCCAATGATGAAGCAGAAGATGGCCAAGCAGTGTGGAGTGAGGAACTTAAAAACCTAGCAAGGAGACCGACTCTGGAGCTGACACTGGAAGAAGGAATGACACACTCAGGATACTGGCGGATGATGCAAGACACTGCACTGAGTGAAATAATTCAAGCAGAGGGAGAGAGAGAGAGACGACTCCTGAAGGTTCGCGGCTTCCCTTAGAGGTGGAATGTATGAAGTCAGAACTCACAGAAGTAGAGTGAAGGATGTTGTGCTGGTAGCGGACAAGTATGGAAACGTTTGTCAAAAGGTCCCGCGTTTCCACGATAAAGGAGGTTTAACTTAACACGTGAGCCTAGTCCTTAGAAGGCTGAACCGAGACAGCTGCCACAGTATGAGGCCATGCTGTGTCTCAGCCCCTGTCCCCTCTCCCCAGAAAAGAGGACAAAGCTTTAGGGCATCTCAGAGACAGCCTGGTAAGCATAGCCAATAATACTATAGAACATATTTTAACCTTGCTGAAACTAACACAGAACCCACACACAGAACACGGAAACTAGGTCAAGCAATAAATGTGTTAACCAATTCCATAGCTGCGTGTACATGCATTAAATCATCATGTTGTCAGCCTAAGTTGTCTATTATTTTATCCTGGCACTGAAAAGATTGAGGCAGGAGGATTGCCATGAGATGAAGGCCAGCCAGGGTCTCCAAAAGTAAAACAAAAATTATTTAGTTTTATTTATCAAGTATACTTCAGGACAGCTGTTTGAAAAAAAAAAAAAAAAGGAATGTCCACAATAGTGTTTAGAAAAAGCCAGGTATGGTGGCACACTCCTTTAGTCCCAGCATTCAGGAGGCAGAAGCAGAAAGATTTCTGTGAGGTCAAGGCCAACCTTTTCTAGGTCAGTTAGGGAGAAGAAAAAAAGGGAGGAGGGAGGACAGAGTTTGGAAAGAGTAAAATTATCCTAACAGAGAATGAGGGGAGGGTCAATTACTACACCTTTCTCACACATAGGGTTTGTCTAGTCCAACTGTTGATTACTTCTGATGACCTTGCTTTTTTTCCCTGTCCTAGGGAAGGACTTTTGTTTTGTTTAAATTACAGCATTTGTGTAGTAGAAAAGTAAGTGCTAGAAACAATACCTAACTTTCAATACACCCATTTCCCCTGGGCTTTGTCTCTGGGGAGGAACCAAGGATTTGTCTTGTTCTAGGGAAGCACTCGGAGCTACTTGCTTTCCAGGCCTGTCCATCTGGGCTGTTGTTTTGAGTAACTGGTAGGTGGGAATGACCTTGAACTTCTGATCCTCTGCCTCTGCCTCTCCTGGGCTAGGATTACAGGTCTGGGCCACCACGCCCACCTCCCACACATATTTTTACTATAAATAAATAAAGGGAATCTGTCAAGAGGAGAGTTGAAGGGGAAGGGAGTTGGTGGACATGGGAATGAAGCAAGATGAGATTGTTGGAAAGGACCAGAAACTCAGCTCGCCGAGAATGTGGGGCGCTTGCTTCAGAGCACTCAGAGGCTGCGGAGCTAGGTCGCAGGAAATGGGGGAGGGAGAAATGTAACAGCTTTGGATGCCATATTAACTCCTGGGTGTGGCCCAGCATGCCTATATTCCCAGCACTGGGGGGCAACTGAGTCAGGAGGATGCCTAGTTTCAGACCAATATGGGCTACATATTGAGACTTGGTCTGAAACAAAAGAACGAAGCATCATTGGACGTTAGAGACCACCAGAGGACCCGCGGGGACCTCAGGGGCAGCACTAAACGTGAGTTACATCAGTAACAGTTAGAAGAAGGGACATGTCTTAGTCCATTCACACGTTTATATAAAATACCACAGCCTAGATGACCTCTAAACACAGAAACTGATCTGCCCCAGTCCACGAGAAACATCCAACAAGCTTACTGTCTGGTAAGACCTATGGCCTGATTCACAGAGTCCAGCTTCTGGCTTAGTCCTTGCCTAGAATCAAGGAAGAAACACGCTGCCCACCACTAGACACTAGCACCTTAGAAGAAACTCCAACATCTACCCACCTTCCAAGGGCCCCACTTCCTGACACCATCATGTTGGGGGTTAGAGTTTCAAAGTATGAACTGAGGAGTGGGGGTGTGGGGGGGGGGGCAGGAGAGGGCAGGGACTTCAGACACAGGAAACACAGCGGAAGGGAAAGACCAGCTGAACTGGTGCAGTGATCCAGGTGAAAGGTGAGAAGCTGTGAGGAGCACGGCAACTGAGTGAGGAGGAAGAAGCCGTATCTGAGAACCACATCTTAGAGGAACCACCTGTACACCGGGTGGTTATCTCCCGGTGAAATCCATCGGTGACTCATGCGCTGCTGCAGAGGCTGGCGGTGAATAAGGATGACGCTGAGGCTTCTGGCCGGAGACTGCACAGGTGGTGATGCACAGCGTTATTCAGCACGGAAGAGGGGGCAGGAAGACGGCCAAGCTGGTTCAGAGAACACCATGGGCTTTGCTTGAGATACATACAATAAACTGAAGGTGTAGGTAGCATCTTGGGAGTAGATGACGAAGGAATGTCACAATTGCTGGTGCTGTGCAAATGGATGAAATCATCCAAGGAGAAAGGGCAGAGCAGAGAGGGGGAGAGAGACAGAGACAGAGACAGACAGAGAGAGACAGAAACAGAGAGACAGAGAAACAGAGACAGAGAGAGAGACAGAGAATTCCTCTGTATAGAAACTTGCAATGTAGAAAGAAGCAAGGCCCAATGGTACTATCAGAAAGGATACTGGGGGAGGAGGAGAAGATGATTTGTACTTAATAGGACACAGGCATGCTCATTGGCTAAGAAAAACAAGCTAACAGAGGCAAAGCAATAGGTTACTTAGGAGCAGTAGAGTGTTCAGCAAAGAGAGCTGTTGAGACAAGATGGAAGTGGCAGGCTGAGCTATTTCCATCAGAGGGAAAGCAGAAACTGACAAAAGAGTAGCATGGCCAATCCATGATGGTGAGGGATGCTTCCTCATCCTAAGGGTCTCCCTATTCTCTATAAAGAGGGACATGAAAGGAAACTGTGAGGAGGCAGGCCAAGTATGGAGTACTGGGAGTTGGAGAAGGCATACTGGAGTAAGGGAAAGGTAGGCATGAGGGTTAGGGAGAGGGGACCAGCTTACTTCCGCATGTCCTCTGTAGCCTAGCCTGCTGCGGATCCGCAAGAGCTGTTGCACCCAAGAAAGGGTGGAAGCCTCTGAGAGCCTGGAAATGTTCTAGTTGGTGTATTGCTTCATCACTAACCTTCTGAGCTACTTGGAAAAGGACCAGAGGATGGCAACAGTGAGAGTGGTGACGGATGGTGGCCCTGCCTATCTGCCGTCTCACTACTCCTTGCTCCTTCACTGCTCTGACAGGGAAGGTGGCCAAAGCTGGAACTTGTCCTGGGTGGAGGGCAGAGCTGCCTGCTTCACACCTTGCTGCAATCCCAGTCACATTTGCCTCTTCCTCCTCGGTTGCCTGGCTGCCACACCCAGTTCTCATCAATTCAGGGATGGGATTATCAGGAAAAATGGCAGAAAGTGCCCCAGCGACTATTACAGAAAGAGTGACTCAGTGTCTCCTGATGTTGTTGTTTGGAACCTTCCATGGTTGTAGTTAACCATAGCTCAGACCCAGGACCAGATACTCTGCATGGTTTCACTCGCTTATTTTCTACAGCATCTCCATAGGATGAGGCTGCCCAGCTCGCATTGAATAGATACCGCTATGATGCAGCCTCTTTCTATCCACAAACAATTCCGCCCTCCACTAAGACACCTTAATATAGGGAAAACCCCAGACCTCCCTCCTTCTGGAAAAGGCCCGAGACATTCCAGCCGCCCACATGGAGCAGTTATCATTCTGTGACTTGGACAATCGAGGACTCAACAGGAAGCCTGCGCCTTAGCATCACTCTAACTGATCAGACCCTGAGGCTGGCCCTGTCGTCTGTGTAGCCAGCAGAAAACACAGCTGTGATGGTGGCAAGCTTCTCCCAGCATATGCAGATCCTCGGTGGGGTTAGCAAAGGGAAGGGGCCATTCCCTAAGCCAACCAGGAAGAAAGACAATACCAGAAGGATGGGTACACTGGAATCCTGGAAAAGGTGCCTCTTATGCTAGGATACCATGAAACCAGAGACTGTTCGTTTGTCAAGCCTTAAACCACCCATGTTGAGCCCTGAGGACACTCTAAGATCAAGTCCAAAACTGCTCGGAAAACTTTTATTTGGACTCACAACTGGACACCAAAATGGATGACCTCCTGGACCCCATCTGTGCAGGCGGTACGTCACAAGGCACTCTGAAAGCACGAGGTGTCTCTGGAAATGGCTTCCTTGTCCTCTGCTGATGGAGCTAGATGACTGATTTCTGGTTTTCCTTCAGGCTGGTAGATGGACTCACCATACCCTTCCAAAGTTGGCTGTTTATCAGCTAGCTTCAACCCCTGGAGGGAGCACAGTGGTCTGTCCCCTGCCCACTGCCCACCCTATGGGCTGGACTCACCTTAGCGAGGGCGGGACCTTTGCTCAGAGAGAGACACTGGCAGCACATTTCTATCACAAGTACCCTGGCTGTAAACTAAGCAGGGACAGTCACTGGCCTGGCGCCAGCTGAGTACCCATCTAGAAGGAAGAGGTAACCTCTTGAGAACCTGCTTATCCAGGCTCTATAGCCACCAGCACTGCTCCTCTGCCCTCCTGGGCGTGTGTACAGAGTGCAAGCAAGCAGAGACAGGACCGAGAACTCAGGAAACTATAAATAAATGAGAAAATCGGAGCCAACTCTTTTCACACTGAAGGAAATCAACATATGGAAGAAGTTACTGGAACAAACAGTGGGAGCAAAGGGTATAAATGAGTTCAACGTATATCTCGCCTTGTCAGCCAGAGCAAGGACCAGCGGCACACAGAATGAGGAAGGAGAAAATAGGCCTATGTCTCCCTTTTTTTGTAGTAGTCATACACTCATTTGCTCAACAAAAATGTCAGTGAAATTAGCCATGTGGGAGGTGAGACAGAAAGATCATGAACTCAAGACCAGCCTGGGCTACAGAGTGAGACCTCATCTTTAAAAACAATAATATGAGGGCTGGAGAGATGGCTCAGAGGTTACAAGCACCGGCTCCTCTTGAAGAGGAGGATTCTATGCCCTCACGTCATCTGTAATTCCAGTCCCAGGAGATATGAGATCCTTCTGTGGCCTCTTGGGTCCTGCATGTATGTGGTGCACAGGTGTACAAGCAGACGAGCAGTCATACACATAAAATAAAAATAAACGCGTTTCCCCCTCCCCCAATTTAGAAATGTGATTTAAAAATAAAAACAATGATACAGGGCCTGGGAATTTAGCTCAGTGGGTGAGAGCACTTGTGCAATTGTGAGGACTTGGGTTTAGACCCCCACCCCTCCAGAACCTATGTAAAGAGCTGAGTATGACTGTACCCTCTTACTCTCTGTAACCCCAGCACTGTGGGGAGCAAACAGGAGGACTACAGCTATCTGATGGCCACCAACATAGCTGGAAAACCAATTAGATTAAGTTTAGTGAGAGGCTATGTCTCAAGGAGTAAGGTAAAGGGAGGCAACAGATCAGGATAGCCAATGTTTTCTTCTGGGTTCTGTGTGTGTGCGCACACACACACACACACACACACACACACACACACACACACACACAGCAATGAGTACCTATGAGGTAGACATTGTGACCGATTCTAAGAAACAAGAAGGAAATGAAGCCCAATCTCTGCTCTTAAGTTTCTCACTGATTGTTTGTTATAATTGCCTAAAGCCTTTTCAGTTTTAGGACCCTATTAAAATTCTATCACAGGGTACTGGAGAGATGGCTCAGAGATTAAGAGCATTGGCTGCCCTTGCAGAAGACCGAGGTAAAGGTCCCAGTACCCAATAGTGGCCCACAACTGTCTGTTAGTTTCAGTCCCAGAGGATCTGATGCCTCTGTGGGCACTGCATGCCTGTGGTGTATCTATGTATATGCGTGGAGGTGGAACACGCATACACATAAAAGAAGCCCTTTTTGTAAGCAATAGCCTGGCTTTTAAAAGCAAGCCACACCCACCTAGAGTTTAGAGCAGTATTTTTACAGGGGTTAAAACTATTTGATCACTAGCAAGTTGGAAATTTAAGCAGGAAAGTAATAGCCATGAGGCCCAGGATTTTGTAGGGTAACCTCTACTTTTCTGTAATTTGGAAACATTATGGATGGAGGAAAACAATACTATTGACTAGCCCAGACATTCTGGCTTGTTGGATAAAAAAGAAACTTTTAAAAAATTGTATTATATTGTGTGTGTGTGTGTGTGTGTGTGTGTGTGTGTGTGTGTGTGTGTGTGTGTCCCATAGCCCTTGTGTTTATCTCAAAGGGCAACTTTGAGAAATCTCTTCTCTCCTTCATTGAGTTTGTTCAGGGATGGAAGTCAGGTTTTCAGGATTGGCAGCAAGTGCCTTTACCAGCTGAGCCATCTTGTTGAACCAAAAAAAGCCAACTATTTTAAAAGGGGGGGGAGGGGAAGGCTAAAAACATTTTACCTGTGTATTCAGAATCACAAAAGGTTACCATTATAGTTAAATTTACTATATACAGAAATCATTTGGGTTTTCAATTTTAAGTTATATTTTGGACTGAGATTATAATATTATATATTTAAATGTGTGTGTGTGTGTGTGTGTGTGTGTGTGTGTATTAGCCAGGCATGGTGGCCCACGTCTTTAATGCCAGCACTTACAAAGACAAAGATATCTGTGAGTTCCAGGCCAGCCTGGTCTACAAAGCGAGTCCAGGACAGCCAAAGCTACACAGAGAAACCCTGTCTTGAAGAGAAGAAAAAAAGATTTATCCATTAAGTCAAGTGAGAAGATGGAGGTTGAAACCTCCGACTTTTAGAGCAAGGCAAGAAGCCTTCAACTAGAACACCAGCATCTCCTAAAGTGAGTCCACCTGCAAACAGCAGCAGTTGTGACCCATTTGCCACTGAGCAGCTCTACTCCACAGAGGCCATGCTGTGATGGCCAAACCTACAGAGCCAAGTTGTATCAAGTGGTACCACCTGGCAAGGTAAAAATGCCCTGCGGGAGGGTGCGTGTGATGTCACATGGGTACTCAGAAAACAATAGCCTTTAATGCCTCGGTTGTACCTTTCTGCTCCCCTACCCAACAGCCAGGCGAGAAGCCAGCCTTCACGGGGTGGTAGCATAAGCCGACTACGTGAGTCTCCATCCTCTACAGAAAGTCCCCACCCACACAGAAGAACGCATCCCTGCTGGCACCCTGCTATTACTCCCTGCCCGGCCAGCTTTGTTTCCATGTTGCTACAGCATGCATAGTTCCCATGGGTGCGCATGGGACTTCCCCCACAGACACATAAAAGAGAACCGCACCTTGAACTTGAGCAGAAAGGGCCTTCTGCTGAACTCAGACATGATCTCATTAATTGCCTTCACAGCCTGCTGAAGTAACTAGAGGCCAGGTGTCTAGTGCTCGAGAGAGAGAGATGGAGAAACGTGTTGTGCAGTACAAAATTAGATATTTAACAAGGGAACCGAGTTGAAACCCTTGGATGGCCAAAGAATTCAGGGCTGGAGGGGTGGTTCAGTGGATAAAACTCCTGCTGTGCAAGGTTGCGGACTTGGGTTTGGATTCTCCCAAAACCCACATAAAGCTGGACAAGGCAGGGTATGCATCTGTAATTCCTGGGGCATGTGAGGTGGGGTGGGAGGCAGAGACAGGAGTGTCCTCCCAAAAGCTTGCAGGCCAGCTAGCCTGGTGTATGCAGCAACAAAGAATAAAAGACCAACTGAAGGATGACAGTCAACCATAGGTTGTCCTCTGACCTCTACATACATGCCCACAGGAGCAATGCATGCCTAAGCAAACAAACAAACAAACACACACACACACACACACACACAAAGATTTAATAAAAAAAAAATAAGTGAGAATATAGAACCAAGCTGTCCAGGGCAGAAGCCATATTGAATCCTTGAAATTCAGCTTTTCTAAATAAGAAACACTCCAACAACACACAAAACAAATTTCAAAGCCACTGTGAAATTGTAAAACATCTCATTCATAATGTTTATATTGATTATATGTTTCAAAAGAATATTATTCTCCATACTTTGGCTTAAGTCAAAATGTTATTAAACTTAGTTCCATCTATTTCTTTCTACTTCCATTATTGTTTCACAGGGCAGAGCTAACCTGGAGTCTGGTGGATGTCTTTTGACTGCCACATGTAGTCCTCTGATGCACAGGGGAATTTACTTATAATAAAAGGTCGTAGGTTCTCATCTTGTCTCTACTGCCATCTACTAGCAAGCTGTTTAACCTTGGCTAAATTGCTCAGCTCACTTCTATGGCCTTCAATTTCTTCCTTAAATAAAGTTGGGATTTTGGATAATTGGTTCCATAGAATTGACAATGCATCACTTTGAAATGACTTGAATCCTGCACTTCTGCATCCTGACCACGATCCAGACAAGTCTTCAAATGGTCCTTGTTGGAATGAGACTTTGAGCTGTGCTGTTGTTTACAGGTCTCCATCTGCTCGTTGTTGTTGTTGTTGTTGTTGTTGTTGTTGTTGTTATTGTTGTTGTTGAAGACAGCCTTTCTCTGTGTAGTCCTGGCTTTCCTGGACTCACTTTGTAGGCCAGGCTGGCCTTGAACTCACAGAGATCTGCCTGCCTCTACTTCTCTGCCTGTGCCATTATGCTCTGCCATCTGCTCCATCTTCAGTGGGATCCAGTGGGAAAGGATTATGGGATGTGGCAGGGGAACTTTGGACCAATGTCCAGGTGCAGGCACACCCAAGAAATATAGATGTAGAATGTCCTTTGATTCAATGATTGGATTTCTGCATCAGTCGGGATAAATTGGGTTATGCTGCATAAGGAACAACTATATCTCAATGGACTACTCAAAAAAAAAAAAAAAGATTGTTTCTTGATCATGCTATTTGTCCATTTCCAATCATCAGGAGGGGTCTCACTCTGACTTCTGAGAGAGAGTCACTGTCTTAAGCAGTGCCACTGTCTATTCATGACAGAAAGTGAGCATCACACAGACCAGCTCAGAAGTGGTCCTGTGAACTGAAAAAGGACCCAAGAAGTTCAATCCTATGGCCTTAGTTTCTTTTCTTTTTACTGTAACAAAATACCTGAAGCTTGAATAATTAACAAAGAAAAGAGGTTGTTGAGGTGGCTCAACACTTAAGAGCACTTACAGCTCTTGCAGAGGACCTTAGTTTGTTTCCCAGAGCCTAAGTTGGACAGCTCACCACTGCCAGTGACTCCAGTTCCCTCTTCGGCTTTTCCCAGGCACCCACACGCAAATATTCACACACCCACAAACACATCAATAAATTTAAAATAATTTTTCTTTTAAAAAAAAGATGGCAGAAAAAAGATAAGAGGTTTGTGTCATTCGCAGTTATGGAGGGAGGAAAGCTTAAGGACATGGTGTTGTAATATTGATAAATATGTCACCATACAACATACTTGCTATAAGGAGATTTATTGTAAAAGGGAAAAGAGGAGAGAAAGAAAAGGGGAGAGGGGCACCCCACGGGAACAGAGGGAAAGACGCCAAGGAAGTGGAGGGAGGGGACAGGGAGGGGGAGGGGAAGGAGGGATATATCCTCTGCATCTGGAAGAAGTAATGACATAGACCGCTGGTGGTGACACAGGACATTGTCAGGACCCAAAAGGCCCCTGAGGGCAGGCCAGTCAAATTGCCTGCACAGCAGCATAAGATGTGGGACTGGCATCAGCTTTCACAGAGAAAGTGCCTCAAGATGTAAGACAGCGTGGGAAAGATGCAGGAAAGCCAGGTCTACAAAAGTAGGCAGAGGAGACAAAAAAAGAAAGCTGGCATGTTTTGTAAAAATCCACTTGGGGAGGCAGAGGCAGGCAAATCACTGAGTTGGAGGCCAGCCTGGTCTACATAATAAGTTCCAGGACAGCTAAGGCTACATAGTGACATCCTATCTCAAAGGGGGGGGGGAGGTAATTACTCCTAACCATCCCTCCAGACTCAGTTTCAACACACACCCCTTCTTTTCCAGTTTAAAAAAAAAAAGAGAGAGAGATCCCTTCTAATCATCACGCCGGTTTTCACTTGCTTGGTTTTTAGAGTATTTGGGAGAGAACTCAAGTAATTCGTATCTATGCCCCGCCCCCTACTCTCTCCCCAAGTCTCTGGCGTTGTATAAGGCCGTCCTCCACAAACTGAAAGCTAGTTCCTTTCCCAACTAGCCCCAGTCTCACTGATGTACATCCAAGCAGCCTTAAACAAACACCACACCTAACCCTCTAGCCTTCTGCTAATCGTCCAGTCCTGCCGTCAGGATAGTGCTGGCACCACCTCTGTGGATGTCCCCTCAGAGGACAGCTCCAACTTCAAACTAACTTCTGCACTCTGTACAGAT
Organism: Acomys minous; assembly: GCF_964271855.1. Classification (NCBI taxonomy): domain Eukaryota; kingdom Metazoa; phylum Chordata; class Mammalia; order Rodentia; family Muridae; genus Acomys; species Acomys minous. Next base: position 53,617,113 of record NC_140490.1, on the reverse strand, counting down.
GTCTGCCGGGGACCTGCCCCCAAGTTGGCCTCATGACTCTCCTTGGAACGGCACAACACAGGGAATTACCGGCTACACACTGGGCTTTTTCATTCCACTAATTTATGCCACACGGACCCTTCTGAACACTCTAAGCAGGCACACAAACCAATGAAGTAAAATTGCCAAACTGAAAACACGGAAGGGCTCAACACAGCGAGTACTATTCTGCTACCCAACGGGTAGTCTCCGCAAAGCAGCCCCTTCAGCCAAGAGATGGGCGGGCGATGGTAGGAGAGCCTGAGGTACTACCTCTTCCTCCAGAATACACTCACAGCGCTTCGGCTCAGGCAGAACCCCAAGGCATAACCTGAGCCCCAAGTTAATGCAACCAACTATTCTCATCTGATGCTTCTTGGGTCCAGGACGCTGCCGGAATTATTGCCCCACTTGTGGATGACCCACTCACTCCACTTGTGGGTGACCCACTCACTCCACTGGCTCACCAGATGATGCACAGCAAACCTGTGGTGGTTCAGGTGGCAGCTGGAGAATGGTGGACCAGAAGCCCCTCTGAGAATAGAAAAGCTCAAGGCGGCAGACTGAGGTCTCACATCCGCCCCCCATGCCTCAAGTCAATTGTGGCATGAAACACACCTGAAGATAACATTGACCCACCGCTCCTCCCTAACCCAAGGCAGCCAGTTTGTTGAGTGCTACCCATGTACTAGCTCACTTCACCTTTTCTGCAGCCTTAGAAGGGACTTATTATTACTGTCTCATTTCACAGGGGTAGAGATTGAGATCTTTAGCAAAACGATTGGCCATGCAAACAGGAATTATGGGAGTCAAGATTTAGAGCCAGGATTCAAACATGGACCTCAACCCTAGTATATCAGTCAGGATTCTTTACAGAATTAGAACTAATAGAAATAGGAATATTTTTGTATGGACATTGAATGACAGGGGTGTGTGTGTGTGTGTGTGTGTGTGTGTGTGTGTGTCTGTGTCTGTGTGTGTCTGTGTGTGTCTGTGTGTATGATGTATGCACAAGTGCATGGCAGCGTACAGGCCAAAGAAGGACATCAGCCATCCTGCTCAATCACTGTCTACCTTACTCCCTTGCGATAGAGTTCCTCACTGAACCTGGAACTAGGCTGGCAGCCAGCAAGACCCAGCAACGTTCCTGTCCCTGTCTGCCACAGGACCAGGCAGGGCTGCAGGCACTCAGGTATATACAGCTGTTTACACAGATGCTAGGGATTTGACCTTAGGTCCTCAGGTTTGCACAGCAAACGCTCTCATCCACTGAGCCATCTCCTCAGCCATAGACACATGTGTTTCAAAGGATGGCCTCATGCCATGGAGCATGCTGCCAAGCCTGCAATGCATAGGACAGCCTGGCCAGCTGGCAACATAGGCAGAAGTTGCCGCTGTCATCTGCAAGGGAATTTCTGCTTCCTCGGGAGACCTCAGAGTTTGTTTTTCAAGCCTTTCAATAATTAGGCAAAGTCTTCCTGCACTCACTAACATGTTACCTTCATCTACAAAACATCTGCAGTGCAGCAACCATACTAGTGTTTGATAACATAACTGGAGGACAGTGGTCTAGCCAAGGGGACATCTAAAGCAGTATGTTACGGGGTAACATATTGAAATGTCCCATCATACCCCACAAACACATTATGTAGAAACTGTGGACTGGGGTATAGCTCAGTGATAGAGCACTGGCCTAGGAAATGCAAGAGCCTGGGTTCAATCCACAATGCAACATGTGGAAATTTTTACTATTTAAGGAAATGGAAATGCTCATGAGTGTGATTTGATCCTTATACACTGCATTGGTGGCCTAAGTTACCATAAAATAGGTGCAATTTAAACAACAATAATCTTCTGGGTCTGGTAATCTCAGCAAGTTGGGAGGCTACGGTAAAAGACTCAAACTTTCTCTTTTTTTTTTTATCATTTACTTATTTATTTATTTATTTATTATGTGTACAATGCTCTACCTGCATGTACATCTGCAGGCCAGAAGAGGGCATCAGATCACATTATGGATGGCTGTGAGCCACCATGTGGTTGCTGGGAATTGAACTCAGCAGGTGCTCGGAACCACTGAGCCATCTCTCCAGCCCGAGACTCAAACTTTCAAGGTCTGTCTGAGCTACGGAGTGAGTTCAAGGCTATCCTGGAAGGTTAATGAGGCCGTGTCTTAGAATTAAAGTAGTCCCAAGGCAGTTGTGGTGGCACATGCCATATATATATATATATATAGTTCAGATTACATCCCAATTGTTATCTCCTTGCTTGTATCTTCCCATTCCCATTCCCACCCTCCCTCCCTCCTCTGCCCTATCTGCTCCCCTAGACTTCTGACAGACAGGGACCTCCTCCCCCACCATATGACCACAGCCTGTCAGGTCTCATCCTGACAGCCTGCTTCCCCTTTCTCTGGGTGCCCAGTGGGCCTCCCCACCAAAGGGAAGTGATCAAATGGGGTGGGGGGGCACCAGAGTTCATGTCAGAGGCAATCCCAGATTCCCCCTACAACTATGGAGAATGAGCTGTCCTTTGGCTACATCTGAACAAGGGGTCTCTGTTCGCTGTATGCATTGTCCTTGGTTGGTGCAGGCCCCCTGGGTCCAGATCCGCAGGCCTTGATGGTCTCCCTGAGGTGCTCCTGAACCCTCTGGGTCCCTCCATCCCCCCATTCTTCCATACCACTCTCAGCACTCTGAAAAAGAGCCCAACAGGGAGTCCCAGCACCTGTCTGGATCCCCAGCTGAGTGGAGTCTCTCAGAGAACATCTATATTGGGCTAATACATGCCTGTCTTTCTGGGTCCGGGTACTCTCTTCTGGCCTCTGCAGACACCTGCACTCATGTTTCATAATTCACACACACATACTTGTTAATAGAAATGAAAACAAAATCTATTTTTTTAAATTGAGTCTTAAGGGGCGTGGTGGCGCACACCTATAATCCCAGCACTCAGGGAGGCAGAGGCAGGCAGATCTCTCTGTGAGTTTGAGGCCAGCTGGGTCTACAGAGTGAGTCCAGGTCAGGACAGCCAAGGCTCTTACACAGAGAAACCCTGTTTTAATAAACCAAAAAAAAAAAAAAATGAGTCTTAGGCTAAGAAATATTCATGGGGAAGAGAGAGTGGAGACTGTCTAATTCAGATTATCAAGAACTGGAATTCTGAGGAGGGAGGAATGGGAGGATACAAGGGATGGGATAACAATTGAGATGTAATATGAATAAATTAATAAAATATATTTTTTAAAAAAGAAAAAAAGAACTGGAATTCCCAGCTAGGGAAGTAGCTCAGCAATAGTGTTCTTGCCTAGCATGTACACGACCCTGGGTTTGACCCCCGTCCCCAGCATCGCAAGATAAAAAATAAATAAAAGAGCTTAAATTCCAAGAGTAGGATAGGAAGGCCAAGCATATGAGTCATGTCTTAATACATTAACTCACTCTCATTCTTATCACACAAAAGGAAAAATAAACAAGCAACACAGATGCAAATGGAGTCTCTAACTCTAGAGGCTTTCTCAGGGGCCACACAAGGCAAAGCCCTGAGAAGATAAGACAAAGGGGAAAAGAGAGGGGCCCCTCCCCACCTAGTCATAGAGATCAAGCTGCGGGGAGAGCAAAGAAAGAAAAGGAAAACTCAAAGTACTTCTGGAAGGGACTTACCTTGGTGGGCTTCAGCCAAAGCCCCATCTGTAACCTGGCAAGTATATTAGGTACATTCCAGCACCGGGCAAGAGACAGGATAGACAAAGGAGACATTTCCCAGCAGCCAGTGGGAGTTGGGACAACAGGGCTCTCAGCCTGAAGTGGGGAAATGCGTCTTGTCACCTACCCGAGTTGCTCAAGGTGCTGAGCTATTCTTCCACCAGGATCCCAAACTCCTCCAACAGGTCTTAGGGGGTGTGAGTCACCTCATTTCTGATGCACAGGAGCACGATGTGCACCATTCTCATTTCTCCTGTGGTATTTAGTCACATAGCAATGCTCTTGAAAGGCGTTATTCTTCAGAGCCTACGAGAAAATGTGAAGATCAAAGGCGGAAGGAAGTCTTCCTTGACATCCACGATCTGCTTTCCTGACAGGAGGGTCTGGGATGGCTTACTGCTGTGTCTCTGTTCTGTTTGACCTCCCTGCATACTAAAGACTGGATATTTTTCATGGCATTAAGTAACAATGCCAGAAAATCCCTGTTGTTTCCACAGTTCATAGTCACAGTGAATGAATCTGATTTGATTTACTGGTTTCTTTTTGGTTTGTTTGTTTTTGTTTTTGTTTGCTTTCTCAAGACAAGGTTTTTCTGTGTAGCCTTGACTGTCCTAGAGTGGCTTTGGAAACCAGGCTGGTCCCAGTCTCACAGAGATCCACCTGCCTCTGCCTCCCGAGTGCTGGGACAAAAGGCGTGTACCACTATGCCTGCCTAAGATTTACTGGTTTCTTGACCTCGTTTTTTTTTTTTTTTTTTTTTTTAGAAATTTAGAATTACTGGCCCTAAAAAAATACGATTTGTTGGTAGACCCTGAAGCCTTCCTACCTGGTTGATTTCTGAAATAGCTACAACCGTCACAACATAAAGAGTAGCATTTACTATCAAACTGTTTTTACAAGGAAATCAAGTAAAATTAAGGAGATCTGTGAGGATCTTTGCTTTGTTTTTGTTTTATTTCCTATGAACAACAGTCAACATTAAGGGAAAAATACTAGGGTGCCACAGTCCCAGGAGAAGTAGTATCCATCAAGGAAATCAAATGTTGTCCTGAAGATCTATTAAAATGTAGTTTGGAACTTTATGAAGCTAATAGCTAAGCCAAATATGGCAGTGCATATCTGTAATACCAGCCCACGGGAGAGCAAGGATGGTGAATTTGAGCTACTAAGTAATGGGCTACAGAGTGAGGCTGAGGGGAAAGATGGCAGCTATAGTTTAGATGGTAAGTCTTCCCCCAGCAGCTCTTCCCTGTTGTTGTTGATGTTGGTGTTGGTGGTGGTTGGTTGGTTGATCGGTTGGTTGGATTTGTTGTTGGTTGGTTTGGATTTTAGTTTGCTATGTTTTGGTTTTTGTTTGGTTTGGTTGGTTGGTTGGTTGGTTGGTCGGTTGGTTGGTTGGTTTTTCTTGGGGGGGGGGACAGTTTCTCTGTGTAGCCCCACTGTCCTGGAACTTGGCCTGCAAACCAGGCTGGCCTCGAACTAAAAGAATCCACCTGCCATCTGACTCCCCTGGGGTTGAAGACCTGCACTGGATCACCTGGATAAGTAGCTCTTAGATGATGGAGCCTAACGGAAGGTTTTTGGTCACTGGGGACACACCCTTGAAGGGGATAGTGAGACTCCAGCTCTTCTTTCTCTCCTTTTCTTTCTGGCCGTAGCTGCAGCTGGGGGGAGGAGGGGATGTGGACTTGTTCCACCATGCTTTCCCTCAATGCTGTCCTGGAGGGGGACTTTTTCACCATGCTTTCCCTCAATGCAGTCCTGGGGGCAGGGGCATGTTCACTATGCTTTCCCTCAATGCTGTCGGGGGTGGAGGGGGGTGGGAGGGTAGAGCGGGGTGGAGCGGCGTGGCCCCCCCCCACATATTCACCATGCTGTCCTATGTGCTCAAATGACAACCTTGAGGTGAAACCTCCAAACCTGTAGGACAGAACAAACCTTCTTTATACCCTGTCCAAGAATGTATTTATAATGGAAAATAAAAAAGTAACGTAAAAATATTAAAAAGTAGCCAGGTGCAGTGGCACATGCCCAAATCCCAGCACTTGGGAGGCAGAGGCAGGCAGATCTCTGTGAGTTCAAGGCCAGGTCTACAAAGTGAGTTCCAGAACACCCAAGGCTAACTCAGAGAAACTCTATCTTGAATATATTATATATATGAAGAACTTACCCAGGACAGTAAAAATTCACTGGAAACATTCAAGAGAGAATTAAGATTATCAAAGCCAAAGACTGTTTGCCACATCAGTAGTTTGGCTACGAATGTTTTGATAAAATATCTTTTACCCTTTTTAGGTGCTGATGGAGAAATAGAAACTGGACTAGGGGGGCCTAGAGAGATGGCTCAGCGGTTAAGAGTGCTGCCTGCTCTTCTAGAGGTCCTGAGTTCAATTCCCAGCAACCACATGGTGGCTCACAACCATCTATAATGTGATCTGATGCATACTGTATACATAATAAATAAATCTAAAAAGAAAAAAGAAAAGAAACTGGACTAGAATACAGTTCTAGGTAAGTCAAATTCAGGCTAACAACTTACTCAAAAATATTTACTTCCTGTGGGCAGATATTCCTTTGATGTAAATGAAGTCCTCTCATCTAAACCAGTGGCTGGGGGCTACTGAATAGCCTGTGTGTGTGTGTGTGTGTGTGTGTGTGTGTGTGTGTGTGTGTGTGTTGTAGATTAGTAGGGGTGTGTGTTAAGAGAATGGTCCATCACTAAGTCACACCCCTAAGTTTACAATATGCATTTTTGGTGCCAGAGATTAAACTGAGTGCCTGCAAATCCTTAATTCACATTCAACTGCTAAGCTATACCCAGCTCCCTTTTCAAGTTCTCTGAATGCAGTAATGCGACCTTTGTGACCAGAGGCCAGAGTAAACTGAAGATGTGTGTAATGACAATAAATAGGCCAGCAGGAATTCAATATTTCATTTGCCTCAATTAACTTAGAAAACAAAATTCATGTAAATAATACCACCCACATTATTGTCCAAAGGAAAGTCAATTTTTTCCCTTCCTTCCCTCCTTTCTGTTTCATTTTTATCTTATTCAGATGTAGTCTGAATTTGTAACCCAGCCTGCCTTTAAACTCCTCCTGCCACAACCTCTCACATGCTAGGATGACCAGTGCGCACCATCTCACGGAGGCTTTTGACATTCTCATGCAGGAGGAGGCTTCTTGGTTCAACTTCCGTACCTCTCATTTCTGCTACCTCATTCACAGGTGCTCTCAGTTGTGACATAAACTTGACATCAAAATGCCTCTATGGCATAGCCTAAGGACCACGGTGTCAACTAGGACCCTACAATCGGGTAGAAGAATATGACTTTGCTATGTGAGCTCCTGATTTAGACTAGCACTCTCACCTTAGTAATACAGTACCTCGATATTATATCTGTCAAAAATGTCAACACCTCTTCCCAAATATAGCTATCATTCTCAAGATATCTGGGGCACACTCAGGTGAACAGTTACTCAGTGGGTTGATGAGTGCATCATATGCCATTGTAGGTTTTTGTTTTTGTCATAGTTGACTTTCCCTAATATTAAATTAAGAGGTTATTTGGCCTAAAATTAACCCACAGAGAGCTTCACTATATGGCTTGTCAAAGGTTAGACTCCAGCGAACTACAGCTTTAAGAGGAGCTGTGCCTGAAAGCCTGGAAACTCAGTGAAATCACCAAGAATGTACATTGTGAATTCTGCAGCTCCTGGTTTTGTTGCTCTTGTGATATTAAAAGGCAACATATTTACTAATTTATGAAGAGCTGTTGTTATCAATTCTAGAGCGTGAGGAAGTATACAAAGGCTACTAGGGTCTAAACAAGGAATAAATATGAAGATCGCTGCTCTGCACTTGGCAGTGCAGACTGATGGGAGAAAACTGATCAAGCAAGGGTGATGGTTCAATGTAGGACGTCAAAGAACAAGAGACCTAGTGAAATTTAGATGTCAAAATGACAAAAGCGACGCAAGATCCCGATGAAAAATAACTGGTGCTTATTTGCATATAATTCCGTGTATGTTTTGTGAGTTAATTGAGGTCAAAATGAACATTAAATTCCCCTTGGCTCATGTCTTTTCTTGTATGTGTCCTCAGTCCCCTCCAGCCTCTGTTGAAGGAGGTCACACTAACCCGCTCACAGAAGCGGGGAAAGGGAGATGAGGGTGGCATAGCAATAGAGTGTGTGCTTAGCATTCTGAAGGCACTGAAACAAAATTAAAACTCTCCTTGGTCCAGCCCATCCTCCTATGTTGCTAAATTTCCTGGTCTAGCATCTCTAACCATGCATTCATTTGACCATCTTCCCCTCCACCCTCTCCCTTTATCCAGGAAGGGAATCCAAACCAGGACCTGTGCATGCTACACAAGCCCTCTGTCACTGAGCCACCTCCCCAGCCCTCCCGTCACCATCTTAATATCAGGGTACCAATCAGAGCGTTCACAACAACTAATAATCACCTATGCTCCTCAAGACAGTCCTTGTTTTTCAAATGATAAATCTGAAATGCAGAGAGGTTTCGTATATAGGCTAAACCTCCAGCTGATCACAGGAATTCACGTCAAGCCCATGACTCCGCAAGCCACACTTTTAATAACGCTGTGCTGGACTGAAGGTAAGGAATCACAGAGGCCACCCGACTGGGATGGATGGCTGGGATCTGGACACCTTTCACTCTGAGCATCCCACATGGCTGTGCAGCATCTGGGAGATGGGGGAGACACAGAAGGCCGTCCTCCTCACATGCCCTTCTCTACCAGCCTAAGAGGACACCTTGGGGCTCAGAAGCTTGCCACCTCTGGCTACCCTGATTTTCATGAATGCATGCTTTGCAAGGTGGAAAACTCTAACATTCCCGACCTTGGCTGGTGTATTTCTCTGACACCTTAGTGCTGAGAAGCACAGCATTCTAACTCTGAAGTAGACAGAGGGTGACCTTAAAGAAGCTGTATGCTCCCTTATCTTAATGATGAGGCAGAAACACACTCATTAGGGGAAAAAAATAAAGGGAAGAATAATGTGTGAAACATAAAATTTTTAATATATATATAAATTAGCCAATTGCATCAATGACCGCAGCGAAGAAGCAAAATTAGATAAGATCATACAGTGATTGAATGGGATGTCCTCCACAGTATTTGGCATTTGAATAGTTAGTCCCCAGTTCATGGTGCTATTGAGGAGGTTTAGGAGGTATGGCCCTGTTGAAGAAGGTATGTCACTGGGGGCAGGTTTTGAGAGTTTAAAGGCTCAAGCTGCTTGGAGTTCATTCTCTCTGTTTCATGCTTGTGGCTTAAGTCGGGTGCTCTTGCTGGGTGTAGTGGGAGCTCCGGAGGCAGAGGTGAGTTCAGAGTGGAACTTACAGCTCCAGGACACTATGATTTACAGTGAGCTCTTAGAGATCCAGGACTATGTAGAGAGAGATACATACATACATACATACATACATACATACATACATACATACAGTGAGTGAGTAACTGAGTGAGTGAGTGAGTGAGTGAAAGAGACAGAAAGAAAAGCTCTCAGCTTATTGTTCCAGCTGCCTTCCTGCTTCCTGCTGCCTCTCTTCCCTGCCATCATGGTGCCAGTGATGGCCTTACCCTTCTAGAACCATAAGCGCAAATAAATAAATAAATCCTTCCTTCCTTCCATAAGTTGCCTTGGTCGTGGTGGGAAATGAACGGCCCAAGAGGCTCTCTGCTGTGTGTGGCTCTTGTTTCCTTGTCAGCCATGTGACTATATTATATATTCATAAGTCAAGCATGGACCAGCCAGATGGCTCAGCAGGCAAAGGGGCCTGACGTCATGCCTCACAACCTGAGTTTGATCCCTGGGATCCACGTGGTGTGAGGAGAGAACTGGCTCCCCCCTTCACATGTGAGCCATGTCTGTTTGCCCACAGACAGACAGACAGACAGACAGACAGACAGACAGATACACACACACACAAATAAATAAATAAATAAATAAATAAATAAATAAATCAGAAAACAAAAGTCAAGCACATTGATTTTTAAATTATACTAAAGTGTTACTGTCATAAATATTGACGTTGATGACTTCGAGACAGAGAACCCAAAAGTGGGAGGATGATAATCCAGTACCACAAATGGGTCACTTACATGAACAACAGAGTGTCCTCTTATAGATCAAGCATCTACAAATCCACGATCGAGGCATCAGCAGGATGCAGCTCCTGCTACAGCTTCCTGACTTGTGGCTAGCTTTCCCCCAATGCTGAATATCACTCTCTTCTCTGTCTCTGCCCTTGTGTGACATGTCCACTGTCTTTCTGTGTCCAGATTGCTTTTTTATGAAGATTCCTCTTGCTTTAAGGGCCACTCCTCATCTATATGCCCCCAAATAAAAAAATAGATCCTCAACAACCCACTTCATCACCTTTTGCCCTCAAATGCCCAGCCACCGCGCAACCCATCATCCCAACAGGGTAGGGATAAATTTCTCAGAGTTTTCTTTCTATGAAATAAGGCTATATATTGTCTTAGTCAGAGTTTCTATTGCTGTGATGAAAATTCCATGACCAAAAAGCAAGCCGGGGAGGAAAGGGCTTATTTGGCTTATATTTCCAGAGCATAATCCATCACTGGAAAAAGTCAGGACAGGAATTCAAGGAGGCTTGAGATCTAGAGCCACTAGATCCACATACAGATATTCCAGTTTTGTGTGTCAACTTCACACAAGCTAGAGTCATCAGAGAAGGAGGCGCCTCCGTTGAGGAAATGTCTCCATGAGGCCCAGCTGTGAGGCATTTTCTCAACTGTGATCAACAGGGAAGAGGCCAGCCAATTGTGGGTGGTGCCATCCCTGGACTGGTCCATAAGAACTATTGAAGGCTTTTGCACTTGCCTTGTTTGGAGACATATGGGTGTGTGTGTGTGTGTGTGTGTGTGTGCGCGCGCGCGCGCATACGGGCGCTTGCACCAAAAGAAACACGAGACAGTTAAAAGCTGAATAGACTTTAATCACAAATGACTGGAAAGGGTTGTTCTCCATTCTGGTTAAATTCTACAACCTTGCTGTATAAGAATTCTGTCTGGAAAGAGAGAGGATCAAGATGGAAAGGGAGCTGGGGAGTGACTTGGGGGGGTAGAGGGAAGGTGTCTATTACTGTGAAGAAACACCACAACCAAAGCAACGTGGGGAGAAAATGGTTTATTTGGCTTACACTTGCACACTGCAGTTCAACATCAAAGGAAGCCAGGGCAGGAACTCAACCATAGCAGGAACTGGAGGCTTCTTACAGAACGCACCAGGCCAAGGATAGCGCCACCCACAATGGGCTGGGCCCTCCCGCATCAATCACTAACTAAGAAAATGTCCTACAGGCTTGTCTGTAGCCCAGTATTATGAAGGCATTTTCTCAGTTGACGCTCTCTTCTCTCTGATGACTCTAGCTTGTGTCAAGTTGACATAAAACTATCCAATACAGAGGGGAAACTGTAATTGGCGTGTATTGGATGAGAAAAGAATCTATTTTTGATAAAGCAGGGGGTGGAGGGAGCAGAAGTCTGTCTGTACTTGCTTCATTCAGAGTTGGTTTTGCTGAGGTGGCGCATATTTTTTTCCTTGTGTGTTTCTTTCCCGGAATACTAAAATACAAGTTTAAAATATGTGGACACAAACACACACACCCATATGTCTCCATGCAAGCGAAGTGCATGCACACTTACACAAGCCTTCAGTAGTTCTGATACACTACTAGGGAAACCACAGCTCACTCCTTCTCAGAGACCTGGTAACATGACTGACTCAAAGCATCATTCATCTTGAGTTTGTGTTCTTCTCTTAGAAATACAGGAAAGGGGCAAAGAAGTATCATGTAGCATCCTCCTCCTTAGCACGTATTAATTACCCAATAAAAGCTAATTGCTCCATCATTAATTCTGATGACACTCATTCACCTAGAAAGCCATGGGAAATTTCAGTGGCAAAAAGGCACCGGTCCACAGAGCAGCCAACACTCCGTGGTGAGATCCCAAAGGGATCTGTTTGTTACATTGAAAATAGTAGTTGAGAAGCCAGGCTTGGTGGCTCACGCCTTTAATCCCAGCATTCGGGAGGCAGGGGCAGGCAGATCTCTGTGAGTTCAAGGCCAGCTTGGTCTACAAATCCAGTTCCAGGACAGCCCCAAGGCTACACAGAAAAACTCTGTCTTAAAAGACCAAAACAAAAAACCCACAAACCCACAAAAACATATATATACAGCTAGTCCAAAGGATATAGATACATATATATATATATATATATGGAGAGAGAGAGAGAGAGAGAGAGAGAGAGAGAGAGAGAGAGAGAGAGAGAGACCCCCAACCAACTTCAAGCAGGTCCATCTTTACTTCACACTGGGAATTATTTACTCAAAAGCAGCTTGTGTTGCAACTAAAACATTAGAAATATTTGGAAGTTTAAAATCCAGTGTCCTGTCTCGGTGGTTAAGAGCACTTGCTGTTCTTGCAAGAGGGGTGGAGGTGGGGTTGAGATCACAGTTGTCTGAAATTTCAGTTCCAGGGGATCAGGCACCCTTTCCTGGCCTCCTCAGGGCACCAAACATGTACGTGGTGGACATACATGCATGCAAACAAAACACTCACACATAGAAAATAAAGGTAAATAAATCATTTTTCCTCTGGGGCCCCCTTCTCCCTCCTTTCTCTCTATCTCTGAGCAAGCAGAGCACTGAGATCTAGAATGAGGCAAATGTTAGTAGTCAACTTTTAAACTTTTGAGATGGTGTCATTAAAGGAGTAACAGCCACAACAGCGTGACTACAATAAAACAGTCAGTACTGATACGGTGTGAATGAAAAGAACTGTTCGTTATACTAGTTGAGGAATGTGGGTCAGCCTTCTCATGCTTCCCTTATTGTCTACCCCATTAACAAATGGCTTTTGTGTCCCTGTCTGTGTGATCACAGTATGTAGCTGCACAAGCGGTCACTTCACACGAAAAGGGTTTCTACATAATGGTTTATATCCACCCATAGCTCCCGCTTCTGATCTGTGTGGATTGAAATGCTACTCCAGAGAGAGGCACTGTGGATTGGATTTTTTTTTTTTCATCCCCTTGGCCTTAGTTTGGGAAGTCACTAGCTCCAGCTGGCTCAGCTTTGTACTTGGTTGGTAGCTTTTCCACTCACACAGCCTCCCAGGTTCACGGCCTCCTTCAGACACTTCTTAGAACTACTCAGGCTGTCTGTCTTTGTGGGTGGCAGGGCTTTTTATTTTTTAAACTTTAGCAGAGGGGAAACAGGAGTTGTTATTATTCTTTGTAAATGGGGCCACTCCGGTAAAGTGATTTCTAAGACCATTTTTGCCCTCCTCTCCCTCAGGCCACCTTTCTCCCATTACTCAGTAATTATCATTATTTCTGCTTTCTTGATTGTTAGAGTCCAGCCTTTACTACACTTTCCAAACGTGTCTTATGTTCCACCACTTAAGTCTTTATACAGTGAAAAATTCCTTCCAAGCTGTCTCTGAAACTCCCAAATCTTGGGCTCAGCAATTTCTTAGGTTAAGCTTTGGGCAAGATGTGGAAGAGGTAATTACAGCTAGTCCAAAGGATAAAAACTCCAAACCAAAAGAATAAATTACGGACAACCTTGGAAGGTTTATTGCTTTCTCTGTGTATTAAAATCGGATCCCTTAACCTCCGTGTGAACGCAGGGGAGCATGCTTGCCAATTCAACAGCCACTGTTTGTAAGTGGTAACAGGATAATTCATTTGCACGAACTCCGGACCATCTCGCAGTACCAGTGCTTTATTTAGCAACTTGGTTTTTCAGTGGAGAAACTAAGGCCAAAAGGTGGCTTCCCATACGTCCCCAGAGTTAACTTATTTATGAGGAAGCTACAGAATACTTGAGAATTTGCTTGGTTATTTTATGAGATATTGAGATGAAAGTGTCTTACCAAGATGTGATCTGGCATATTTTGAGGGTGTGCAAACCAGCACCTCCTGTGTGCTAAGCATGCATTGTTCCACTGAACTACAGCTCCCTCTCTCCTGTCAGGAATTTCTTTTTTTTTTTTTTTCTTTTTCTTTTTCTTTTTCTTTTTCTTCTTCTTCTCCTCCTCCTCCTCCTCCTCCTCCTCCTCCTCCTCCTCCTCCTTCTCCTTTTGGGGTTTGGTTTGATTAGTTTGTTTTTCAAAAGAAAGTTTCTCCATGTAGCCCTGGATATCCTAGAACTACCATGTAGACCAGGCTGGCCTCAAACTCAGAGATCCTCCCGCCCCTACCTCCTGGGTGCTGGAATCAAAGACATGTGCCACCACACGCAGCTGGCCTAAAACACACAGAGAATTGCCTGCCTCTGCCACCTCCCCAGTGCTGATATTAAAAGAGTGCCGCACAATCCCTTGGTTGCCTTTTTTTTCTTTTCTTAAATATTAAAATTAAATTCGTGTGTACGAGTGTATTCTCTGTATGTATGTGCATTAACACATGTCTGCTGCTTAAGAAGGTTAGAAGATGGCATAAGACCCTTTGAAACTGCAGTTGCTTCAGTTGTGTTGAGAATTGTACCCAGGTACTCTATAAGAACACTAAATGTTCTTAGCCACTGAGTAGTCGCTCCAGACACACCACAGCTGATATATATATATATTCTGTGTGTATGAATGTCTTGCCTATATGCATGTATTTGAGCTGGGATACATGCCTGGAAACTGAGCTGGTTAGAAAAGGGCATGAGACCCCTTGGAGCTGGAGTTACAAACAGTTGTGAGCTGCCATGTGGGTTGCTGGGAATTGAACCTGGGTCCTCTGGAAGAACAACCAGTGCTCTTAACTGAACCAGCTCTCCAGCCCCCCTTGCTGCTTTTTAACCAACTGCTCAAGTCTCTTTCTTCCACTGGTGCTAGGGAGTGAACCTTTGCCTCGCCCAAGTATTCCACCAGTGTGCTCGCCTCACAGTACTGATAGTCTTAAACAGGAAAAAAAAACAGAACCCATGAGTCAAGTCTTTCCAGCTGGCCCAATGGCTTATCAGCTCTTTATTTCATTATCACTTCCTCCAAGGAGAAGAAAATAAATTCAATTGAAAGTCTAACAAGAGAAATTAAATCAGGAGGAATACGATATTGTTGGATAGGATTGAGCACTGAGGACCACAAAAGTCATTGTACTAGCTGAGATTATTTTGTTCCCCAAGAGATGATTTTTGCCCCTTTGAGGGCACCATCATCCCAATTGAGAACACACTCTCTAGCCTAACTCCATATATCAAAATGACTAAGTCCCACTTGGTGTACAAAACATTCTGGGAGCTTACCCTACCATTGTTCTTTTGTTACACACACACACACACACACACACACACACACACACACACACAGCCTGGAAAGTTCTCAATGAGATTTTTTTAAATATCTAATGATGGAATTCAAGTTTGAATAAATGAATAAACAGGTGAAAATATAAAGTATGGAAACTGATCATTGGAAACCCTAAGAAACCAGAGTGCCCTGGTAGGTCTGCCTTTTTATTCCTTGACTGGTGAGAATTTCAAACATTAAAGGCACCTCCAGGTGTTGCCCCAGACAAGTAACTAGTGTACAGAGACAGTAAAGAGTTTCAAAACCCACAGGTTGTGGCCACTTTTTGAAGGATGCCAGGTGGAGGAGGCAGTCGCGGAAACCCAGCACTTGTCTGAAGTCTTTGTGGGCTCCTCTACTAGACACAATACGGGTTGGGAAGTAGCAATTAAGTCGTCTCAAAGCGGCATTGCAAATTTCCGCACAAAAATGAACACTTAACCCTTCTCACTGTAACGCCTGGACCCAGAGCACAAGCAACAGCAGGGCTAATGGCCTGGGCAAGGCAGAACAGAGCACCCTGCAATTAAAAGGGAGGATAACACCCAAGAAAGATTGTGGAGGCGGGCAGTGGGCTCAGCCATTCCTGACAAACCTAAGACCCCACAAGATGCAAGGGGGGGGGGGGGCAGGGAGAATCACCTCCTCCTAACAAATGTTTCCTGAATTTAGCCAGCAGCATTTTTATACTCCGTTTCATCCACTCCTTTCCCTTCTGCACCCTGCAGCAGTAGTCAGTGGACTTTCCGTCAGTTTCAGCTATAGCTGCTGCAGAGTGGGCTTTGACAAGTCCAAGTGACGTAGATAAGAAAGAGCATAAGTGTGTATACATATTCATGGGGGGGTGGCTAACATTTCATTACTGGCTACAGCTTTACCCTCAGCACACTGTAAACACTATAGCTAGAAAAGCAAAGGTGCCTATGAATATGAATTTCTCCAACCATGAGTCACAGAGACTTGAGTTCCAAAGGGGACACTGACAGGCAGCCACACATGCCTAAGACACTAGACTTGCTTTCTCTCAACTTTTGTTCTCTTATTTAGAGAGAGAGAGAGAGAGAGAGAGAGAGAGAGAGAGTCTGGGGTGAAGCTTTGTGGCCGAGCTGGTATGGCCTCAGAAGGATAGGGAGACAGTAGACAGTCTCTTCAAAGATGGCTGGAGGTTTTGCTCTTGTGGCACAGATTACAGTAACTGACAAAAGATGAAAACAGGCTAAAATAGATGAGAGAGAAGGAAGGAATTTCAAGAGAGACTAGTGTAATAAACATATGTATGGCATGAAAGAGGCAAGGACCTGGACGTGGTGGCGGACGCCTCTAATCCCAGCACTCGGGAGGCAGAGGCAGGCAGATCGCTGTGAGTTCGAGGCCAACCTGGTCTACAAAGTGAGTACAGGACAGCCAAGGCTAACACAGAGAAACCCTGTCTTGAAAAAAAAAAAAAGTGGAAAGGAAGGAAGGAAGGGTGTTTGTGAGGAGGAAAAAGAGGAGCAAACTGGGATAAGGGACTACCAGGGGAGAGAAGTAAGGGAAAGGAGTGAACTGGGGTGTGTGTGTGTGTGTGTGTGTGTGTGTGTGTGTGTGTGTGTGTGTGTGTGTGAAAATGCCAAATGTACTGGATGTAGTGATGCAGGTATTTAGCCTCCACTCAAGAGACAGAGACAGGTGAATCTCTGTGAGTTCCAGGATAACCTGATCTATACAGCAAGTTCCAAAACAGATGGGGTCCCATAGTAAAACTCTGTCTCAAAACAAGCAACCGAGACAAACAGAAAGCAAAACAAACAAAACACATTACTTTGTAAGCTGACTTGAAAAATCAATGAAAAACTCAGTGCCCGGACAGGAGATATCTGTGAGTTCCAGGCCAGCTAGAGATACACAGGCAGACCCTGTCTCAAAATCAATAAATGAGCAAACAAACAATTATTATTAGTATTAGTACTTGAATCTAGATTACATGGAGCGTTAATCTGTGCAAAGCCAAAAAATGACTTTTGGTTTCTGCAGCTCTCAGAGAGAAAGAGAGCTGGGTGTGGTGAGACACACCTGCAATCCCAGCCCTTAAGGAGAGAGAATTAAGAGGAACAAGAGCTCCAGGCCAGTCTCACCTACAAATTGAGCTTGAGGGGAAACTGAGTTTCATGAGACCCTGTCACAAAAGCAGATGGACAGAGCATTCATGTTTAATTATTTTAACCTTCTGATCAAACGTATTCATTGAACTCTGAACAGACTGAGTGCTTGCCATTCACAGTCTCATCTTTGAATGTTTTTTTTAGGATTTTATTGATTTATTCATATTACATCTCAATGGTTATCCCATCCCTTGTACCCTGCCATTCCTTCCTCCCTCCCATTTTCCCCTTACTCCCCTCCCCTATGACTGTGACTGAGGGGAACCTCCTCCCCCTGTATATGCTCAGAGGGTATCAAGTCTCTTCTTGGTAGCCTGCTATCCTTCCTCTGAGTGCCACCAGGCCTCCCCATGCAGGGGACGTGGTCAAATATGGGGCACCAGAGTTCATGTGAAAGTCAGACCCCTCTCTCCACTCAACTGTGGAGAATGTCCTGTCCATTGGCTAGATCTGGGTAGGGGTTCGAAGTTTACTGCACATATTGTCCTAGGCTGGTGCCTTAGTTTGAGCGGGACCCCTGGGCCCAAATCTGCCTATCATAATGTTCTTCTTGTAGGTTTCTAGGACCCTCTGGATCCTTCTACTTTGCCATTCTCCCGTGCTTCTCTCATCTAGAGTCCCAATAGGATGGCCTCCCCTCTGTTCCAGTTTCCTGGTAAGTGTCATCTTTGAATGTTATCAAGCAGATTGTCCCCTGATTTATTTAGCCACGTGCCATAGGTCCTCTCTGCCCCTCGCTTTGTCAGCACACACCTAGGTGGCCATATAAATGCCCAAATAAAGTCTACATGTAGATCAGTAGTAGAAATGGTGCTTAGCATCCAAAAGGCTCCAGGGCTTCAATCCCAGGTAGAAAGGATGGATGGGAGAAGGGAGGCAGGGAGGAGGGTCATAGGAGAGAAGGACTTCACTTGCTCTGAAGCACAGTGAGTATGACCATCCTCTTCCTCTGAGCAGGAGAGCTCCTCTCTCCACACAGGGTCTGATGAATCTTGAGTCTCTAACAAGCTTTCTGTTTCCAAAGGTAAGGAAGCAAGGAGTATCTCAGAGTTCTATTTTCAGTCTGGTCTGCTGTCTTCTGCACCTCTAGAGGTATTGCTGCTGCTGCTGCTGTTTTTGTCGTTGTATCATTGTGTTGTTGTTGTTGCTGTTGTTGTTGTTGTTGTTGTTGTTGTTGTTGTTGCACCTGCCAGTTAGGCTGCCCAGTTTCTGTACAGTGAAGAAGACGCCAGTGGCCTGTCTTGATGGGATACAATAGAGCAACTCGGCCCTGCGCCTCAGCCACCTGGTCAGAGGCAACACCATTGTTGCAGCTGCTGTTTTAATTATGAGCGTGCATGTTAAGCGCCACCTTCCTTCCTCTGCCTCCCTTCAGAGGCAATGATGTATGGTTACTTTTTGGTAACTGGATTTCATTAACATTTATGAACTCTCATAAAGTAGAAAAAGCAATTTGTGTGGAAGAATTTTCCACCTCATTAAACAGTGTTCTTTTTAGGGGGGGGGGTCAAGCTGATATTTTGTTGTTGTAATTTTTTTTTCCTTTTTGTAGGTTCTTTGTCCTTCCTTCCCTTAGCCCTGGAGGGGGGAGGGGTGAAAGGAGAGCTGTCTACATACAACTGGCCTCTGGAGCCCTACAGAGGTGTGCTAGTGGAAGCACAGGTTCCCCACACAAGCTGAGGGGGTTTAATACTCCCTAGAGCCTAGGTACACACCTTTTCCTTCCTTGGTCAAATTGACGTCGTTTGTGATGGGGGCCTGCATGAGGGCAGATTATAGTCACTATCTCAGGCTGACTGCTACAAACATCTGGGGCCAGAAGAGGGTTCAAGCCACCTGACCTCGGAGGACTGCTCCAACACCTCCCACTCCCACCCCCTACCCCCCCACCCCCTACCCCCCCACCCCCTACCCCTCCTCCCCACCCCCCATCCCCCTCCACCCCCATCCCTGGAAGTCAGGCTTCCAGAAGCTGGAGGGAAGCCCTGGCTCTGTCTTTTCAGTACCTGAGTTACATGATCCCATTGTGTTGTGTGCACACAAAATGCTCCAAATAGAGATGCGTCATTTTTGACTGGAGTGTGGGTGACTCCTCCACTGTGGAAGTCGTCCAGATGCCACAGCCACTTCTAGGACCGGGGTTGGGGTGGGGGGAGTGGGGGGTGGGTGGGGGGGGTGGGGGGGGGTGGGGGGGTGGGGGGGGGTGGGGGGGTGGGGGGGGTGGGGGGGTGGGGGCCCTACAAACAAGAGCAACTCTAAAGTTTGGTCTTCAAAGGGGGAGTGGGGAATAAAGTTTTTTCCACTGCTGGCCCAAGGAAATTGGGGACTTGGTTGCGGAACTGTGAGTAGTTAGGGTGACTCTCTCCTCTCTACATCTACCTCCAAACCCTCAGGAAAAGTCACTAAGGAACCAGGTGACAGGTGCTGGGAGGAACGGACGTGCGAAGACTCTTGGTCTCTAGTTTAAATATAAAACAGTAGTTCAGACCCAAGAATCTGTGTTCTCCCCTTGACAAAAAAACAAAAGCTCTCCCCCCATACAAAAAAAAGAAAAAAGAAAAAGACAAAAGACAAAAGAAAGAAAGGGAGGGAGGGAGGGAGGGAGGGAGGGAGGGGTGGAGGTGTATTTAATTCTGGGAGCATGCAGTTCAGACAGACAGCTCTGAAATCAGATGATATTATGGGACACTTTCAAGCCTGCAGGTGACCAGAAGAGGCCCCAGAGCATCTGCCATTTATACTGGGAAGAGGTCGGGTGTAAACCCCACTCCAGGAGCCTGCGATTTGCTGAGTCAGCTCCTGGGTGCCTAGGGCTCAGCTACTTCCAGCCGGGGCGACTGTGCTTCGCTGACTTGTGTGTGGACTGGATGGTGTAATGATTGTTTTGTTTTCTAATACGTAATTAGTCTTTGTTGTCGCCATTACCAATCCACCGAGCTTGACTGGAACAGCAAGATAGAGTCAAGTTTGGGGTTGGGATCCAATTCGTGGGAAACACCGGCTTCTCCCCAAGCCTAGGACAACCCTGGGTCTATGCAGCACCCAGATCACCAAAAGGGGGAAAGTCTGGGGCCACCTCACTGGTAAGAGATCATCAGACACAATCCGTAGCCCACATTCACTCTCCCCAAAAGGACACTATGATTGTGGAATTCTGTAGATCCTTCCTCCCCTGCCTCCTCTAATTTTGAAACAGGATCCCATGTATCATAGACTGGCCCAAACCTGTGTACGCAGCCTATGACAACTTTGAACTGGCAATTCCTCCATCACCATCTCTGGAGTGCTAGGCTTGCAGGCATATACCGTCAAGTTCAGTTTACCATGGCTCTAGGATTCGAACCCAGGGCTCCTTGCATGTTGGACAAGCATTCTAACTCATGGAACTGAGTGCATAACGAGTCTTTTTACTTTTTCAAAGTAGCCCTTGGGTGTTTATAGGAAACAAGATGAGCGGGGTGTGGTGGCGCATGCCTGTAATCCCAGCAACTCGGGGAGGTGAAGGAAAGCAGATCTCTGTGAGTTCGAGGCCAGCCTGGTCTACAAAAATGAGTCCAAGACAACCAGAGCTATACAGAGGAACCTTGTCTAGAAAAAGAAAGAGAGAGAGAGAGAGAGAGAGAGAGAGAGAGAGAGAGAGAGAGAGAGAGAGAGAGAGAGAGAGAGAAGGACAAGGGAGGCTGAGATGTTCTTGCTTAGATACTGGAAACACCTGTTTCCGCTTTGTTAACACACCCTGCCTGAACTAATTTCCCGAGCTGGTAGAGCTTCAGTACCGTTACCCGGCCTTGTCAGCCTCCGTCCGTGTTTTCAACACCGTGGAGGCTCACCTCCTGCCTCGAAAGGTTATCTCACCCTTGGGTCAGGAAAATGCATGGACGAAGAATATGGGTCAGGATCTTGTCCCCAGGAACCCGGCAGTGTAGAGCCACATTTAGAGATGCCCTAGGTCCCCACCAAGGCAGCAAGAGGAAGTTCAGAGCTCTGTTGAGCGTGGCAATACCCGGTGCTCTCTGGGCTCTGCGCTGCCGCCCCCCATCCGGCCGCCCCGCTCCCCCCCCCCCGCCGCCCCCTGCCCATAGGTGACCGGCTGTGATGACCTAGCGGTCAGCCTAGAAGAAGGACCCGTCGACCCCGGCCGGAAACGGGAGGTCCTTGGCCGCAGAAAACGATCCATTTTCTCTACCCATTTGTCCCACAGCTGTCAGGGTAACGCTGTCTTATTAGCGGCCCAGAAAAGAATGTGTTAAAAATTCTTCACCGAGACTCTTCCCCCAACCCCAAATATATCACTCCGTGGCTTTCCCGACGCCAACCACTGGTCCCTAACCTCGGCCACAGTCTCTAGTTGAAATATGCGCATCGCTTTTCAATAATTCAGACACCTGGGAGACCGGACAACTATAATTTTTTTCCAAACACCCCAGAACCCGGGCTATCATCCATCATGCTTCTGTATTATCTGAGACGGGCTTTGTGTGTTTAGCTGCCCTACCCTATCCCATTTGCATGAAGCTATTTAATGGGTATTTATTTTAGCTTTGAAGATCTACTTTAAAAATCTAAATCCAGAAAGGAGGGAGCATCACCTCCCTTATGGTTAGAGTAGATTTGCCTTTGGGACCCATTGCTTTGAGGAGAAGGGCCCTGCGGGCCCTGACTACGCATGAATTTTGATTCTGAGGTGGGGCACTTCATGAAGAAGGTTTGGCTTCCTCAAGCTGGGGGCGCGGGGGGGGGGTCTTTTTAGCCATGCTCCAGTCGGTGTTCGTGTAGGACACAAGTAATTGTGTCCCAAATGCTTAAATAAATCACCGATGGGTAAAATCACTTGTGCTCACTTAAAGTGTAATGTGATTAAAAGATTATGAGGTTGAAGCTAATGTCTTGTCTCCTAGCTCCTGGACCCAAATCTTGATATCAGAAATTTATCAAATACAACTGTCTTGAAATTTTCAAATGCAATAGGTTTATATGGCCAGTGCATTAAAGGGAACTTCTCAAAAATAAAAATGGGTGCGTGTGCGTGTAGGTTCATTGTGGTGGTCGTGGCTTTTCTCGGAAAAGGGTGGAAGAGAGACAGAGGCTATGCGGAGAGGGTGCTAGCTCGAGGCACCTTTTATTTAAAAAAAAAAAAAAGTACACAGGGGAGGGGAGCCCCCGCCCCGTGGCGGGCACTACGTCTGCTAGCTGATTACTAGTGCTCTGAAAGCTGCTCCATTCCCCGCACGGTGGGTAAGTCCTTTATCGGGGAAAGCCCCGGCCTCGCCCGCAGCTATCCGTCGCCCGGAGGCGCGCGCTGGGCCGGGGCGCGGGAGCTGCTCGGCGACTCCGTAATGACCCGGGTTCGCCGCAGCTGCGCCCTGACCCTTTGTGATGGCGCCGATAGCGCTCGGATGAAATTATGTCCTTCTCCGGGTGTGAAATTACCATGTTTATTAATTGAGCCAGACATTAGCTCTACCTTTTCTTTCTAAGCCGTGAAAATTTGTGATTCAGAGCAAATGGTTCTCCGACAGACGCGGCGTTCCATGTCCCACCCCTCCCTTCCCTTCTCCTCCCCTCCCGTACCCTTCCCTGCTCCAGCTCCCTTCCCCCACGGCCCCGGCAGTTAGTGAGAGAGCTTTCTAGATGAGGGTACCCCGAACCCAAAGAGAACAAGAGCGCGTGTGCGTGGCTGTGCGCAAACGGAGACGTTTTCCTCTCCTTGCAACTGTTATCAAAAGTAACAGCAACCCCGGAGTCTGAATTACAGCTTTGCCTTCGGAATTCCTGATCAGTAAAACCCAAATCGGCTTCAGGACAAAGAAACATCAATCAGCGACAAAGACAGATTTAGCGTATTAAATCTTTATTAAAGTGAAGTCATTCTTATTGGAGTGATGTATTGGGTCGCAGAAAGATTGGATTTTCCCCCAATGCTTGAGAAGCAGACGTTGGTGGTGGAAAGCCGCCAGCGTTGAGGCCGTGCCCTGGTTGTTCTGGGTCGCGATTTGGGTGCCTGGGACTCTGCGTGGGAGGGAGTGTCCCTACCCGGGCAACAAGACTTGGCTCCCTCACCCAGGCTGGTGCGCCTCTCCTTCTGTCTGTTTGCACCGTGATGGCTTGAGAAACGAACATAGCTCTGCCCACCCACCCACCCCTGCCTCCCCGAGAGATTTTTCCCTTTGATCTCCGAAATAGGGAAACTGAGGCATAAGTTTCAGAAACCGAGGTCTCCGGAGGCCTAGGAAAGAGAAAGAATATTCTGGTTTTCTAAAACAAAAATCTGCTCCACATAACCAAAAGGAGGTCCCTGTGCCTGGGGTCTGAAGGGAAAGGGGGAGTATGTTTGCTCTCAGCAGGCTTGGGGTTCGTCTTCCCCATCCTTCATCCCTTGGGGCAGGATTGGAGACAGGAGCTGGCTGTATTCACGCCGGAGGTGGACTCTCAATTAAATAGGCCTGACGGACCTCCTGCCCTGCAGTCTGCGAAAGCCGGGCCAGGGGAAGGGTTCAGTGGGAAGTCCTCTCTGCCTGAGGGAAGAGCCGCCCTGAGCTGTGTGGGGGTTGCCGGCGAAATGGCTTGAATTCTTATCTCCCCAGGAGCAAAGGGAGGGGGGGGCGGTGTGAGCCTCCAAAACTGCCAGCAGCTTCGCAGAATGGCAGCCTCCACTCCAACAAGATGTATTTGTGTCTCCCCACCTTCAGACACGCAGACGTCCACACACCGGCTGGAAGACTGAAAATGAACTGTTGGAATCAATTTCCTTGGAATATTCAACTTCTTTTTCTATCATATTTCAGCAACGAGCTCAACATTCTAGCCAGCTGATTCAATTTAATATTTGCATAACCTACGGGAGAAGGTGGCAGACCCCGATGAATGGATCTCTTGTTTGTTGTCAGTGTGTATGTGTTGTGGGGTTGAGTTTTTAAGCACGTGTAGGGGGAAGGGTATCTAGGGCTGGGCTGGCTTCCCACCCTTTAAGAATGGAGAAACTGAGGATGGACCCCCAAGTTGCTAGCTGCCATCCCCCCTACCCCACCCCACCCCCCGTGTGCCTGCAGACTCCGCCCAGATTATCAGTAATAGGACCTTTCCGTTCACAGTCTTCAAGGAGCCCAGATCTTAGACTGCCTTGGCAAAAAAAAAAAATGTTTGAAACCATTTGGTGGCAAAGCAGGAGGACAATGCTGTCCCTTACTTTGCACATAGGCAAGAGACAAACAGGCTTTTCTAAAACAGAGGCCGTTTTTTTTTTAATAGGATTCCAGCCAGGCCTCTAATTAAATATTTCACAGCTCCTCCAACTTAATGTGCTAACACTGAGAATTTTTTTCCAACAAATCATACAAATTGGCCTTCTCTAACGCCGTCCCCCACTCCACCACCACCACCACCACCCTATCCCTTCCATATTCCCCACCCCCACCCCCACACACATACACTGTACCACAAACTCCTACCAACTGCTTCTCTGAATGGCATTACAAAGAATTTTGTTAAAGAAAAGTCAGACTAATTGCTGCCAGAAGACCAGGCTCTTGGAGAAGTCTGGTTTTCATAAACCAGATTCAGTCAAGGTTGTGGTTAAACCTAAGCCTAAGGAAGGTTCTTAAGGTTTCCTCCGCAACACAAAGAAACACTAAGTTCAGCCAAAATGTTCAGTTGGGGGTGGGTGGGGGGGGGAGAGATGATGGGGAATGGGGGGGAGGTGGCCCAGAAGAATTACCTGAACTCTTGTTCCCACCCACATTCCTCCCCTCAGAAGAACAACCTCTAACACTTTCTAACTCCGTTTTTTTTCCCTAAGCAATGCCTCACAGTTACTCACTGACTTGATTGTCACTCCCTGTGACACTCAGAGCTAAGGACTGGGACCTGAGCTAGAGGGTATGGAAGGATTATTATTATTATTATTATTATTATTATTATTATTATTATTATTATTATTATTATTATTTTGGAGCAAAAGGTCTCCTGAATAGCAAGCAGGTGGCTTTTCCTCTTTTGCTCAGTCACTGGAAAGCACAGGGGAGTGGGAGGTAGGAGAGAGGGGTCCTGGAGATGTTAAGGAGGGTGCTGCTGGTCTCTCGGAGCCCAAGCAGCTGGACTTGGCTTGCCTTAAACCAGAGAGTTAGAAAGCTGTATTGTGGGAGGGGGTGGTTGAGGTCTTGACCTTTGTGCATTTAAGAAGGTAGGACCACCCGCCCCCCTCCCAAATGATCTTATTATTGAGGAGCTGGTTTCATTTCAGGTTTTCCTGATCTAAATTTTCCTCTAGTTCTCTTGTTCTTAAAGCATTCACAGGTGTGGTCCAGGAGCTGGTTGGAAACACACCCAATTATGGGTCTCCCCTCCCCACCCCACCCAGCCCACCTCATTCCAGTTGTTCCAAGAAGTCGAACCTACCTGATCATATATCAGATGAAAAGAGAGGAGAAACTCAAACCAGGCTGGGTAGCAAAGGCCTGTGATCCCAGCATGCAGAGAGGGACACAAGGGACAAACCTTCAAGGTCCCCTTCAGAGCGAGCTACTCTGGGTTGCATGAGACCTCATCCCAAGAAAAATCTACTCAGTTTCCATGCCACAAACATCGACCCCTCGAGTCTATTTTCACTTTGAAGAAACAGCTTGAACATTAGGGCGTTATTCTCACACTCCCTGATATCTCAAGGAAATGTTTTCTTCTTTTTCTTCTTCTTCTTCTTCTTCTTCTTCTTCTTCTTCTTCTTCTTCTTCTTCTTCTTCTTCTCCTTTTTGGAAGCATTGTCTTGAATCTTTTCACTAAACTGACTATGGAAGATGGAGTGAAAAAGAAGGAGTAAGCAGTATGTTTATTAAGTGTGGTCTCCTGCTTCCTCAAATTCTCAGCCCCTGTTACCTGGTAGTTCATACCTTCTCAAGACTCTTAGTGTTGCAGGGTGTGGTACCACACCCCTTTAATCCCAGCACTCTGGAGGCAGAGGCAGGCAGATCTCTGTGAATTCAAGGCCAGCCTGGTCTACAAAGAGAGTCCAGGACAGCCAGGACGATACAGGGAAACCCTGCCTTAAAAGGGGGGGGAGGGGAATCCTTAGTGTTGTTTTGTTTTGTTTTCTGAATTCACACCATATAGGTCCAGAGACAAAAGAGGGGCACCCCCACTCACCCCAACCCACTTCAGTTGTCATCGCAAAGCCTGAACATTTTAGGAGCTTAAGGAAGTGTGTTTCCAAACATTACTAAGATGTGATTGGCTTTAATTGGCTTTAAAATACTTACCTGGACATTGTCTTGACTCAGCTGTGTGGTCTACTCAGCTGCCCTCAACAGCTTTATTGGACTTAGGAAACAGACCAGTGAAGTTGACATTGGAACTACTAACATCGGATGAAGACCTTACCAGATCGAGCACTTCAGTCTAAGAGTGAGCACAGAGCAGAGTTGACCCCAAGCTCTAGATTGTTTCCCTGGCTTAAAGACCTGCTGAATTCTAAATCTGTGGGATGAGGGGGGGGGGGGAATTCGTTCTTCCTCTTGGTGATCAAGAATAAATTGTTGCAGGAAGAAAACTACACCAAGTCATGAACATCAGCCTCGATGTGGGGTGAGTTGGGATTTGAGATTTGTTCTTTACCCCATGGTCTCATTTTATAAACAAGCAACAGAGGATGCTTTCTCCCAATAGAACTACAGTGGCTCCTGCCTGAGTGTATTTGCATAATAATTGCTACACAAAACCAAACCTTATGATTCCTTTTCTACATTTGTGCTTTCTTTTTTTTTTTTCCCTCTAGCATAAAAAGAAATAATTTTTAATCTGTTTCTCAAATCTTTTCTGGAGTTATTTTCATTCTGTCATAACTCCAGAAATTCAGAATACAGTTAAAACCTGACTAGGAAGTGTGTGCAGCAGTCACCTTTACCAAGAGGGTGGTACTATCGGGTAGAAAAGGCCACATATAACTTTTACTGCCGTCTGTCACTGACAACAGAAGAGATGTGATGTGTACATGGAAATCAGATTGGGGAATTTTCGTCTCAACTTTCAGAGCCAGATCCCACCGCGCTGTCCTTCAAGCGAAGCCTCTCTCCTTAACCTCCGCAGCCTTTGCTGAGCTAGCTTCCGCCGGCCTTTTCATCCCACCGGGCTGGCCAAACAGTAGGCAGAAGCAATTCATTTCTGAGATTTCAAGGGGAAAAAAATAAACAAATAACTGAGATGAAACATGTTTTCGGCTTTAAATGTAACCTTTGACCTTTTCTTTCCAGTACACCTGACACCAGGGTCTGGCTTTGGTTCTGGCCTAATGATTCTGATGCATTCTCATTTTCTATTCTCTCTCTCTCTCTCTCTCTCTCTCTCTCTCTCTCTCTCTCTCTCTCTCTCTCTCTCTCTCTCTCTCTCCCAACCTCTCCCCTCCCTTTCTCCTCCCTCCCCCTCCACCCCTCCCTCTCCATTCTTCTTTTCCTTCCCTTCCCACCACTGAACTCTGTGAAAAGTTGTTGCTATAATCGCAGTTCCCTGCTCAGGGCCAAGGGAGGCCGGCAGAACACGCAGGGTGTTTTGTTAAATGCTCCCGCCGTTCGCACGGGCTGCGACTTGATAAAAGGAGACAGTTTTCTGAAAAGATTTGATTGAAATGGCGTGTGCCAGGGCTGATGGGAGCCAGCGAGGGACAAAGCGCAGAGAATCCATGGACACTCGAGCAATTACGCCTCCACGCTGAAGGTGGATTAGCGCGCTGGAAAGAAGCATATGTTTGGCCCGGGGCGACACTTCCCCCCGGCTGAGCTTAGAGAATGGGAACGCGAAGAGCGGCTGGACCCGGAATATCAACTATCTGCGAAGCCCCCCTTGCCCGCACAGCCCAGCTTGTCTCTCCCGCCCCCCACCCCGTCCCCGAAAAGTCAGAGTGGGTTTCTACAAAGAATAGAGAAAGAGGGAAGGAAGTAGGGGGAGAAATGGAGGAGAGTGGTTGTAGAGGAAAGAGGGACGGATGGAGCGGGAGGGAGTATCTCAGAGGAGCAAATGGGCCAGACATCGCTCAGGGGGGCGCCACCTTTTTCTGAGACCATCCAACTGAGATACTCTGGCTTGGGTTTGGAGGCCCAGACAAATTAGACGAAAGACACGTCCAGATTTTTAACCCGTTTAGGCTGAGGTGCTCTCCCAAACTTGTGTTGAAAGGTGACAGAATTTTTTGTAATAAAGCAAGAAATCTTGATGGCTGTCTGCGATGGCTACAAATTATAAGTCAATGGACAAGGGGCACTGGCCCCGCGCTCTGCGTGTCGGGGAAGAAAGACCTAAGGAGAAGTGTGGGGTAGTAATTGGTGCAATGGGCCGAGGGTGGACAGTTCCTAAAGGGCAGTGGGAGGGAAAGGGTGCCACGTGGGGGGGGGGGTCGGCCTATTTACAGCCCTGGGCTAGAGATGTGGGAACTTTGAGCTGTCTTGGGTCTGGTGGAGGCAAAAAGTTGCCCAAATTCTGCCTACAGGCATTAATTAAAGAGTCGATCCTGTGAAAAGGGGCCCTTAAAACCCTAACTTCATGCCTTCCAGCTCTCGCTGATTCTGCAGAGAAATAGAGGAGGTGGAGCCGTCGCGAAAGGGTTTCAGTGAATCTAACCACGATGCAGGTGGCAGTAGCTCCTTCCCAGAAGAATGTCCCTAACTCTTGCTGCCCTCGGAGCCCCCAACCTAGTTCCTCCCTAGCCCTAAAGCCACCCCCGGTTGGACTCCAACCAACCGCCCGGGGTCGTTGTATCTCCACCTCAGGACCAACAAAATCAAGTTGTGAATTGCGCCCAATACCAGGGCCTCTAAGCAGAGTGGGTTAGGGTGGGGGCGACTTAAGCAGAAGAAATGACTTCAGTAGGCCGGGTCCCAGGAAGGCTGGATAAAACCCCTTCAGGGGGTGCACAGAGCACTGGCAGCCACCTCCTCCTAGGCCGATCCCCTGCTGCAGACAAAAGCTCAGCCCAGACTCAGGGCTCCAAAAAAGACAAGGGGCATCCTGAAATAGGATTTGGTAGCTGACAAAGCAAACGGAAATTTGATCCTAGCATTAACTCGGTGCCTCAGGAAAAAAAAAATTATTTTAAGCTGTATTAGCTAAATTTAGTTTGACCGTGTGTGTGTGTGTGTGTGTGTGTGTGTGTGTGTGTGTGTGTGTGTGTATTCCATATCCCCAGGATACGGTAGATTTTTAAAGAGTGATTATCTAGAGTGTACCCAGAGATCTGTTCCAAGACAAAAACAGTAGCCCAGGCTTCTGACCGGTAGAAGCTCAGAATCTGCGTTCACGGGAACTTCAGGCCAATGAATGGGATCTCCCAGAGGCTAGGCTGACCTCATTTGCACTGCTTGTGTTTTAAGATTGCTATTGGAACTCAAAAGATGGGAGGTTGTCTTTCTCTGGTTTTGGTTTTAAGGGGGCTACTGTAGGAACCAAGCGCTCTACCACTGAGCTACCCCTTCTGCTACCAAAAAACACAAACTTTATTTCCACGGAGAAATTCACAGCATGATCTGAGCCACTTTAAAGAAAATGAGAGGGGGGGGGAAGAAAGCAAAAGACAATTTTTCCTTGCAATTGAGAATATCCTATTCAATCTACAAAGCTGGGGAGGGGGTCACCAGACTTACCATTCCTGTGAAGAAGGGGCAATGAAAGTCGAAAGTCCGAAAGTGTGGAAGCCTCACCACCTTCACCTTTCTGCTGGCCCACAGCTCACCCCAGCAACATAAGCATTCTGAAAGAAACCTGCTCTGTAAAAACTAAGTTGCCTCAGGTCCCTTCTTGTCATGAAAGACAAAATAAAAATACAACCTTGCGTGTGAATAACACATGATACCCAAATTACACAGTTTTCTAGCCCAGCATAGTCCCTTCTCCCCATTCCACGGACAAGCCTGCAGTCCATCACAGAAAATGCCAATTATGCATGATTTGATTGGGAATGTGTCTGATCTATGTCTATACATTAATGTTTCATTCAATTGTACTGCTGCTCATTTGTTCATAGACTGTCTGCCTTGACTTAGTCCATCCCCACCATCAGAGTGGCAATTAACTCAGTTCTACCAATTAATCATTCTTTTAGTTCTGACTCATGGTAAACGTGATCCTAAGTGTTATTGAAGATGAACTTCTTCCAAAAGGAATACTCAAGAGGAGAGCACTTTTCCAGTTTCTTGTCCTAGGTTGGGTCATAGGGAGGACAGTGCCATGTCATTAAGACTATCAGGAAACAGAGATGGCATAACTGTACAGCTTAGCTATTGAGCCTTAGTATAGGGGGGAAAAAATGAATCCTTGAAAGTTATAAGGACAGATTTTCCAACACATCCTAAGAGGACAGGATGCAGAGGTGTGACAGGTGCTGTCACTTGCTCAGTGATTTTGTTCTTCTAGAGTGGGGTATTGACTGATGCTGCTGTGTTGGTTTGTATTTCATGGATTATCTTTTCTCTCTCTCCTCCTTCCGTCCCCCTCCCCCTCCCCAGTCCAGCAGTTAACAAATAAGGAAACATGGATCTGTTTCTTCACGTCTCCACATTGGATAATAATCAAATAAATAAGAGCAAATTTCAATCCTCCTGTCTCAGCCGCAACCTCTGCACCTGTAACTCAGGGGATGAAAATGCTGGTTGTTTATGTTGTTCATTCTGCCTCTCAGCTCTCTAGCGAGTTGAACCTGATTTTTATAGCCTTTTTACCCAGGCAATGAAGATTCTTCCCCACTCAACCTCCCCTCCACCCCATCACTGAGTGGCTTAAAAGATCTGTAACTGGGCTGAAGCAGCTGTTGGCTTCGTGCCCTCCTCTAACTTGATTATTCTTTGGACACGTTAGGCAAGCATTAGTGATTGATAATGACGCTAATTAACCCCTTTCCTTTCCTAAGAGTAACCGGCTGCCAGCAGGATGCTGCAAACAATAAATATAAAACACTGCATACATCAATATCTGCTTAAAGCACAACTTCATTTGGGCTCATGCAACTGTACTGCTTCGCTTAACAGTTCCTATTTATTCATGCATGTCTCAAAAAGCCCTAGGGTGGGAGGCAAAGGAGGAGTTAAAGTGGCCAGTGGCTTTAAGACCACGAAATGCTCTGTACCTGTCCAGAAAAGCAAAGCTCTAATAGAAACCATGCAGGTCTTTTTTTTTTTTTAATTTCTAGTCCACACCTTAAAAAAAAAATTAATCCAGCTTTGTTTTTAACCTATTTAAACTTAGAACAAGGCTAATGACCATGTGACTTTTTTTTTTTTTTTGAGGGAATTCTCCTGCCTGACATATAATTATTGTGAACACACTTTGGGTTGAAAGAATCGGGAGGTGTTCTTGTTTTTGTTTTTATTTTTGTTTTACAGTAGATAAAATTTGAATTTTAAGCAGGATTTGGGAGGAAATCCAGGTAAACTCGATTTGATTGTGCAGTCTAACGTAACCTGAGTTGTAAAGAAATGTATATTAAATTTGGAATTTTGATAAATGAATATTCTTAACAAGTGAATAAAATGTATTCAATTAACTAAAACCCTATGCACTTCTGAACTGAAGTGGAATCGACTGTAATTGATTTATTTGAAACCAGAGGTTAAGGACTGAATTAGCTAAGTACAACTGGGTATTTCAAGCCACTGACTTCTCAAATGTCAAATCCCTTCTATTTTAAATATTATTTCAGCTGCGGGGCATTGCGGCCCTGATGGTAGCTCCATCAAGAACACAAATTGTATTAATATTCGATTTTGGGGAGGAGTGGGTTGAATTGTGATTTTTAAAGGGTGTTGAGGTATAGAAGAGGTGACTCAGACTAGCCACCTAGAAAGTGCATTGTGTTTCCATAAAAATTGGGCATGGTGATTAGCATAGCCTGGGGAGCATCTTTATAATTCAACTATGTATCCTGGTCTGGTTTAATCCAAAGGGAATCTTTGTTGTTAGCATATAAACACCCAACTTATCAAGGAATCTCCACATAATTGGGAGAATATACACCAGTTACAACAGAAAAAGCCAAAATTCACATTGCCTTTGGTTATCTCAATTTTAAAAAATTTTAATAATCACCTTCTGTGTCCCATTCGCCTAAAATGTACACGACTCTTGTTAATTTTATTGTTTCAAACAGTGGCAATATCATCAGCCCAACTACAGAATAAAAATCACTGATTCTCTGCATTTGAAAACCATTTTTTTTTTAAACCTCATCCTGTTTTAGCCACTATTTCCTTTCTACCCTTTTTGGGATGCAAAGATTATATTGGGTTCAGGTTTTCCCACATAACAAGCATCTGTAAATCCAGATATGAATGAATGGTATTTAATAAGATTGTTTTCGTTTTAAAATGAGTATTTATGTGTCATTGGAGAAAGAGCAGCAATGTATGGCTGTTTATGAATGCTATTGTGCCTGAGGTTAGGATCCCCCACACAATCTGAGATGCAGCCAAGAAAAACAGTCCTGATAGACAACGCTTCACTTCACCTGCTACGACGCTGTGTGCATTTCATTTCTGTCAACAGTACGTACAGTTAGGGTTCATTCGCCTCATTATTTTGTTACGTCTACGTTACAGTTAACCAGTCTCTCTAGGAAATAATAAATAACCGCTTTAAAAAACAATTGCCACGTTGCGTTCTGAGAATACACTTTCCATCTGATTTTTTTTTTTTTTAAACCCACCATTGTTATGAATTCTCTGGCTTTGGAAAATAGAATTTAGACTCCACCAACTCTCCTTGGTTTGTGGAGATTGATTCTGCACTGCCTTCTATAAGGAGATTAGAAGGGGAAAGGCTGCAAAATGGACACTCAGATGCTTTGCTTTCTTAGTCTTCTGCACGTCAAAGCCAGGACCACAAGTCAAGCCTTTCTCAACACACCCAGCTACACAGCCTTCCTTTAAGCCTTCGAGCTAGTTGCCCTCCATTTTTGTTGTTGTAATAAATAATAATAATGATGGCATAAGTTAAATAAAAATTTAAAAACCACCTCACTTCCAAGGCAAAGCATTACAAATCCCATTTACAAAAGCTCTGAATTCGCCACGTTCCTGTGCAGGCAGGACGGTCCTTCCTTCCCCCACAGCAAGCATACAGCCCTGTTATTGTAGAAGACAGACAGGAAAGGTTTGCAGGGGCGGCCCTCCCCCACCCCTCTCTACCCCTCTTCAGAGACATTTTGTCTTTCTAAAAGGTCCGAGGAGGAGCCAGTGGAGATAGGGAGGGATGTGCCTGCATTTGGGGTGGGGTGGGGTCCGGTGTCAAAAGACTCTAGGGATCCACCTACTTTGCCACTCCCCTCTACTGGATCCAGTCGTGCATTTATCTCTGGATGAAATATTAAAGCAAATGGGGGGGGGGAATTTGGCTTCCCTTTCTGTGTCCCACGTGTATTTCTGCCACCATGCCTTTACTCCACCCAGAAAATGGACTTAAACCGTAAAAGCCTAAGCGCGCAGGTGAAGGCTGAAATGGTCACTTTCCTTGCACTAATGAACTAGTCATCTTCTCAGACATATTCTCCAGTGCAGTTACAGGAGGGGGCTTGTGTTCTCGCCATCAGCCTTGTAGTTTTCTAATGCTTAGTGGCTGAGGGTTTAATATTTTTGGCTTCCAAAATGCAAATGAAAACCTAAAGGATCAACATAAATAAAATAAAACTTTATTTTTAATAGTAAAAGTTAATGCCTCCCCCCCCCACCCCACCCCCAGTCAGGAAGCAATACTATGTCATTGCTTTAGCAGTACAATCTTTTATCCAAAAGAATACATTGGGTTTTTATTGTGTCATTTGTCTGAATACAGACTCAGTGGAATATCTAAATGATACCCTGCTCTGAACTCCAAGTTGAAAGTAAGTTTTTATTATACTTGAGGGAAACAGTGGGTTCAGCTGCTTATTGCAAAGAGCAATTGCCAAGGGAGAGTTAAACTCAATTACTGTAACCATGCTGAATAAAAAATACTGCCAAGAACAAAAATACGCCAGGGTAAAGACAGCCACTGAATAAAAAAAAATCGACATAAAGCGTATCAAATATTTATTTATCTGGGCAACAAAGGACTATGATACATTGACAGCCATGGAAACTACTGCCAGCGCGACTCAACACAGCACATCTAGAGCTGCTTCTTCTTTCCAATGTGGCCAGTGAAGACACAGAATACCAGGTGGTCCCAAATGCTTGGGGGGGGAGAGAGAGAGAGAGAGAGAGAGAGAGAGAGAGAGAAGAAGAAGAAGAAGAAGAAGAAGAAGAAGAAGAAGAAGAAGAGAAGAGAAATCCCTAACCCTTGGTTTAAAGACAATGTTCATTTATTGCTCAGAGGACGCTTTTGAGGGAGGACTGTGAACTCAAATAAACTTTATTTTTCTCCCCACGATACCATAGAAGAGTTATAAAATCACTCCAGTTTAAAAAAAAAAAATCTTTCCAGTGTCCCAATACCACTCCGTTTTTCTTTTCAGTTCAATGAAAAGCTAAATGTAATACTAATTATATATAAAATTTTATTTTACCTTAAAATTTTTTTTTGTTCAGTTGTTTCATTATCATTGTTAACATGCTACCACGGGGCTAAATTCATGAACTGCAGACATGGGGGGGCATGTGGGGGAGGGGGAGCAATCACCCAAACCTTGGATTTCTAAGTAGGTAAAACCACATGAAGAACTAAGAGAGGGGAGAATCCAAAACCCACTAAACAGGAGGTAAACGAGATCACCAGATAAATTAAAAAAAAAAAAGGTTTAAAACAGACTCACCATATTTACAAATCCCATTAAATTACACATAAATAAATATATACAGATACGTGAACACTGATTCCCTTATAGAAGTGTGGCCTGTGTCATCAGAGGAAGAAGTTCAAGTGGGTGGCTGTACCTTGCAGAGACAACTTCTACAACTGAAGACAGGACATAGAACTTCTGTATTTGTGTTCAAGTTTATTCACAATACTGATAAAAATGTCATTATCCTCTTTGCCTTTTTTTTTTAAAGTATGGCTACAATCTGAAGTATGCAAGGGAAGGCGATGAGTTAGTCCCATGAAGCTCATATACTTTTTAAATTTTTTAACGTTCTTTTTTTTAGAAAAAAAGTTTTAATGTTTGTTGTCGATTTGATTATTTTTTTAAAAAAATTGTTCACAAACGCGACAGAACTTTTCTTTGCTGGCTTCACGACCTGTTCTGTTCTCTTAGGCTCCACATGAGGGTAAAGGGGTGTTGGTGCTGATGTAGAAGTTGAGGCTGGGCGCTGAGTAGGCAGCGACTGGGCTGCCTCTCTGGCAGTCGAGGGGAGCAGTCCCGAGGATTCCGGGGGGGAGGAGGAAGGGCGGCGCGCGGCAGCGCAGCGTAGCAGCAGCAGTAGGAGTGGCTGGTCCGGGAGCTGTCACCTGCCGGGTGGGGGAGGGGCGAGTGGGGGCGCGGGCCGGTGAGGTGGGCAGGGGCGGGGACGGGAGCAGAGTCTCACTTTCTGTGTTTCTCTTCTTTGTCACTGCTTTTGGCGCTGTTGTCCGTGTGGCTGTTGGGGTTGTTGCTGAGGTACATTTTGTCCATGGCCTTGAGGGCCTCGGTGAGATAGTTCTGCAGGGCGGTGACCGCTGCACACACCGCTGGGCTGCCGAAGCCATGGGAGATGAGGTTGAAGTGGGTTAAGCAACTCTGGATGCCAGGCTCCAGGATAGGGTTGGGCCGCGAGTTCCCCAGGGGAGATCGGTCCTGAGCCAGCAGGTCAGTGAACTCTTTGCAGATCTGTCTGCAGCGGAACAGAGAAGGAGGTGAAGCTCCCATCAGGCCCGAGTGGTAGTGACCTGTGCAGCCTCCTCTGCCACCTAGCCTCCCTACCGCCTTAGGACCCAAATCTTTCCTCCTTAAATGAACACTCTTCCTATCTCAAAAGGACCTCCCCTTCCCTCCTCACCCACAGCCCTCAGACACACAGGACAAACTTCTGCCCACACCTTTCTCACTCCCAGCAAACACCCTGAACACAGAAAAGCAGTTTACAGACTGGATGAGGACAAAGAAAAGTTACACCAGAAGTTAAAAAACACCAGTCTCCCTCTTCAGTATTCTAGAACCATCAGTCTTGCTCTCCAAGATATCATCAGAGCGGAGCTGTCCCACACACCCCTAAAGGAACCACAGAAACAGCTCTCCTTCACTGGC
Organism: Acomys minous; assembly: GCF_964271855.1. Taxonomy (NCBI): domain Eukaryota; kingdom Metazoa; phylum Chordata; class Mammalia; order Rodentia; family Muridae; genus Acomys; species Acomys minous. Next base: position 53,580,748 of record NC_140490.1, on the reverse strand, counting down.
TTGATCACAAATAAGGACCTGAGTTCCGATCCCTGGGACTTATGTAAAAACCCAGCCTGGAGGCTTATTTCTTCAACCCCAAAGCTGGTGAGCAATGGGGGTGGGAGGCTGGGGGGGGGATAGGAGATGAGGGGGATTAGGGGTGGGGTAGTGGGGGGTAAATCCCAATGGTTTGCTGGGCAGCTACTTTAGCCTAACTGGTGAGCTCTGAGGTCAGCGACACACAACTGTCTCAAAGAGACAGAAACCCAGGAAGTCTGTCTGGTCCTGGAAGCCAGCACTGGCAGAGGCCTTCCTAAGGTGGCTATAGCCTGGGGGGAAGGGTGAGGAAAGCAGTATCCCTGGGCCAGAAACTGTCCCACCCAAGGCCTCAGCCTCTCAACTGCTGCAGTGCCTTTCAGTGACAGCAGCTCTTGATAAGTAAAGACTTCAAAACAAGCCTTTTTTAATTTCCAGAAAACATATCCAAACAGTCATTTTCTTTTCAACCCGGAGAAGTCTATTCAGCCCAGGCCCCTATGAGAATGTAACTTGGGCCATCTTGAAACCCAATTGACAGCTTGTGTGTAGGCTAAAACTTGTAGTGTGTGACTGTCTCACTGTCTCTGTTTCTGTCAGCTGGGTGTGTGTGTGTGTATGAGAGAGAGAGAGAGAGAGAGAGACAGAGAGAGACAGAGACAGAGAGAAAAACAGAGAGAGAGACAGAGAGAGAGAAGAAATGGAATCTGGGATTAGAGGTGAAAGTAGGGCAGTTTCTGCACGGCACATTTTGCAGGCCCCTGTTTAATCTTTGCCTTTGAGAATACCAGGGTAAGAGACAAAAAAACATGGGCCTAGGCAAGCCTGTCTGGTAGCCCTTCGAGGATTTGATTCTGTTTTTAACGAAACAACACTGTCATAAATCCATACACTTCAGGTGAAACCCCTGCCCAACACCAGGCACATCCCCCGTTAGTTTAAAAGTTAACACATAAAGAGAACCAGACCTGAGGAAGAGCACAGGCTCACTCACACTGACAGGCCCACTCTGTGCCGCTCTGATACACACTATGCTAACTTCCAAGTCTGTGCCCTCATTTCAGGATCCACATCAAAGCTGATCAATAAGAAAGAAAAAAGAGCAGAAAGCTCCAGATGATTTGTGTGTGTGTGTGTGTGTGTGTGTGTGTGTGTGTGTGTTTCTTTTGACAGTGAGCAGTCGAGACCCCACAGAGGTAAATGCCTTACTTTGTAGCCAGGAGCATGTTTTTTCTTGTCACTTGCTCATTGGGATCGGAATGCTGTCGGTTGAGAAATTCCGCTACTGCTTTGGCAGGAAATTCAGTTTCACACACGTACCCAAAGTCCCTGGCTAGGTGGACGGCTTCTCCTGGCAAGAGGTGGAAGAGGGAGGTGAGGCCCAGAGAACCAAGGAACTGGAATGAAACTTTCCTCTCCACACCCAACTCCCTTAACTTTCTTCACCAGAACCTGGAAGGGGCAGAAACTCCTTGTTTCCTTCCTTTGGACATTTCTTCTCCAAGGTGAGATCCAGAGAATGTATTTATTCATCAGTAAAAGTGCCAAGTGGCTTACAGGGGTTAATCCCACCCATCACCCCCCCCCACCCATCCCTGACTGATGATGATTCCCCAACTTCTGTGTGAAAATGGCTCTGCTGATCCCGCCTCACACCTATCAGCACATTCATCGATGATGTTTCATAATTACTCCTGGAGCTTTCCAGCAAGGGAACCACCAGAGAGTTTACATTTTAACTTGATCACATATAATTATCTGTTCATCCAAGCCGATTAACCAAGAGGATTTGAGGGTCACTCCACTGAGTCTGTCTGTGTTGTTGATTTTCGAATCTTTGGTTTTAATTTCCTGAACCAGTTGGTTTTTACTGCAGGGCTTCCTGCCATTAGCTCCAGCTCCGGAAGAACGCATGCGCCAATTAGAGCATCAAAGCCCTCTCTGCAGAGCTTGTTTCCATAAAATGGAGCGGATCACAAACAATAACAGTTCTCCAGAAACTGCCTCCCCACTGCACCTCTCAACCCCCAGACCCGGACCAGCTCTCACGCTCCGCCCTCAGCTGCCACCACCATTTTCATGGCATGTAATTTGGGGAGTAGGATATGAATAGTGCATTCTCCCCATGCTACCATTACTTTAATACAATGTTGCTGTATTTGCATTTCTCGCCCTTAACAATGGCTGCTTTTTTTTTTAAGTTACATTATCACCAACTTCAACACCATTAAACACATGGAAGTCGTAGAATTCCTCCTCAAAAACATTGTTTCAGATGTTTTCTAGAAACTTTCAGCGTACTTAGGTTCAATAATCAATATCTCCCCCAATGCACTATGAACATAAGAAAATATGCCTCATTAAAATATGAGTGCTAGTTTTAAATCTGCCTGGAAATCACCATCTTTTTATTTTCCTATTAACATGAACTATAACAAAACACAACGAAAAGCACAGGAAAGCTGTGTGTCCATCCCAACCCTTATTCCCAGCCTTAAACCAACTGCATATCAGAAGAAATTAGGACTCTAGCAAGAATGGGACCAGACCTTAGTGACAGCTTTTGTCTAGCTGGATAGAGCTTTTTGTCTTGAGAACTTTGAAAAGGGTATGTGTGCTAAAAACAACAACAACAACAACAACAAAAACTGCCATAAGAAACTCTTTTACAATGTATTTGGTTTGTTTTTAGTTTTGTTTTTAGTTTTGTTTTTTGTTGTTGTTTCCCTCTTCTGTATCATGCAATCCAAATTCTAAAATTTCTCACTTTTTTACCCTCCTGGAGAGAAAGAAGCACAACAACAACAACAACAACAAAAAAAAAAAAAGAGAGAGAGAGAGAGAGGGAACATATATCCAGAAAAACAAAAACCTACAAGGGCATTGAACCTTGAGCTTTCAGGACAGTCTTAAATCAGGATGCAGGTCAAAGATTCCCAAATTAATTCAGGAAGTAATGGTCACGCATTTCTCAAATGCAGATGTCAGTATAACCTTAGTGATTTACTGCTGAATTCTTTAGAGGAGACAGGAACTTGGGGAATGCATGGCTCTTAAATTTGTGCATTGTTTAGGTGAGATTTGTACTGAAGGGAGAGTAAGTTTGTGGTAGAGAGAAGAACACATATGCATGAGTCTATATAAATAGGCTTTGAATCTTTTTTTTTCCTCTTATTTTGTTGTTTCTTGGTTGTCCTTGGCATCCCAGAATTGTGCTAACTTCCAATTATAGCTACATCCCATGGAAAGGCGAAATCACCCAAAGGACACAAAACACACCCAAACATCTGGCCATTAAATATAATCTATTCCCCTATATGACAGTTCCATTCTATTTAACAAGTAGATTTGCCTACCTTCCACTAGTGATGTTAGGAGGGTGACATTGGCGGCTTTGCGTCTCCCTGCTGGCAGATTTAATCCTATTTTGTCCAGTTTTTCTCTTAAAGATCTTCCTCCATTCTTAGACTTCGCTCTGTTTCATAAACACATGGAGATGAGGATTTAGAAAATATTTTGACTTGTTCTGTGTTGCATTAAAGTCATTCTGAACACTTTTTTAACATTGAGGGGAAGACAGCCCAAGAAGAAACTGAACCTAAAGGTCATAGGAGATAAAGTCATGTTAAACTGTAAAGCGCCTACTATGTTCAGTTATTATTGCACCTACTGTGGCAGATTGGGGGCTTTTTCCATTTTTAGGTATCTGGACACACACATACATGAGAGAGAAAGAGAGAAAGAGAGAGAGAGAGAGAGGGAGAGAGAGAGAGAGAGTTCTGATCGTTAGAGTGAGAGGGTATTCTTGAGGTCAGCTGATAATTGTATTTTCCCTGTTGCTACAATCAAAGCAAACTCCAGCGGGGTCTTTAAATTGTCCTCACAAGATCTGCTGTTAAGGTTGTTCCTAGTAACCAAAGTTATCATCACAGTTTGCTCACAGTTCATGTTCTGGCTTCAGTCCCAATGGGAAACGCATCTCGCCAAGTGTCTACATGCCATGTCAGGAGCGCAACTGGTAATGTTAAAAGGATGATGGTTGATATCAGCCTTCAAAAAATTTTCCTGATTTCATAGACAATGGAGACACTTCTAAATAGATGTCTAAATAGACTCCCAGAATCAGAAAGTGCTTAAGATAAATTGTTTAAATAAAACAGCAAATTAATTAATTTCAGATTTTATTCCCTACTCAAGTGGTTCTTTAATTGTGTGGATTAGATTATACTCCCATAGGTAAGCAGTCTCCGATATTGGGGATGGGGGGAAGGGGAGGAAAAAGCAGAGGACAGAGAAAGATCTGTGTCAGTAAACGACAACTAAGGAAAGGCCAAGTGACTGAAAGTCACCTGTGTAGCTGGCATTAACTCTGCAAAGCCCTCTTAGAGCACATCGGTGGGCTGTAGACACCAAAGCCCAACTGAGGGCTATTAAGATACAGGACTAAAGTTAGACAATAAAATTACGAGTCTTATGTGGAAGGGAAGAAAGAGAAACACTATTTGACCAAACCTAACACTAGGCCTGCAACTCACAACCTTGGGTAGAACCCTAAAAAGGGGAAGGATACACAATAGAGCTGGTTCTGTGTCTTTCCTCCCTTTAGACTCTCCACCTTCCTGGCCCCTGTGAAATCTTGTCTCTAAAGGGCTCTTTCCTGAGAGGTGAGAATCCTGTGTTAAGGAATGCAGTTCCTGAGAGCGACTGCATATAATGGACGGAAACTGGAAATGTGCCCTGCACACTGCCTGACACACACCCAGTAAACCAGAACAACTAACACCTCCGGTAACCAAGACTGAGGTGGAGGTGGGAGTCAGGGTAAGGGTGCCTTCTGGCTGGAGGTGCCAGCAAACCAGGGTTGCGGAGGCAGGAAGCAAGCAGAAGTCACTATCTTCCTTAACTTGGAAACCTGTCTGTTAAATCCCCACTCAAGGGCAGCCGGTTCCCATCAGAGACCTTACAGGGTGGTAAAGCAAAGCAAGGAGCCTAGAAGCTTTTCTAAGCTTGTAACCTCTGTGCAACCAGGGAAAAGGCAGCGGCACGGCGCCCCACGGCTGCCAAGGCTGGGACTGAGCCTAAGAGCCACTGAGCTGCGCGTGCGTGCAGCAGAAAGCCGAGTTTCCCTCGAGTGCGCAGGCGCCTCACCTCACCCCGCCTTCGGCCCCGCCCACCAAGCGCCACTCGCACTCCTCCCCGCCCCTTTCCCTGCCTTGCAGGCAGTACCGCTACCATCCGGCGCAGGCGCACTGGGGCCGCGTCCGCAGGGCGGGGCGGGGCGGGGCGGGGCGGGGCGGGGCGGGGCGGGACCGGGACGAGCCTCACCTCCGGAGCACTCCGCCCAGGAGCGACGCGTTGAGACACTCGGGCGGTGAGAGGCGCCTCTGTACTTCCGCCACTGTGACCTTGTACTTCGAGGTGGAGCTGAGGAGCGACAGGCGACCCGGAACTGAACAGAAGACTTCATTGGGGTTTACCACGCCACCGAAGAGGTTGTCCTTGTTGATAGGGATAGCGGAGACAGCATTGCTGTTGGACTTGGACAGGGACACAGGGCCTGCAGAGACAGACGCGGGCGCGTGAGGGGTGTGAGGAGGGCAGCCGACCCCGCGCTGCTCAGCTCTGGAATCCCGCGGCGGCTTCCTGCCCTCACCCTTGCTGCAAGCTGTCTAGAGATGGCTGGTGCTGTCCCGACCTCCTGGGCTCTCTCAGAGGGCTACAGCGAGGTGCAGGAGCTCGGGTTTAGGGAGACAGCGGGCGGGTTTCATGTATAAACCCGGGGAAGAATTGGCGTAGCCAGGTTTTGCAGACGAAAGGCTCGTTGCAGTGAGAAATTGCTGCTAAAATCAGCCAATAGTTTCGATGGCTACAGCAGCCAGTAAAGGAACATTTCAACTGGCAGTGGCGGATTCTGTTATCACACACTACACACGTCCGTCCTTTCATCAGTAGACCCTTATGTTCCATTTTGAAAGACACTCGAGTTTTGGGAGATCTTTCCAAGCCCATGAAGGGGCCTGCAGTTGAACACTAGGAATTCATCCTTTTGTTGAGCAAATACTAACCGAACCCTGTCTGCCTAAGCCCCTTCAGTGGGGTAGGAGTTAGGATATACAATCAGTTAAAACCAACCTCTTCATTGTTAGATCTACCGTTGTTAGAAAACAAATTCAAAACCAGCGAAAGGAGGGGTCCATTTCTTAACACCAGTGTAATGCAGATGCACCCACAACCGGTTAAGTTCAGTGCATTTGTATATTAAAGTCCACATGGAGACACATAATAATATGCACAGTCTCATCACAGTGCTCCTGGTGGTTTTTAAAATGGGGATATTCTAGTCATATGGGGAGGTGAGGGGCTCTAGGTTTTGGATAGATCACTTGTGACATTAATAGCTCTGGAGAGGCTAATAGAGACAATAGGAGTTAAACGAACTCTTGAGAGATTACTAATAAAAGAGCCAATTATCATGTCGACTTGGAAAGAGCACCTCTTAAGATTTATCCTTTGCACTTCTAATTTGACATGACAAATTTTACAGATGCAAAAATGAAACTTTAAACTAGCTAACAATATACTGATTGGGGTTAGAAATGAGAACAGTTTTACATAGCATTGTCCTCTGGTGGTGCCTAGAATCCTGAAATGACTGCCGCCATTACCACCACCACCACCACCACCACCACCACAACAAAATACTTGTACTGCATTTAATACAAGAAACTTTATTTCTACCCACTAAGCACTATGCAGATGATAAATCCATTCAAATTATGTAACATCTTTCTTTTCTAAATACACAGGCCAATAGCAGCATCTTCAAGATACTAATTTTAACCAAAAGCTACATTTTTACTAACCTAATTCACAAAGTTTTAAACTCAATCAAGAGAGTAGAAACAAAATTAGAGAACATGAAAGTTGTCTTCCCCTCATAGAGTGCTTTTTTAATGTCTTTTCATTAATATTAAATTATTTGTATTATTTCAGCCTTATACACTTTTTAACCCTCATGGCCTTTAACTCCACACAATGAATTAGCCATGAAACTATTTCCAAATTGAAATGACACTTCCAAATCAGATCAACTATTGCACATTTCACTTCTTCCAAATACCATTACACTAAATGCACTGCTGAAATCACAATCAGAACAAAGCTAGCCTGTTGCCATTACCAAGATCCTGAAAGCTGGTTATTTAAACACTGTTCTTCTATGCCTATCTATTTGCTAATTCTGAGCCTTTAGGAAATCCTATTTGAAAAAAAAATAAATACAGTCCTGCAAGTTCTTTTAAATAGCACTCTGCCTGTGAGGACTTGTTTGGAATGCAGAAGGAAATGGCTTACCTTTCTTAATTACAGTTTGATCTGGGATGTTAATACCCGGGTCTTCTACATGCTGCCACAAAAGGATACACATGAATGTAAGTGTGTAATCAAAACAAAAGGAAATGAATATTCCCTGCAAGGTGGGGGAGGGGAAGGGAAGGATGGGAGTCCCCCTCCCCTTCCCCACCCCTCCCCCCCATAATGGCATTTATATATAAACATCTCATCTTGGCTTACTGAATTTGGAGCTTTAAAACTCAAGAGGTTTCGCTGTATACCCACGGCCATTTCTCCCCCCCCCCCCAGCAGATAATCCACATTGAAGAGGATGGGATAGGGAATAAAACTTTCTTTGGAAATTAAATGAAGTTTTGGAGTTTCTAATCTTTTTCACATCGGTTCAACCTTTAGAGATGCACCCCAGCTTCAGTGTGGCACCCCTCAGCAGTTTGGGACTTCAGGGATCCCAGTGTGGAGGCAGCCAAAGCCAAGGAAACACAATAGAAATGACAGGGGCGGGAGTAACAGCGGACTGTGGGAAACCCTGTAGGTAATGCAACAAAGCACAAACACAAACACACCTTCACTTAAGGAAAACTAGAAATCATTTGTGAAAGACTGCTGCATACAGTAAATATGACAGGAATGTTGAAATATCAGGAACAAAAAAAAAATCTTTGAGGCTGCTTTCCTGCTGTCCAGCAGCAATGTGTGTTTCCCCCCCCCCCACCTCTTTACAGATGGATGGGTATACGTGTGTGTGTGTGTGTGTGTGTGTGTGTGTGTGTGTGCTAGAATCAAAACGTGATTAGAAAGTAAAATGAAATCATGTTTTCTAATGCAGAAACTGACAGGCAATATAATGTCTGGCTGTGTTTACAAATTAGCACCAGGGCTGCTGAGATAGAAGATTTCGCAATCGTTACCAAGCACAGGCATTGCCATTTAAAAAACTATTACTTCCTTCTCTAGTCTTTGTCCAACAATAATACTGATTCGAACATTTTCCATTCTGTCTTGGATTTATGCTCCTGTTAATTGTGCCTGATCGCAATGATTCCGGGTGGATGGTACTAAGTTGCTTTATTACAGGTTTTATTATACTCAATGCTCTCATTTGTAACTTGCCTAAAGTGCTTCTGGATTTAAGTATAATTAAATTGAGAAATGTTCAGAAATGACTACTGCTGCAGTTCTTGTGTTTTAACTATATGGGGAAATATGATCCCTTTATGCACGCACCCTAAACCCATAAAGTAAATGTAGTGTGGCATAATACTTTTATTTCTGTTATTTCTAGCTAGACCTTGTCCATACAGGGAAGACTATTAGGTTTAAAACCCCACTGAGATATTAATGATTAAATAATTTTCACCATTGACTTGATTTTCTTAAATATTTAGCAGTCATTCTTATTAAAAGTTAACTGTGGCAGCAAAGAGAAAATTGAAAACAACCCTTTTCCTGACCCAAATTCCTTTGAAAGATTTTTTTTTCCTTGAGAGGTGGGGGAGGGTGAGACGAGCACTGGGTTTCTTGCTTCTATGAGATCATTTGTTTAATTTCTCCTACTGACCAATTTCACTACAAAGAGTTACCACACAGGTATCAAGAATTCCCATCATCCACAGGAGATCTTTGCAAAAGTAGACCTATGTCCAACACACAGTAGCTCCACAAGCTTAAAGCATTATTTTGTTATTGGAGTGTTTTTTTTTTAAAAAATGAAGAATTCAGAGACTCTCTATGAAAGGAAACTAAAATCATGATAACTTCTACTTCTATTCAAAATTATTTTTATAAAACATTGCCTCAAATTCACTAAGCATCATTTTCTAAAAACCATCTAAATATAAACACACATCTACACAGAGAATGCTTACTAAGCCTTGCATTGGACCAAGCGCCTGCTTTCCTGTGTTCTTTGCAAGGCTGTTAAGCATAACCAACAAATTTCAGTGATTAACTGGGCTAAATGAGAGAGGTAATAAATTTTCTATTTTCCTGTAGAACTTCAAAAATGTTTAAATCCGCCAGGCAATCAGGTAAGTTCATGTGGCCATTTCCCTTACAATCTAATTCAGTAATCATTAAACTGTCAACAGACATACCACTGCTATATTTGATGTAGTAATTTGAAATAGCATTTTAGCAAAAATCACATCCAGATACATTTCCTTTCCAAAGAAAAGCACCTTTAACAGCCTTTCCATTATACATATACACGCATGTACATGCATGTTTGCTCTAATTCCATTTCAGGAAGATTGTGAGAAAGCCATAAATTTATAGAGCTGAGGCTGAGATGCTGGTTGCAATTTAATTTTTAAAAGTATTTTCAAATTATCAATAGCCTGAGTTACGTTGTACTACATGTGCTAGGCCCTGCTTATTTAGAAATCATTTTAAACTGCATTTATTGGTAACTGAATTAAACTCAACGCAGTGCCCAATAGTCTACAAACATTTAATTGAATATGCGGTGTAGCAGATTCTGATAGGCGTTGGGAACCCAGCTAATGATTTATGAGGTCACCACTTAGCACCCCCAGGAAGAGAAGAAAGCTGCATTTTAATGTCCCTGTGCTTGGATTTGCTACTTGTTATCCTTTGATCAGAATAGGGTAGGAGTAACTTGTAGGTTTCACTAATGCTTATAAAACCCGGCTCAGGGACCTTTTCTTAAGTCTTCCACACTTTCTTTTACTTTGTGAACGCGTTTGAGGAGTTCTCGGGGCTAAATTTAACAACCTCTTTCCTAGAACAGCGAGCAATCCCCACGACACATTCAGCAATGGAATTAGATCCTTCCTCGATCCACACAGTTTACTGCCGCGGAGAGAAGCTGCATGAAGGGTGACAATCGCCTGATTTATTTGTGTCGGTTGGAAGTGGTGAGCGAGCTCCAGGAAGCATTGTTCTCAATTACTTTTTAATTTCTAAATTCAGTTGTTTAAGTAAGTCTCACACCCACCCTCAACTATTATTGAGGAAAACCAAGGCCCTGCGGGGGCTGGGCTCCACAAAGCTTCCCAGAGGGCAGGTGAGCCTCGGGCTGCGTTCCTTGCGGCCCGCACCGCCTCTTACCGGGACGTCCTCGATGGCGTGAGGTAAAGAGTGGATAGGGAGGTCCCCGAGGCCGGAGCCAAGCCCGTGTGGGCCGTGCAGAAGGTCCTCGTGCCGCCGATAGTCCCTGCGAGGGTCCAGGCCCGACAACTGGTGGGTTAGCCCCCGGTGCGTGTGCAAGAGCCCAGATTCCTGACTCTGCCTCTGGCCGGGCCAGCCCGGATGCTGCGGTTGTGGCTGGGCGTGCAGTGGGTTCAGGCTGTAGGGGTCGTTGACGTGGGAGTAAGGATCTTGCGACTGGGGGTAGATAGGCTGGTAGGGCGGGGGGAAGTAGGGAGGCTGGAAGTCGGCATTGGGGGTGTGGGACAGCGGCGGGGCGCTGGTGTAGGGAGATTGACCTACAGTGCCCAGCTGGGGCAACCGTGCCGTCCCGTTGCTGGTGCCGTCGTGACGGTCCTGGAAGAAAGCAAGGGGGAAAAGGGAAAGAACAAGAAATGAGGCGCAGAGTTTCAGGTACCTCCACTAATAGCATTCTACAAGCCAGTCTAGAGAAATCACCCGTTCCCCTCCGCAGGCCGCCGAGGTAGGGGTATCTACATTGTTAACAGTGGAAAATGCACAGAAGTGAAGCAGGCCTTTCCAAACAAAACAAAACAAAATAAACAAACAAACCTCCAAACAACTAAAAAAAAAAAATCAGAGTATGTAAATCTAGTGGCAAAGCAGACTTTCCCAGACATCTCTCTCAAAGGAAGGAAGCAGACCTAAAAGTGTCATGTAGTACAACCCAGAACAGCTGCGGTACCAAACCTCCCTTAAGCAAAATTCAGTCACTAAATATTAAACAGGAGAAGCAGCCTTCGCCTTTCCTGGATTTGAACCTGTCTGCCACTGCGTTATTGTTTACTCGTCCATTAATCTTGAGGGGGGAAAATCATAAACCTTCAAAGACTATTACCATTTCATGACTATTTAAATAGAAACATGTTTCTCACAAGGGCCCTAGGAAAGCACACGTTTAAATTACCAGCTTAAAGATTTTAACTGCATGGTTGGGGAAGTGGCGGGGGGGGGGGGATGTCTGTCTTTTCCGCTTCCTCTGTTACTAGGAGGCTTTTACACGACAGGGTCGTTTTATGATATGAATGGGGAGTGAGCGATGCCAAGCCAAGGTTTAAAATAGAAAGATTCTGCCTTACCCGGTTCTTTTAAAAGAGAGAGGTGCACCCCGGGGCGGAGGCCCCCCTCCGCCCGCCCCTTCCACCCTAGCCCCAAAGGGCAAAAGAAACCCCTGACTTTACGTTTCTCTATTGCAATCCGCTTGCAAAGCAAGCCAAGAGTGCATTCTAGAGAACAGGAGCCCTCCGAGGTTCAGCTGCCAGGCCTCGGGCTAGGGGGATACACGGGGGTGCGCCTTTCACCACCACCCCCCCACCCACAGACCAGTTTAAGCATCAGATGTGGAAAGCCTCTCTAGAACTAGTGAATACGCAAGGAACCAAAGACGAACGGGGCCAGAAACTGGCCCAGGGAAAGAGCTGCGGGGTAGGATCTGCGTGCACGGAGAGGTCCAGCGGGGACAGGGCAGTGGCGACGCGTTGGATTTGGAAACGTAAAAGAGTCAGAGAAAAGAGAAAAGAAAGATAGAAATGCAAATGGAAGGCGAGGTCCACAAGGAACCCTGGCCAAGAAGCCCAGGGTCTCGGGCAGTTTCTCAGCTGCAGGTTTCTGGAACAGAATTCCTAGGGAAACAGGGTGGGGGTGGGGTGGGACTCACCATAGCTGAAAAACTGTGAACTAACATCTGCGAAGAGTCTGGGGTAACCAGTCAGGGTGAGAAAAAAAATACAAAAAACAAAAAGCCACCACGCCTTGAGCACTCGGCTGCTCCGCGGCCCGAGAGAGCCACACACAAAAGGCGCCGAGAGCCCCACGCCACCCAGGACTCCAGTCACCGCGCGGACGCTCCCGCGAGCGCCAGAGCCTCGCTCGGATCCATCCGAACTTGTATCACCGAGTCGCGCGGCGCCTTCAGCTGGTCGAACCCACGATCTCTATCCTGCCGCGATCGATTAGGATTCAAAGTTCTTTATGAAAAAAAAAAAAGACAGCAACAAAACCCTCAAACAAAAACACTAAAAAAAAAAAAAAGGAAAAAAGTGTGTGTGTGTGTGTGTGTGTGTGTGTGTGTGTACGCGCCCGCGCGCGCGTTCCTTAATCCGTGTCTCCCCCTCTTTCTTTAGCGGCGGCTTCACTTCAGCTTCTAATAACCGCGCTGGGCAGCGTTCCTGGAGCCTCCTAATAGCAGATATTCATGACTATTAATATTACACGAATACTTAATAAGGGAAGAATGCCTGGAAATCGAGCGTGAAGCGGAGAGGCAACTCGCGCCGGAGCCGGCTCTCAATGCAGTCATTGACGGGAGTCTCAGTGTAGCAAATCGGAGGTGGGGAGAGGGAGCGCGAGAGACAAAAAGCGAGCGACGGAGGGAGCGGGCGAGAGCGCGGGGGGCCGCGGCGCGGCGTCTGGCGAATCACAGCGAAGGGGCAACATTTTAAAAGGTTGCAGGGCCTGCAAAAGTGAAAGAGAAAGAAGGCGAGAGAGGGAGGCCGAGGGGCGAGAGCGCAGAGAGGGAGGATGTGTCTGCCTGCGAGTGCGAGAAAGAAAGTGTGGGCGACAAGAGGAGAGAGGAGTGGGGAGAGGGAGGGAGGAAGGAGGGAGCGCCCGGGAGGAGGAAGGGAGGGCAGGAGGGAGGGAGGAGGAGGGGGCCGAGCCGGAGCTGCGGAGGGGGAGCCCGCGAGGGAGGGGGAGGGGAGAGGAAACGAGGGAGGACAATCGGACCTAAAAGGCTGGGGCAGACCTCGGGATGGAGCGGGGGTCGCGAACCGCGGGCCAGAGCTCCGGGGACCCGTTGGCGGCTGCCCACCGGGTTCTGAGTCTGGGAGGTGCCTCCCGCTGCTCTCCGACTGCGGGATTCTCTGCTGCGCGGCGGGGCCTGGGACTCGGGACTCGGCTGCCCGCTGCCTCGTTGCTTTTCCATGGCTGGGCGTCTCGCCTGGGACCTGCCCGACCGCTTCGCTAACCCCTTGTCCTCTGCCTGGTCTCAAGCTGCCTTCCCTAGGACCTCGGGGCCAGGAGCTCCTCAGCGGCGGTAGTTCTGATCTCCGCTGGTCCCAGGACCAGATTCCGGGAGCGGGAGCCCGGACGAGGCCCGGGGCGCGCACAGACGCGAAGCGGCCCAACCTGGGCGCCTCTAGCAAGGGCTCCAGGCTCCCGGCACAAACCCGTCGGACTGGCTGGGCCACTCCCGCCAACACCCCCTAGATGACAGGGCTAGCTCTCCTAGAGCGTCGCCACTGCCAGTCGGCCAGCCTGATCGTCGGAACAAGCGGCACTTCGCCTCTTGCGTGTCCCTGCAGAGCCTCAACCATGTCAGACAACTCGGAAACCCGAAATCCCTGCTCCAGCGCTGGCTAGCCAGCTCCCACCAAAGTTGTTGAAATTGCCTGAAATTGCCCAGACTTCCCCCCGCCCCGTTTCTGTCCCACTCCATTCTCATCACACACGCCTCCCACCCCGTTCTCACGCACCTCCAGAGTCTCTCTGGGAGTTCAAGTTCATCTCACGCCCTACCCACGAGATAGATCCCTTTGGTGTGTAGAGCCACGCGAAGGCTTTCAATCCTTCTACTCAGGGCGCCTACAAACCAGAACTAAGTTTTGGATTCCAAGAAAGTGAAAAGCACCAGCCTGGGGAGGGAGCTCAGACCCCCTAAGGAATAAATAAATAAATAATAATAAATTTTAAAAACTGCTCTTAAAGAGACACAGAGGTACCCAGGCCTGCAGGCAAAAGGCACCCTTAACCTCGAAAACTGAGTGTCTGGTCCTACGTGGGGTCTCTGTGCCCCTTCGGCGCGCCACAGGAGTCCCTAGAGAAGCGTGGGTATTGGTGACATGTCACCTGGTGTCCTCTCCGCCAGGTTGGGGGTGGGGTGGGGTAAAAGGGAAACCGGAGTGGAGAAAGAGGTAAAATAGTATTTTAAAAGGAAAGGGGAGGGGGTGGGTGACATTTCCTTCACATAAACCCAGTTTCTGATTTCAAGTGAAGGCAGAATCCTTGCCACGGAGCCCGCGCGCAGGCGCTTCTGCCGGAACCCCCAGCTCCAAACGCCCAAAGGGAAAAGAAATAAAGCAAAAGAAGTACAGCAGAAGTCAAGGCTGCTACATATTTATTTGGCTAATCACGGGCCTCCCACCCCTCCATCGCCGCTTGCATTCATCAGCTTCTTTCAGTAGGTTGAACCCATCTCCTGCAAGATTCCTGAAAGGTTCTTTTCCCATGCCTTCCTGCTGTCCCAAAAGTCACGCTCCGGGGCCCTGGGTTCCCAAAGGGAGCGCTCTCTGGTCCCACCGAACTCTCGGCTGTCGCCGTAGAAGTCTCAGTGTCCCACAGCAAAGTGCCGGCAGGTTTAAGGGTGATCCTTTCCCCCCCCTCGCATTCCCCCCCCACACACTCGGGAGAGGCCAGTGGCGCATCCGCACCCAACCACCACCATGGGGTGTGTCCAGCACACAGCTTGGCGGCGGCAGCGGGAGAAACTGCTTACAACTTCAAGGACTGGAGAAGCTAAGGAGTGAGACCAGCAGCTGACATGAGGGCTCCCAAACTGAACCCGCTTACAGGTCAGGGCAAAGTGTGTGAGTCTTTCTCCAAATGCAAAAAGGACCCTCTTAAGAAAGAAAGGAAAGAAGGAAGGGAGGGAGGAAGGAAGGAGGGGGGGGAAGGAGTATTAATGTCAGAAAGGAGGTGAAAGGGGGACTTATTTTCTTTTAATCTTCCTGCTACCCTTAGGCGCCCCCAGAATCTTGCTCAAAAGACACCAGAGTGCATGGGCACGTGCCCAGTTACCAGCAATTATTTTTCAAACCCAAGCTTGTCCTCTTCCCCCACTCTCAGGCAGAACCAAAAGTAAGCAGGAAAAAAAGGGGGGAAAGTGGGACACCAGCTTCGAAGGACAAAAGTGAAAGAAAGCGAGATCCATGTCCACCCTCTCTAGCTTCTCCCCCGTGCTCTTCGGGGGAATTCGAGGGGCGGGAGCTGCGCTGGTGTACATTTGTCCCACCCGCATTTCACAGCTAGCAGCGTGGAGAGGAGGAAGAGAGGGAGGGTCGGTCTCCGAGCCTGTAGCCGCAAGGGTGACTGAGCCAGCGTCGCGCTTACCTCGCAGTCTTCGTACTTGATATTATCCGTCAGTTTCCAAAGCATTTTCATGGATCGGCGTGACCGGATTTGCCCCTCTGCGCCTCGCACCCCAGCGGAGCTACTCTCTGGGTTAGCGCAAAGTGCGGGCAGCGGGCGGTGAGCACAAGAGGAGGAGGAGGAGAGGAGGGCGAGGAGGAGGAGGAGGAGAAGGGTAAGAAGGAGGAGGAGGAGGGAGAGGAGGAGGAGGGCCAGGAGCAGGGCGAGGAGGGAGGAGGAGGGAAGGGTTAGAGAGCTCCCGTGTGCGCTCGGAGATCTCCCTCTAATGGTAGAAACTTTTCCCTTTTCCTGCTCTTCACCGACAGCCTAATCGCCTCATTAGCATATCAACAATAGTCCAATTGCTTGCCAGTACCACAATCTGCCGCCGGCCTCTCAGACCCAGGTATAAAGGCCTCTTCAGGCCACGAACTTGCTCCTAGAGCGCACACCGGCACGCCAGCCTCTGCCCAGAGCTCCAGGACCTTCCCTTGCTCCAGAGGCCCCAACCCCGGCCCAATTTCATCCCTTTCCGCATCGCCTGTCTTTCGAGTCCTGCCAGCCAAAGATATCATGGATAAAGCTCTGTACTACGCAGGGTACCAGCGGCGCAACCGGGGACTAACTTTTAGTAGCCCCCCACACCCATTCTACAGCCGCCACTATCTGCCTTTCGCCCCCGTCTGATTTTATTAGAAATCATTATCCCTTTCGCAATGAATCGTAGCCACCAAACCAGGACCAGAAAAGTCACTCCAGGATTTTTGCCCAACTGGAGATCGCCTCCGCTCTTTGCTGTTACCCCCTCGGGCAGCAGCGCCCTGGGAGTTTTATTAGCTTTGCGCTCCCCTCCATCCCCCACCCCTCACCCCCCAGGTTGGAGATTCTGCCAACCGGCTCCGGTGGCTCGGTTGGGGTTTGCGATCTCTTAATTGCTACGTGTAAAATAAAAGTTGTACCCTGAAGAGGTTACTCGACAGCTCCGGGGGTTAAATTATTTTCCTCCCATTTGTGTGAAGCTGGAGCGGACTGACAATTTCATGCGGGTGTTTGGGCTGTAAGGTTTCCCAGGTGCGACGTGGACAACAGCACAGAATTCGGACGGAGAGATGCACAGCCACTTCTGGAGTGAGCCTAAACGCAGATCCACGAGCGCCTGCGACTCTGCGACTCTCCCTGCCTTGTCATACGTGCATCAAAACAAATCATTGGGAACCAACTCTTTCTGTGCTAATCGGCTCCAGTTTTCCCAAGATTCTCCTTTTTAATTAAAGGAGGACGCTATCCTTTATGATTTGATGTTGCTAACGCCGGCGCGTTGGCGGCACAATGGCCGGCCAGTGAAGAAGCTGAAGGCGGAGACACCCCCTTACCCAAGTTGACCACTCCCGGCTTTCCCAGCTCCACCCAGGGGCTTACTCACTCCACCGGGACCCTTCCTCCCTTTCAACAATTAGTTTAAAGTAAGAAGGGGAAAAAAATTAAAGGCTGTAATATGATACTTTGACATAGAGGAATTTCTCTGGCTGCGTTTCCCCACTAGGACTCTAAAAAAAATATTTTTATCTGCCTTGCTACTGTTAATTGTGGCAAACTGCTCAATGACAGCAGATCTCCTCAGAGGCCTCTGGTTCATCTGATTCTTTTTCTTTCTTTCTTTCTTTCTTTCTTTCTTTCTTTCATTCTTCTGTTTGTCTGTTTGTTTCCAAAAATCTCTGGGCCTCCCCGATTTCCATAGTAAACCCCTCACTGAGATGACGACAAATTCAAGCAAGTGTCCGACAGGTGGAAGAAAGGGAAGGGAAGAGAAGGGAAGAACCCCAATCTACTCAAAGCTGAAGAGGTGCAACCCTTCTTCCTTAAGACCCTACCCAACTAAGCTAAAGCCTTCCTCCCTGAAAAGCCAGAGGCAAGGCCAGAGGTGACAACTGAGTTCAAAGACCCAAGGTCCTGGGTACTCCCTAGAGATGACTTTTCACATTTAAGCAGTCCTTTGGTTGATGGGTGTAGAAGCCTGGCACTCCACTCTACCAAAAACAACAACAACAACAAAACAAAAAACAAAAAAACAACAAAAAAACAAAAACAAAAGACAAAAGCCAACTTCCAAGCAAGACTCCTCAAGGTTTTCCCCAAGGCCAATTGAGGAGTAAAATGGCTTGAAACCTGGAACTCAGACTCTGGGAAGAGCCAGCACCTCCACTTTTCCCAGAGGCAGCCACAGCCTGATGCCCTATATGACCTGTAGGCCCGCTCCAAGGCCTTCAAGCAGGGTTTCTTACATCCTGCAGACTCCCCAGGATGCTTGAGGGAACTCTGTAAGTTTCGCTTTCTTTTCCTTCAGTTGTGACCTGGGAAAAGGCGTGTAAGGGTTTATATGCTCTCTAACACGACCCTCACCCCCCTCCCCTGCCCCTGCTGTTCAGTGCCCTGCGGATCTCTGGCTCCAAACCAGCTAAAGGCTACTAAAGTGTTGTTGTATTCCCTCCAAGGGCACCATTGACGTGCAGATTGGGCCTGCCAGCTCTGTGCCGCCACCGCCCGCAGTGTGGGCGCTGATGAAAGGCTAGGGAGAGCAGTCGGGTAGCCCCTGAGCCAGGCGAAGCTCACGCTTGCCTGAGCTTCATTACCACAACTCATCTCGCTACAGTCAGAGCTGCAGCTGGGCAGGGGCCCTGGCTCCCTGAGACAGCAGCCGTAAGCCCGGAGTTAAAGCTGAGGATGTAGGCCTGACCTGGGGGAAATGAACTATGCCAAGAGAGGGACAGCCAAGAGAAACAAAGAAACACAGGGGCTAGAATGATTTTTCTGTCCTCTGATTGTCAACATCCATCGGGATGAGGGATGCTCAAGTGGCCAAGCCTGGTAGATCTGTTCCCGTGGGACTCAAAACCACTGGCCCTACCCCCACATTCAGGGCTCCAGACACTTGCCAAACTGTACCCTGGGCTCTACCGTGTCTCTTTTCCTTAGTAACCTCTGGCTTTTAAACCCTAAACTGACTCCCTGAAGGCCTGACCCCAACCACAGCTTTGGGGGGGGGACCTACTCACTTCCTGCAGAGTTATTCAGAATTTAACTATCATCACCCCAAGCTTCAGCACCCCCCAAAAAAGAGTTAAACACAATATGGAGTGGGCTCTATGGCGTTTGTGTTTAGTGTGGGACTAGGGGACGACTATTAGTAGGCTTAACTAGGGAAGGAGTATAACAAATATTCACTCAATAAGTAAAACTAATAAATGTGAAAGGAAAACAAACAGCACAACGCCTTCCTTTCTCCAGTCCCTGGGAATGTAATGAAGATGACACCTCTCAGAATGTTATGGCTGAACTCTCAGGCAAAAATAAAAAGAAAGAAGGAAAGAAGGATGAAAGGGGGGGGCGAGGGAGAGGGAGAAGGAGAAGCTGCAGGGAGAAGCTAAAAATCCAGGGCCTTGCCCTGAGAACAGCAAAGCTTTCGGCTCTGGATTTTCTTTGGAAAGGTCGAAGCCCTTGGTTCGAATTGCCCCTTAGGGTTACGACTTACAGAATCTCTGCTCTAACCAGGCCTCGGCTGGCTGGGACAAAAACAGGGCCCCGCGGTTCCTATTATGAAATCCCCAACCGGGGAGAGGCGGCGGCCGCTTCAACCTGGCTAGAGCCACCCTTCTTTGCCTGTAAGGAATATGGTGTGGAAGCAGGTTCCCGAGGCGGGGACAAGGGTCTATGGCTCTCGAAAAAGGCCAGGTCCAGCGCCTACTTCGCTTTGGGGCCTACCTAGGTGGATCACCTTTGGCAGGGTCTAGTATGGAAAATTCGCTGTCTTTACGCACCACCCCACAATTCTGTAGTCCAACAACCGAAAACCTATCCCCGGAAGCCGGTTGAGAGAATAGCTAAACTTTGGACAAACTTTTAAAAGTGTGTTTTTAAAAAAAATGTGCTCCCGGCTATATCTAGCCATCCGGACCGCTTTCATTTCCTCTATCCCCAAAGTCCCCCAAATACAGGGACGCCAACCGGACAGGTGCACCAGAACCCCACCCGGACGCCCAGCCCTGAGGTCTAGGGGTGAGGCTGAAGGTACAACCATGGGGAACCTGCACCTTCGGCCCTGGGTCCTTCCCCACTTCTTAAATTAGTCATCCACCTAAGTTTCTGTTGGGGTTGGGGGGAGGGGATGGGAAATGACTGGCGATCAAACCACAAGTGACCCAAGGGCCACCTGTGGAACGTACGCCGGGCTTTTCCTGGACTCTGGCCCCGAGGGCGGCGCGCTTGGCCCCCAGAGCTCAGGCTGTCGCCTGCTCTGGTTTGTCCGGTCTTCTTTCTCCTGGGAACACTCTTGGGCGCTGCCAGGCGTGCCTCACCTAGGACTCCCCTGCCCTGGGCCACGGCGCTTCTTCTCCGCCTCCCCACTCCCGGCCCCCTCCTCCGCTCCACCCCCGCCCACCTCAGCCCCAGCCAAGGCAAACCCCCGTACCTGCCAGTCCCCCATTTTGGCAAGTATGGACATCGCGGCTCGGCGCTCCTGGCGACGGGTCCCCGCCGGGCATGGGCTGGAGGGCTCGGCCGGGTCCGCTCACTGAAATCGCTTAGGCAAATCTCCTTCTTTTTTTTTTTTTTTTTTTTTTTTACCTGCTCACCAACATCTCACCTGGTCATAAGGAGCTGGGTTGCTACCTGCCGACGCATGCGCGCTGGTCTAGGAATTCACTTCGCCAGCTCCAGTCCCAGCACCTCTCTGAGCCGACCTGGGAAGTGATGGATTTATAGCCAGGGCAATCTCACCATCAGCTCCAGCTTTTCCCAACAGCCCTAACCCGCTTTCCCGGTCAGTCCCTGGCCAGCGAACCGAAGCCAGGGACTGACTGCTGAAGGTTGCTGAGTCCCACGCTGGTGTGAGCGAGTGTTTGAGCACTAGTGTAGTGGAAACATTTGTAAGATCATGCCACCCTTCCCTTGCCCCCGAAACTTTTGGGTTAGAGGTGGGGGAGGGGAGGGGCGATGGGTCAGAAGAGCTGAAGAAGGGCCCGGGTCAAGAGTCTGGGCGCACCTGGACGCTAGCTGTGGGACAGGGTCCCCGCCCCCTCCTCCTCACCCGCCCACGAGCTTCAAGGCGCTGCTTGCCTTAGCGGATCTGAATGCCACCCCCAGGGCGGCCTCCGCGGTGGATTCCAGATCAAGTGTTGCCCAATAGGTGAAGCTATTCGCAATTGTGCTTCATTTCTGTCCCCGAGATTTAGTCTGCTGTCATTGGCAAAAGGGTGTAGGGGTGGCGTGGGGGAAGAATTACAAACACACATGCTCTTTGACGTTGGAATATTTAACACTTAAGTATAAAGCCCACGTTCATGATTCCCTGTTCCTCCTCCAAGCTCCTATGGCTCCCAGGCTCTTCATCTTTTTTCGTTAAAAACCTTTTTTAAAGCGAGAATGAGGCGTTGGTGGCTCTGGAATGGGCAGCTGAAGTTTGGGGTTGGGGTTTGCGTTCCCATGACAGATAAAAATCGTTCAAGTGACTTCACTGCTGCTTCTAATTAGAGGGGAGTTTAAAAGAAGCCACAGGGTTTGGGGCTCTCACCTTGTTCATCTAGGTCCCATCACAACCTGGCCAGGAACGAAGCAAAGCAAGCGAGGAGATTAGCCCCGGGGTGGGTGCTCTACTCCCACAGTGACTGCAGCCCCTTCCAACACCCCCGTCTCGCCCCCCCCTCCCCACCCAGGACCATGAGATCTCGGGTTGTACTGTGTGCAGGCCTGAAGCACCTGGAACAGACTCGATCATTTTCCTGGGGCTACTATCATGGGGACATAGCGAGGGGACAAAGAGCAGGTCTCCCATCAGTTCTCTGACATGTCAGCAAATATATGTAAAAGGTCAGCTGTGAACTGCACGGTAGTGAAGTCCTCTGCACCCCAAAACTCCTCCTTCCTACTCTGGCGGGGAGGCTGCTCTAGATGGTCCACCCCATTTGAGTGTCAAGGGGAGGAGTGTTGGTGTCTTTCCTTGGAGTCCCTTCAGCATTTTAATCGTCCTTTAATCTGCTGGCCTTTCATCTCAGTGCTGATTTTTCTACTTGATTGGAAACCTTCTTGGACCTGTCTTAAAACCTTGCTCAACTAGTTTGGAGTTTATTTGTAGGTGGGGTTTTTGGGTTGTTTTTTCCTTTATTTTGCTTTAGCGACAATAGTTAAACGCTGCTTCAAATTCATGAATGTCTATACTAACCCCCCTTGTTTTTTTTTTTTTAAACAGGATGTTGAAATGAGGGCTAGTGAAATACACACACACACTCTACGACACACGTGGAGGCAGTGTTTGCAGCTCCTTGTGGTTCCCTTGGGGGGCGCTGTGCTCGTTTACAAATGTGCAATGGTTACAGATCCCTTCAGCCCTGCCTTTCCCTAACATAACACCGCGCGCCTCCTGAGTGGGCCCGGCCTGGCCCTGAAAGACGAAACAGGCGTGTGTCAGGGCTGGGGTGGAGCGTGAGGAGCGCCATCTCCACCCTGAGTGGTTTTTTTTTTTTTTTTTTTTTTTGGCTAGCAAAGCGATGCATGCAGGAAGAGGCAAGCAAGGTCGTCAGTGGTGGTGTGTGTGCAAAGTCAATCGCTGCTTAGAGCGGGTAGGGGAATTAGAAATCAAAGAGCCTGGGCCTTGGGAAGGAACGTCTTGGGCATCTCTCATCAGACACCCGGAGGGTGGAGGGAAGAAGACCGGAAAAGAGAAAAGAGCTGGAATTAAGCTTCCCAGTGAAACTTCAGGGTGCACATCAGTTCCGCCCATTTTATTTGCTGACTGAGTGGTCTTGGGCGAAGATTCTGAACCTACCTGAAACCCAGTTTCCTCACTTAAAAATGAACATTTGGTGAGAATTCAATAAGGGAACCTGAGCAAACCCCTTTCGCAAGTCACATGACTGTCAGAGCACCATCACGTGAGCACTTCAGAGGCTGAAGGTTTAGTCCTACCTCTCCAAACACAACTTGGATTCACAGCACCCAAAACCAGTTCAAGTCAAGATGAGATCAGCTCCATTTTCCTCACCACAGACCCACCAAGGTTGAGATGTTTGTCTAGAGCCCTCCCAGGACTCCTTCCTCAAATCCCCGTCCATCCAGACTCTGGCTGACTCCATTTCCCCAAGACACCAACTTCCTGCCTCACAGCCTTTTTATATCTGTACCTGCTTTTCATCTGTCTTCTACCGGCGCAGAGGGACTCAAACACCCGCAGTGTCCAGGACAAGATTGAAGGACCGAACCTGAACCGCCCCCCCCCAGCCCCCCCCCTTCATTCCCCATCAGGTTTAAGGCAGCCTTCCTAGAGAGGCTGCAGTGCCCAGTATCGCAGCAGGCAGGCTCCGCAGCTAACAGGGCCCTAGGAGTTAGCGCCACAACGCAAACTTTCCGTGCGCGTCCAGAAAGCGCTCTCCCAGAAAGGCCGGGTAAAGGAGATTGATCGCGGGACAGATGACACGCAACCCCAGCTGTCGGTAGAGCTGAGTTGGAGTCCTGCCAAGACTGGAGTATTAGATGGATACGCAGGAATCCGTATCTCTCGAAGCTGCCCTTTAGCGTCACCAGGCCCCCAAACCTCAAAAGGAATACTGTGTTCATAGTTCTCTCCGCACCTCATTTTCTTTCACCCTGGGGCCACCACGACTCTTCTTGTCACTTCTCATTTGTCGTCTGCTGCAGGACGTCCAGCGCTGGTCCCTGAAGTTCCTTAAAAAGTACTTGAGAAACCTGGATCCAAGACCGAACAGCAGGTTAACTCTGGAGTCACAGGTGTGGTGACCTGTGTGCCCTTCCCTTTCCCCCTTTGGAGGGTCGGGAAACCAATGCGCAGATCGTGAGCACCGCCCTCTTTCGCAGCAGCGGCTTATCTTCCTGGCTGTCCTTAGGCCAGAGAAAGCTAAACTCAACTTTGAGTAGAAAACCAGTTCTTAGGGACCAGACCAGGAAGGGAGGTTGGAAAGTGTGTGTGTGATTGTGTGTGTGTATGTGTGTGTGTGTGTGTGTGTGTGTGTAGGGGGACGCGGTAAGTGGCATTTTCCCACTGTGCCTGAGGCTAGGTCTCCAGGACCCTAAAGCCCTCTGGACTCTCCAGTAGGATTAAGGCGAAAGAAGAGGATTACCAAGAAACCACAAGAGGAGGAAGCTACACCACTTTGAAAAGTTGCCTAAGGAGAAAGGTGCTGCTGAAATGAGGACCTGCGACTCTGGAGGACATCTGGGCTGCTCTACATTGATGCTCCCAGGTGCCAATAGAAAAAGTCATCCTGGGCAAAAGGCCCTAGGTGTGCACCAGAGGGAAGGAAGGCCCAGTGGCTGGGAGTGTGCCCTGCAGGCTGGAAGAGCACGCCACCGCTGGGTGCAGACCTTTCTCTGCCCTGGGCGACAGGTGCAGCGGTTGCCTCTGCCGCCCTGCTGTGCCAGGGCTGCTGGTGCACTGGTGCGGAACCACTATCGGAACCAGTTTGTGCTTCTGTTTACAAAGCAATCCTGCCATCAAAAGAGGAACAAAATCACCACTTGTCACACCCTGTCATAAAGTGATCTGCCCAGGAGCGAAACTCCAGAGAACCGAGTGTGCGCGTGGTGTGGTGTGGTGTGGTGTGTGGTGTGAGAGGCACAGAAGAAATGGAGACTGCCCTAACTTCCTTGAAGAGTAAATCGCCTGGCCACTGAGAGTTCCATCATGTCTTGTCCTGACAGGCCAAGAAAGACCAGGGTACCCTGGGCTTTGGAGCAAGGGTGTGGCAGGAGAGCTCAGCCAGCACCCAGGACTAGGCCAAGCAAGCTGCAGAGTCCCTCTCTCTCGGCTCTTTGGAATGAGACCACCTGTTGTTGTTCCCTAACTCCAAATACTAACTTTCCTCAAATCCTCAGTTGCCCTTAAGGCTTTTCAAAATAGGTGAGAAAATGGGTGTGGGGGGCGGGGGCAGGGGGGAAATGTGTGAATTCTTGGAAACTGTGAACGTCCTTAATGGCAAGGATACTCTGGAAATTTCTGACTGATGCTAGTGGATTTTTGCCTCCTGCATCTGAGGACATTCTCCTGAATTTGTTCTGGGGGGGGGGGGCGGGGAAGGTTTAAGATAGAGCCAGGTAGCACCCACTCAGAGCCTAGGCAAAACTGGAAGGGTTTGTCCTAAGACACTGGGAGAGATCCTCGCCTTCCCCCACAAGCCTTGGAGTCTTCTTCCCAAGTTATCCAGGTCTAAAATGGGGTGAGAGGAGCTTTGTGTGGCCAAGCTCACCTGTGACTGGAGGGTTTCACCCAGATGCCTCTGCCTACCTCTCCAGTGCATTTCAAAACAACCAAAGACAATGACAAATTAAAAGAAGGAATTCTTCCTTTTAGACTGCTCTTTGTTGGTCTTGGTATCACTTTACACACCTTTAACAACATTTGAGTTTGTACCAGAGCATTCAAAACTTTGCCCTAGTTCGCCACCCCCACCCCCCACCCCTGGCCATTCTATGAACAATATTTATTGCAGGGCCAGCATCCGTGTACATTTGAACTTCTGTGCATACAAGCCACCCTGAATTGGGGAGTCCCCATGTCTGTCACCTCAGTCTGAAAAGTCTGTGGAATTCTCATCTACACTAGTTGAAGGCCTTCAAGAAACAAGTCCCGTACAGCTCATGTCAGCAGAGTCGGCGCTACGCTTGACCACTTGGGCAAGAGCTCTGTCAGACTGGACAGTGTGGTTTTTCACGGACTTGGGAATTAGCAGGATCTTTAAATGCCTAAGGTAAGGTGACCCCGCCCCCCCACCCCCGCCCCTTCTCCAGCTAAAAAGCTTTCCAGGGAGCAATGAATGACTAAAAAGCTTCGGCTTTCCAGCTTTGCTCTACAACAAGGTCGGTCACCTGGAGAGTTTTCCAGTTTTGATGCCCAAGCAGCTTTCTGGTGGAATTACATAAGAGTGTCTCCAGGTAGGGACGAAGCAAAAATATTTTAAGAGGATTTAACTCCACGACACTTGCCTAGCATCGGGAGGCCTTGGATTTGATCCCCCCCCCCCGGGGCTGAAGAAGAAAAACAAAACAAGACAACAGGTACCACCAGCCTGCAAGCTTTGCAGGGGAAAGTCGGTATCAACTGGGAATTTGTTAAATTATACAAACTCTCAGCTGCCACTTTACATAACTCTGCTGAAAATTGTGGGAACTGGGTCTGCCGATCAACATTTTAACCAGCTCTTTTGCTTGTCTTGCCCCCTCAGACTGCTACTACGCACCTGAAGCAATTTTTTTAAAGCTTTTGTTTTTTAAATTTTTGTTATTTTCTTACGTGTGAGTCGTGTGAAGATGCCTGCAGAAGCCAAAAGGAGGCTTAAGATCTCTTGGACCTGGAGCTACATGGTATTGAGAGCAGCCCAATACCAGAGGGTGCGAGCACCTGACCTGGAGTCCTTTGGAAAAGCAACCTGTGCTCCTAACCAGTGTGGCCACAGAGGTTGACGTCTACCATCTGCAGCTACTCTTCAGCTTTCCCCTAAATTAGGTGAAAGGAAATTCCTCTCTCCGTTCCATCCTGCCTACCCACCCCCCTTCCCCTGTCCCGCCTTCCCTCCCCCTGCCCAAAACCACTCTTTAGGCTGCTTGTTGACATTATCGCGCTCTGTCGCAGCGCCCCCTCCCGCATCCTTCCTCTCCTGGGACAATTTTTCTGTATTTGTGCATAAAGGAGGCTGGGTCTCATGGACCCAAGAGCTCGGATGCCTTTTCCGACAGCAGAGGCTGTGTTGGGCGGCAGGCGCAGCCAGCCCTAAAGGCAACAGTTGCAAGCCTAGGGGGCTCTGCACTCAGCTCGTGGCCCGAGGCCGCTGCTCCTTCGCCAGCTTAATCTGCAGGAGGACTAGTGCCCCTGTGGCTCAGCCAAGCCTCTAGAAGAGTCTGGCCACTAGTTGCGGTGTCTTTGCCTGAATTGGACCATACCTGAGCAAACAGGTGGGCGTCGCCTCCTGACGTCACGAAAGGGACACCAGGGGGCTTCTGGACATTTGTATGTCCAGGCCCCTGTCCCAGGGACTCTGATCCTCCCAGCTCCTGGGGGGAGCCAAGGCCGGTGGCTAGAGTCCATCCTGGGGGCGGCGCCGAGCACAGGGCGTCCCCTGGGGATGGACGGTCCCCGCTGCGCGCTGTGGCGCCAAATCCTGCCGGGCCAGGGGGCGGGGAGCCGATCTGGCTCCTTCCCATTCGGAATTTAGAGGCTGATGGAGACAGAGAGTCTCCTAAACTGAAAGAAGTCTCCTGGAAGTCTAGGAAGGACGCCTCAAAACTTTCTGCCATGCAAAACCCGAGCTATTGCCAGAGCTCTGTCTTAAATCCCTTTATCCAGGTCTTTCCACGCATTTTCCCGCAGCGGCGTGGAACGTGGCGGGGAATCTGAGTCCGGCACAAGCCAGGATAAGATTGCGTTTGCTTTTAGTTCGCTTTAAAATGAGTGATGACAGACTGGCTGCAGGTGTGGCTTGACACTTTCCAAGTTGTTACTCTAATATGGAAATACCCTGGCTTGTCTTTTTTTTTTTTTAATGTTTCATTTGAAGAATTTTATTTTAAAAAGTGAAGACACTTGCTTTCCCACCCCTCCGCCCCCAAGACAGGGTTTCTCTGTGTAGCCTTGGCTGTCCTGGACTCGCTTTTGTAAATTAGGCTGGCTTTGAACTAACAGAGATCCATCTGCCTCTGCCTCCCAAGTGCTGGGATTAAAGGTATGAGCCACCACCCTGCTTCTGTTTTGTTTTTTCAAGACAGGGTTTCTCAGTGTAGCCTCCGCTGTCTTAGAACTACCTTTGTAGACCCTGGTCTACTCAGATTGGTCTGCCTTCGCCTGAGTGCTGGGATTAAAGTCGTGGACCATCACCATCATCCCATCAATTATTTATTTATTTATTTACTTTCTTTCTATTTCTTTTTCTCCTCCTCCTCCTCTTCTTCTTCTTGCCTTGTTTTTTTGGAGGCAGGGTCTCTCTTCCTACCTATGGCTGCCCTGCAACTATTTATGTAAACAGGCTGGTCTGTCTGCCTCTGCCTCCCAAGTGCGGGTGGACTGGGCCCCAACACCTAGCTGGGAAATTTCTTAATAACAGAGCCTTGCTTATTTTCAAAGTGTGGCATAAATGACAGCTGCCAGTGCTTGGAGGTTTTCTGGGGCTTTGTAAGACTATCTATGGGCAATCACAAAATAATAAGCCAGATATTTCTGGCTTTCAGATATAGCTGGCTTCTCAGAGTCTGTGGAGTTTTGTAATTTGTATATTTTTATAGGTCATTCCTTCTCGCCACCAACCCCAAATAAAACAGTATATATTTTTGTTGTTGTTTTTTGAGACAGGGTCTCTCTCTGCCTTGGCTGTCCTGGACTCTCTTTGTAGACCAGGCTGGCCTTGAACTCACAGTGATCCACCTGCCTCTGCCTCTCAAGTGCTGGGATTAAAGGTGTGTGTCACCATAGCCAGCATAAAACAGTATTTAACACTGCTTTAGCACTTTGGGGAGACCTTCTTCAAACAGCATTGTATTTTTCTTTATCATTATTTCAACATGGTAAGTTTTATTCAGATTTTAAATTGGCATTTTAACAAAGCCAGATCAAATACATGCCACTGGGGTGGGAGGAGGCTAGAGGATTTTTGACAGACCGCTCTGACATCATCTGTCCCCAAACTTAAACCCTCTGGTTCTGAAGCTCCCAATGTAAATTGTGTAACCTTTTTAATTAGATCATTTCAGCCACGAGGCTGGGAATGTGAGAATTCCACCATTTTCCTTTGAAGGGTGCTACTCAAAAGAAGGAAAAGGCCGGCTCCCCCTCCCCCGCCCCAGAGTGATTGAAAACAAATACACAAACCTGACAATTTATACACACTTTCTGACTTTGGAAATTGCTATGTAAAATACGCAAATTATAGGATACTAGGATAATTGTGGTCTTCAGCCTAAATAGTTTATTTCTAATTATGAAAAACTGGTTTCCATTTGCCTTGGGAAATTTTAAAGGCAAAGTTGTGTGTGACACTTAGTTGAACAAGGATTTTTGGCAGAATTTGGCTGTTTTTAGCTTCTATTTTAATTTTTTAAAAACTTAAATGTGAATGAAACTTGTATGTGTGCTACATGAAGAATGTGGACTTAAACTTGTCTCCTTTTATTTATAAGTACATGCATGTAAAAAATACAGACCAGCTTAAGAATTCCTATTTCATTCAAATATTTAATTTTTAAAAATCCTATGATGCCAGCATTATTTTTTAACATATATACTTTTTGTTTTTTTAGCTTTACTACTAGAAAGAGAGGCTAGCGAATAGGCTTTCTACAGCTTTGGCAACTCCCAGTGTGTCGAGATGCCAGCATGCAATAGGGAAAATTTTGACTTGTGGTGTTTGAGGTTAAACAGTGGCTTGGCTCAAGACTCCCAAAGAGACAGAATTCAGTACATTTTCCATCATTTTATCCTGAAGAAGAAGCCACCAGAATTAGATTCTGGGAGCCTCTGGACCTTTATCGTAATGCCCCTTGTGAAACTTTAAGTGTGGTTATACTGGACCCTCTACAAATGTATGTACTGACCCTGTATATAGCAATTCCAGAGCTACTTACATTATTAGCGGTAGAAATGCTCAGCTCTAGAGGTCCAGGCTGGTGGTCTGCCCTCTCTGTACACATTTCCTAAGGAGTTAGTGTACCAAAGGGCGTCTTGGATTAAAGATCTGATAAGATTTTTGTTTTGTTTCGTTTCGTTGTTTTGTTTTTGAGACAGGGTTTCCCTGTGTAGCCTTGGCTGTCCTAGAACTCACTCTGTGGACCAGGCTGGTCTGGAACTCACAGAGATCTACTGGCCTCTGCCTGCCCGGTGCTGGGATTAAAGGTGGACACCACCGCCCAGCAAGAACCTTTTGACTAATGAATGATTGTAAGCTGAGAAGATTGAATGACCAGTGATGCTATGTATCCATTGCTCACCATGAACAGGAAGTGGGCAGAACTCCGAAGTTTGAGAAAAGGCGCTTCACTTTAATGTTGAGTGTGTGTGTGTGTGTGTGTGTGTGTGTGTGTGTGTGTGTGTGTGAATATTTTCCAGGGATGAGCTCAACCTCCCCTGCAAAGAAAACAAGAATATGAATGGCACCTAATTATACAGACCTGTACCTGCCTGTGTCTTTAATGTGCCTCAAACAGTCTGGACACTGTGGGGCTGGAGCCATGTCTCAGAGGTTAAGAACATTTGACCAGCCGGGTACGCACCCTCAATCCCAGCACTCCGGAGGCAGAGGCAGGTGGGATCTCTGAGCTGGAGGCCAGCCTGGCCTACAGAATAAGTTCCAGGACAGCCAGGGACACACAGAGAAACCGTGTCTTGAAAACGGCACAAATCAAAACACTGGATGCTCTTGCAGAGGAGCCAGGTTCAGTTCTGAGCACGAAAATGCCAGCTCACAACCACCTGTAACTCCAGTTCCAGAGGATCTGATGCCCTAGTCTGCCCTCCAAGAGCTACCAGGGATCCACAGGGTATACAGACATACACGCAGTCGCAGACATATACGCAGGCAACAGACTCCAACACACAAAGAATAAAAATAAATACTTGAAAAAAGAATCTACCCAGCACTTGGGAGGCAGAGGCAGGAGGATCGCTGTGAGTTCGAGGCCAGCCTGGTCTACAAAGTGAGTCCAGCATTGCCAAGGCTACACAGAGAAACCCTGTATTGGAAAAAAAAAAAAAAAGAATCTAGACACAGAGCTGCTACTTTCTCACAGAAGAGAGGCAGAACAAGGAGTTCACTTTCAGCCTTCAAGGTATGACCAGTGCCAGCCCCTCAGTCTGTCTGGTCCCCACCCCTTCTCCCTTTCCTGAAAGCAATTCTCCTATAGTAGTAGCCTTCTACTATAGTAACTGAAGCTACAGCCACATTCCACTGTGTCAGGACATTGTTCTGCCTTTTGGAATCAAGATGACACAGTAGAAAAAAATAGTTGAAAATTCAATAGTCACGATTTGCTTGAGACTTATTAGGGCTAGATAAGAAACAACAATAAAAATGAAATCATTAAATGAGCTTTTTTAAAAAAACTATCAAAAAAGGGGGGAAATCCATACAATAAAGTGTTAGGATAGCACCAAGCTTCATGACTTTTTGTTTTCTTTTGTTTTGTTTTTCAAGACAGGATTTCTCTATGACACAGAGCCCTGGCTGTCCTGGACTTGCTCTGTAGACCGGGAACTCATAGCAATCTGCCTGCCTTCTTCTTCTTCTTCTCCTCCTCCTCCTCCTCCTCCTCCTCCTCCTCCTCCTCCTTTTGTTTTTGTTTGTTTGTTTGTTTGTTTCCAGACAGGGTCTCTCTGTGTAGCCTTGGTTGTCCTGGACTCGCTTTGAAGACCAGGCTGGCCTCGAACTCACAGCAATCCGCCTGCCTCTGCTTCCCAAGTGCTAGGATTAAAGGCATGCACCATCACGCCCGCCGTTTCTTGATTCTTAATCTCCACAGCACACCAAACATAAGGATGTGATTCAAAATTAGCATTCAAAGGGACACAGGCTTCTGGCTTCTATTTTAACATCTAGTCATTTATTTATTTATTGTGTACACGTGTTCATTTGTAAAGATCAGAGAGCAACTTGCAGAAATCTGTTTTCTCCTTCTACCACGTGGGTCTCAGGGACTGAACTCAGGTCGCCAGGCTTGGTAGCGAGCACCCTGTCCTGATAATTCCTTTTTACCAACCCACACTTCTATTTCTAAGGAGTCCTTCTCACCGTTTGTTAGCAGAGGTACATTTAGAAACAGATTGAACCGTGGCAAGGACACTTCTGAAGGTCAAAATCCCTTGTTGGAGCATACAAATAACAATCTCAGGGCCGTCAAATAAACAAGCCCGAGACAAGCCCCCCTCCCCCGCCCCAATCCTTTCCCAAACGTTTTGCACTTGTGGTGGCCAAGGAACCAGACGTTTTCCCTAAACCTTTGCTGCCCTCGTGTGTCCCTCTAGAAAACTGACGGCTAAATCTAAATCCCCTTTCACGTGGGACTTTGCTGGGAGGGATCCGTTTGCACTTTAGGTACCCTTAAGCACAATCAAAGAAACCTTCCAAGGCTTTGACAGAAAGAAAAGCCAGAGAAAGGATGAGGAAACGAACGGGAGAGTCTGACTTTTGCCACGGACTTCCGGGATATTCCTTTCGTTGCCCAATCCCTCCGTTCCAAACTCCCCAAACTTGAGACCTGCAGCAACTGGTCTCACTCTTAGATTCAGTCATTCTCCTGGAAGTTAACAAAGAGAGACTTTTGGAAAAGCCAGTTACCCATTTCTAGCCAAGCCATCAACTTAGAGGTCAGCGTGCCAAACGCTTGTGAATGAGTTTCCTGTTTCATCATCGGAATCCATGAGCTCGGCTCTCTGTCATCTTGGCAAACCTGCTTCAGTCTCTGAATAGCTCTGACGAGAAAGAATTCATTTCTGTAACGTCCAGCCTTTGTGCTCTGTCCCTCTGTGACTTCAAAATGGAAACTGATCTTCTGTGGTTACAGGGGGAGTTGGGAAGCTTCTGTCTCTCCCTCATTCCTCCCAGAGTTTGCTCTGTTACAGGCAACCAAGTGTCTAAAAGAGAAGATGGGACCCTCCGTTGCCCAAAGGGATGAACCTTGCCTTAAGAGCCATACATTTGGCAAGGGAGATGGTTTTTTTCATAAAGGCTCCTGCAGGCCACCCCAGCAACTGGAGCTTGTGGTGGAAAAAGACAACAGACTCCAGCGAGCCGTCCTTAGGGCTTAGCTCTGTGGAGCTGTGGCCCGCCGACCGTCTGTGCCACAGAACGTGTGGAGATAGGAGGGCAGCTCTGGAATTTGTTCTCTCTTTCCACCATGTGAGTCCCAGAGACTGCACTCAGGTCACCAGACACAACAATAAGTAATTTTTCCCCACTGAGCCATCATCGCCCCCCCCACCCCACCCCCCCAAAAAAACTCACACACTTACTGGTTCATAGTCCACCTACAGAGATTCAGACTCTTCTGGGAATCCACACTTAGAGCAGGGGCTGGGAAAACGACAGCTCCTTGGTGAAGAGGGCACATTGCTCCTCCAGGGGACCTGAGTTTGGATCCCCGGCACCCATGTCAAGTGGCTCACATCTGCTTGTAACTCCAGCTCCAGGGGATTCAGTGCTTCTGGCCTCAGCAGGCACCAGCACTCATGTGCATAGATTCCTCCCATTTGTCCTATTAAAATAACAAAATAAGGGGCTGGAGACATGGTTCAGTAGTCAAGAGCACTTGGATGCTCTTTTAGAGGACCCAGGTTTAATTCCCAGCACCCACATGGGAGCTCCCAACTGTCCATAACTCCAAGATCTGACACTCCCGAACACGGGCAGACATGCAGACAAAACACAAATGCACATAAAAGTAAATAAATTGTTAAATAAATAAAGAAAATCTTTAAATAAAAAAAATTACTAAGGCCAGGGACAGTCTGTAAAGGCTCAAGTTTAATTGGTTTAGAGTTTGGGCAAAGTCTCATGTGTCCCAGGCAGACCTCTGACTTCCTATGAAACCAAGGATGACCTTGAACTCTTCATCCTCCTATTCCCACATTTTAAGTGCTTGGATTACAGGCATGCAACACCACATCTGGTTTAGACCAGTACTTGCCACCTCACCAGTTCACGTGCCAGGGATTGAACTCACGGCCTTGTGCCTTCTAGAGAAGCATTTTACCAACTGAGTTACCTCTCCAGCACAATGTGTGCAATTATTAAAGATACGTGATTATTATCAATTATTATTGTTATTATCATAGTTTTTTGCAATAGGGTCTTGCTAAATAGCCCAGGCTATCTCAACCCCTGCAGTTCTTCCTGCTTCAGTCTCCTGAGTGTGCTGTGAGGCGCCATGACCAGATTCCACGTGATTATTGATAATAAAGGCCTAATTACCATTTGGCTTGAATACACAAATTATTTTTTTTTACTATCATATCAAGACTTACTATCATATCAAGATAGCATTTTGAATACACAAATTATTATTTTTTACTATCATATCAAGACTTACTATCATATTAAGATAGCATTTTGAATACACAAATTATTATTTTTTACTATCATATCAAGATAGTGTGGATATTAGCCTACTACGCCGTACAAGACAAGGTACCACAATCTCACATCCTCAGCTAATTACAGAAACCTGATGCTAGTCCTCCCTATGTTTATGTTTCCTGACCATCTGAGCACATCAGTAAGATGTGGATCTTGCAATGTAAATCAGATGCGCACACATCCAGACCCAAGCCTGTGCTCATATCTGAAAGCACTCCTACTGTTTGGCATCGATTCCAAACTTCACGCGTTAAAACATCCCAGCTCCAACAAAACATTTCAGGGTAACCCAGATAGATTTTTCAGTTTCTCCATTACCAGGTGGCCTAACATTTATGTGAACGGAAAACAAGTTTACAGAGTAGAAAACATCCATGTGTCCTTAGCCAAATAACAGGCATTCTTTAAACAGGCATTTCTTCAGTGGCATTTGATGAACATTGTTATTGATAGTGATTATTAGAGGTTATCTGGTGTCAAGGATGTGTGGGATGCCAGGCAAGAAATCATCCTGACGGCCACAGTTCATTTTATGGAAAAGCAAGGTACTGGAGCTGTTTGCATCCTGTTCTTCATTTCCACAATTCTGTCACTCTGGCCATGATTCCTAAACTCTAATCCCTATTCCCAGGCCTTGAATACACACACACACACACACACACACACACACACACACACACACAACCTCCGGAAAGGTCTGTATCTGTGCGCATCACTGTTTTCCCCAGCACCAGATTCTAACTTCCCAGGGCTCAGTTCTAACGTCAGCTAGCTACAGGCTGACTGGATGTCCTGGGCAAGTTTCATCTTGTCCTGGAGTCTCGTTTTCCAAACCAGGAATGCAAGGTTGTCAGTCCTAGTGATTTCTGAGCCTTCCCCAGATGTACAAACTCCTCAAGTCTCCTGGCAACTCAGACTAGAAATGATGGCTCAGTTGAGAGACACGACTGACAAAAACCATAGTTGGGAAGACTGGAAGAAATCAGGGGATGTCTTTTGTCACTTTCCCTCGGAGCAAGTCAGAACATGGGAGCGTCGATCACGATTTAGATTTTGTAGTAGAAGGTTTGGTGTCTTTAAAAACTCAGTTATGTTTTGTGAACATGTTTTGTTTTGTTTTGTTTTGTTTTAATCCCAAGCATGGGCTATGGGGCTGCTTCAGATTTTCCACAGAAGTGGACTGTTTGCCTTTGCAGGCTCTGAGAGGCATCTGTGCCAGATGCAGAAAGTTTAATTCTGAGCACTGTAAGAGACTGGAGAAAGACAGGGGTGAGGGGTAGTGGAGAGGAGTGGAGGGGGCTCTGAGAAAGAAGAAGAACGCTGGTACCCTGCCCTTGCTCCCCGCCCCCCCCCCCCGTCCCCCACCGCCGCTGTTCCTGATTGCTGTTGATTCAGTTTAATGACAAGTTGGAGATATCCTAAAACGAAGATTGGAACCCAAGGACGCTGACCAGCAGGAAACAGCCCGCTCTCCTCTCTCCTACCTGGTGTTGTGGTGTTGGAAGGTATTAGGGTAGTTAAAGATCGGGAGATAGAGATATAATAAACCCCGATAAAATAAAATAGTTAAAACAAACTTGCCTACAAGATTCGCCATTGTATATGAGGCAAAGCATTATCACCGGTTCACATCTCATAAAATCCAAGTGACTTTTCTCTGGTATAGAAATAAGGTAAAAGCTATTCGCTGACTCATTGTCTTTTATGAAAAGAACTATGGGAAAACATGCCAAGAACATATAGGAATGTCAAGTGTAGACGTTATAGTGTATCCTTAAGGGAATTGAGTTATATTAAGCCCTGAATGAACTCTATATAATAATATTTATACTCGTTCGTGTTTTTTTATTAAACATTGTGCTATTTGAAAAATCAGTGTTAATAGTGTTATGCATCATCTGCAAATGATGCAGATGCAAATAATCACGCTGCAGTTGCATATTTAAACATACAAAAGTTGCCAGGCATCGTGGTGCACAACTTTAATCCCAACACTCAGAAAGCAGAGACAGGTAGATATCTCTGAGTTGGAGGCCAGCCTGGTGTACAGAGCAAGTCCCAGGATAGGCAAAATTACACAGAGAAACCCTGTCTTGAAACAACAACAAAAAGTACAAAAGTCATTTAAAAGTACTTTTTTTTTAAACCATAAGTATCTGAACCTGGAAAACGATGAGAGCTGCTTGCCTGGCCCACCTGGTTAAAACTCTGTCCTGTTTTCCAGTTGCCGCTGTGGTTTGGCTGTGGCTCTTGGTAGCACCCTTCAGTACTTAGTGCCTTAGTCATTTTCCTCATCACTGGCACGAATACCCATCAGAGGCAACTGAAGGCTTTTTGTTTTGGAGGCAGAAGTGTGAGGCTCCCTCACACACCTGCAAACCAGAGAGAGGAGAATGCGGGTGCCCATCTGGCTTTCTCCTCTGTTTTTGAGTCTGGTTCCCCAACACAGGAGATGGCACCACCAACACTCAGGGTGCGTTTCTCTTTCACAGTCCGCTTTGGAAAGACTCTCCCACACAAACCTCAAGGTGTGCCTCATCAGTGCAATTGTCGACTCTGAAACACCAGCCACAGGCTCCGGTTTTGAACACTTCTTCAGCAGGTGATGGTCGTGGTGCCTAACTGGGGGTGGTCACTAGGGGAGGTCTTGAAGATAATTCCCACCTTTTCCTCTTTGCTTCCTGGGATGTAACCATGTGGACTGTGCCCAGAGCAGCTCCTGTTCCAAGGTTCGCGATGCTCTGTCATACCTACCATGTTATGATGGACCGTACTCCTTAGAAACCGTGAGCCCAAACCAGCCTTTTCTCCCTTAAGTTGGCTCCATCAAGTATTTTGCTCATAGGCTCCAAAAAGTAACTAACACTTCGGTTGAGGTTGCCTAGGGAGTGGTCACAGACGGCAAAGGAAGAGACCCAGGACAGAGCCTTGGGAGAAAAGGACATCTACCAAGCACCCCCAAGAGCGGTGGGGCAAAGCGGAAAGGGGAAAAGGGCGTGCCTCTTAGAAGCCGAATTTCCAGCAAAAGGAATGAACTGCCCTGAGCACAGCGGCTGTGACCCTAAATGAAGCAGGTCCTGAGCATGAAAACAGGAAGTAGATCCTAGGCAGGAAGTCAGTGGGTGGGGCCTTGTAATCAGAGCTTCCCACAGCGGAAATCAAAACTCAGCGCCTCAGCACTGCAAGCCACTCAATACCCTTGTAACCCTTCTGCACTCACTGGTGAGACAGGAGCACTGATTCCGGTCCAGGCTGCTAGAGTCTGAGAGAGACCACAGAGCCAATACTGCGTCATTCTGCTAGGGATCCGCCCACCTCCACCTCCACTCCCACCCCCAGCACACACCCGGAAGCTTGGCGATCAGGCACTTCTTTTGGAGTTCTCGAGGCTTCAGATCCAAGCTCCAAGTGCCTCTGGGCTTGGTTCTGATGCAGTCATTCTTTCTGGCTTGAAGACAACTATGCTCTTTTTGTTTGTTTGTTTGTGTTTGTTTATTGTCTATCTATCATCTATTTATATATGTGTGTGAGTCAAACTATGTAGTTCACAAAGGCCTTAAATTCAGGATCTTCTTGGCTCAGACTCCTGAGATCTGGGGTCACAGGTAGGTATGATTGTGTGTAGCTATAGATGGTGACTCTCTTGTGGTGTCCTCACGTGAGAATCTACTCCTGCCTATATGTGTGAGTGATAGATTAATTTAGAGTCTCTTCTTTTCCTTCCTTCCTTCCTTCCTTTTGTTCTTTCATTCTTCTTTCCTCCCTCTCCTCCTCCTCCTCCTCCTCCTCCTCTTCTTTTGGTGATGAGACCAGATCCCAGGCTTTTGCCAAGCTAAGCACCTGTCCTGTCTCTGAGCTACACCTCCACCCTTTTCCCTTTTCTATCATGAACACTAAGTGTGACTGATTAGGACTCCACCCCAAGACCTCATGAAGTTTTATCTCCCTCAAGCCCTATTTCCAAATACAACCATATTTGCAGTACCTGCTTGGGCCTAGGAACCCTTGAAGGACGCAAATCACTGGAGCTCAAAACCACCATCTACTTTACACAGTGACACTCACTGCTGTGGTGTTGTTGTTGTTCCTTTGTGGTTTTTATTATTTTATAATATATAGTACAACCCATAATCAAAATGCATACAATCGTCATTCAGAAATTTAAGAACATTTATTTAAATAGCTCTAATCAGCCTCCTCAGGAAATGGCACTGCTTAACAAAAATTGGTCAACACTGCCATCTGCTGGAATTTTGTTCAAGGCTTATTTGTTGGATTTTTATTTCTTTTGTCAATACTGTAACTTATCTGCTGTTTTTTGTTTGTTTGTTTGTTTTGTTTTATTTTTTCCTTTTCTAATTGGAGTAAAAGATGCCCTGGCTAGTTAATCTAATCAATATTCTATATTCTAATAAATACATAAGGATCCTAACATCACACAGACATTATCTTTTCCTGTCACTAGGATGTGTAGAGTGTGGGCAGAGGGTGAAGATGAGGTGCTCTTTAATTCTGGAAAAAGCCTATGTTCTCTTCATAATTACATTCATTTTGTTATCATAAAGTATCTGATCTCCTGAGTCACCCAGTCCATGAGCAGAGAGAAAGAGAGAATGCCCCCAGAAACTGGATGGTGCAAAATTAGTTTATGACACAAATTTAACAAGTACTCTCCCACTGGGAGTGAGGATCAAGTTCAACAATACGGAGTTGGTCTGAAAGGCTTGCACCACTACAGAAATCAGTGTCTTTCCTCAGAAAGTGGAAACAGAGCCAATTTACAACCCAGTCACACCACACATACCCCAAACACTCCCAGCAACATGCCACAGAGTTGTTTACACATTCATGGTTATGGCAGCACTGCTCACAGTGACCAAGAAATGTAACCAGTCTAAATGCTCACAAGAAATATTATAGAAAAAAAAAAATATATATATATATATGAAATCTTAAAAATATTCAACAACTTTTCTTTGGTTGGTTGTTGTTTTTGTTTGGTTGTTTTTGGTTTTTTGTTTTGTTTTGTTTTGAGACAGGGCTTCTCTGTGTAGCCTTGGAGGTCCTGGATTCACTTTGTAGACCAGGCTGGCCTCAAACTCACAGTAATCCACCTGCTTCTGCCTCCCAAGTGTTGGGATTAAAGGCATGCGCCACCACACCTGGCCTAGCTTTTCTTTTCTGAGAAGTTTGGCTTAATTATACATTTATTTGTTTGTATGTTTATGTATGTTA
This sequence comes from Acomys minous, assembly GCF_964271855.1. Lineage (NCBI taxonomy): Eukaryota > Metazoa > Chordata > Mammalia > Rodentia > Muridae > Acomys > Acomys minous. The sequence goes on along the minus strand of NC_140490.1, from coordinate 53,541,737 downwards.
GGTTGGGGCCTGCTGCAGCACACTGTGGAAGTCAGAGGACCATTCCTAGGAGTTGAGTCCCTCCTTCTACCACATGGATTTGGGGGATTGAACTAGGGTCATCGGGTTTGGTGGAAAGCACTTTTACCCATCTAACCACTGCTCCAGCCCCAACTGAAAGATCCAGAAGGAAAACAGATACACAAGTGGAGGGGGATTAGTAGGAATTAGGAAGGGTATAAAGGGTAAGTGAGGATATTGGGGCTGTCACAGCCTGTGTGGCTGGATTCTGGAAACATGACTGAGATGGTGAGGGAATAAAGAGAAGACAGACATACAAGGATCGGACCATTCACTCTGATGGACACACCAACAGCAACCCAGAAACACAGTGCCTTTGTTATGTTCGGCATGAAGGAGGAGGAGGTGGTGGCAGGTTAGCTAATCTCAGTAGTGGATCTCTGGAGGGGAACATTCTCAGATTGCAGTCATCTGGGAGGAAGGAAACGTGGCTAATCGCTTCTGCACACACTGCTTGTAGCTAAGGGTCAACCATCCCTAACATCTTTTCTTGGACCAGAGGAAGATTTTGCCACTCCTTTGTCCCTGACCTGGGAAGGCCACTGGAATGTCAACAATACAGAGTCACTCAGGGCTTCATCTGCTCCCCCTGGTGTGTGTTGCGGGGGTTGGGGGAGGGGGGAGTCAGGGCAAAGTTTATGTAAAGTACATGCATATATATGGAAATACTGTAAATAGATATAGTATTTTGTACAATGATTTATATGAATAAGAGTATATTAGGTGGGTCAAAAAGACAGAGTTCGGAGGGCATTCTGGGCATGAATGTGAGTCTGCATTACTCCCCAGCACCATGGAAAAGTGAAGGACAAGAATGTGAAAGTGTTTGGTTTCATGAAACACTAGGCTGGCTATGCAGCTAGTAGAGAGTTTGCTCACATGCACAAGGCCATGAGGTTCCAGGAAGGGAGGAAAGAATGGGGGGAAGAAAGGGAGAAGGGACAAAGAGAGGGATGAGTGACGCTGTTTGTAACATGGTGTCTCGATGACTCCAAACACTGCACAATATATATTCTCAGAGGCCCATGAACTTTTTCTAAAATAGATCACATATTGGGATACAAATCAAGTCTTACCATATACATGGTGGTGGTTTGTTTTGGTTTTTCAAGACAGGGTTTCTCTGTGTAGCCATGGCTGTTGTGGAACTCACTGTGTAGACCAGGCTAGCTCGGAACTCAGAGATTCACCTGCCTCTGCCTCCCAAGGGCTGGGGCTAAAGGCATGTGCCACCACCACCCAGCTAGTCTCACCAAATACAGAAAAATTGAAATACTTCTTCTTTTTCTATCAACGGAATAAAGTCAGGAATCTATAGCAAAAGGCACTATAGAAAATACATAAAGTCATGGAGATTAAACAACACAGTATTGAATGACGGATGGGTCACTGAAGAAGTCCAAAGTGAAAAAATAGTCTTGTAACTGAATGAAATGAAAGCATAAAATAATAAAGCCTCTAAGTGTTCACAGTTAAAAATCAGAACTCTCTCACATAAAAAAAAATTTAATGCATTTTTAAGACATTGGAGCAAAGTGGTGGCACACACTTTAATCCCAGCACTCAGGAAGCAGAAGCAGGTGGATCTCTGTGAGTTTGAAGCCAGCTTGGCCTACAAAGTGAGTCCAGGTCTACACAGAGAAACCCTGTCTCAAAACAAACAAGCAAGCAAAAATACTGAAGAGAGAAATTAAAGAAGACACTACAAGATGGAAGACCTCCCGAGCTTATTGATTAGTAAGGAGTACTACTGTGAAAACGACTGTCCTATCAAAAGAAACCTAAAGATTCAATCAAAATTGTAATTATTCTTAACGGACTCAGGAAAAACCATCTTAACATTCATACAGAAGTACAAAAGCCTCAGACAGCCAAAGCAAGCCTAAGCAAGCAAAAAAGCGCCCCGCACACACACACACACCTGTTGCTAGAGGTATCTGATTTAAGTTATGTAAAAGTATAGAGAGATGGGTTCAGAAGACCCAAATTCAATTTCCAGTACCTACATAGTGGCTTACAACAATCTGTAACTCTAGTTTCAGGAGATGCAATGCCGTCTTCTCGTCTCCGTGGGTTACAGGCTTGTACACAATGCAAACACAAGCGTGCAAACAAAGCACTCAAACATACAAAAATAGAAATGCATCCTTGATTTCAAGTAACATTGCAGAGTCATAAAAAATAAAATCAGTATGGTACTGTGCCCAAACAGACACAGGGAAGAATGGAATAGAATCAAAGACCCAGATATAAGTCTACTACAGCCACATGACTTTTGACAAAGATGCCAAAAATACTCATTAGAGAAAAAACAGTGGAATATACCCAGAAAATGCTCCACCACACAACAGGGACATATGCTCAACCATGTTCATAGCGGCCTTATTCATAATAGCCAGAACATGGAAACAGCCTAAGTGTCCCTCAGTAGGAGAATGGATAAAGAAACTGTGGTACATTTACACTATGGAATACTACTCAGCTATTAAAAACAAGGAATTCCCGAAATTTGTGGACAAATGAATTAAGCTAGAAATTATCATAATAAGTGAGTTCACCCAGAAGCAGAAAGAGTCAAATGGTATATACTCACTTATATCTAGACACTAGCCCAAGGGGCATGTCCTATGAAAGTCTTCACTTACCAGGAAAGTGGGTCACCCATTTAGGTGAGAGAAGCATGGAAGAATGGGGAAATAGAAGGATCCAGAGGGTCCTAGAAACCTACAAGAAGAAGATTATGACAGGAGGATCTGGGCCCAGGGGTCCTGCTCAAACTATGGCACCAGCCATAGTGCAGTAAACTTCGAACCCTCAGATCCAGCCAATGGACAGGACATTCTCTACCTTGAGTGGAGAGTGGGGTCTGACTTTCACAGGAACTCTGGTGCTCCATATTTGACCATGTCCCCTTGATGGGTTGACCCGGTGGCACTCAGAGGAAGGATAGCAGGCTATCAAGAAGAGACTTGATACCCTATGAGCATATACAGGGGGAGGAGGTCTCCCTCAGTCACAGTCATAGGGGAGGGGAGTAGGGGGAAAGTGGGAGGGATGGGCTAATAATTGAGATGTAATATGAGTAAATTAATAAAATATTTTTTAAAAAGAACAGAGAAAAGACAGTATACCTTCAACAACTGGTGCTAGGTAAACTGCATATCTACGTGTAAAGAATAAAACTAGATTCGTATTTCTTGCCCTGCACAAAACTCCAACTCCAAATGAAGTGTCAACATTGGGTGTGAAACTCAAATTGTTAGAGGAGTCATTATGGAGAGACCTCCAAGATGCAGGCACAGGCTAGTGCTGCTCACACCCATCATCAGAGAAGCTGCTTCTTGCAGCAGGCATTAGTCAATGTAGAGATTCACGACAGGTCAAAGTGCGTGTAAGTGACTGTGGAGTGCTTAACCCTAAACAGAACATCACAGCACTCCTTCCAGGGCTTGGAGACATCTGAAAGATGGGAGAGACATGACATAAGAACCGAAACGTGAGGAAGAATGCTGTAAAGTTGTGCTTTCTGGACATGAGATGACTGTTGTGTTAATGACATTGAACTCAGTGTGGCTGTGGTTTCCGCACAAGAGTGAATCCATCACCATTTCATCCTACATGTGAAATGGGCTCATGAGTCTTCATTCTGTAGAAGGAATCTTGTGTCTGTATGAAAGCATCACCTGCCAACAGAAAGCTAATGGTATATAGCTAAGGCAGAAAATGGCAGGTGGGACATCCAGCAGGAGAAAGGATTTTGGAATAGAGTCAGGCGCTCTATTCCAAGGAAAATAGAGGAGGACAGACCCATGGTACCTGAGCACAGGTAACCAGCCACGTGGTAAAATGTAGATTATTATAATGGGTCATTTTAAGTTATGAGCTAGTCAGAGAAGAACCTAGCCTTATGGTCTAGATATTTGTAATTATACTTTGAGTCTCGTGAGTCATTATTCTAGGAGCTTGGGGCCAGGAGGAAAAACTCCTCACCCGACTAAAGGGTTCTGGGTAGTTATTGGGTGCTGCTGGGAGAAGGGTGTTACTTTCTTCAGTGATGTAGCCACTGATCAGTTTCCTGCGTTACAATAAGTAGCACCCAAAGCATACTTGACCAGAATGGAACCCAGTGGGTAAAAATAACAAAGAAGACATCAAAGTATAAAGGAGGGTTGCTGGGGAAGAGGGAGGGGGTGAAAGGCAGTAACTGGAGTAAAAATGACCAAAAGCTCAGTTTCTCTCTCTCTCTCTCTCTCTCTCTCTCTCTCTCTCTCTCTCTCTCTCTCTCTCTCTCTCTCTCACACACACACACACACACACACTCCAGATATTCTCTGGCCTTGGCTTATAAAGAGATCCAACGTTCTCTAGGATCCAGCTTATTTTTACCTTCCTCTCCCATCCGTCCTTGAGTGGCTCCTTCATGGTCCAAGGAGGTTGTGTATACTGAAGCCATCAAACCTGCATCCCAGCTAAAAGGTGCAGTGTAAACTGAGACTCTAGGCCACCATGTTTCATGCACAACTACATTATGGGTAAGATAAAGGCAGAACCAGTAGGAGAGGATGCACTTAGTCCTGCTGTGATCTGAGGTGCCTGGGTGGGCTGACACCCCTTGGAAGCCTCCCCTTCTCTGAGAAAAAAATGAGAGAGGGTAAAGGGGGGGAAAACAGAGGGTTGAGGACAGGACTGGGAGGAGAGGAGGGAGGGGGTTGGGATCAGGTTGTAAAGAGATTAAATTAATAAATAAATGAAAAAAGAAGAAAGAGAAAGAAAATGCAGAGATTTGTTTGTTTGTTTGTTTGTTTGTTTGTTTTTTAAGCCTGGGCAGCAAAACCCAGCAATAGCCCAAAATTGAGAGTGATGATTACAAAGAGTAGCATAAACAATTTCAGGACAGACAACTTGTAGTCCCTGCTTTGGTACACTAACAGTCATGCGATGGGGGAATAAACCGCATGTGCATGGTGGGAAATTTTGTCTATCTAGACTGAAGTACTCAGGGGCAGTCAGTGTCTTTGGAAAGGTTTGTCTGGTTGGAGAGAGAAGGAAAACAAAGACAGATTTAGGAAGCTATCTTGATGGTCTTTGAGGGTTACATTATAACCTGGTGGTTTCTATAGGCTAAAACCTGTAATGTAAACACTAGCATCTTATTTTGAGTCTTGGATGTTAACTAAACTCCACCACCACTTTACATAGGTCTAAGTGGTAAAGAAAATTGCACATATTCAAAATATAAAAACTGATGCTTTTATCTCATTATGATTTTTGTCTCAGGGGTGGATTTGAAGATGGGTTCTCATGACGTAACCCAGGATAGTCTCGAACTCATTACATTGCCGAGGTTGGTCTCAAATTTGATCCTTTGACCTCAGACTCCCCAGACCTGGGTTTACTAATGTGCACATCCCTCCCGGCTCTGTTGTTTTGATGTAGAATTTTCACAATTTATGCCTACGTTTGCAAAACAACAACACACCAACCTAATTACCAGAACCTTCATGGAGTTGCCGTGTGTGTGTGTGTGTGTGTGTGTGTGTGTGTGTGTGTGTGTGTGTGTGTTAGAAATGGTTAAGATCTACTTTCAGAAACTAAAAGTTTCTGGAGGGAGTAGAAAAAAAATCCCTTTGTTGGGAGCAAAGAGACAGGTAAATGTGCATGGTGGGTTTAATTCATTGTTTTTGGTTTATGTTTTCTGGTGCTGTGGTCTAAACCCTGGACCGTGCGTATCTGAGGTTAATGGTCTAACCACTGGGCAACATCTCGGTACCAAGAGTTTCAGGTTTCCTGTGGCAACCGAGGAGAAACGTTTCAAGTTGGCCCCACACCCTGCCTGCACTTTATTCCGTGGCTACAATGAGATGACTCTATCCAAAGGATCATGTGTCAAGGTCATCAGAGAGATGCCCTTAAGAGTGGTGGAGCCTTGAAGGGGAGGGTCCAAGTAAGGAGAGGTTCAGGTGATTGGAGCCGTTCTTTTGTAAGGGGACAGAGCACCCTCAGCCTGTCCTTCTCTTTTTCACCATAGAGTGAAGGATTTTGTTCTGACATGTGCTCCTACTATGCAGTGATGCTGGAGCACAGTCCCAAAGCAGCATGTCCAACCAGGCATTTCTTGAACCAATACCAGGAGTCGGAAGTACTTCTTTGAACTTTTGTTGTTGTTATTGGTTATATTTTGAGGCAGGGTGTCTTGTCTAACCCTGGTTGTCCTGGAACTCACTCTGTTCAGCTTCAAACTCAGAGAACAGCCTACCTCTGCCTCCTGAGAGTACTGGGATCAGTCCTTTTGTTTGTTTGTTTATTATGCATACAATGCTCTGCCTGCATAAACACCCACAAGCCAGAAGAGGGCATCAGATCACATTATAGATGGTTGTGAGCCACCATGTGGTTGCTAGGAATTGAACTCAGGACCTCTGGAAGAGCAGTCAGTGCTCTTAACCCCTGAGCCATCTTTCCAGGCCCCCCTTTTGTTTTTATAATATGGTTGTATCAGTATCTGTTACCACCACAAAAAGCTGGTGAACACAGTAGAGATTTGAGAAGAAGTTGTGAGAATCAGCAAGAAAATATAAACTCAGTGGGCTGGGAAATGGAGTATCTGTTCTTCCAAGTCAGTAACTTCTTATGTGTTTGCGCTCTGCTGCTCATGCCAATATGTTTCCTAATGAAAACATACATTGGAACATCACTACCAGACACCTAGGATCAGGGGGGACATGTCTAAAAGGTCAGCCAGCCTTCCATTCATTAAAGAAGTTAGAAGAGACATGGTAGCCCTAACCTGGTGTGTCTGCTTAGTGCTGGTGGCATGGATCCCGTGAGTTTTGATGGTAGCCTCTCCGGCTGTGTCTTGGGGAGCTGATGATCCTATGAGCCACGCACCTGTTCACTGACGCCTAAACTCCATTTAGCATCCATATACCTCCCACTGTGCAATTGAGAGGAAACCATGAAGTCTCAGGTAAAACAGGGCTCTCCTGACCTACCAGGCTACATCAGCAGATTGCACAGGGCGATCAACAGCCAGAGCTGCCACCACAGAGAGGGAAAAGGGGTGTGCGGGAAGGGGTGCATTCTAGAATGTTGACTTAGATAAGCAGAAACTCTTTTAAGGAAAACTGCTGGACTCAACATCAAGACACAGAGGAGGGGAGGTGGCCAGGCTGCGGAGAGTTCGCACGACCACCTCTTTCCCAGTGGAGTGGCTACTGCCATAACTTGCATTGTGCGGCGGGGTTGTGGGATCAGGGGAGGCAGGGTCTCACGTAGCGAAGAATATCCGTGAACTTCAGATCGTCATAACTTCATCTGATATTTTCTAAGAAATAGTGTAACACCTCTTCCCGTGGCGTGCACAACTGCACTGGAGGAATCTAGAAAGGAGTTGAAGCTTATGAGAGGATGTGTGCAGGTTCTGCTCAGCGCTGTGCTGTTTTGTAGAAGAGCCGTGGGTACTTACTCTTGTCAGCCTCATAGGATTTAGAATGAACATGGATGCAGCCCCACGGACATGTCTGTGAGGGAGCTGACAGACTGTGTTGAGTTGAGAAGACTCATCCTAAATGTGGCTGAGGTCCTGGGCTGAATGAAGGAGATAAAAAAGGACTGGAGAGATGGCTCAGAGGTGAAGAGCGCTGGCTTGCTCTTTCAAAGGTCCTGAGTTCAAGTCCCATCAATCCACAAGTTTGCTCACAACCATCTATAATGAGACCTGGTGCCCTCTTCTGGCCTTCAGGCATACCTGCAGGCAAAACACTGTATACATAAAAATAAATAAATCTAAATTTAAAAAGAAAAAGAAAATGGGGGTGTATGAGAGAGAAAAAAAATTGGAACAAATCAAATCTAATCTATGAACAAATTAGGGTGGGGGCTGAGGAATCTAAACCAATTGGGTTGAGGAATAAGTGAGGGCTGACTGCAAAACTGGGCATCTAGAAATTCCTGGAGATGACCTTAATCTACTAAACTTTGCCAGCGGTTTTCCTAGTGGAGAAATGTGGCATCCCTTGCAACTCACTGAATGACACATTTCCTTGTTGAAAATCCCTCTGACCCATAAATAATTATTGAATCCTAGTAAAATGGACCCCTGGGTAACAGTGTGAGACTACCCATGACACACTTTGAAATTCCTTCCCCATAAAGCAAAATGAAAGAATGATGAATTGGTGGGCTGGTATAAGACACAGAGGTGGACAGATGTGGAGACTAGGACACATTGGAAACTGTGAGTTGTTGAATTAGCTGGTAACATGTAAGTTTACAGCCCCTTCCAGACTGGTTCTCAGCGGTGCAGTGGTAGCAGTAATAGTGTAAGCATTTAAACCCAGCACTTGGGAGGCAGAAGTTGGCAGATCTCTATGAGTTTGAGGCCAGCCTCATCTACAAAGAGAGTTCCAGGATGCACTTGCTTAGCATGTGTGTGGCCCTGGATAAGAGCAAGAAACAACAAATAGAAAGAAAAAAAAGAAAGAAAGAAAGAAAGAAAAGAAAGGAAGAAAAAGCTATAGGGAATAGCAAGAATTTAAGTCGTCTTCTAGTTAATGCAGCAGATCTCAGTTGTATTTACACTCCCTGATGTTCTGTGTATGCATCCACTACAAGGAGCAAACACTGCTGTATTTATGCAGCACTAGCAACATGCAACATTTAAAATAAAATGCATTTATACACAAGAGCAAAGACAGTGTGCCAGTGAGGTTCAGGACTTTATGACCTGGCTGTGCAGGAGGAACTCAAATAGCTTCCTGCAACTCTCAAGACTCACCTGCACTCAGCGACAGCCAAAGCGTATCAGTGAGTTAAGCAAATCACAACCGAAGAGAAGCAGTTTTTCCCAGCACCTGCTTGTGCAAAGCACATAAAACACGTGATGCGATGTGTGTTGATTGCAACCCTGTTTCTGTCTCTCTGCCAGTGACTTTTTGTTGAAGCCAATATGTTTACTTGAGACCCATTCAAATGCATCTCCTGGAACTAAAAGATGCATTTTGATGCCACTCGGCCAATTCTCCATGAAGCACCCTTCTGATTTCTGAGAGTGCGAAGCCCCCATGTATGACAACTCTGTAGCATGATGAGGACCAGGAGGGATCCTTTTGGGCATTCACATGCTGCTCTTAGTTCATGACTCAGCAGAAATGCCTTGGCTTTCCTCACATGGATGCTCACCTCCCAATGCTGTCACATCCTCTGGGTCTCCTTAGATGCCTCCTTGGGTGATAGAACAGCCTTGCAGACCCGCAGGTGGGTTTAAAACCAAGCTCAACGGCCAAACACTAAAAAAAAAAGTCACTTCCTGCAGCATCACTTTCCTCCTGTCTTGGAGCCAAAGCAGATGACATTATCTGGAGCAAGCTTTTTCTTCACACTGAGATACCACACACATAGCATAAAAGTTATTGTCATGGGGCTGGAGAGATGGCTCAGCGGTTAAGAGCACTGACTGCTCTTCCCAAGGACCTGGGTTCAATTCCCAGCACCCACATGGCAATTCACAACTGTCTGTAACTCCAAGATCTGACACCCTCATACAGACATGCATGCAAGCAAAACACCAATGTACATAAGATTAAAAAAAAATATTTTTAAAGGTATTGTCATAACCAGTTGTAAGTGTGTAGGTCTGTGACGTTCACATGGTTGTATAACTGCTACAGATCTCTTTACGTGGCAAAGCTGAAATTTTGTCCTGTTGACCTCACCTTTCATGCCCTCACAGCTCCTAGCTTATGCCCAAGAACCCTGAAACAGAGTTACAAGGTGGGGGCGGGGAAGGGATCTGATAATGTTTTAAGTGAGTTTATAAATTTTGTTGGGTGGCATTCCTACCTATCCTGGGGTGTATGTCTATCTTCAACAAATATCTGATAATAGTTTTTCCTTTGCAAATGAATGTATGAAAACATGTACCAACTGTCCCCTCCCAGGGAGAGAAAAGATCCCTGCTTGCAATAAAGTACTGCCAATATTTTTTGGCGGCCAGTTACCTAGCACCTATGGGTGCTCTTATTGAACAGTGAGGAAGAGATGCCTAGGTCTTTGTCTCCAAGACATACATACATACATACATTTGTAGGATATATTTATCAAACTAGGAATCCAAACAACTCTCTCTCTCTCTCTCTCTCTCTCTCTCTCTCTCTCTCTCTCTTTCATTTTTATTTTATGTGCCTGTTTGCTGTTTGCCTACATGTCTGTGTACCATATGTCTGCAGTGCCTGAAGAGGCCAGGAGAAGGTATGGTGTTTCCCAACCTTCCTGATGCTGTGATCCCCTTAATACAGTTCTTCATGGTGACCCCCAACCATAGCATTGTTGTCATTGCTACTTCATAACTGTAATTTTGCTACTGTTATGAATTGTGATGTAACTATCTGATATGCAGGTGGTCATAGGCGACCCCTGTGAAAGGGTCGTTGTTTGAGTGGTCCCAACCCACAGAAAACTGCTTCCCTTGAAGTAGTGCAACAGATGGTGGTGGGTTGACCAGACAGATACAGAAATCATGAAGTACAAGGGTAGGCACTGCCACACTGCCACACTGCCACACTGCCACACTGCCCCAGACAGCTTCTACTCCGAAACTTTGCACAGCACGTGAGTGCCGTCCCTCTTTAGGCAACATGGGTACAACAAACTTTCTAATCTTAGCTTTATTTCCAAAATAGTCATTTTGGCGTTATTTTATTCTTGCCCTGCCCATTCCGGTGGTGTGACCACATTAGTGTATAAGTCTTGCTTCTTTGTCAGTCGCCAACTCCTATCTTATGCTTATCTTTCCATTGGATTAGCTTCTGTGTATAGAGTCATGTTAGTGTGTTTATTGTTTTTATTGTCTCATCCAGCATGGCTTGGTTCTGGAAACCTGACTGGGGCAACAATGGACAGACACTCACACATACACATACACATACACATACACATGCACACGCACACGCACACGCACACACACACACACACAAAACTGAGACCCTTAGACTGCTTATTATATACAACACTATATATGGCCTAGCTACTCTCCACGAGAAGATTCAGTGGGGGAGCATTTGCAAGCTGTAAATCTCTAGGAGGAGGAAGCTGTAGTTGAGCTATCTGTGTGCTCTGAGAGCATCCACACTTCGACCGGAAGATGGCTTTGCTAATTTCCTGAACCTGACCTGGGAAAGCCTTTGATAATTCTCACACAATTGAAGCATCAGGGTTCTTGTCAAAAACACATATTCACTCAGGACTGCATTCACTCCCCACAGTACTTACTTATCATGTCTGGTTTTTACGTTACAAACATTTGCCACCAGCCCCTAGGATTAGAGACTATGCCTTCCATTGTTCAGAATGTCCTAAGTCCTCCTTTCCTTTTTGGCTGCTGTGCATTTTTTTCCCCTGCTTAAAGCTTGCCCAATCCCAGATTATAAACAAGCCAAAGGCTGAGGATATGACTCAGGGGTTAATTACTTGTTGCTCAAGCCATAGGGCTGGTGCTGGGATCCCAGAATCCACAGCAGTGCTAGGTGAGTGATTGTGATGTCCCCTGTAGCTCCCAGAACCCACAGCAGTGCTGGGTGGGTGTTTGCAATGTGCCCCATAGCTCTAGTCCTAGAGAGTGGAGGCAGGGAACACTCAGGGCAAACTGGCTAGGCTGACTGGCCATATGGGTGATCTTGGGCTTGATTAGGTAAAAAAGTGGTTAAAGAGGATTCCAGATGTCTGCCTTGGGCCTCTACATATACATACCCCTGTGTCCCCTGTACACCACTACACACAAACATACATACACACAGGAAACACCTCACGTGAAATAATAAGATAATTCTAGTACATATTTCCAAATATTTTTTATAATTTTCAGAAAAGATGTTTGGCTTCCCAGAAAACATGCTTTTTTTTATAATGCAAGGCAGTCATTTGTATCACCTTAACTATTTAACTACTTCAATAATAACAATTTTAAAGGCAGTTTGTAGGTGAGCATGGTGACATACACCTATAATCCAAGTGGTCAGGAAACCAGGACAGGAAGACCACAGGTTTGGGCTGGTCATGCTATGGAGCAAGATTTGCCTCAAATAATACTTCTCAAATAGGTGTAGTGGTGCACGCCTTAAATCCCAGCACCGAAGAGGCAGAGGCAGAGGAAGGGGGAATCTCTGAGGCATTGGGCCAGCCTGGATTACATAGTGAGTTCCAGGATAGCCAGGGCTATGTAGAAAGACCCTGTCTCAAAACAAAACAAAACAAAACAAAACAAAACAAAACAAAACAAAATCAAAACAATGACCTCTTTGCCTTTTTTATCTTCTTTCCTTTCCCCTCTTTCCAGGGCTCCCAGACCAAGATGGTTAGCCACACTGACAAGCGTCAGGTTTGGTTGAGAAACCCTGGCTCAGTGAATAAGATGGAAGAGTGATCAAGGGTATAGATACACAAAGGAAACGGTTAAGAATTGAAAAATATATATATTAAAAAATAAGCTTGGAAAAAGACAGGGGCCAAGAAGGTATATGTCTTTGCCCTGTCAGTTCCACATTCAAGAGTCAAACACTGGGAAGAGGTTCTCACAGACAGACTCTGGACTAGAGATACAGGGCAGGCAGGGCCCAGCCCTTTCTCTGCTAATACTAGAAAAAGAGGAGAGTAGATACTGGGCAGTAGCAACAACTGTCTTAGAGTGTTCTGTTTCCCCTTCGTGGTTTGAATGTGAAGTGTCTCCTGAAGGCTCAAGTGTTTGGACACATGGTCCCCAGCAGGCAGCTGTCTTGAAAGGCTGTAGAACCTGTAGGAGACGGAGCCTAACTAAAGGCAGAGGGTCGCTGGGGAACCAGTTTTGGGATGTTATGAAGCTGGCCCCATCCTATCCATTCCCTTCTTCCTGACTGTAGACAGTGTGACCAACTCTCCTGCCTCAGTCTCCTGCCACAATCCCTACCACACTATGGTGGGCTGCATCACCTCAAGCTGAGAGCTAAAGCAAGCCCTTCCTTTTTTGTTGTTGTTGTTGTTGTTTGTTTGTTTGTTTGTTTAATGTTCCTTCTTGTCAAGTATTTGATCGCAGCAGTAAGAAAATTAACGCACACAACCCTCCAACCAACAGCCCATGTCTTACTGTAGCTCTTCTTTGAGTTTTGAAATGTGCTGAGGGTCTAATTCTGCACCATTCTGTCCTCATTGTCATCCTTACCATAGCAAGTGTTGCTGCTAAAGCTTTGTTCTCCTGAGCCACAGGAAAAGCTAAGAGGTAGGGCATCTTATAACTGCCCTTAAGAGTGTCCTGTCTTCTTAGAGAAAGAGAATCCCTTTCCAATGACAAAAACAAAAACAAAAACATAAACATGAAACAAAACTGTGGAAAAAAAATCTGCACGGGGCCAGCACTAGGAGCTGGAGGAGGCCACCACCATCACCCTGGCCTGGGCTGATAGAAAGCAAGAGTGTTCTGCTCAGGGGCTTCTGGGAAAGGGATGGTGATCCAATCAGGTGGGAAGCAGAGGCTGGAAGATCTGCCCAAAGGCATCTCTGGCTACATAGCGAGGCTGAGGCCAGCCTGGGGCACGAGACTCTGTCCTAAAACAAAACAAGCAGCAACTTCAGAACCACAGAGGCAAAAAGAACCCCGGTGAGCAAGAGCCAGTGTCTCATGGGTGCAGCGTTTGAGTTTGGAAGATGGGAGATGAGGCTGGTCATGGCAGTATGGACAGCCTTAATCCTACTCCACTGTATGGTTAAAGGCCACAATGCGTCAGTTCAAACAAGCAAACAAACAAAAAGAAAACATTTTAAAGGGAACAAGTGATACTGCTCAGTGGCCAAAGGTGCTTGCTGCCCACTTAGGTTACATTTCTGTTGCTGTGAGAAACACCATGGCCAAAAGCAACACAACAGTTTTTCAGCTTAACAATTCTTAAGTCACACTTTGTCACTGAGGTACGTCGAGGCAGGAACCTGGAGGCAGGAACTGAAGTAGAAGCTGTGGAGGAAGATTGCTTACTGGCTTGCTCAGCCTGCTTTCTTTTTCTTTTTTCTCTCTTTCTGGTTTGTTTGTTTGTTTGTTTGTTTTTCGAGACAGGGTTTCTCTCTGTTGCTTTGGCTGTCCTGGTCTACTCATTTTGTTGACCAGGCTGGCCTCTCAGAGTTTCACCTGCCTCTCTGCCTCTGCCTGTGCCTCAGCCTCTGCCTCTGCCTCGGCCTCTGCCTTCTGAGTGCTGGGATTAAAGGCTTGTACCACTATGCCCAGCAGCAGCCTGCGTGGAAATACTCACAGTGGGCTGGCCATCCCACATATTCATTATTCCATATAATGTTCCCCAAAGATGCCTACAGGCCAGTCTCAAGGAGGTAAGTGCTCAACTGATGGTCCCTCTTCCCAGACAACTCTAGTTTATATTAAATTGACAAAATGCTGACCAGCACTGTGCCCAAGCCTGGCATCCTGAGTCCAATTCCTGGAACCTACACAGAGGTTGAATGGGAAAACTGACTCCACAAAGCTGTCCTCTGACTGCCAAATATGTACCATAGCACACTCCTGATGATGAAGAAGAAGAAAAGAAGAAGAAGAAGAAGAAGAAGAAGAAGAAGAAGAAGAAGAAGAAGAAGAAGAAGAAGAAGAAGGAGTTAAACAGCAAGGTTTAGAGAATGGTAACCTTGAAGGTAGAAAGCAAGAATGAAAACACGTGAACTTTGAACTTTTGAGGAGACTCACTAAGTAAACCTCATTTCCATATGAAAATTATAAACTAGTGGGATAGTTAGACAAGACTCTGGCTAAGCTGTCAGATGTGTTTATTTACTTATACAATTCCAGAGCCTGCTATGATTGAAAGAAAGAAAGAAAGAAAGAAAGACAAAAATAAAAAAACGTTTGCCTCTGTTCAAATACTCATTTAAAGGACAAGGTGTGAGGGTGGATGCCTGGAACATCAGCTCTTATCAGGCAGAATCCAGAGGATAGCTGCTATCTTGAAGCCAGCCTAGTCTATATGCTGGGTCCAGGCCAACCTGGTCTACATGCTGGGCCCAGGCCACTCTGGTCTATATGCGGGGCCCAGGCCAGCCTGGTCTATATCCTGGGCCCAGGCCAACCTGGTCTATATGCTGGGCTCAGGCCAGCCAGAGCTACACAGCAAGAACCATGTCAACAAGAACTTCATTTAAATACCCCAAATCCACATACAACTTGTCTCATCGTCCTTTGAATTGCTGATGACATTTCACTAGTTTTCTCATTTCCTGTTGTATGTAGTATGTGTTTGTACATGCACACATGTGGAGGCCAGAGGTCAATGTCAGGTGTCTCCCTTAAGTACTCTCCACTGATTTATTTTTTTATTTTTTTATTTTGCCACTTAAGTACTCTCCACAGTGTTTCACCTTCATGTATGCCTGTCCACCAGAAGAGGGTGCCAGACCTCACCGTAGATGGTTGTGAGCCGCCATGTCTCCACCTGCTTTTTGAGTCAGGGCCTCCACTGAACTCGGAGCTCACTGAGTTAGCTGGAGCCCCAGGGATCCTCCAGTCCCCCCCTCCCCCACACCTCTCCCACCGAGGGCTGCAGGTGGGCATCTCCTCATCTAGCTTTTCATGCTGCATGCTTGGCATCCGAACTTTGATTTTTTACCTTTTACGAAGTTATCCATTCACAGAATGTGGATTCATTTATGGATCAAATGGACCAGCTCATTGAATTTCTAAACTAGGTGGACAAACGCATCAAACCAAGACAAAGGGTCTGCTTAGGCAAGACCACAGACATGCAGCAGAGAAGACACATCCTCCAAGGCCAACTAGCCTCCATGGAAAGACAGGGCAGCTGAGCCAATTAAACACTTTCTTTCTTTCTTTCTTTCTTTCTTTCTTGTCTGTCTTTCTTTCTTTCTCTTGATTTTACCAGCTAGATAAGTCACTCTTCTCCTGGGACAAATAAGGACAGGAAGTGTGGTTACCCAACCCCTTTTCTGAAGGGAGATACAAGCAAAGCACTGTGAAGAAACTCCTTGTTTTTGTTGTTTCAGAACAAAAATGTAATGTAGCCTACATTGGCTTTGAACTTGTTATATAGCTTAGGACAGCCTGGAACTCCTAATCCTCCTGTTTCAGCTCCTGGCATGCTGGGATCACAGGTGTGCACCACTATACCTAACTCCGTGAACATGTTTTGCATACATGCAGTGCTTCCTAATGGAACACATTAGCAAGGCCATAAGCTTTAGGAAGAAACAATGGCATGGAATTACATAATATTGAATCACAGAGTGAAAAATGCTTCCTACACATTTTTTTTTTCTACCATGCTTTAATCTTGCTGTGGTGGTTCCAATAGAAATGGCCCCCATAGTCTCATGTGTTTGAATGTTCGGCCTATAGGGAGTGGCGCTATTAGAAGGTGTGGCCTAGTTGGAGTAGGTGTGGCCTTGTTGGAGGTAGTGTGTCACTGTGGAGGTGGGCTTTGAGGTCTCCTATGCTGGAGTTAGGCCTAGCGTGGCTGTCTCTTTCTGCTGCCTGTGAATTAAGATGTAGGGCTCTTAGCTCCTTCTCCAGCGCCATGTCTGCCTGCATGCTGCCATGCTTCCCGCCATGATGACAATGGAGTAAACCTCTGAGTTGTAAGCCAGCCCCAACGAAATGTTTTCCTTTATAAGAGTTGCCATAGTCATGATGTCTTTGCACAACAATAGAAACTAAGAGGGAGCTTGGTATCAGCATAGTGGAGTGAGCCGTGCCAGCCCTGACTGTGTTTTAGGGCGGACTGTGGAAAGACTTTGGAACTTTGGACTAGAAAAGCAATTGAGTATTGACAGTGAGCTGTTCTGTAGGAGCTTGGAAGATAAGAGTCGGATGTTGAGAGCAGTGCAGAGGATGGAGGCCTGGCTTGTGGCTTTTCAGAGGGAAGCAAAGACTCTATTGGCCTTTTGTATAAAGAATCTGTTGTTCTGGTAGCCGGGGCTGAAGAACCAGCTGTGACAAATTATCAAGATATCAGAACTACTGAAGTGAAATTTTCACTTTGCTGGGATTGGTGACACCGGTCAGCTGAGAATTTAGTGATGATTGAGAAGAGACCAGCATTGTTGAGGTGAAATATTCGGAGAAGTGTTTTCTAAGAGTCAGCACACAGAAGCTATATTCCAGATGTGACCAAAGTTGTACCTCATGCTGGCAGCCAGGCTTGGTAGTGTATGAGTCATCCAGGTGTAACGGAAGTTTTGTTTTGTTTTAACTCAGTATGTTATGTAAACATATTTTCATTTTAATCCCAAGTGTGGGATTTTAGTTTGGGCTTTAATTTGTCCACAGCTGATATTGCCTTGTACAGGTGTGGTCTTTGACAGCAAGCAGTTAGTTTAATTCTGAAGACTGTGATGGGGTATAATTAAGAGAGCTCAGAGAGAGAAGGCGTTGTGGTTTGGAGGGGAGAGAGAGAGAGAGAGAGAGAGAGAGAGAGAGAGAGAGAGAGAGAGAGAGAGAGAGACTTCAATTGACCCTAAACAGCCAGAAGTAAAGAAGTCTATACCCCCTCTCTCCATTAATTTTCTTTCTCTCATACCTAGTGTTGGGGTGTCAGAAGGGATTGGGGTGAAGAAGGGAGATAGAGGCAGTAAATGCCCCCAAGTAAAATAGAGTTTAAAAACTAGTGGCAACACTCCAGTGATCCTGGTTTTGAAGGCATGACAGGGTCATGGAGGGCAGCTGGGGTTTAGCACTGTGAGAGGCCAGGAGAGGCCCTGGCAAAGATACAGCCTCAGTTGCAGTTAAAGGCTCAGAACTGAAGGGGTCACACAGAGAAGATGAGGCTTGACACCAGGAAGAGAGCCCAGAAGAGTGAAGGAGAGACAAACTTGTTTTTTAGGATCCCAGGTGTGGGATTGGAACGGTTTTGTGAGAGAACAGGTGATGTTAATCCACTAGAAGACTGACCACCTTGTGTGAGAGCTTGATTGTTGCCAGCTGAAAAGATCCCATGAACAGACTCAAGGAGGAGATATATAAATGAGCCCAGAACTAGTGGCATGGCTTTTTGGAGACTTGGGATAGTTTTGGCTGTTCACTGCTGCACTTCGAGACGCTCTTAGAGAGAACTGCTCGAGGGAAGGCTTCGGGGCTCTGCTACTGCTGAGGTTCTGGGTTCTGGTTACTCTAGGTTCCAACAGAAGAAATCCTGCAGATTGTGCCAGGAGAGTCGTTCCTTGGAACTGATATCCTTATGGTTTTGTTATTGTGTCCAGTAATCCTCACTTCCTATTGTTTTGGTTAGTCAGGTTATAAGTGACGTATGCTCGGTCACTAAGTTGTTAATAAAATATATTGGTTAAGAAAATTGAGCCTACAGAAGAGGCTATTGTTGGAAATGCAGCCGAGGTACCCCAGAAGACAGCAGTGTTTTGGAGATGTTAGTGGCTGGAGTGGAGCCAGGCAACGATGAGAAGACAAGCTGTGCATCCTGCAGAGAACGGAGCTGGAGAAGTTGACTGAAGCACCATAGAGGAGCCCAGAAGATCGTGAGTGAATCCCAGACAATTGGACATTGAATTATTTAAACAATT
Organism: Acomys minous; assembly: GCF_964271855.1. Lineage (NCBI taxonomy): Eukaryota > Metazoa > Chordata > Mammalia > Rodentia > Muridae > Acomys > Acomys minous. Next base: position 53,523,128 of record NC_140490.1, on the reverse strand, counting down.
GGAGTTTGGTTTTGCTTTTGTTGTTGTTGTTGTTGTTGTTGTTTTGTTTTGTTTTTCAAGACTGGGTTTCTCTGTGTAGCCTTGGATGTCCTGGACTTTCTTTGTAGACCAGGGTGGTCTTGAACTCACAGCGATCCACCTGCCTCTGCCTCCCCAGTGCTGGGATTAAAGTCGTGCCCCACCAAGCCCTTCTTTCCTCTCAAAGAAAGTATTTAATTTAAATTTGATTTTGTTTTGTTGTTTGAGACCGGGTTTCTCTGTGTAGCCCTGGATGTCCAGGAACTCTTTAGACCAGGCTGGCCTCGAACTCAAAAGAGAACCACTTTGCCTCTGCCTCCTGAGTGTTGGGATTAAAGGCGCACACCACCATTCCCTACTAATTTTTACATGAGCCCACAGCTGAAAGACTTTGAACTTTCAAAAGAAATTTTGGATTTTTAGAGCGATTGGGTATTTTTTAAAAAAGACTGAAATGTTAATGTGTTTATATTTGTAGAAACTGTAGAACTTTTAAAGTTGTTTATGTTTTTAATGGGAGATCCTGGGAATGGATAAGACGAGAAGGGTTGTGGCTTTTAATAGTGATGTGTTTTTGTTTCAGGCTGACAAGGGGTCAGTTGTGAATTTTGTTTAAAAGGAAAGTGGGGGAGGGTGGTAGAGAAAAATAAGAAGGAAAGAGAACGTTTATAATCTTCGTTTGTTTTCCTTGCTACAAGGCTGAGAAGATCAGCACATCCACTGGGCTCCATCTACAAAACTGCCATTTAGAGCCTCCTCAAGTCTCCTCTTCCTTGAATCTGGAGTTTCTGTTAGGCTGGGGTTTCAGGACAGAGATTTCCCACCCTTCAGGGAACACCTACGTTAACCTCAGGTTTATGCTACAGCTTTGGGGGATGCTTCCCAGTCACCTCTGTGGTGTCCTGTTACAAAACCTGTCTAAATTAGGGCTTTCCCAGGCTATACTCCCAAAGAGCTTGGGTTTCTCTTTATTCCATGATGTGGCCACAAAACACCCTGAACAATGAGGGCAACTGGCCACTAGAGGGCACCCTTGACTTGACCATTCTTCCTGATTTAGGAACGTCTGCAAGCGTATTGGTAAATTGGTTGAGCTCCCCTACATAGGGATGGATGGTACCCCCTCCTTTCCACTCAGGACTTGATCTTTACTGTGTATTGTTGCTGGGTACTTTTTCTTACACTCCTTCCTGGTCATGCCTGTCTGCCCAGGGCCATGACTCCATTTCGGGACCACCCTCTCCTCCTTTCCTCTCCTTCACTTCTCTGGATTCTCCTTTACTTCTGCCCTTAAATTGCCACATAGACCCCACTTCGGACTCCTCCAGTCCCACCCTTCCAGAACCCATTGATTCCCCGGGTCTGGAATGTCTCTATCCCAGTAATTGCTACCCACATGGTTCTTTTATAGAACACCTCCCCACCCCTCCCCCACCCACCACTCACCCACACACCTGCCCCCACACCTCCCCACCCCTCCACCCCCACACACCCCTCCCCCACCCACCACTCACCCCCACACCTGCCCCCACACCCCCCCACCCCTCCACCCCCACACACCACACACACCCACTCCCTTTACAAACCCAGTTTCCTATCTCAGAGACTCATCGCCTGGGTCTCAAGCCCATCATCACCCACAATTTTTATCTCAGGGCCTTCTGATCACGACCAACTCACCCCAAGTCTTCTGGTGTGCTAGCCATCTGGAGCATGTTCAGTCTAGCACTTGCGTCTCATTGATCAATGAGGTGGTTATTCCATTACCACCCCATGGTCATTAACCCCTGTACTCTTCTCTCTAACATTAAAAGGATGCTTCTTCCCAGTTCCTTTACACCTTGACTCATATTTTCTTTGCTTTGGACCCTGACGTACAGTTTGCAAGGCAGAAAGCCTGCACTGTACTCCCTTAGGGTTTTTGAGATAGTCCTCACTTCTTTTGTTGTTGTTGTTGTTTTGGGTTTTTTTGTTATTGTTGTTGTTGTTTTGTTTTGTTTGTTTTTTTTCGAGACAGGGTTTCTCTGTGTAGCCTTGGCTGTCCTGGACTCACTTTGTAGACCAGGCTGGCCTTGATCTCACAGCAATCCACCTGCCTCTGCCTCCTGAGTGCTGGGATTAAAGGTGTGTGCGCACCACCATACCTGGCTAGTCCCCACTTCTTTGGCCAGGCATTGGCAAGGGTTTTCCACCTTTGCCCCAGTTTCCTACTGAGGATGACCTCTTAACTTTGCAGTCTCTCTCTTTCCTTATCCAAAAAGGCCACTCCCAACTTTGAATTCTCTTGGCTCCTTGGGGTATGGAGTATCTCCTTCCAAAGTCCAGCTATGCTCCCCCGCACTTGTGTACCTAGGGATCCCCCTTAGCCAAGGCTCTAAGAGCCTCACCTCTGACTGGATGCAGGCCCTGAAGAGCCTACAGCCCCCAACTAGGGCAGATCAAATTCTTTCATATTAGGGACTGGTGGGTTATTTGGACATTGGATCCCCAACTTTGCTATCAGGCTAAACCACTCTATCAGGCAGCCAAGGGGACTCCCCATGGGCGTCTCACCCACACAGCTATAGTTTGCCACCGTTTCTCCCTACCCCAGGCCACTCTTTTAATAGCCCCCAGCCCACTTTAGACTCTACTCGGCGCTACTACCTCTTCACCAGTGAGAGGCTGGGGGTAGCACAGGTCCCAGCCCAACCTACTGGGCCCTTCCAACCAGCCCTTACTTTTCTATCTAAACAACTGGACCCTACTGTGTGCTGATGGCAGCCATGTCTGTGGGCCCTAATGGCAGCAGCCAAACTCATCTGAGAGGCCCTCAAGAGCACCCTACTCCAGCCTATTACTATACACTGAACCTAACACATCCCCAATCTCCCTCTTCCTCTTCCTCCCGGACCCTCACATGTCCAGACCTTTCATTTGTTTTGCCTGGAAAACTCCCAGGTCACTCTGGCCCCTAGCCCTGCTCTGAACCCAGCAGCCTTTCTTCCTGTTCCATCTTCCTCCGATTTTCCTTCACACTCCTGGTCAGCAGAGGCTGTGGAGGTCCTATGCTCACCCCGCCCCAGCCTCCCAAACCACCCCTCTCAACAAAACCACAACTCACCGTTTTCATGGATAGAAATTCCCTTATAGACAACTCAGGAACCCACCGGGCAGAATTTGCAGTGGTCACCTCAGCTGAAATTATTGAGGCAAACTGTCTCCCAATGGGAACCTCTTCACAAAAGGTTAAATGAGTTGCTCTAGTCAGGGCACTCCATATTGCCCAAGGACAAGCTAACATCTACAGTGACTCAAAATATGCCTTTCTTATAGCTCACACCTGTTCTTACCTACAGAAGAAAAGGGGTTTCCTCACCACCACAGCCACTCCTGCTGTCAATGGTCCCCTTATAGCCAGGCTCTTGGAGGATCTCCAACTCCCAGCAGAGGTGGGCATAATTTACTCCCAGGGGCCCCAGACTATCCAGTGGCTCTGGGTAGTACCAGGGCTGACTCAGTGACCTGGCTTCTGGCTTCCAGCTCCTCCAGACCCATGGGACACATCCTCTTCCTGAGATCTTTCTACAAACCTCAGTACCAGGCAGAGGTTTAAAAAAAAAAAAAGATCTTAGCCCGGGGGTGGTGGCACACACCTGTAATCCCTGCATTCAGGGAGGCAGAGGCAGGGGGATCTCTGTGAGTTTGAGAGTAGCCTGGTCTACAGAGTGAGTCCAGGGCAACCAAGGCTACACAGAGAAATCCCACCCATCTCTGAGCCCATATTTTACAGGCCTATGCTTCCTGCCAAACTGTGTGCTAAGACAAACGCGCAGAGGGCTCTCCAGATGCATCAGCCCTTGCACCAATTCTGAGGTCACCAACCAGGCAAAGACTGGCAAATTGACTTCACATATACACACACACACACACACACACCTACGCCCACCTACCAAAAACTCCGCTATCTCCTAACTCTTGTTGACACTTTGACAGGATGGATGGAGGCTTTCCCCGTCCTCCATGGAAACAGCAGATGTGGTGGTCCAGACTCTCCTTGAACATACATCATCCTCCCTCGGTTTGGCATGCCAAGGACCAACCATCCAAACAGACAAAGGTCCAGCCTTCACTTCCAAGGTTAGTGAGCTCATCTCTGAAGCCTTGAGCATCTCCTGGAAATGGTCATATTCCGTACCAGCCACAATCACTAGGAAAGGTAGGGAGAGCCAATGGCATCATCAGACAACACTCACCAAGCTCTCCTGTGAGCTTGAGTTGTCTTAACCTCTCACCCACCTCCAAGCCACCCCACACTCTCCTACAGGCCTCAGCCCTTTGGAGTTCCTATATGGAGTGCTGCTTTTCCTAAATCACATGGCCTCCCTACCACAGGAAAGTGGTCAAATATGGGGCACCAGAGTTCATGTCTGAGTCAGTCCTCGCTCTCCACTCAACTGTCCATTGGCTAGATCTGAGTTAGGGGTTCGATGTTTACTGCGTGCATTGTCCTTGGTTGCTGCAGTAGTTTGAGCAGAACCCCTGGGCCCAGATCTGCCCATCATAATGTTCTTCTTGTAGGTTTCTAGGACCCTCTGGATCCTTCTATTTCCCCATTCTCCCATGCTTCTCTCACCTAGAGTCCCAAAAGGATGTTGCCTTTTACTCTTTAATTTGGCTCAGTTTGGTTTATTCCATTGGTGGCAAAGAAGCCATTCAGTTTCTTTTCTTCATAAGTTATAGTTTTTAATATCTATTATAAGTTTGGAGTTGGGGAACACAGCTCAGAGCATGGCAAGGCAAGGTGCAGGACGGGTAAGGTCCTAAACTCAGTCTCCAGTACTAAAGAAACCAGAGTCAAGGATAATCAGATACTCCAGGAAAACAAACAAAGCTCAGCAGAGATACAAAGAAGCTTCTACAAGGTGGGAGCTCATGGAGAATTATGGGAAATCAAGTAATTAATAACCTCTGAAACCTGTGTATATGCAATTGTTCAAACAACAGTTTATGTGCCTTGGTGGCCTTCCCACCCATCCTGTCTGTATAGAGTAGTCTGTCCTTGAAGTTTGTATTTCCACACAAAATGTTCAGATGGGTTGTAGTGAGTCAGAAGGTGCAGCTGGCTGCTTGAAACCACCCAGCACCCGGTCTCGGGTTCACAGGAAGTGTTTCCCACGTCCTACAGAAGGGACTTCCTGTTTGTCATTTTCTTTGTTGCTTCTTCTCACCTTTCAGTGCTCTGGATCTTACTAGCCGCCTCTGCCTTGACTCTGAGCGCCCTAATTACTGAGAGAGGGAAAACCATACTTGTAAAGATACATGTGGAAAAAAACTTCTGTAATACTTAGGCCTATGTTTTCCTTGGGTTCTTGGTTTCGGAGGATGGAAAAGATTACACAGGAAATAGCTGAGCTTGCGACATATAGCCTGAGATGTACTCTCAACAAAGAGCTCCACACTTGCCATGGCCACTTTGAAAAGAGTGGGATGGCTGGCCAGTGTGTAGAAAGGTGAGGAAGCTGGACATGGTGCCACATGCCTGTAGTCTCCGTGCTTAGGACGCACAGGCAGGAGGATCTCAAGTCTGAAACCACCTCAGGCTACATGGGAAGACTCTGTCTCAATAATCAAGAAGAAAGGAAGTATATGAAAAAGAAAAGCAATTATAAACCCATGAGAAAACAAAAGTCAACAAATATAATCATAGCATATACGACATGACTCAGCTCTATATTACAGTTATATAGTGATTATCAAGTCACTGTTACATAATAAGCCAGAAACTATAAAACAATTATAGTGGCAGGAAGTGTGTGTGGGGGTGTTTATGGTACAGGGTGAAATAGAGCTAAATTATCAACTTGAATAAAACCTTTAACTGAAAAAAAAATGCAAGTGGCCTTAGAGATGGCTCAGGCTGTGAAGTACTCACAACACAAGAAAAAGAGCCAGTTTGGATCCCCAGAATCCTATGTAAGAAGCCTAGTAGAGCAGCATGCACCCATCATAACCCCAGCTCTGTACCTGTAACTATAGCTCTGTGCCCATAACCCCAGCTCTGCACCTGTAACCCCAGCTCTGGGAAGGAAGAGGCAGGTAGATCCAGCTGCCCAGCCTGTCTGCCAAATCAGTGAGCTGTCCAAAAGGCCAGTCAGAGACTCTGTCTTTAAAAAACAAAAATCAAGTGGGCAGTGACCAAAGATGACACCTGTCATCAACCTCTGTCTTCCATAGACATGAACACCTGGTCACGTTGCACCTGCAAGCACATAAATGAACATGTACATGTGCTACACCTTGCCCAAAAGGAACATAAGAATATTACCTAGAGGGCTGGAGTGACGGCTCAGAGGTTAAGGGCACTGACTGCCCTTCCAGAGGTCCTGAGTTCAATTCCCAGTAACATGGTGGCTCACAATATGTAATATGTAATGTAATGTGATATGATGCCACCTTCTGGCCTGCAGGCGTACATGCAGACAGAGCAGTGTATACATAATAATAAATAAATCTTTAAAAAAAAAAAAAGAATATTACCTAGAAACGTGAGAACAGATATTATCAGAAGCAGCTGAAAGAATTATCCCGAGACCAAAAGTTTGGGAGAGAATACTGCCATTCCCATTACATGCCTTAAGATGGTTTCTATTTTTAAAAACTTGCATGTATATATAGTCACCTGATAAAATCAAAACTTACAAGAAAATAGCAGATAAACTAGGAATGGTGGCAGATGCCTTCAACCCCAGCACATGGAGAAAGCCAGGAAAATCAGGAGTTCAAGGCCAGTTGTGGCTAAAAATTGAGTTTTGAGCCAGCATAGGATACAAGAGGCCCTGCCTCAAAACAGAGAGGCAGGGAGGAGGAGGAAGAGGAGGAGAGCAGAGAAGGGGAGAGGAGAGGAGGGGAAGGCCAGGCATGGTGGTTCACACCTATAGTCCCAGCTCTAGAAGGCTGAGCAGGAGGGTCACAGAGTGAGACTCAAACAACAATAAAACACAGATCCCCCACCCCCACCCCCCGCCTTTCTCCTACCACCTCCCCTCAAGGTGCTTAGAGTTTGGTGTGGTCTGGATCCCAGCTCTGTGTTGTCTGCCCGCTAATTCTCAAAACAGTAACTATGTAAGGTACACAAAACAAAAAGGCTTGGACACTTGGTTCAGTTCCTATTTGAATCCTTCATTAGCACACAGATAAAAGTCCTAGGAAAAGGCCTGGGTGTGGTTGCAGCCCCAGATTTAAAAAAAAAAAAAAAAAAAAAGACCTGGGGGTGGGGCTGCAGCAGGAAGCTGTAGGGTTTTCCAGCAGCTGCTTCTGCTTCCTTGCTGCGGGGAAGTCAGACCTGAGACGGAAACCGCTGGTGCTGGGAACCAGCTGGAGGGTTGTGGTTTCTCGGGTCTAGGGGCCTGTTTAAAGGCAGAGACATGGAGAAATAAACTCAAGACAAGGAATTACTGGAACCATTTGATGCCTCAGGACCATCTGGCTGATGTGGCATCTCTTACGTGGAAGGTAGCTCATGAATCACAGCCTTGCTAGTTGCTCCTCTCCTGTCCTCCCCTACACTTCCTCCCCTCCCTTCCCCTTCCCTCCCTTCCTCTCCCTCTCCTCCCCTCAACACAAACCTAGACCTTTCAGGTGTTGGGAACAACTAAAAGAAACTTATTCTAAGTACTACCATTTCGTTTTCAGACTCCATTTAATCATAGGAAGAAACTAAATTCAAGGTCCCAAGCCCTAGGGGAGCTGGGCACTTCCCAATAGCTGAACGGCTTCTGTTGTAAGGAGACCGTTGTCTGAGTCCAGCCCTCACAGGGACAACTTCTCCATCTTGCTGGCAGGGCCAAACTAAGTTCATGTGCCCAGGCCCAGGAACCTATCCCTCTCCTGACTGATGGAAACTCCCTTGCTCAACACCTTAGGTCAAAATATGTTTTGACAATGCTACAGCCTGTCCCGCTCCCCTTCGCTTTATAGTTTCGGCCTTTAAATATGCTGTACAACATCCCTTCAGGGTCGCAGTCCAGCTCCTGAGTCTGTTCTGTGGCCCTGACTGATCAGTAGAGGCTTGACTACACTAAATTTTTGGCATCTGCATTGACCTGGTGTTTGAGTTGTACTGATTTTAAGTGGACCCCACAACACTGGAGAGGGGGAATCTTAACTGGGAAAATGCCTCCATCAGAGTGGCTTATAGGTGAAGTCTGTAGGGTGTTTTCTTGATTAATGATTGATGTGGAAGGTCTCCATCCATCCCTGGGCAGGTAGTCCTGGGGTATATGAGAAAGCAGGTTGAGCTAGACCCAGAGAGCAAGCTAAGTAAGCTGCATCCATCCATGCCTTCTGCCTCAGTTCCTGCCCTGGCTTCCATTACTGACGGGGTATGACCTGAGAGGTGTAAGCTGAAGTAAACACTTTCCTTCCTAAGTTGCTTTTGGGCATGGTGTTTTATCACAAAACTAGAACTCCTAACTAAGACAGCCTTGGTTCGTGTGTTGAAAAATGCTAAGTTCCATGGATATGACATGATAATTCGCTTCATATGCTGAGTATAAAACAACACAGTTTAAGGGTTTTCAAAGACTTTATGTCTAAACATAGGTTATTTTATTTTATTTTTCTATGTTGCCTGGCCCTCACCCGAATTCAATAGCAGCTTTGGAGATTGGGATCATACCCAGTCTTAAACATTTAACTGGGTGGCTGTCCTGTGGCAGAAGCCTCTGGACTTTTGAGAAACCGAACAAGACTGTTTATATTGTTGACAGGAGAAGGAAGAACTAAGCCCTCTGAGTTATTTCCTCAGCATTTAATATGTGTTAATATCAAGCTACTTTATATTGTGTGAAACAGTGGCTTTCCAGTCTGTGTTCTGCCCAGAGAGGAATAAGCGATGACTGCATCCCCACAGGTAGATCCACACCATCACTGTCTGTTCAGCCCCATCCTTGAGGCACAGACTAATAAATTACTCACTGCTGGCTTAGAAAGGGTACGTAGGTGTGTGTGTGTGTGTGTGTGTGTGTGTATGTGTATACATACATATATGTGTGTGTGTGTATGTGTATACATACATATATGTGTGTGTGTGTGTATATATATATATATAGATTTGTCAGAGGGAATTGAGACTATAAGGGCACATGAGCAGAGTAAACCATGAGTTTATCAGACATACCAAACTGGGGGGAAAGGTGTAATTCCTTCATCTGTACCCCATGATATGATGGACACCTGGCACTGTCATGACAGCACCCCACACCAATCTGCTACCTTTTTTTTTTTGTTTTCTAACCTACCTGCTATCTTACACCTGGTGTATACATCAAGGATCTACAAGCAGAAAACTTCTGACTGTCACTGGAGCTCACCACAGTCACCTCAGTGTTGACATGGCCTACTCAGTTGACATCTACCTGTCCTCTTACATATCATCTGGACTTGAGTCTGTTGTTCCTGCTCCAACCCAGTTCTGTAATTTGCCTCAAGCTGGACTCTACTCTACCTCTTTATTCTCAACAAGGACTCTAGTGGGCTTATCTGAAAAATCGCTGCCCTTGAGTCTGCTGAACATACTGTTACTCAGTAAGTTCTGACATTGAGGAAAGATACAGGCAGCACTGAAATCCCTGAATAAGCACTGGGAACTGCTCTTTTAGAGCAGCTTATACTTTTAACCACGGAGGCACCTCTCAACCCTTTAGCCTGATTTCTTACACAAGCCTACCCAAGGCTGGCACCCACAGTGGTCTACACTCTCCTCCATCAACCATTAATCAAGAAAATGCCCCCACAGACTTGCCTACAGGCCAATCTGGTAGAGGCATTTTTTTCAATTGAAGTTCCCTCTTCCCAGATGACTCTGACTTATGACAAGTTGACCAAACAAAACAACAAAACAAAAACCCAACCAACCAGTACACTGTTTCCTTTCTGTTGGTGTGATGACAAAAACCAACTTAGGGTCTTGTCTCAGTTCGTTGTTCTGGGTTACAGTCTACCACTTTCTGGAAGTCAAGACAGGAGCTTCAAATCACCACAGACAGCCACACTCAAGAAAAGAAAGAATGAAAAAACACATGTGTCAAGAGCCAACCTGTTAAAGGAGCTTACTAGGCGTGTGGGCTTTCTAAGAGGTGATTCAGCATTTTGCGAGGTCTGTACTGGGATGCACCCCAGAATTGCTTCCAACCTCTGACAACCCCGTCAATTGTGCACTGCTGCATCTCTCTAAAATCTGGCATTAGAGCCAGGCATGGTGGCGCACGCCTTTAATTCCAGCACCCAGGGAGGCAGAGGCAGGTGGATCACTGTGAGTCTAAGGCCAGCCTGGTCTACAAAGCGAGTCTAGGACATTCTTGTAGGCCTTGTCAACCTTTGTCACTCTGAACTCACTGTGAATTTATGTGATGGATACCTAGATAAGAAATGTTTAGCTTTAAAACATATAGCCTGTGGCTGGAGAGATGGTTCAGTGGTTAAGAGCACCGCCTGCTCTTCCAAAGGTCCTGAGTTCAATTCCCAACAACCACATGGTGGCTTACAACCATCTATAATGAGATCTTATGCCCTTTTCTGGCCTGCGGGTGTACATGCAGACAGAGCAGTGTATACATAATAATAAATAAATCTTTAAAAAACAAAACAAAACACATAGCTTGTTGTATTTTAGAATCCGTCTATTTTCATGATTAATTGCCCTTTTTTGACTATGAGGTAATTCTCCTTTCCTTTCTCAGAAGTATAAGTACGGTGACCAACAATAAACGGCGTTGAAATTGGGAAGCTTAACTTCAGTTGAAGTTAAGATGCCTAACTTCATCCACCTTTTCTCTTGAATGTATGTGTGTGTGTGTGTGATTTATTTTCTATCTCTCCTAATTCCGTGTAAATTTGCAAATAAGTTAGCAGACTCAGGGCTTTACCATCAGCCTTCTAAGTTTACATTAGCTTACTACAGATCAAAGAGCCTCCTTTTACAAACCCCCTGCAGTCTCTAGCCAGTCAGCTATAGGAAAATTGTGGTCAGTTTAAGATTTCCTCCTCTGCCACAGTACAGCTAGTTCCTAGAAAAGAAACCCTGGGCTCCCTTTCCTCTTTCTTCTTTCAATCTTGATCAGTTGCCTGAGCCATCAGCTCTGGCGACCCAAGAGATGAAGTGAATTGGAAGGGCATCCGCATCCAGCCCCAGAGACCCCACCCTGCACCTCCTCAGAGAAGCAGCGCGGTATCAACACAAATGCTTGCTTGCTGCATTCCACTTGGTTTCTCCACCCTTGTACAGTTCAAGACTACCTGCCTAGGGAATATTGCCACCACAATGATCTATGTGTTTCTGTATCAATAAACTTAATTGAAACATTATCTCCCATAGAGGAGCAGCCCAATATAGACAGTAGCTCATTGAGACATTCTTCTTAGGTAATTCAGGGTTATTCCAAATTGCCCATTAAAGCTAACAATCAGAGAGACTAACAGGAGACCACGGAAGTTGAAATAATGTCACAGTAATCTGAACCTCTTCCCTCCCAGATGTGGGTTTGACCATACAGAAAGCACAGCAGGTTCCAGCAGGCTGGTACATAGTACCATAGTAGCTCTTCCTAATGTCTTGTTGGTGGTGGTGGGGTCTGATATATTTTGATGCTAATTACTGTTTGCTGTCTCTGACACAACCTTTTGCTTAATAAAAAGTCATCCCACCTGGCCAGGAAAAAGGAGATAGGTGGGGGTAGGAGAGGGAGGATTCTGGGAAGAAGAAAGACCACCACAAAATAAGGAGAGAGACCTGAAGTGAAGAGAGGAAGGCCGCCAGGGGTTAGCTGGAGGAGAAGCACATGGCCGGCGTGGATGGAGAATTCGGCCCAGATGAAGAACATGAGCAAGTATTTGGGATTATGGATGGGAGGTAGCTTGATAGAAGTTATTGGAAGCAGATGGCATGGGATTGAGACAGGGATCCCATGCCTGAGGCCCTACTATGGAAAGTAGTTTAGAGGATTGATATCTGCCCTGCCCCAGGTTAACTAAGGCTATTTTAAAATATAACAAGTGTCAGTGTCTTGATTGATTGCTAGCCAGGCCTACTGGTAAAAACAGATAATTTTAAAAACAATACTAATGGTTCCTTCTCTTTGTTACTCTTGGCATAGAGCCAGCTGTAGTTTCCTTAGATATGGAAAAAATCCAAATTCATGCTTACCTTGTGGCTACAGGGTGATCTGAATTCACCCAATGACTGTTACAATTTAATCAGCAGGAACTTTGTACTTGCGTCGCACTGCTGACATTATATAAGAAGGGAAAGCAAAGAGCAAGCTAAGACAGTGGGGACCCAGGTGACTAAGGGAAGGCAGGTGACACATTCAGCAAGGGCACAAAGGCTTGTTCCAATAGGGAAATTCTAAAGAAATAATGTAGGCAGGGGCCATGATGGATATTCCTCAAGGTGCTAAATATAAGCTACTATTGCTACCTATCTCTCAGACCAAAGAAAAAGCTAAATTCGTTGGTACGTTGAATTTTTGAAATTTTATATTTCATATCTGGATATAGTGCCCACTCCTAGGTGAGACTGTGTAAAAGGACGCCATCTTGTAGTGGACACCAAGTCAGGCCTGAATCGCTGAAAGTGGCATCCTTCTTGGTGCCTTTGTGTCTATGAGCCCCACTCACCTAGGGCTTTGAAGTGATCTGTAACTTGCAATAGTGCAGACTACACATTATGACAAAAGACTGTGAGTACCTTTCAGTGGGGACCACTGGCATGGGAGGCCGAGAGACTCTCAAATGCTCTCACGTAGAACATGCCATGAGAGATGATTCATATATTTCTTCCAGGCATTGGCTTAGACAGCCTCAATGGCTGAAGGGCATGAGATATCTTAAATAGTCATGTCTTGGATCGTAACATAGGAATATCCTGACAAGGAAGGTGCCAGTGTCCATGCAGCAATGCAGGGAATGGCATATGAGTGCTTTACTGATGGGACTTTACTGCAGCAAAGCCCATGGAAACCCCTTCCCACTTCACAAGGACATTTGGTCAATTTTGGAGGCCTCTGTGCTTGTTGCCTAGATCAGTGTCTACAAGCTCCCTGGCTTTTGCTAGGCTGTTTATACTCATAGCAATATTTAATTTCACTTTGTCGGTCACAGGCGGGGCCAAGACCACTCAGGCTGAAAGCCCTGGAGATGATTCTATGGTTTTTCCCAATTCTCTTTTGAAGGGGTTAAAACCCTCCTTTCCTCTCTCTGTTTCTACCGATCCTCCAGATGTGACCATTAATCCTGGGCATTTGGGGACACATAATCACGTCCTTAGAGAAACAGCTACAGTCACTGAGTAAGCCTGTGGCATTTGTAGAGAGTGATGGCTCCTGCTTGCGTAAGTGTTATGAGGGAGCTATGTCTGATCAACCAGAGACTTGAAAAATGGGGGAAGTTGTATCTGGTCAATTGACTTAAAAAATGGTTCTTGGACAGATGGTATTAGGAAATAATAGGTGCATATCAGGATAGGTTGTTTGGTATAGTGAGCACATCCCTGTCTGTAATTTTTAAAAAGCACTGTGACAGAGGGGTGCTATTGGATGAATGGACGTATCCCCACAGAATAGTTAACCTGTCTCTCGCCTTGCATAACTATGTAACCCCATTTGCTGCCAGCTGGGTATGTGCTCATGCCCACCTGACCTGCCTAGCTAGACATTTGTTTTTGGCTTGCTGACTGTACCTGTAGTGCAAAATAAGGTTGGAGGGTGGGGGTGATTGACCCAAAGAAAGGGAGCAAGGAGGAAGGGAAACTATTGGGGGGCTTTTTGTAATGAGGGGGCTTGTGTAGTGCTGATGCTATGGTTTCTTTAAGTAAAATAACCAATGATGTCGTTGCTCAGGAGAGCAGAATTGTGATTGTGTATAAAAAAAAAAAAAAAGATTCCTCAAGCTTCAGAATTCTGCCAGCGCTGGTCAATGGCAGAAGGCAGTGTTTAGAGGGTTTCTTTTTTTAGAGGGGAGGGGTTCGAGGAGGTTCAAAACAGGGTTGTTCTGTGTAGCCCTGACTATCCTGGACTCACTTTGTAGACAGGCTGGCCTTGAACTCACAGAGATCTGCCTGCCTCTGCCTCTGCCTCTGCCTCCCAAGTGCTGAAATTACAGGTGCACGGCACTATGCCTAGCTCTGAAGAGTTTCCTAATCAAACAGAACTTGTATGACAACAAAATGCCTAGGGAATGCAAGGAGGAACCTGCCACAAGCACAAGCAAGGAGCCCCTCCTCTCCCACAGCTGACTGGACCTACCCTGGAACTCCTAGAAACTGTAACAAAGCCCTAAACATGGCTCCCAATAGGCAGATAAGAGGCTTCTTGGTTTACGTTTGGCCATTCTGGGTGAATGATGTATCCTGTGGGCTGCCACTGCATCAACACCAGTGGATAAAAGACTCTAATTGAGTTTGCAAGAACAGGTGGACCCACAGAGCTGAACTGGGTGTTGCTTCACTGGCAATGGTGGGAGAATCATCCAGTGACAAAGGCTTTTATGGTTGGTTTTCCCTAACCTATGATCAGCACCCAATGGCACAGTCATGTGGCCCGGCAGAAGGTCACTAGAAAGCTCAACTATTTTATTTTATTATTTTTTTTTCAAGACAGGGTTTCTCTCTGTAACAGTCCTGGCTGTCCTAGAACTTGTTTTGTAGACCAGGCTGGCCTTGAACTCACAGACAATCTCCCTGCCTCGCCTCTGCCTCTGCCTCCCTAGTGCTGGGATCAAAGGTGTCAGCCCCCACGCCTGGCTGAAGCTGAACTATTAAAGAGCTGCTGTATGAAGCTTGTTCATAAGATCATTGCTTAGAAAACTAAAGTTGTTCATCACAGTAGAGCTGTGTGTGCTTTCAGAAGAGTTCTTTTTTTTTTTTTTTTTTTTTTTTTTTTTTGGTTTTTTGAGACAGGGTCTCTCTGTGTAGCCTTGGCCGTCCTGGACTTGCTTTGTAGACCAGGTTGGCCTCGAACTCACAGCGATCCACCTGCCTCTGCTTCCCAAGTGCTGGGATTACAGGCATGCGCCACCATGCCTGGCTCTCAAAAGAGTTCTTGTCTGGGTTTGGGGAAGTGTCTTATGTTAGGGTTTCTACTACTATGAAGAGACAACATGGCCAAGGCAACTCTTATAAAGGCTGGTTTACAGCTTCAGAGACTTAGCCCATTATGATCCTGGTGGGAAGCCTGGCAGCTTGCAGGCAGACATGATGCCGGAGGAACCAGGAGTTCTACATCTTGATCCCTAGGCAGCCAGGAGGAGACCAGATTCCACACTGGGCAGAGACTGAGCATAGGAGAGCTCAAAGCCCACCTCCATGGAATGACACTTCCTCTAACAAGGCCACACCTTCTAGTAGTGCCACTCCCTGTGGTTGAGATTTGAAAACACAGGTCTATGGGGGCCATACCCATTCAAGCCACCACAGAAGGGTTAGGCAGAACGGAAGAACGCAACATGTCCCTGGTGGAATTGTTGCAGTAGGCTTGCACTGTGGATCTGCATTCACCCAGTAAGCCCTGCCCCTCACCTCACAGCAAGCAAGTTTGCAGGAAGGCCTATGGCAAACTCAAACTAAGATATGAACCCTATTCATCTGGTCTTGGTATAGGAGCCCCAACACTTTTGGATCTAAAATATGTCCTTACCCCAGCAAAGAAATGGATCCCAGGACACACTGGAAATCGGGCCCAGTACAAGCCTGTGAGATGAGACGGAAGCTAGAAATGAGAGTACAACAATGCGCCTGTCCTAAATAACACCTGCATATGGGCAAGGATAGATTCTGCTGGGAGAGCAGCCAAATGTTTCTGGAATCCTTGCTGATTTGCTCTGTGTTGAAACTGACCCACACTATGACTGTGGCACACTGTGAATACTGACGTTGCTGTAAGATCGAACTACCTCATCTAAATGAGATAATGCTGGTATTCATGGCCAAAGACAGAGACAAAATCATATCAGGATGCAATAGTGAAAAAAAAGAAAGAAAGAAAGAAAGAAAATGTAGATATGCTGATTTGAATGAGAATGCGGGCGTTGGGTGGGGGAGGAGGGGGGGGCTGTGCTTTGAGATTTTCAAATGCTCAAGCCAGGCCCAGTGTTGTGGGTTGGTGGGCTATACCTCCGGGGAACTGGCATGGAGCTGCTGAGGTGAAACATGGTCAGACCCTGGAAATCTCACATTTGAGACTTAAAATCGCAACCTGGGAATGGAAGACGTGGGACAAAGCTCTCTCTCTGTTTTCTCTGCCAGCCCCAAGGTTACAGGTGGTCTCCCACGTGAGCTTGTCTTCTGTTTTCCTTCCCCACGCAAAGACAGCATTGTTAGCATCCTAGTCCCAGCCAATGAGACACATTCATCCTCAAAACCCTTCTCGCTGTCGAAAGTTTATAAATCCCTGTTTTGCATGAAATTAAGCAGAAAACACAATCTGTTTCATCAACTGTTGTCTGAAATTCCTTGTTTATTCTGAGAAAAGAAGCTCCCCTATTCCCTGAAGGATTTACCCCATACCCCGGAGGATTTGGAACTCTGGCAGTCTCATTAAAAAGAGCTAACTGTGCCCGGCATGGTGGCGCATGCCTTTAATCCCAGCTCTCCGGAGGCAGAGGCAGGTGGATCTCTGTGAGTTTGAGGCCATCCTGGTCTACAAAGCAAGTCCAGGGCAGCCAAGACTACAAAAAAAAAAAAAAAAAAAAAGCTAACTATAACATGGTGGAAAACTCTTTTCTACATCCCTGATGAGATCAGTCTCATTGTATGGACTTTGTTCCACGCACTCCTGCTGTTCCTGAGGAAAGCAGAAGCCAAGACTCTGAGTTTCATCTGTCTCTGTCCGGATGCCAATGCTGCTTGCACTTGAGCGTACTTCCCCTAGCTCTCAGCGCTGCAGGTGAGAAACGGAGCCTCATAGTGTCTCTTTCTATCTGCTGCCTGAGGATACAGATGTAGAATTCTCAGCTTCTCTCTAGCACCATGTCTGCCTGCATGCCACCATGCTGAGAACGGTCAAATCTATGACATTGTAAGTCAGCCCCAATCCAATGCTTTCTTGTATGATAGTTGCCGTGGTTGTGTCGCCTCTTCACAGCCGTTCCAGGCCTGACCGCGATGCTTGGAGGTGGAATGTGGACTTTAGAAATTTGCCTTAGAAAAGCAGCTGGACATTTTAGGTTGGGCTTAATGGGCCATACTAACAGGAGCATGGAAGACAGCGCTGAGGGTGATTTGAACTGTGGCGCCTAGCTCAAGAAGTTTCAGAGGGAAAGAATATTAAGAGGCCTAGAGATCATCATTCTGTTATCTTGGCAAAGAATGTGGCTGTTTTTTGCCCTTGCCCAAAATAAATAAATAAATAAATAAATAAATATTGAAGAGTTTTGGATTGGTGATGTGGCCAGAGGACATTTCAAGACAGCCTAGTGTTGACTGTGTCTCATAGTTATTAGTGGTTACTGTTACACATGTCTATAACAAAAAGCAGCAAGCTGAATACGGAAAAATATAAAATGTACAGTTGGAGGAGAAAAGGAGCACCAGGCACTGTAAGGGAGCTCAGTCCAGTGTTCAAGGAGATAAAAGTTTAAAGAAAAGCCTGACGCTGAAGGGAATAAAGGGAGCAGTGACCTCAAGGCAAGACGTCCTGCCCTCAGCTAAGCTTCCAACTTATGAAAAGGAATCAAAGAAAAACTTAAACAGTGAGGCAAACCATTGAAAAACAGCTGATGAAAATATAATTGAAGAAGGGGGCCAAGTTGCAGTTGGTCCCAGCAAGCAACAGAACTTGGCAGCTCTGGCCATGTGGCTCTGGCTTTAGAGTCAAGGATACAGGAAAAGGATTATGGAAACTCCCTCCATGGCTAAGAGTCTGCTGAGGCCAAGTGTGCACAGGGACGTCCCTGCATGGAGGTTCAGAGAGGCCATCCTGTGAAGCTGTGAAAGTGAAGCCTGGATTGCCTTGGTGACCCCAAGATGTTGGAGATGCCCGAGCTGTGGGATACCTGCCGAGGAGAGCTGCGAACACGCAGTGGAGGCAGCCCAAGAGAGCAAAGAGTGCTGCCGTCAACAGTGCTGGAAGGAGCTGGGGATCTGAAGTGTGCTTTGTCATCAGACAGGAAGATACAGCATTTGGAGTTTGAGCAGCCGGTTTTCCGTCTCACTGTGGTCCAGTATTTGCTCACTAGGATCCCATGCCACCCTTTTGAGATGGTAATGTATTTTCTGTCCCATTGCTTGTTGGAAGTATATACTCTGCTTCTCGACTTTGATTTTACAGGGGTTTATAGTGAAGAGATTGAACAAGTCTCAGAAGAGACTTTGAACTTCATATATATATATATATATATTTTTTTTTTTTTTTTTTACTTTTGAGTCCTTCCAGTCCCTTCTTTATTTTATTTATTTATTTATTTATTTATTTATTTATTTATTTTTGCAGTGCTGTGGATAAAACACAGAGCCTGTACATACTAGGGAAGTTCTCTACTACTGAGCTACTACCTTTTTAAAAATTTATGTTGAGTCAGGGTCTCTTTAAGTTGCCGAGGCTGAACCTACAACTCAGGGTCCTATCTCAGCTTCCCAGGTAGCTGGGATGACAGGTGTGCAACACCACACCTGGATGCCCATTTGGTTTGGGTTTTCATTTGGTTTGGTTTTTGAGATAGGGTCTCATATAGCTCAGGCTAGCCACAAGCTCTGTGTCCCTGGGAATGCACTTGAACTTCTGATTCTCCCACTCTATCTCCTGAGCCCCAGGGTGTCCAGCGTGGGCCACTCTAATAGGGGTATGAAGGACAGCATATCAAAGCCTGAGCTCTGAGAGTGCCAGGTGGCGGTGGTGTTAAATTACCAGTACGGCCTAATACTGTTTATTATCAGGCCTATAATTACTATTATTACGGCTAGCAATCAACCAAGACACAGGCACCTGTTATATTTTAAAATAGCATTAATTAACCTGGGGCAGGGCGGATATTAGTCCCCTAAACTACTTCCCATAGTGGGGCAGGTATGGGATCCCTGCCCAAATCCCATGCCATCTGCTTCTAATAATTTCTACCAAGCTACCTCCCATCCATAATCCCATATACTTGCTTAATGCTCTTCATCTGGGCCAAATCCTCCATCCACACCAGCCACATGCTTCTCTTCCATCTAGCCCATGGTGGCCTTCTTTCTTCTCCTCTCTACTCCTCCAGACTCTCTTCCCAAGGTTCTCCCTGTCTCTCCAAGTCCGGGGAACCTTAGCCATGCCTATCTCATTTGCCCTGCCCAGGTGTGATGGCTTTTTATTAATTAGCATACAAATGCATCAGACCAACCCCCAACAGCTAAGAAAGTATTCATTCTACCAACTAACTTACATCCCCAGCCCCCAGTTTGTTTGTTTTTAAGATTTTATTTTATTTTATGTACATGTAAATGTTTCCTCTGAATGTACACATGCATATTGTGTCTGTGCTTGGTGAGTACAGAGGCCAGAGAAGAGCACAGCCTGCCCTGGAACTGGTGGTAGAGAAAGCTGTGGCCAGCCATGTGGATACTAGGCATTTTGTTGTTGTTGCTATTGTCCTGGAACTCACTCTGTAGATCAATTTGGCCTTGAACTCATAGAGATATATGCCTGCTTTTGCCTCCCAAGTGCCAGGACTAAAAGTATACCTGAGGAAAGGTTCCTAGTCTTGTGCCAGCTGTAGCCATCTTTGGTTTAACCTGAAACTGACCTTTCTCCCTGTCCATGCTCGTTGGGAAAAGTCCTGCAGGAAGTCACCCAACTTTGTTCTAGAATCTCAGGGTTGAAATGTCTGAGTTAACTGCATGGTTTTGGCTTCTGCAAACTGCTTGTTTGTTTTTACTTTCCCCTGAAACTGCAAACCAGGATATAGTTTTTCTGTGTTCGTTGACTTTGAAAGTTCCCTATAAAAATGCATTTGAGAGCCAGGCATGGTGTCACATGCCTTTAATCCCAGCACTCAAGAGGCAGAGGCAGGCAGATTGCTGTCAGTTCGAGGCCAGCCTGGTCTACAAAGCGAGTCTACGACAGCCAGGGTTACACAGAGAACCCTGTCTCAAAAAACAAAACAAAACAAAGCATTTGAGGCGCCTCAGTTCAAAATGTTTCTCTCCAGGCAGAAAAACACTTAATAGAGATTCTCAGTTTGGACTTTTGTGACGGCATGGTCTGATGTTTTGTGTTTAAGTAATTATGTTTCTTCCCGAGGTCTGCTTGCTGTCTTTTAAGAGCAGACACTCAAGTGCCCTAAGCATTGCTATGTAACCTTGCCTCCTGATTGCCTGAATAAAAGCCCTACACCTGGGCAGGGCAGGAGGAAGGGGCAGAGCGAAGGTTCATGGGGTTTGGAGAGAGGAGGATCTTGGGTAGGAGACAGGAACCAGAGGAGAAAGAAAGAGCAGATTTGCTACTTGTTAGGAAAGTGCCACTCAGGCCAGGAGGAAGAACTCCGGAGTTCCTCACAGAAAGAAGTGGCCCAGATGAACAACATAAGGCAAGTATTTGGAGATTATGGAGGGGAAGCAGCCCAGATAGAAATGATTAAACCAGACAGCCTGGGATGGGGGCTAGGAAGCGATAAGGTTAGTTTAGAGGGTTAGTATCTGCCCAGCCCCAGGTAAAATAAGGCATATTCTAAAATACAACAGGTCTATGTCTTTTTTGATTATGATAGTGGGTTAGATATCACCTCCATAATAATTATAGGCTAATTTTATAATAAAATTTATTTGATATTTAATTTTTTATTTATCTTATTTATTTATTTATTTACTTTACATCCAGTTGTAGCCCCCTCCCTCATCTCCTCTTGGTCCCACTGTCCCTCCCACATCCCCCCAGTTCCCCTCCCATAGTCCTCAGAGAGGGGGAGCCCTTCTCCCCTGTCAATTGACCCCAGCCTATCAAGTCTCATCAAGACTGCTGCATTCTCTTCCTCTATGTCACGATAAGGCACCCCGACAGGGGGAAATGATCAAAGTGCAGACAACAGAATCTTTGAAAGGGACAGCCCCTGCTCCCCTTAATAGGGGACTCATATGAAGACTGAGCTGTCCATCAGCTATACCTGACAGGGGGCAGGGGGCTAGGTCCTCTTGGTGCATGGTCCTTGTTTGGTGCATCAGTCTCTGTAGGTCCCCCTTGGCCAAGATTTGTTGACTCTGTTGGTCTTTTTGTGGAGCTCCTGTCCCCTCTGGGTCCTTCTATATCCCCAACTCTTCCATAAGATTCCTTGGGCTCTGCCCCAAGTTTGGCTGTGAGACTGAGCTTCTGCTTCAACCACCTGCTGGGTAGAGTCTTTCAGAGGACATCTATAGTAGGCTCCCTTCCTGTTTCCTGTCTTCAATCAATTCTGGTGTCTATTCTATTTGCCCTTCTGAGTGACACTTAAGCATCCTCCTTTAGCTTCTTTACGTCTGTTGATTGTAATATCGTTATCCTGTATTGTGTGGCTAACATCTGCTTATAAGTGAGTATATACCATGCATGTGCTTCTGGGGCGGGGTTACTTCACTCAGGATGACCTTCCAGCTCCATCTATTTGCCTGCAAATTTCATGATGTCCTTGTTTTTGATACCCGAATAGCATTTCCATTGTGTAGATGTACCATACATAGTTTCTTTATTCATTTGTCAGTTGAGGGACATTTGGGTTGTTTCCACCTTCTGGCTGTTATGAATAACTCTGCTACGAACATAGTTGAGCAAATGTCCTTGTTATATAGTGGAGCATCTTTTGGGTATATGCCCAGGAGTGGTATAGCTGGGTCTTGAGGTAGAGCTGTTCCCAATTTTCTGAGAAGGTATCAGATTGATTTCCAAAGTGGTTGTAAAAGTGTGCACTGCCATCAGCAACAGAGGAGTGTTCACTTTTCTTCCACATCCTTGGCAGCATGTGCTGTCACTTGAGTTTTTGATCTTAGCCATTTTGATAAATGTAAGATGGAATCTCAGAGTCGTTTTCATTTGCATTTCTTTGATGGTTAAGGACATTGAGCATTTCTTTAAGTGTTTCTCAGCCATTTGATATTCTTCTTTTGAGAATTCTCTGTGTAGCACTGTGCCTCATTTTTTAATGGCATTATTTGGTTTGTTGGTGTTTAATTTCTCGAGTTCTTTATATATATATTGGATAGTAGCCATCTGTCAGATGTAGGGTTGGTGAAGATCTTTTCCCAGTTTGTAGGCTGTCATTTTGTTTTATTGACGGTGTCCTTTGCCTTAAAGAAGCTTTTCAGTTCCATGAGTTCCACATATTGTTGATCTTAGAGCCTAAGCTGTTGGTGTTCTGTTCAGGAAGTTGTCTGTTATGCCAATGAGTTTAAGGCTTTCCCCCCACTTTCTGTTCTAATAGATTGATTTAGTGTTTCTGGTTTTGTGTTAAGGTATTTGATACACTTGGACTTTAGTTAAATGCAGGGTGATAAATATGGATCTATTTGCACTTTTTCTACATGTAGACATCCAGTTAGATCAGCACCATTTGGTGAAGATGCTATCTTTTTTCCATTGTATGGTTTTGGCTCTTTTGTCAAAAATCAAGTGTCCATAGATGTGTAGTTTTATTCCTGGGTCTTCAATTTGATTCCATTGATCCACCAGTCTGTTTCTGTGCCAGTGCCATGATGTTTTTATTACTATTTCTCTATAGTACAGCTTGAAATCAGGGATGGAGATAGCTCCAGAAGATCTTTTATTATACAGGGTTGTCTTAGCTATTCTGTTTTGTTTTGTTTTTCCATATGAAGTTGAGAATTGTTCTTTCAAGGTCTGTAAAGAATTATATTGGTATTTTGGTGGAAATTGATGCCGTTGTATGGTACTTGCCCTTTTCTTCTTGCCACTTTTAATATTTTTTCTTTGTTCTGTATATTTAGTGTTTTGATTACTGTGTGGGAGGAGAAATTTCTTTTCTGACCCAATCTATTTGGTATTCTGTAGGCCTATTGTATGTTTATAGGCATTTATTTCTTTAGATTGGGTGAATTTTCTTCTATGATTTTGTCGGAAATATTTTCTGGGCCTTGGAGCCAGGAATCTTCTTTCTTCTATTCCTATTATTCTTAGATTTCATCTCCTTTTAGATTTAACATTTTCTTTGATGGATGCATCAATTTTTTCTATTGTATCCTCTATGACTGAGATTCTTTCCTCCATCTCTTATACTCTGCTGGTGTTGCTTACCTATGTAGTTCCTGTTTTCTTCCCTATGTTCTCCCTCTCCAGAGTTTCCTCAGTTTGTGCCTCCCTAGTGCTGGGATTAAAGATGTGTGCCCCCACGCCCAGCAGGTTGTGCTTTCTTTACTGTAAACCATTCCAGATAGTTATCAAACATGCAAAGAAGAAAGAATGTTCTGAGACTCTTCTGATTTGTAGCCACATGGGACAGAAGTGTAGTCTGATATCCCATATGTGGTGACATCTGGAGTGGACGAAGTTGTGTCATTAATACTTAAAGTCTGGCTAGGTGGTGGTGGCACACGCCCTTAATCCCAGCACTTGGGAGGCAGAGGCAGGTGGAAATCTGTGAGTTCAAGGCCAACCTGGTCTGAAAAGCGAGTCCAGAACTACACAGATAAACCCTGTCTCAAAAAACAAAAACAAAAAACAAAAAGCAGCCTTTAATCCCAGCACTTGGGAAGCAGAGGCAGGCAAATAGCTGTGAATTTGGGGCCAGCTTGGTCTACAAAACAAATCC
The DNA here is from genome assembly GCF_964271855.1 of Acomys minous. Taxonomy (NCBI): domain Eukaryota; kingdom Metazoa; phylum Chordata; class Mammalia; order Rodentia; family Muridae; genus Acomys; species Acomys minous. The sequence goes on along the minus strand of NC_140490.1, from coordinate 53,499,371 downwards.
AGGACAGTCAAGGCTACACAGAGAAACCCTGTCTTGAAAACAAACACACAGAAAAGGAACAAACAACAACAATAAAAATACCTTAAAGTCTGTGCAGCCTCACACTGTAATGGTTTGTTTTCCTTGCCCACTTAACAGTGTTTAAAATCACCTAGGAGACACACCCTAGTGTCTGAGAAGGCAGTTCTAGAAGGGCTTACGTGAGAGGGGAAGACTCCTCTGAATATAGGCTGGGACCTTGGACAGACTGAGAGGAGAAAAGAGGTGGAGGCACCAGTTTCCATCTCCTTTTGCTTCCAGCCTCTGGGTGTAGTGTCACCACATGCCTCAGCCCCTCCCTCATGCCTTCCCCATGGAAGGCACTGAAGCCTCTCAGACTGTGAGCCAAACCAACCCATTTTCCTTCAGAGATTTTCTCAGATCAGTAAGAACAGTAACTCATATACATGCTGTCTTAGTTACAGCTTCTATTGGTGTGATGAAACACCGAGGCCAAAGCAATGCAGGGAAGAAAGAGTTTATTCAGCTAACAATTCCACAATGCAGTTCATAAATAAAGCACGCCAGAACAGGAACTCAAGCAGGGCAAGAACTAGGAGCCAGAAGCTGATGCAGAGGCCATGGAGGGGTGTTGCTCACTGGCTTGCTCCTCATGACTTACCCTGCTTTCTTAAAGAACCTAGGACTACCAGCCCAGGAATGGCCCCACCCACAATGGGCTGCGCCCTTCCTCATCAATCACTAATTTAAAAATTGTCCTACAGGCCAGCCTACAGCTCCATCTTATTGAGGCATTTTCTTTATGGAGGCTCCCTCCTCAATGACTTTAGTTTGTGCCAAGTTAACATAAAACTACCCAGCACTGATCCCATCTCTCAGAAGCTAGTGCCAGAACAGAACTGCACTGAGAGACACTGGGTCTTTGTCCAAATAGCTGGAAAATTAGTCCATGTTACGAAACACTTCATCTCTCAGTGCATTTGGTGACAAACATGCTGTAAATGAAACAACTCATTTGGAAATGGTGAGATGGCTCAGTGGTTAAGAGTACTTGGTGTTCTTATAGAGGACCCAGTTCAGTTTCCAGAACAATTATGGAAGCTCACAACCACCATTTTTAGTCACATATTACCACTAGGGTGAAAAATCTTGTCCTAAATGAAAAAATCAGAGGAAAAGCTTTCTTTGAAAAGTTGACTCTTGGATCTGCCAGGAGTTTCCTGCGTCTTTCAGAACTTGGATCACTTTATCATCAGAGAACACACTGTTTGCACCTACAGCACCTTTCTTTTTCTCTGTTGTGTGAACAGTAACTTCTTTAGTCTGGCAGCATTGCTGTGCACACAGCTAGATGCAGTGAAGGAAAGACACAATTGCAAAGAGGCTCTTTTCCTGTCAGACTTGAAAATCTGTATCTTTTCTCTTGAACTTTAACTTTCTTGTTAGCTATAACAGGGCTTTGTGTGCAAGCTTGACTTGAGCACAATGTACCCAAGTACCTAGCCAAAAGCTAGCCTGAGTTTATCTGTGTGTTTGTTTCTGAGAAAAGACTCACATTGGAATGGATAAACAAAGACATTTAGATAGCCTTACCTAAGCTGACTAGATTAGTCACTCAACTAAAGTTCTGAATAAAATAAAAATGTGAGTTTCACCTGGCTCCTAACCTGACACACGGCCTTCTTATTTCTTAGACCAGAACCATCACCGGGACTGCCTTGATTCCTCAACTTACCAACTGCAGATCTTGGAACTCTAGCATCAACAAGCATGTAAGCAAAATCCATCTATTTTAAATGAGTTTATATGTGTATAACATATATTTTTCAAGAGACCCAAATGCACTGATGCTCAAATCTCATGTGGTAAAGTATTTATGCAGAACATATAAATCTACCCAGAGAGACTTTAGATTGCCTCTAGTTTACTTGAGACAATGTAAATATAATGTTAATAGTTGTTATATTGTTTGGGGAATAATAATGTTAAAATGTGCCTGTATGTTTTGTTCAGAAACAATTTTCTTCCAAATATTTTCAACCTGTGATTGTTTCGACCTACATATGCAGACAGAACTCACAGATTCAGAAGGCCTATTGTGTGTGTATATACACAGTAGATAGGGGAGTTGCATATTAAGAATAAGATTTCTAGCCAAGTGTGGTGGTGTAGGATTAGTCAGGAGGCAGAGGCAGAGGCAGAGCCAGGTAGATCTCTGTGAGCTCAAGGCTGGCCTGGTCTACAAAGCAAGTCTAGGACAGCTAGGGCAGTTACACAGAGAAACTCTATCGTGAAAAAAATATATATATATATAGACATATATATATATATCAATAACAAGGAGCTGGTCTACTGTTTATGAAACTTTGAGAATTTTTCTAGAAAACCAATGACTATAATGAAGTCAGTCTGTAGCTCTTAGCGTCACTGGACAGTGTGGAGAGAGGAAAAGATGCGTTCAAGAATCCTAACACCCGGAGATCCAGATAGAGGCTGTGGACACTTCTGTGTGCGTTCCCAAAGAACACCAGGGCCGAGTGTCACATGCTGACACTGCCTAAATTATCCTTGGGCCCCTAGCCCTGATCAGTTCCTATTATTAAGACAAAAAGCATTTGCCAGAAGAGAACAGGATCCAGAAACGTGGTATCATAATATAAAGAAAGCCTCCGCAAGCCTGGGGACAGTGAGCTCCCAAGTTTTGTGGAGTCACATTACCTGTGAGGAGACCTCGGTACCCACAGTGAGAGCAGCCTGTCCAGCTCCAGCTGAGGAAGCAATATGGATCTTTTCAGACGCTGCCATGGAAGAGTACTTAGAATCTCTTTAGTAATGAGAAGGGGGAGACAGAAACTGGCCAAGTAGGACCAGGACCCCAAGGCCCTCCAAGGACCACCCCCCCCAGGACCCAAGGACTCCAAGAATGTCCTTGCTGGAAGCCCAGAATGCCAGCAAAAACTGTTGGTTCTTGGTCCTGTGGTATCTCCCAGATGAACACCTGTGGCTCAAGGCTGTCCACAACTGGGTCACCGAAACTGAGACGAGGCGCAAGGCACTCTGGTTGGGCAAACTGGACTGACCAGCTTGCCGCAGTCCACTTTCCTTAACAGAAATTTCTGTCTTCAAAAAGGTTCCAGACTGGTAGCGTGTCAATGCCCTGCTCTCCCTTCCTGCCCTCTCTCTGCTTTGTCTTCTTCCCCCTTCAGCTCCCCTCTCCCTCCTCCCCTTCCCTCCCCCTCTTGCTCATGAATCTATAATAAGCTTCCATATTCCATGAATTTCACTCTTTGAACTCATAAGACAAGAACCCAGAAGCCATGGGCAGCTTTCATAGCTGTCCTGTTTTCTAGCACCTAGCTCTCTGGGAAGAGAAGGACGCTAGCATTCACAATTGCCACAGTTGTAATGTGCTGGGCTGGAAATCCAAAGGAGGGTGAGTACACCGAGCAAAGTTTGCCTTTTCCTGCTCTGGCTTTCCCTAATTTTCCGTCTTCCCACCTTCCTCACCTGGAGACGGAAGACATGGTTGGTTTCTCTCTTTCCCCTTCCTTTCAGCACCTCTCTTTCACTTGAGAACAGAGCACAGTTGTGTTGTGAGTCCAGGAGCCAGCCCGGAAGCCTGAGCGCGCATGTGTGTGTGTTCTTTAAGACATAGTTGGGAGCTTTGTGTCTGGGTGAGAATGGGTAAGAATATTCTCCATCAAGCCAGGCGAGTGGCCCATGCCTGTGATCTCAGCATTCAGGGAGGCAGAGGCAGGCAGATCTCAGTGAGTTCGAGGCCAGCCTGGCCTACAAAGCAAGTCCAGGACAGCCAAGGCAACATAGAGAAACTGTCTTGGGGAAAAAGAAAAACAAAACAAAACAAAAACGTTCTCTCCAATGCTGGGTGCACAGAGAAACAGGGCTTTGAGATAGCTGGGTATGGGAGGCCTATTGCAGACTAGCAATGGCCCAGGGCCAACTCTAGGGAAAGCACAGATAGCACCTCTGAACCCTGAAGGCTAGATTGCTAGACAAGATGTTAGGACAGTGCTGTTAGAGCGAAGGCAGCAGCAGGGGGGAGCCTGGAGACGCTGGCCCCTCAGAGTATTCTTAATACCCAGTCTCTACACCTGGCTTTTCTCTAGCTCACATAACGTTCTTCCTCAATCCTGTTGCCCTATTGTACTTTGAGTACAGTTGCTTTGGGTCTGGCTTCGGGTTGCTGTGACATAGGCAGGCTAAGGAGAAAAGGTATTCTGATCTCTTTCCTAGTTCTCTTAAATGCCATTGTCTGTGTTTCAGTCTTTAGATGACAGGCGCTCACACCAAGTTGCCTGTGTAGAGTGACAATGCGGCTCTTCTAACCCAGGCATCCCTGGTGCTATCCCTATCTAGCTGGGGAGCTCACCTGGAGTGCTAGCCTGCCTGCTCTTATCTAGATAGAGCAAATGTGATACGGGTTGACAGATTATGAATTTCAGGGGAAAGGGAATGTTTTTGTTTGGTTGGTTGGTTTTTGTTTTGTTTTGTTTTTCAAGACAGGGTTTCTCTGTGTAGCCCTGGATGTCCTGGATTCTCTTTGTAGACCAGGCTGGCTTGGAATTTACAGAGATCCACCTGCCTCCCAAGCGCTAGGATTAAAGGCGTGTGCCACCAGAGGGGATCTTTAAGGGAGATTTTTAAAGGCTCCATCCACAAGGGAGCTGAGAACAGAACCGTTAGAACTTGGCTGACTCCCCTGATGTGTGAGGGTCAATATATACTTCAAGGGCTTCTTGGGATGACAGAGCCAACACAGGTAGGCAAAGTGCACGAAGGTTTCACCAAGGCCACAAGGTATCACAGCCATGTGGGAGTCACATCAGTAAGAGCCTGGAGTCTTCTGGCCTCCCCTTCCTTATCCCCATAAGAGAACAAGATACAGAAAACTCAGGTCTCATAGGTAAGAGTCATGGTCAGTCAGACCCCTTCTTTCCTCATAGTAGCTTACGAAGGTAGGAAATATCGGGGGACCTCCAGAGAATGCTGTGATGGGGAGCTCAAAGGAGCAAACGACTCCTAACAGGGATGGCTATTACTTTTACCAACATACCATCATACCCATAATGAAAACAGCTATTGGAAAGCTCATAAAAGATAGGAATTTTTTGCCTATAAATCTCTCAAATAAGTAACTTCAACAACACTGTTTTTTTTTTTTTTTTTTTTTAAGATTTATTTATTTGTTATTTAAGCAGGGCTTAAAACTTCTTTACTTGGGGGCTAGAGAGATGGCTCAGAGGTTAAAAGCACTGTCTGCTCTTCCAGAGGTCCTCAATTTAACTCCCAGCAACCACATGGTGGCTCACAACCATCTATATTGGGACCTGATGCTCTCTTCTGGCATGCAGGCACACATGTGGACAAAATACATAATAAATAAATAAATCTTAAAAAAAAAAACCTCCTTAGTTGATTTCTACTAAGAATGGATATTATAGACAATCAGTTTAATGATGCTTTGCTGTTTATAACTTTTCTCTGGTACTTGCACTCATTCAAAAGAGCTCTATAAAGCTATGATTTGTGAGTCTGTTGGGGTGGATATGTCTTTCAGAACTCTGTTTCATTTTCTGCACTTTTTGTTCACTGTAAGCACCAGCACTTACTTACAGGCTAAGGTCACTTGATATGGCCTCAAGGAATGAAATCAGGCCGGTTGGAGGGGCCACAGCAAGACTGGGGCCATGACAGCTTTATTGCGAGCAACCAGACTTTTTGTACCTTCATTAGAAACAGCATATAGTGGTAATTGCCAAGATCAATATGGTTATAGTTGCCAAGATACAATGATGTTTTGTAAGCCGTACCAGGTATACAAGATTAACGTCCGGACCAATTGCCCTGCCAAAGCTTCCATGCTTCCTTGACTACTAAGAGAATGTACAGAGAAACACAAAGCAGCCTGATGCTTCATTGCCTGAGGAAGTGCATCAGTCTCTCAGGAACTGAAAGGCACTTGTGCCCCAGGAGCCATGAACTCTAACCTGAGACGCCTATGACGCATGCCTCTCAAGGCAGCTCGGCCAGGCCAGCTTCATGACTCCCTGCAGTTCGCATGGCTGTTTCTGTAGATACGCTTAGTGGGCATGCTTCTCTTACACCTGATACTCCTTTGAAGAGAAGCAGAAGCGAAAACAAGGCCTTAACAGCAAACCAGATACACAAAAGCAGTAAATGGTGCTGCACGCCTGTAACCCTAGAACTCGGGAGGCAGAAGCAGGCAGAACTCTGCAAGTTCAAGGCCAGTCTTGTCTACACTACATAGTGAGTTCCAGTCTAGCCAGAGTTAGAAAGTAAGATTCTATCTCAAATAAATAAATACATAAATAAAATTAAAAAGCTATACGAATGAATGGGAGGTGACGGCTGGAGAGATGGCTTAGTAATTAAGAGTAGGTAATGTCCTTTCAGTGCACTCAAGTTTGGTCCCACCTAAGGTGGATCAAAACTGCCTGTAACTCCAGCTGCAAGTAGTCCAATGCCTCTGATCTCCGTAGCATCTGCACTCACATGTGCCTACACACACACACTTAAAATAAATATAGGAGGCTGGAAAGGTGGCTCAGTGGTTAAGAGCATTTGTTTCTTCTCTAGCAGAAGGACTCAGGTTCGGTTCCTAACACCCACATGATTGCTCACAACTATCTGGAAATTTAGTGCCAGGGGATCCAATACCCTCTTGTCTCCTCCATTGGCACACTCGTGATATATACACAGACAGACAGACAACACACACACATATAGACAACATACACACACATACAGACAGACCACACACACATAGACAACATACACACGTATACAGACAGACCACACACACACATACAGATAAGACACACACACACACACACACACACACACACACACACATACACACACACTAAAAAAATGAAGAAAAAAAAAGTAAAATCTACCCAGCCAAAAGTAAATAAGTGGATCTGGAGCTGGGGAGAGGACTCAAAGGTTAGGCATGGTGGCTCTGCCTCTAAACGCCCTGGCTTCAGTCCTGCACCCAGCTCACAACTCTCTTAACTCCATGTTCTGTGACTCTAACACCCTCTTCTAAACTCCATGGTCGCCAGGCACACCTGAGGTACACAGACACATAAAATTAAAAATTCAAATAAAGCCAGTGGAGGTGGTGCAGGCCTGTAATTGTAATTGTAGCACTTGGTAGATGCAGAAGCAGATGGGTCTCTGTGAGTTCCAAGCCAGCCTGGTCTACAAAGTGAGTCCAGGACAGCCAAGGCTATACAAAGAAACCCTTTGTGTTGAAAAAAAAAAAAGATTTGGCGTTTATATCCTTTTTAAGGTTTGGAAGCAATGGAGCAAGAACGCTGATAAGATAAACTTAGACATTAAAGACTATTAAAGCTAAAGCCATTTATATTAAGGATTAAAAAGAGGTAAGGGGGAAAGAGAAAGTAAAATAAGAATGAGAGGAAAGGCACAGGGGACAAAGGCATGAGAAGTATTAGAGAGATCACGCTAGAATAGGGATAGCACAATATTCATAAAGCCTGACCCAGCCAACTAAAAAAATATCAAAAATATAAACATAAACATAAAAATAAGAAAAATGCAAATTTTGAAATAGTATAACACCTGTCAGTGTTTCCTCCTTGCTAGGATGCCTATAAATTCTTTCTACCCAACCCCGAATCGTCGTTTGCAGTCGATAACTTGCTGGTGGCTGGTGGGCTAGTACCTGTCTCTGTGAGATATATAAACAAGTTAAACAAGATGGATGAAGTCAGCCTTCTATCGTTCTTCTCTTTGAAGCTGGATTCCTGGGCAGGAGTATCCCGGAAGCCGTTCCCTTCTGCGGAACCATTTCTCTCCAACCCTCTACATGGGTCACCCTTTGCGTAAGGCCCAACCGGCCAAATCCTGCCTGTGGTGTGCTGGAGGGCAGTGCTTATCACTTGTGGGTTGCCGTGAATTTCTGAGAGAGCTGCCCATGCTTCAAGGCTGGCTGACTGCGCTTTCCTGGGCGGAGGTTGCTTGTCCACTTGCCGCACAGCTTGGCTCAGGTCAGCTTGTGCCTGTGTTTTTGTCAGTGGAGTCGGGGTGCATATATGATAACATTAGGTTTCCTAGTGTCCCTCCAGATGGCTTGGCTGTAGGGTTTTTATCAACATGGACTTCTTCCGCAGTCCCAGCTCTGAGCAGAGAAGCTGGGAGGTTCCTAACCTAGGCATTCCTTTCTCCAGGGTTTGCTTCTCCACTGCATGCAGATCTCATTTTTTGCCGTGTTTGCTTCCAGGAGCTATCCTTTTTCCCTTCTGGTTGATTCTCACACTTCCCTGCTACTTTGTTCAGCAACATAAATTGGGTTCTATTGTTTCCTTTGTCAATCTAACATTCATATCTAGGCAGGACTGTATTTGGTCTCTTATTCTCTATTGCCTCAGGTGGATCCCCCTGTCAACACTCACCCCCATTTTCCCATGCTTTTTACCCTGGTCTACAGAGATGAATTTGATGTATCCTTTCCGAATTATGACAATTCATATGCTTGTCTCTACTTCGCATCTTAAGAACACCTTTCTTTTATTTGTAGCCCAGGCGAGACCAGAATTGGAATTCCTTCCAGTTCTGCCTCCCAGTACTAGATTGCATAGGCGTATCATGCCTCTGTCCCACAAGATTCTTATGCTCTAGTGAGTAGTGGCTTCAAGAATACAGCCAAGCAACAGCCCTCGCCCAACACAAAAATAAAATGATCAATTTGGTGCAAATCTATGATCTATTTATGAGAGACCATGCCTGCACTTATCAGAGCAAAGCTTTCTGGTGTCACTAATGGGCTAGTTCCTCCCTCTGTCCCATTGGCAGGCCTCCATTTTGCTCTCTGTGAATCCTGACCCTCCTCCACGTCATGCAGAGCAGCAGTTACAAGGTTGAGGAACTAGCCATGCAAGGGCTCTCAGCTTTTTATGGCGTCTGATGGGAAGCAGAACGAGGAAGCAAAGCTGATGCTAATGTTGGTGATATGTTCTAGGAGGCTAGCAGGAGGACCTATCCTCCAGTGTGTTAGAATACCCAAGAAGCACATCTTTCAGGAACTGTGTATTTACCAAGCTCCGGAAACAGTGGTAAAAGATTGGAACACTGTTGACTTAGGATGAGCGTTGTAAAAGCCTTTGACCAGCACATTCTCCCCTGCTCCCCCAGTCATCTGAAAGCTAACTTCTTGAGAAAGCATATGTAATTAGCATGTACGGTTTGACATGGTGGGAGCAGATGTTAAATCCTGGCCCTCCCTCTTTACACAGTGAGTGGAGTCCTTGGCCAACAATTCCTCGACTCTTGGTGTGCCTTCCAAGCCTCACCACAGGCATCATCTGTGCTCTGCCGTATGTTGATTGACATCATCTCCTAACTCTCCTGGAAGTGTCTTCTTTCTCTCATCTGGGAAAATGACTTACAGAAACACTCTGTGATTGTCTGAATAAATATGGTCCCCAGGGAGTGGTACTATTAGGGAATGTGGCTTTGTTGGGAGGAAGTATGTCACTAAAGGTGGGCCTTGAGGTTTCAGATGATCAAGCCAGACTCAGAGTCATTCTCTCTTCCTGCTGCCTGCCAATTCAGATGTAGAACTCTCAGCTCCTTCTCCAGCACCATGCCTGCCCGTGTAACATAGTGCCTGCCCCCGTGTGCTGCAGAGCTGCCCGTCATAACAATAATGGACTAAGTCTCTGAACTGCAAGTTGGTCCCAATTAAATGTCTTCCTTTATTATTGTGGGGGCTTTTGGGGATCCCACTTGAAGTTTAATACTAAAAGACACAGAGGCTTTTTTAGAGTTTAAGGCATTGATTGGCCTTTGGCTGGTGCAGTCTCTCTGCTAGCTCTCATATTATTTGAACACCAAAGTTTAAACTCACACTCTCCTGTTGTTCAGAGAGGTTAAATGCTCTCTAGAAGGCATTCCACTGACAGAAATGAGAACTGACTTAGGGTTGTCTTACGTGTCACAACGCTGTATAGGGAGAGAAAATGCTGTCTGGACAAAAAAGAGCAACTTCTGAAAGCAGCCAATGGAACAAGTTACTTCTTTTCTTTTCTTTTTTTTTTTTTTTCCACAAAAATCCTACAGGCATTTCTAGATCTGACTAGCATGCAACTGGCGCCACGTTCAACAGTGCATGAGAGTCAACGTTCAGCTAAAGGACAAATTAAACAACCCAAGTGATTATCTCAGCGTCACAAGATTTGTTCTTATACGCACTCTATTCTCAAACACCAACCGTAGTATTAGTGGTTTTCAGAGGCCAGTAAAATATTTGTACTTTGAAACAGAGTTGATAACACTTATGTGGGCTAACTTTATCAGGGTTTGTTAAATAGGTTCAAAGAAACACAAAGCTGATTCTGGAGCCTGAGTGAGCAGGTAGACTTAGACACCCTTTGAAGGGCAGCTGATTATATAAGAAGTCATATGTATGCTCGCCCTCTATGTCCCTCGCTATCTCAGGCAAAAAGATTTTTTTTTCTTATAAACACCCGAGTTAGACTCAGACATCAGTTTATTTCCAAGCATCGGCTTCGTATTTCAGATCTTTCATCTGTCATTTCATAGTTAACATGTCCTCACACCTCTGCCAAGTTAGCTGGATTGCAAGACCAGCTTTCCGTCAAATACCATCAAAGGGAAATCTGACCCCAAATCCCTTTCTAATCCCTGATACTGACATCCAAAACCCAAAACCTTCCCAGTCCACCCTGAGTCACGGATGTTGGAGGTCTGTGGTTTTATTTTTTTATTTTTTATTTTTTACTTATTTTTTTTTCGAGACAGTGACACAAAAATCCTGGAGAATAAACATCTCAAATATTCCAGTACTTGCAGAAGCCTGTGACATGATGGTGACAGAGGAGGAAAATGTCTTTGACGAAACTATACTGAAGAACAGAACTTGCCAAGAATATTTGCATCAACATCACTACATCATGAGCCCTCTGTCCGAAGAAGAGGCTGTGTTCCCTTTGGCTTATGTGACACTTGCTCACAAAGCCTTTGGTACATTTGAAAGGCTCTTCTGTGCCATTTATACTCCCCAAACTGTCTACTGTGTCCACGTAGATAAGAAGGCCACATCCGCTTTCACAGATTTGGTGAACGAACATCTGGGCTGCTTCTCCAAAGAGGAAGTCTGTGGTCTACACAGGCTTCTCCAGGCTCCAGGCTGAGATGAACTGCATGGAGCTACATGAACCTGTGGCTTCCAAAGTCACTGGGAAGTATGTCCTCAACACCTGTGGGCATGACTTCCCCCTGAGAACCAACAAGGCAGTAATTCAGTACCTGAAAGGGGTCCTGCCTCCTCCCTGTGTCACCAGAAGAGCTAAATATAAAAACCTAGAACAGAGGTACTGGCTGTTCTCCTTCATGCTGTGGGCATGGATTCAGACACACCCTCTTCCCCATAACCTCGCCATTAATTTTGCCTCTGCTTATCTGGCTCAGAGAGGAGAATTTAAGTTTGGTCTTGAGGAGGAGAGGGCCAGTGACTCAACTGAATGGCCAAAAGGTAACTGCTTTCTTGATGAACTCTTCTGGGTGACACTAAACAAGATTCCAGCTACATGGGACTCTATTTCAATTCTGTATAAAGCAATAAGTGTGTGTGTGTGTGTGTGTGTGTGAGAGAGAGAGAGAGAGAGAGAGAGAGAGAGAGAGAGAGAGAGAGAGAGAGAGAGGGAGACTAACTCCTTAAAATGCTCCTGATAGATTTTCATCTGTTTGCCTAGGTTTCCAAACTTTCTTACACACCCTGTCGGCAGTTCTATACATCTGATTCAATGGAGTCACACCGGAACTCGCACACCTTACATGTCACTCAGGGTTGCATTTGCTTATAGAATGAATCTACTTGCTAAGTTCATCTTGCATTAGATGTTCCACATCTTTGCTCTAAGTCCCCAGAACAATTTGGTTGCAGATGTTTTTTGTTTTTAGTTGTCAGCTTTCTGAAAGGTAGAAGAGAAGATTAGTATTGCGAGAAAAGAGTAGAGCCTAGAAATTGTAGGAACTGTGATCATCCTGGGGTGTGCAAGTGTGCACACACACAAATACATCGTACACACACACACCCCACATATACACATACACGTCCGGCTGACATTTGTCCATTTTATCTTTAAAATCGGCAAAAAAAATTTTTTTTCAGCCTCACAGAATTTTATTAGCAGCTTCAAATTTCCAACTGCTCAGGAGAACATAGGGACACTGATAAAAATTCACAGCTGCAGCCAGGAAGTGGCGGTGGTGGCACTCGCCTTTTAATCCCAGCACTCAGGAGGCAGAGGCAGGTGGATCCCTGTGAGCTCAAGGCCAGCCTGGGCTACAGAGTGAGTTCCAGGACAGCCAGGGCTACACAGAGAAACCCTGTCTTGAAAAACAAAAACAAAACAATTCCCAGTGCTCATAATCTCTCGGGCAGCGTGCTTTTTTCCTCCCCGAAGAGAGGGTAAACAGCCTGCTTGTCTTGCCTTGGAAGAACCTGTAATCAAGAGAAAGTAGCAGCCTCAAGATAGATAACCTGCTTCTAGACTCCAGACTCCCAGCCCAGGATTTATATCAAATCCTGCCAGTAGCCTAGGATTTCCCATCCCCTGTGGGGACATATTTGAGTAGGGCGCTCATCAAAGTTAAAAGTCATTCAGGTTTGTATTAGCTCTTAAAACAGGGACAGAGGGCTAACTGGGTGCCTATTTAACATATCGAAGTGGACCGGTTTTCCCAGCATCCCTCAGCCCCTCCCCTAAACCCCCCTCAGCCCAGGGCCTGAGCTGCCCTTCTCCCAGATACCTTTCTCTCTATAATCCAGGTCCTCTGGTTATCCAGATCTTTTTGTCCACCCTTTCCCCTCCTGGACCCTCGGCGCTCCACTCTCTCCTCTCACACCACCTGGCTCAGGGTCTTGTTCCCTCTGGACTCTCCCACATGTCTCTGCCTCTGGCTATGCTCTCCCTCATAGCTATAATAAAAATCTCCATTCTTTGGGAGCAGTCATGTCCTTTTTATTTTTTATTTTTCACTCAGTCTGAAACCATATAGGATATTTTATTGGGAACTAAGTAGAAGGGCACAACCTGAAGTCTGGAGGAAGGGTTTGAACAGGGAACCCAGAGAGTTGTCTCTGGAAGAGTCAGGCTCTGAGTGGCGAAAGAGAAGGCTGTCCCAGGGCGACTCCCCTGCGCCCCGGGCTTCTGGTGAGCGTGCAGTTCCTTCCACCTTAGGAACCTCCCGGGCTTATTCTTCCTAGAGCAGCTCTGGAGCTGGGAGCCCTGTAGGATTCCAGCGGGCAGGTCACACCTGGGCAGCCATAGCTCAGAGCATCAGCATGTCAGGTGTTCCCTGTGGCCACTATTTTCAAGCCTCTGGGGTGCGACTGGAGGCAAACAGATCTTTCCATTTGCACATTCCAGCCTTTATTGCTCCACTTATAAACAGTGCAGTGACCCGCCTTTGCCTGAAGAAGCTAAGAGGAGTCCCAAGGAATGCCTCTATGGAATGCTTCCCGGCAATTTTATCCCTCTGGGAACCTGTTCTGCAGAGATCTGGCTGGAAAAATACACGAAGGAGGAAATTGAAAGGACCTGATTCCTCCACCATTACCTCTGTTTAACTCCCTAGACCCAAGAGGTCTGGACTCATTTGAGCTACACTAATATTCTATGTTTTGAGAACCAACCACAGTGATTGGTAGGGAGAAAATATAAAAGAACGAATGAATCACATTTGACCATGGCACCTAAAATTTCTGTTTCTTTTTTTCTGGTTTGCTTTGGTTTGCTTTGTTTTTTTAAGACAAGGTTTCCCTGTGTAGCCTTGGCTGTCCTGGACTCACTTTGGAGACTAGGCTGGCTTCAAACTCATAGTGATCCACCAGCCTCAGCCTCACTGAGTGCTGGAATCAAAGGCCTGTGCCACCACGCCCTGCAAGATTTCTATTTCTAAAGATGTTTTTAATGATTAACATGTTGCAGGGAGAGAGGGATGAAGATCCTGGAGGAGTTGGAGGGGAAAGGGGGTACATAGGATCAAAATACAGTGTTTACATATATGAATAGTAAAACAAAAGTAACACTCTAGCCAGGTATGGTGGCGCACGTCTTTAATCCTAGCACTGGGGAGGCAGAGGCAGGTGGATCTCTGAGATCAAGGCCAGCCTAGTCTACAAAGTGAGTCCAGTATAACCAAGACTAAACAGAGAAGTCTTGTTAATAACAACAACAACAACAATAATAATAATAATCTAATAATAAATAATTTGTTTTTAAATATAGTTTTTCACTTTTACGCAGTGAATTCACATTTAGAATATGACAAAGTATCTATATCAAATACATTTACTTAAATATGTGTAAAATGCAAAGAAAAAGTTAAAGTAAATGATAATATGAGATGTGAAAAATAGTGGGGTTAATATTCATAAAATAAACAGTACATGTATAGCTGGGCAGATTCTCATCCACTCTAGCCCATCTGTGCTGGTCTGGACTATTTCCCGGCCACATGACTTGCTTGTTACCTGTCCCCTAGTCTCTACCTGGCCACTCCTGATCCATTCTCGTCCCCATGGTGACTCCCCTGTGGTAACCTCCTCCTCGTGCCCCTCCTTCACCTCTTTTTGGGATTCCCCCTACCCCCCCCCCCCCCACTGGAATTTCAAGTCCTATCTCAGCTCTTCTGCCCACTACAGGCTGTTCAGCTCTTTATTGACCAATCAGGGATGATGGAGAACAATTTTTATACAACACTGAGACAGGAGATTCTTCAATAGTAATGACAATACTAGAATCTGTTAGCATTTAGTTTTCTCATTTAGTTCAGCGATGTTATACAGAGATACAGCTTAATACTAATGAGAATGAAGGTCACTTCTACACTGCTCCTTTTCCATTCTGATCTCTTAGTCTTCAGACAAGTCTTAGTCAAAGGCCAGCTCGGGGAATGCCTGCTGTAACTCTCATGAACTCTAAGTACATCTCATGCTGAACGTGGACTACAACAGTCTGTTTCTTACACCTTCAGACAAGGGGAAAGTTACAGAATTTAAGAGATAATTGGCCTTTTAATAATTAAAAAATAAGATGACAGGCAACAGATATGATATGAGCATGGGTAGAGAAGGAAGGGGGCATCCCAGAAAGAGACAGAGACAGAGACAGAGACAGAAGGAGAGAGGGAGAGGAGGAGGAGGGAGAGAAGAGGTAAAAAAGGGAAGAAGAGAAGAAGAGGTAAGAGGGAGGCGTGAGGTGGGTCTGTCCTTTTATGTACTGGGCAGG
This sequence comes from Acomys minous, assembly GCF_964271855.1. Classification (NCBI taxonomy): domain Eukaryota; kingdom Metazoa; phylum Chordata; class Mammalia; order Rodentia; family Muridae; genus Acomys; species Acomys minous. Next base: position 53,484,045 of record NC_140490.1, on the reverse strand, counting down.
GCCACACCCAGTGGCAGGTAGGCAATGGCATCGCAGGTAGGCAGACTGGGATACTCTCTGGATTTTAAAATGTACATTAACCCATCTCTTCCAGAACATTTCTTGTGAAATTTGAACTCACTCAATAACAAGTTAAAATGAAAACGAACCCCTAAACCAGGGGCTAGTGATATGGCTTAGTGGGTAAAGGGGCCTGCCGCTAAACCTGGGGACCTAAGTACAATCCCCCAAGACCCAGATAGTGGAAGGAAAAAAATGTTCTCTGAACACACACACACACACACACACACACACACACTAAGTAATTTTTGTTTTGTTTTGTTTTGTTTTTTGGTAAAGGAAGAAAGGAATTCTAGACTCTGTAGCGCTGCTTGTGAATGAGAACCTTTCTTTTGGTAGTAAAGACCAACTAAGACAATTAACAGTTTCTTTCTTTCTTTCTTTCTTTCTTTCTTTCTTTCTTTCTTTCTTTTAAATTCAACTTCCTTTTGAGAAAAACCTCTCATCTTGTAGCTCATGCCAGCCTCAGCCTTGAACTCCATCCTCCAGTGTCTGTCTCCCAAGGGGTGAGATGGCAGATGTGCACTGCTCCCTCTGGCCTTTGCTGAAACTTAGCAGAGCCTCTTTCCTCACAGAGAGTAAAGTATCAAGTGGTTCTTTGTAGATTGATTTTTTTTTTTAATTGTCTGTGCATTGGTGTTTTGCCTGCACGTGTGAGGGTGTCAGATCTTGGAGTTACAGACAGTTGTGAGCTGCCATGTGGGTGCTAAGAATTGAACCCAGGTCCTTTGGAAGAGCAGTCAGTGCTCTTAACTGCTGAGCCATCTCTCCAGCCCCTCTAGACTGGTCTTTAGGACCCATGGCCACTGGGGTTCCCAGGTCTGGCCACCCTGCCACAGGGTGGACCTATTGCTTTGACCTCTGTTCTACTGAGCAGTGCGCTGAAACTGGAAGGCGTTCTTCTTTTTTGTACTTCTTTTTTTTGGGGGGGGGGGTGGTTCAAGACAGGGTCTCTCTGTGTTAGCCATGGCTGTCCTAGACTCGCTTTGTAGACCAGGCTGGCCTTGAACTCACAGCGATCTACCTGCTTCTGCCTCCTGAGTGCTGGGATTAAAGGCGTGCGCCACCACGCCCGGCCTGGAAGGCATTCTTCTTAACGCGGTCTCAACCTAGTGTAGATCTCAACCCACAGAAGCTGTATTTTGTTTCCTTAGCTTCAAAATCAGACTGTGAATTTGATGAGGAAGAGACCTTTACCCCATAATAATACCAGTGTACAAGATATACCTGGCATATAAAACATAGCCAGCCTATAAAACACTTGTGGTAGCTAATCTTGGATACCAACTTGAAATATATGGAACAAAGAAACCTTGGTGGAAGAATAGCTTCTATCAGACTGGCTGGTGGGCATTCTTATGGGTCATTATCTTGATTAGTGACGATGTAGGAGGGCTCAAGCTACTGTGGGCGGTACTGTTCCTAGGCGGGTTGGTTCTGAGCTGTATAATGAAGGTCTCACTAGGAGCAAGGCTAATTAATGATCATTCCTCCATGATCTGTTCCTGCCTCCAGCTTCCTGCCTTGACTTCCCTCCATGATGGACTGTAAGCTGAAATGAACCCTTTCCCCCCAAGTTGATTTTGATTGTGTCGTTTATTAACAGCAACAGAAAACAAACTGGAACAGCATCCGTCCTAAAACATATAAATGTACTCGAATCAAACCTGGTGATTTTCTGCAACAAAGCGGGGCTGTCAAAGCTCCTGAGGTTTGCGGGTCACCTTCCTCGGCACCTAGCACATGAAGCCTGCAGTGGGGCGGGAACACTAGCACCGAAGGGCTCTGGATCTTTCAGCTCCGGCTCCCACGTCCTTTCACCTCAGTTCCATTTCTTGGCTGAACTTGACAAGACCAGCTTTTCTCTATTGCCTTGTTTCCAGCCATTTTAAGTTAAACCATAAAACCTGATCATTTTTCTACCCATTATCCTTTTCTTCCTGGTGGCTTGACTTCAACGTCTAAAATCAGCTTGGACAACACTGAGCAGCCAGCCATGAGGGCTGGGGGTTGGGGGATGGGAGGGGTGTTATAGCTGCCTTTGCCGCTATAATCTTCCCAGTAGCTGCAGGACACTAGTGTCATTTTTCCTTAGAACTGAAACAAAACAAAACAAAACAAAACAAAACAAAACTCAGACTCATGGGTGACCTAGCTATGTGCAGTTTGTTTGCCTGGAGAGGCCCCTTCGGCCTGAGAGTGAAGGGCTGGGGAGGAGCTTATCTTCTCAGACAGAGCCAGGTGCATGAGAACATGTGACTATTAGAGGCTCCAAGCCTGTGGAGAGTGGCCTCCCTTCACCCAACCCAGGGAACTTTTTAACCAGGTTTCCTGGCTATTTTAAAACCCTGGTGCTTCAGGCTGTTTCCCATGGCTGCAAACACCCAGGAAAGTAAGACAAGACAGGGCTCCAAATCCGACAACGGTAAAAATGTGAGGAAGGAAAGGAAAAGGGAGGAAGAAGCACAGGGAACAAACCCAATAAGATGCCTAGGAACTTTATATTTAAAAAATGAGTTTAACCCAGGCTCTGATCTCTCTGAAGCCCCACCAGGCTTTCTTAGACTCAGAAAGTTCCAACCAGCTTATTTGGCATCTAATTTGGGCCCAGAGATGATGTCATGATAAAAATGAATTGTGGGAAACCTGCCTTGGGTGGTATAGGTGAGCCTGAAGAAATCCCTTCCCGCAGGCACTGGTGTAAATTCAGCTCTCAGTAGTTACCTTGATGCAATAAAAACTGGTTAAAGTCCTTCAGTGAGAGTTGTCAAGTGTGCCCTAAGGATGAGACAGGAAGTGCTGTTGACCTCTGGAACATACGCACACCTTGAGATTTATTGAATGGTCAGCAGGCCTATACTTGGTCTTGATTTCCTTCTGTTTCTTCCTGTCTCTCTTACTTACTTTTTTTTTCTTTTTTGTTTTTTTCAAGACAGGGTTCTCAGTGTAATCTTGGCTGTCCTGGACTTGCTTTGTAGACCAGGATGGCCTTGAACTCACAACAATCTGCCTGCCTCTGCTTCCCTGAGTGCTGGGATTAAAAGTGTTCACTGGACCAGACGAAGTGGTGGCGCACACCTTATATCTTTTAATTTTTATATTTTGTATTTATTAATATTGATATTTTTAGTTATCAATTTTAAGATATCTTTTTAGATCTTTAGATATGTAAAAAATTTTAACCTTTATAAATTACATATTTATATATACATGTTTATATAATTATTTACCATAAGACATAGGTGGTTGATTACCAGGAACAGTAAGGCAAGTTTTTTTCAGATAAAGGAATAGTAAGTAAAGCATTACTTCTTTTATTAGTCTAGTTCTCAAATGCATCAGAGACCTGAGAAGGATAAATTATAGCAAGAAGTATTCCAAATATCCTATGTATCAATTAATATGGCAGAGGCTTATCTATTACCCAGATGGCTATCCCATTAGGCTCCTGTGACATTAATGACTTCCTTGCGGGGGCATAGCTCCCAGTTTCTCTGTGCAGCCTTGGCTGTCCTGGACTTGCCCTGTAGACCAGTCTGGCCTTGAAAAAACTCACAGGGATCCACCTGCCTCTGCCTCCCAAGTGCTGGGATTAAAGGCATGAGCCACACCCCACCCCCAGCGGCTTTTTATTTATTTATTTTTTTATCTATTTATTTTTGACTTAGTGATTTTTATTTTTATTTATTTTTAATGTAACTTTTTCATATACATACCTCTGTTGTGGAAGTTGCCAGGATTTAGTGATGTTTGCAAGCTATACAGGATATATAAGATCAATGTTTAACACCAATTGTACTGTCAAGCCTCTGTGTGTTTTAATTGACTTTTAGGGAACATAGAGAAACACAAAGTAGCTATAATGTTTCACTGCCTTGGGGAGTGCCTTGGCTTCTCAAGCATCAAAAGACATGCAGTGCCCTAGGAGCCATGGACTCCTGATAAACCTACGACAAATGATCCCCAAGGCAGCTAGACCAGACCAATTTTATAAGTTCCTGTTGGTTTTCATTTATTTATTTATTTAAATTTTTATTTTAGGGTATGATAGTTAATTAAAGCATATATAGAGTATCAAAAAAAATTTTTTTTGTTTTTTTGAGACAGGGTTTCTCTGTGTAGCCTTGACTATCCTAGACTCACTTTGTAGACCAGGCTGGCCTTGAACTCACAGTGATCGGCTTGCCTCTGCCTGCAAGTGCTGGGATTAAAGGAGTGCGCCACCAAGCCCAGCTTTCTAAAATAAATTTTAAGTGTATTATTTTGATGCTATAAGGTTTGCTTGCCAGCAAGAAAAGTTCTCACATGAACATATGGAGGTACAGCTTTAATACCTCATTAATCAGACATAGTTTTGTTGTTGTTGTTGTTGTTGTTGTCGTTTATAAGCTTGGTATTTTTGTTGTTGGTGGTGGTGGTAGTGGTGGTGGTTTTTCAAGGTAGGGTTTCTCTGTGTGGCCTTGGCTGTCCTAGACTCACTCGAACTCACAGAGCCTCTGCCTCTCAAGTGCTGAGTGCTGAGATTAAAGGTGTGTGCCACCATGCCCAATCTATAAATCTGTTTCTTAAGATAGGACAGAAATTATATAAAATCTTATCTCAATATAGAAGTATCTTTGGAGATCTGTTTCTTTATTGGCTTATGCCATTTGTTGTTCGAAATAGCTTCAACCCTAAGTTGTGAATTTAAGTTAACTTTTTTGTTACAGATTTTTAAATCATATCCAATAATTTGGAAGCCAATAATGTATAACCAAGATATCCAAAATATAGACAATTTATACATTTGAAATAGGTAAGATTTTTCTTACTCCTTTTCAGCTTTCATTTTGAAGAAGGAACATCTTGCTGCCTGTTGAATCCAGTTCTCACTGGCCGCAGGATTAGCCATCAGCTTTCCTACTGGAGACGCTGGGAAGCTTCTGGTGTCCCGCTAAGAGCAGTTTGTACAGACCAGTGGCTCCGGGCCTGCTACCAGCTTGTTCCAGGCAGAGGCAGGGCCTCTCCAGCACTGTGAGACTCCTAGCTGCAGGGCGTGAAGTCAGTTAAAACTAAGTCAAGTTGGTTAAACAGCCAGAAAGTGAAGTTTGGCCTTTTCCCCAGAATATAAAACACAGAGCAACAGTCAAGTATTTAAACATAAACTGACATAAATTGGCACACATAGAACACTGCATGTGGGGTCTCTCATCTGAGAGTCCCACCCAAATCCAAAGGGGTTGATTATAATCTGTTTCTCCTAGCCAAGCGAAGGATCAGAATCTCCGCCATCTTTTTTTTTGACTAGAAAGACCATGGCCATGTCCGGCTTGTCTTGCCTGAGTCACCAAGGGTCTAGACCATACCAAGACCAAACCAAGACACCAAGAAACCAAGAAAAGAAAATTTACCTCCTTACAGAAGAGCTGGCTGTCTTGGTAGTGTTCATTTACCAAACTGAGGAGTGGTGGAGGGTGTGGAGCCATCTTGGTGAGACTTCCAAATGTCGTCATACAAGAGTTGCCACATAAACCACTCAAGCACCGATCTCAGTGAGATACTGATGGTTTATTAAATGCAGCAGCCCAAGACTGGCCATGATCAGGGACACAGTGGACTCAGAGGCCAAACGGTGACAGTTGTCTGCTTCTCAATCGGGCTTTTTATAAGAAAAACTGTAACCAGGTGGTGGCAACCAGGAAACCTGGTGAGAAGCAAGGGGGAGGGGGGATGCATTATATCATTTTGATTAGCTAAACACAAGAATAAATAATTTTGTTCCAAGCAGAAAGTATCCAGGTTGCTAGACAAAGCATTTTAAGCTGATTGGCTAGGATCTAGGCTTGGGGCTTTCCAGTTCCCCATCCTTCAGGGAGAAAGGAGCATGACAGGGTATTGTGGTCTTGTTTAAGTAGAACATATATCATTAATTCAAGCAGAACATTCAACAAGTGTTTGAATTGCAAGTAAAAGGCTAGTCAAGCTCCCAGGCAGGTAGAGCCTGAGAGCCTGTACTTAATTTCATCTTATGATCAAAATGACTGAAACAACAAAATGCCTTCTGTTGTGTTACATCCAAAGCGGATGTTAAAAGAGGAGCCACAGGCTTAAGCAGGATACAACACACATAAAATAAAAATAAATCATCAGGGAGAAAACATAACCCTGCTCATTTCCTATTATTTTTATGGGTGTACGTGCACACACGTGAATGTACCTCTGTACATATGGAGGCCAAAAGACAACCCGTGGCATCTTCCCTCCTCCTGTCATGTGAGTCCCAGGAATGGAACTTAGGTCATCAGGTTTGTTGGCAAGTGCATTTTCTCGTGGGGGCCCTACTCATTCTTTTTAAAAGGACTAGTGTGATCCAAAATGATACTGTAAATCACCACAGACCTTGCTAGAAGGACCCTTGTGGCATTTCAAGAAGACTCTATTGCAGCCAGGCATCAGCTACCACACCTTTGCTGCATAACCAAACCCAGATGCTTTCGCTCCTGGAGTGTCTGAAGGGGCAGAATAAGGCCAGGACTGAGGCGGGAGCCAGAACAAAGCTGACGTCATCATCTAGATAAAGTAGGAGACAAGAGTTTGAGAATGCTTGTACCAGTCCAGGCAAGCATAATTAGGCCTTGGTGTCTCCTTTACTCCTCCCTATGGTTCATTTGAGGTGTTCAATGTTTACCTAGAGGGAAACAAAAAATTATGTACAAATTAGCGAAATTGTTTTCCTAGGAAATGATAGGTTATCTCCGCTGAAGAAAAAAAAAAACCCAATCCAAGTCAGATTAAAAGTATAAGAAAGAGCAGGTTTATTTGGAAACTGGGGCACCTGGGCTAGTTCAATAGCCTCAGGGGATGAGGCCAGAAGAATTCACACCCAGACTATAACAGGCAGAGCGTTTTTTGTGTTTGTTTGTTTGTTTGTTTGTTTGTGACAGGGTTTCTCTGTGTAACACACCTAGTTGTCCTAGACTCAATTTATATACCAAGCTGGCCTGGAACTCGCAGAGATGCCCAGGCTGTGGGCAGGGGGCTTAAGGATTGTAGGGGAAGGGTAAAGACATGTCTGCCACATGCTGGACTTGGGGAGCAGGTGGCTCCAGGTGAGGGGGTTAGGGCAGTTGTCAGGAATGCCAGGAATGCGGATGCTTTCCTCAGAGGAGGCAGGGTTGGAGAGAGAGAATGGGATTTGCCTGATGATGTGGGGGATGGGGGGGGCAGTCAGAGATGCCAACCGAACAGGAAAGTTGTGGGGTTTTTTGGTTTTTTGGTTTTTTGTTTTTTCTGCATTGAGGAAGTGATGTGTTCCACAGCGTTTTGAACAGACACCTGAAAGGTGCTTAAGGAAGGCTGTTTGTGATGGAGTCATGCCGATAAGGCTAGGTATCTACAGCTAAATCACACAGCACAACCCCTTCCTGGAGTGACTAGAGACTGTTAGAGCCCTAAGCATTTGCCTGCAGGCCCTTTGTGGAGATATTCCCCGGGCCTCTGACTCGTGTGACACAGAGCTGGGAACCAGCTTACAGTCACATTGGCCTTCAGCTACTGTGGGAAGCCAACCCTTCAGTGACTCTGGCTGTATTCTAAAGGAGTTATTATGAACGTGGTGACAAGAAACACTATGAAGGGCAATGAGCTAACATCTCGGGTTTAAACAACAGCACATACTGTTATGTTTAATAATTAAAGACGTAAGATAAGATAAGGTATAATAAGGTACCGGGCAGCAGATGTTATATTGTAGAGAAGTTTATTAAGTGAGCATGGGGGGGAGAAGGGAAGGGGTACCTCAGAGAGAGACAGAGACCAGGACAGTAAGAAGAGAGGTGGGGCATAGGAGAGAGAGAGAGAGAGAGAGAGAGAGAGAGAGAGAGAGAGAGAGAGAGAGAGAGGGAGGGAGAGGGAGAGGGAGAGGGAGAGGGAGAGGAGAGAGAGAGAGAGAGAGAGAGAGAGAGAGAGAGAGAGAGAAAGTAAGAGTAGAGAGAGTAAGAGGGAGGAAAGAGGTAGGACTGTCGTTTTATATAGCCCTGGGCAGGGCCATGTGCTTCCCCCACTCCCCACCCCCACCCCCGCGTGGCAGGTACATCATAGGTAGGAGGACTGAAGAACTCTAACACATACACTTGCATTTTCCTGTTTATTTTGGCATTTCCCTATCTTTTATTTTAGTTTAATTTGTTTGGTTGTTGTGTTGGACCCTGGAGTCCAATTCAGGAAGGGGGTCACCGCGAGAGACCACTCAAGTCACACAGGCTGGAGGTATATGTAAAATTTATTACTGACACATCAGAAGTTCCAATTGTCGATGTGTCAGGGTCCCTCAGCACTCGGGAGGTGAAGGACACTGAGTAGCTGAGTAGTTTAAAAACTAGCTGTTACAGGCTAGTTTTTAAAGGCTAAAACCACAAAGCACCTGGGGTTGCTTACCAAATGAGACCATTTGGACCTTTAGGACATCTGGCATTGGGAGTCTCTTTGTGGGGGCTAGGGTGTGGGTCTCTAGAGCGGTTACTAAAAGCCGTATGGGGACATCTGATATATGGAAACTTACATGTAACTATTCTGGGAACTAGGGTGGAACTTTTGAAGTTAGCATTAACTTAACGAGAACTGAGAGAGGCGAACAAGGCTGGACAAGCGAGCAAGCATCTTGGATTTTATAATTTTACAGTTTCTCAGTTGTGTGTTTCTCCTGCTACTGTGTGTGTCCTGGGGAATCAAACCACAGTCATCAGGGTTTGCAACAAGCACCTTTACCCACTGAGCCATGTAAGAGCAAAATTAATGCCATATTCTGTATGTAATGTATATTCTGCAGTTAATGATGCTCTGTATGAGAACGTGTCCTCCAGGTGACCCTTCTCCCTGCTTTCTGGAAAGGACACCTGCCAGCAGTCCTCAGAAACTCCACAGGAGTGATTACATACAATTAGCTCCCAGTGTTCCTCTGAGATTTAAAAAAACAAAACAAAAAACTTCCCCTCCAGACTCAGTCTCCACCCAACTTGCCAAAAGGTCGACATTCCTGTGACCCACAACCCCAACCCCTGCCCGCTTCCTTTTATGAACCCACTGCCCTGCTGCATCAGGAAGGATTGTGATCCTAAGCTCTGAGTTCTGAACCTTTAATTACAGGAGGACTCTGTGTATGTTACATTGGTATCGAGTCCTGGTGGTCTTTTTTTAGGGGGGGGTCCTCACGATCTGGGCAATCTCAGTATAACACTATCTCAAGAGCCCTTAGGGTTAGGGTTTTCTTAATGTTGGGAATTGAACCTATGGCTTCTAGAGTTTTTATAATTAATACATAAGACAATGAGATAATAATAAGGTAATAATGTACCAGGCAGCTGATATTATGTTGTTCAGGAAAAGGAAAGGGGGAGGGGTGCCCCAGAGAAAGACAGAGACAGAGAAAGAGGAAGAGAGGAAGAGAGAGAGAGAGAGAGAGAGAGAGAGAGAGAGAGAGAGAGAGAGAGAAACAGAGACAGAGACAGAGACAGAGACAGAGACAAACTAACCTCATGGCTCATGGCGGATCTTTTATATGGCCCTAGGCAGGGCCACGTGCGCTGGGCACCCCCGCCCCCACCCCCATGCAGGTAAGCAGTGACATCCCAGGTAGGCAGACTGAAGCAGAATCCTAACAAGCATGCTAAGTAGTGGTCTTCCACTGAGCTACACGGGGATGGGGGGGATGCCCTTACCACTTTTTTTCTTGGTCTTTCGAGACAAGAGTTTCTCTGAGCTACACTGGGGGGGGGCGCCTCCCCACTTTTTTTTTCTTAGTTTTCGAGACGAGTTTCTCTGTGTAGCCTTGGCTGTCCTGAACTCGCTTTGTAGACCAGGCTGGCCTCGAACTTACAGAGATCCTCCTGCCTCTGCCTCCCAAACGTTGGGATTACAGGCATGCACCACCATGCCCAGCTCTCCCCATGTTTTTAATCAAAATGTCTATGCCTGTGAGTAGGGGTCAGATGAAAGCACAAAATAGGAAGACTATCTACTACTTTCTTGGCTCTATAATTAAGGTATACTGGAAAGACAGGTATGTTCAATGTGACACATCTACAGGTACAAATACTTGTCTCATAAATCATCATTGCATGGAACCTCTCACTAATGTGAGCAAGGAAGCTGGGAAGTGAAAGCTCAGGCCTTCGGTCAGTGTCCATCTGAGTGCTGTGTACAAGTGATGCTGAGAGCTACAGACAGAAGAGGCCACATGAGTACCAGTCATCAGAGGTGCCCTTTCACACTGCATGGCTACCAAATAGACTCGGCATGAGCTCAAGCGGAAAGACAGTAACAATGTCATTTCTTGAAGTATGGCTCTTAGGGGCTTTACCCCTGCCCTCTGCCAGGTGTGTGCATTTCTTGTTTGTTTTGCTCCTCTGCCACTTGTCCTGTCTCAAATTCATTTGGTAAAGAACTCTTTTACACATTATCAGAGGTTGACTATTATGTTTGACCAATGCTGATAAAATCGTTCTTATTCCTTACACATAAAGATACACCTTTTAAACTGTTTACAGATCTGAACTGGATATAGTGACACATACTTGTAGTCCCAGCTACTGGGGAATTTGTTCTTTTTTTGGAGGAGGGCATCAAGACAGTGTTTCTCTGTGTAGCACCGGCTGTCCTAGAACTCTCTCTATAGACCAGGCTGGCCTTGAACCCACAGATATCTGCTTGTTTCTGTTTCTCAAGTGCTGGGATTACAGGCGTGAACAGTCAGCGCTGAGTCCATCTCTAAATTCTTTATATGAATGACACTAAGAACCTCAAAGGGAGCCTCAGTTTCCTCAGTAAAGCTGAAGAGGCTGAGGCAGAAAAGTCAACTGAGGCCAGTCATTAGAGCTCAGCCTTGGCAGAAAGGAGCTAAAAGCTTCTGAAACTGCGCTTTCTGTGTCTGTCACATTGAAAACTGACCCGGTTCTTTTTCTTACTTCCCTGAGCATCTGAGCACCCCGCCTGCGTCCTGTTTGGAGTGAACAAAAACAAATTTGACATTCAGGAACTTCAGCCTCCATGAAATTTTGGGGTGATGGGAAGCTGTAATTTGGGGTGTTTTGTTTTCAACAATTAGCCTTCATTCAGAATGTCCTAGTCGGTTCTTGTAGTGAGTTACACAGTGACGTCTGCATAGTAGTTACTATGCCTTTTTAAGGACCTCTTCCCTAGCAGTGTAGAAAATTAAGCCCTGGAAAGAATTTGGCTCAACAGTTAGTCATCATCCTTGCTTTAAGGAATACCCAGCCAGTCCACAGAAGGGCAGGGAGTAGGGGTGGAAAAAAGCAGGCTTAAGCAATTTATAGTCAAGCACGACTTTTTTTTTTTTTAATTGACAGAGTCTCTCTCCAGGCAGTGTTCACGTGCTCTGAATCGAAGCTTTTAGCTGGGCAGAGCTGGTTAAGCAAACAAACCTGAGTTATTTGAATGCAATGATTAACAGGAAGTTGGGAGGAGGGCTGAGCAGGCACAGTTAGCAGCCTTCACTGAGGGAAGAGGCCTGGCTCGAAGGAGTTCCAGAGAGAGATGCCTTGCCTGAAGGTCACTGATAGTGATTTCCCTGTGGGGACAGGTAGGGTCACTGGCCCCGGGAACCTCCCTCGGGTAGGGCGTTTTTTGTGTGGTAATTGCTTACAAGTTAGTTGGAGGCTGGGCAGTGGAGCTGCTTCGGGAAGCTGTCAATGAAAACTGAAAATATAAGCAAGCTAGGCAGAGGAGAAAGGAACGAGGAACTGCAGGCTGCTTATCAGAGCCACATTCACGTGGGATGATGCCGGGACATGGAGAACATGTAAGTTAAAGGAAGGTTCGCTCCAATCCTGTTTCTAAAGCTACTTTGCTCATTTCCTGCTCTTGGAAGATGGGCTCTTGGAAGTACAGCCTTTTTAGCCTGTCTCTTATTGCTGCCTTGGCGTTTGTGTTTATTTACAATAGCAAATTATGGAAGAACAATCATTTCCCAAGGGCGTTTTCCAATGCTTCTGTCTTAGCAGAAGTCTGTTTTCAGATGTTTAGCGGACAGACCTTTTATACAGCAGAAGCCGCACGGAAAACCACCCTGGAGCACTTCACCTGTCGTGAGTACAGGGTTCAAAATCACTACATAACTGAAGCGCTCTCTGAAGAAGAAGCCGGCTTCCCTTTGGCTTTCACGCTGACTATCCACAAAGATTTCGACACTTTTGAGAGGCTCTTCAGGGCGATTTACATGCCCCAGAACGTCTACTGTGTGCACGTGGATAGGAAGGCAGCAGGGACCTTCAAAGAATCTGTGCAGCAGTTACTAAACTGTTTCCCCAATGCCTTCCTGGCCTCTAAGACAGAGCCCGTGGTCTACGGTGGCTTCTCCCGGCTCCAGGCTGACCTGAACTGCATGAAAGATCTGGTGGCCTCTAAGGTCCCCTGGAAATATGTTCTCAACACCTGCGGACAGGACTTCCCCCTGAAAACCAACAAGGAAATAGTTCAGTACCTGAAAAGTTTCATTGGGAAGAATCTCACCCCAGGGGTGCTGCCTCCTGCTCATGCAGTCAGAAGGACCAAGTATGTCCACCGGGAGCTCTTAAATCATAAAAACCCCTATGTGTACAGTACCGCAAAACTGAAAGCTCCTCCTCCTCATAATATGACCATTTACTTTGGCACAGCCTATGTGGCTCTCACACGTGAGTTTGCTAACTTTGTCCTTGAAGACCAGCGTTCATTGGACTTAATATCCTGGTCCAAGGACACCTATAGTCCTGATGAGCATTTCTGGGTGACGCTCAATAGGATTCCTGGTATGTATATTTTGTTTCTCTCTCTCTCTCTCTCTCTCTCTCTCTCTCTCTCATCTTCCTCTCAATGGTGCTAATTTTTGGAGACTCTGTCTTGCTGTGTCCAGCCCCGGCTGTTCTGAACTGTCATGACTTCCTGAGTATCTGGTATTACAGCGATTACAGATATGAGCCACTATGCCTGTCTCCGTTTTCATTAATATATATAACATGATCAATGCTAAATAGGATTCTCAAAAGATGATAATGTTTCTTGTCTTTTTCTTTCTTTCTTTCTTTCTTTTTCTTTTTGAGTTTTCAAGATAGAGTTTCTCTGTGCAGCTCTGGCTGTTCTGCTTTAAAACTCACTCTGTAGACCAGGCTGGCCTCAAACTTGGAGATCCACCTGCCTCTGACTCCCAAGCACTGGGATTAAAGGCATGTGCCAGCATGTCCAGTGGAAAAAAATAATAGTTATAATAATAATTTAACAACAACAGATAATAATTTAACGTAACAAACGTCTCGGCAGTTTCAAATGTTAGTTTTTGAGCATGGAATATTTATTTGTTTGTTGTTGTTGCTGTTGTTGTTTTTAATTACTAGTTTTATTTGCAAGTCATGTTTTTCTACACTGATGGGTACAATGTGTTTTGAAATGAGCAAACAGTATGGGATGAATGACAAGCTACTCAGCATGCCTTGCTTGCCTACCGTTTTGGGGGGAGACTCTTGAAAATTGCGGTCACCCTGCTGCTGTGTGGGACTCTCTAAGCTGCACCTCCGGCTGCCTGGGGTGTTGTACCCTTTGGTCAGCCACCCGACTTCCTCCACAGCCCGCCATTCTGCTCTCATATCAAGTCCTTTCTTCTTGCTGCTGCTTTGGTTTGGTGTTTTTGGGGGTCCACATGTGTGTGGCTTTGTTCAGTTGGCACAATCCCTTCCTGATTCATCCATGTAGCTACAAATGAGCAGATTCTCCCTTTTAGAGGGCTGAGTACCAGTCATTTTGTACATATATTACACTGCTGTTAAATCTTTCAAAAGTCTTTATAGAAAGTCTACTTACAGACTGGAGGATATGGAAGCCCGTTTTATAGTTGATGAAAAAAAAATGGATTAGTAGAATCACAGTGAGAACTTGATTGTGTGGCTTGGCTTTGCTGGTCTATACCCAGCTTTGGGACTATAGACCCACCCAAGATGTGTGTTTTCTCTTGACACAAGGCAGGAGACTAGCAAACACTAATTATTCAAAAGGAAAACAAATTAACCCTAATACCTATGTTAAAGTAACACCATTATGAGGCAGGGAGAAGTGACCCTTGCCATTAATCCCAACATTTGGGAAACGAAGGTAGGCAGAGCTCTTGAAGTTCAAAGACAGCCTGGTCTACATAAAGAGTACTTGGCCATCCAGAACTGTTGTGAGATTCTGACAGTACATCATATACACATCCATCCATCCATCCATCCATCCATCCATCCATCCACACAGGCATTATGATGTTGGAGAGATGGCTCAGCAATTAAGAGCTTATACTGCTCTTGCAGAGGACCTAATTCTGATGCCAGCACACATCAGGTGCCTCAAAACCATCAATAACTGCAGCTCCTGCAGGAGATCTGATGCCCTCTTCCGGTGCCCAAGGACACCTTACTCACAAATGCACACATTCATTCAATTTAAAATTCATACACAAATGCATACAATTCATTCAAGTTAAAAACTAATAGTTATGGGGAAAAAGAATAAAATTAAGACTAGATAGTGTAAATACAATTTGGGTGGCGATGACTATTTTTGCCCTATTACCTCATGGCTGAATTCCCGTTCTTACCTCCCTCCCTCCCTTTCTGTGGTTTGTTGAGATGGGTTTTACTATGTAGTCCAGGCTAGACTCAAATTTTCAGCAATCCTCCTCTGCCTCACTGTCCTTTGTCCTGGGATTACAGATATGTACCATTGTGCCCAAAATAGGAAAAGTGACATTCCCACTTCTTCATTCCATGTCACTCAGGGTATGACATGGATTCAGGTCTGCCATTAAGTTCTAGTGACTTGTTCCCCAGAGAGAGCCAAGATTTAAACAAACAAACAAATCCCCCCAAAAAAATCCTGCTTTAAAAATTTTTTTTTCTTAAAAAAGACCAAGATAAACAAAAAGATATTCAGTCTGAAAAAGACCTCAAGTGTCTTAATGGAAAAACCTTGTCACTAAAGAAAGAACAAATGCTACAGTGGAGAAAACAATCTGGGGTCAGTAAACAGGATATGGCAGAAGCAGAGATGCTAGGAACACAGTGGGCAGTTGTGTGACACTAAGCAATGTCACTTTTTCTGCCCCTCAATTAGACATCACTTTCAAACGTGTGTTTCCTTCTACATACCAATTTTACCTTCATTGTTTGGGATTAAAGGCGTGTACCAACACGTCTGGACCTAAACTTTTCTTTACCTGAAACACTATACCAGTCTGGCCTTGAACTCAGATCTGTTTGCCTCTGTTTCCTGGATTAAACTGTGTTGTATTCCACCCAGATCACACGGACCTAGAAGTTCTTTGGATGTGATCTCTTGCAAGAGCAGCCATGTTCTGAATTAAAATTCCTCTACAACTAGAAAAAGTGACAAATCAATGAAAGATTTGACGAAATAAGGATACCTCAACTCTCACAAGGAGAAGAAAGGGAAGCTACTTATGGGCCAAATCAGAGAGAGAGAGAGAAGGCAGTTTTTACCAGGACAGTGATAGAGAGACAGGTTGCAGAGAAAGGAAGAGAATTCAATTAAAGACCAAATGTGCCAGAGAAGGAGAAGGAGCCGGGATTAGAGCGGATTGCTGGACTTAGTTTGAGGCCAAACAGAGCAATTTGGGGGCCAGAGAGAGAAGCCAGATCGACCAAGTCAGCTGGGAGAGAAGTTAGAGCCAGAACAGCTGAGCTGAACCAGCCAGCCCAGAGCTCAGTAAGAACAAGAAAGGGTGAGCTTATTGAGCAGTAAGTCTCAGAGGCTGAAACAGTCTAGGCCTAGGTTAGATTGCACAGAGGAGCTTCCAGGACAAGTCAGGGTTAGCAGAAGGAGGCAGTTAGCCCCCAAGACAACAGTGTCCTGTGGTCCAAAATGAGGAAGCAAAACCTTTAACAGGGTTGTCTACTCAGGTTGACAGAAGTGGGTGGCACACAGGGAGTTGACACGTGGCTTCAGGGTCACATGAAGTAAAAGCCCCCCCCACAACCCAAACAGGAGGCACATTATTATACGTTGTTATTAAGTCTCCAGACCTTAAAAAAAAGAATACATTTCTGTTTCCTAAGCCTAATGTATCCTGCAAGCCATGTTTTTGTTTTCTCGGTCTATGCTGAATCCGTGACCCAGTGATGTACCCTCACCCCTTTGGCTTGCTGCCCCCCAGCCTGTGGTACATGAGTGCTCTTCTGCTTTATGAAATGCGGCTTTCCAGATACCTTGATGACTCTCAACAGGCAGCCTTGAGCTCCGAGTCCCCCACTCTTCTCTCCAGGTGCTAACAGACAATTATCTGGACAGCTGTTTCCTATCAACCCTAACCTTTCCCCATAAAAAGGTACCCTAAAATCCAGTGAGGGGCTGCTCTCTGGAATCTCACCTTTGAAAGAGCAGCCCAGGGCTGGCCTGTTCTAAACACAGCTTGCTTTAATCAGAGGCTTAAAATAGAGTTGTTACCCCGACCTCCACACCCAGGTCTAACACTCAGCTCGTCCTTGCCTTTCTCCCAATCCAGCAAACTCTCCAGTCCTCTCTAATCCAGTCCACAGCTAGACGAAGTTTAACTCTTAGTGTACTGGGCTGCTGGGTTGTGAGCAATTCCTTATTAGGGAAAGGAACTACTGCCAAGCCTGAGTACCAAGCTCACTCACCTCCTGCTGCTTTCCCTCCAGGGCTCTGGCCATCTGAGTTGGATGGCTCCACCCCCGACTAGGGACTCTGGGTGGGTTAGTTTCATTGCTCTTGTGCCCCGTGTGCTCCTAGGCATTAATGTCTTCAAAACTGACCAATGGTTTCCACTTAATTTGCTACTAAGTAGTATTTTGAATCAGAGCTTATTTCAAATTTATATTAAACTATGAATGAATGAGAGAACAGCCTTAGGAGACTAATCTGTGTTAGAGGCAGGAGGCGAAGAAAAAAGGCCAAACCACTCCTGTTAATCAGCTTCCTGTTGCTGCAAGAAAACACAGATCTTTATTTTTATTTTTATTGTCTTATCATTATTGTTGTTTGGTTTTGGGATAGGGTCGCACTATACAGGCCTAAACTCAGAGCTATCTACCTGCCTCTGCTTCCCAAGTGCTGGGATCAAAAGAGTGCATCACCCCCACACAGCCAAAACAGACTTTAAAGCAATGATTGTATGGAGTAATTATTTTCATGATGTCACTTTCACACGTGTACTTCTCGTACTTTGCTCATTTACCCCACTACCCGTTCTTGCTCTTCTCTCCTCCACCTTCCCACTTGATCTTGTTTACCATCCGTTGCTGGGATACAAACACTGACCAAAAACAGCCCTGGGAAGGAAAGGTATGTTCTGCGTACAGAGTACAGCCCATCAGCAGGGAAATCCAGGCAGGAAACTGAAGGCAAGACCCAGAGCAGAGAACGCAAAGGAACACTGTCCACTGGGTTGCTCTCCAGGCCTTGCCACCCAGCTTTCTTATATGATCTATGACTGCCTGCCCAGGCTTGGCATTTCCCACACTGTGCTGGACCCTCCCACATCAGTCACTAATTATCAATCAAGAAAATGCCCCCACAGACTTGTCTTTGGGTCAGTCTGATGAAGACACTTTCTCAATTGATGTCCCTCCCCTTTTATAAATAAATAAATAAATAAATAAATAAATAAATAAATTTAAATTTACATCCTGATTGCAGTTTTCCCTTCCTTCTCTGCTTGTAGTCCCTCCTTTCCACATTTCCCTGCCATCCTCCCATCCTTCCTTTCTCTTTAGAAAAATCTAAAAAAAAAAAAAAAAAGGGGGAGGTGGCCCCTCATTGATATCAACCCACCTTGGCATATCAAGTTTTAGTAGGACTAGGTACATTCTCTACTATTGTGGCTAGGCAAGGCAGCCACGTTAGGGAAAAGAGATCCCAAGGCGGACAACAGAGTCAGAGACCACCCCTGGCCCCGCTGTTAGGAAGACGGAGCTGCCACGGGCCTAAGTCTGTCCTGTGATGCTCTCTGGTTGGTGGTCCAGTCTCTGTGAGCCCCTACGGACCCAGCTTAGTTGGTTCTGTAGGTTTTCTAGTAGTGTCACATTTGGTGTCTTGACAATAGCCATTCTGACCAGGGTGAGGCAGGCTCAGGAGCATCTGTGTAAATTAGTCAAGGTTCAGTTTGGCTTATCGTTTCAGCAGTTTTAGCCCACAGTCCTGTGGTTTCTAGGTCTGTCTCATGGTTACTGGGAGGCAAAGCATAGGAGAGGATGGGACAGGGACAAACAGTACCCTTCAGTGACCTTTCTCCAAATAGGTTTCACTTCCTGATATTCCTACTATCTTCCAATCTCTCGTTGTTAATGCTGTAACACCCTTGATGAGGTCAGAGAATCCGTGTTCTGATCTCTTCTCAAAGGCCCAGCCTATAAACACCGATACCTCAGGGATGAAGGCTGAAAGCACATGAGTTTTTTTTACACAAAGATGTTTCCATTGCAAAGTAGCACAGCGCCTGAGGGGAAAGAATAGAGAAAGGAAGGAACTGGAGATGGTGAGCCTGGAAAACAGACCCTGCTTGTTTCCATGTTCCATTGCCCTTGGCACCAGACTCTGGACCAGCCCTGTGACATCTCATAGCAAGCCTGGATCCTGGGTCCTGGATCCAACAGGCTTATTGTGTTTTTCTTTTTGGTACTGTCCATGTGTGAGCAGTTGAGATTGGTGTATTCCTTGAGCCCAGGTGCCAGGAACTGAGATTCAAGTGCTGGAAGCAGGAAGTACAGATCTGAACCATGGTGGTCAGGGAATGCAGCTTGTTCATGGCCTGAGAACTTAGGTGCACAGGGGACTTAAGCTGCCCAAACCAATCAGGCCCGTGAAATTTCTGAGATCACTGGGTCTAAGAGCTAGCTATATGGGAGAAAGTTGGGGCAGGGGGATAACTTTTACTATTAGTTGTGCTTAAATGATCCCTGTCTCATATATCCCAGAGAAAGGAGACCAGTGAGTTAGAGCGCCTGTGAGCTGTTTCTGTTGATGTTGTTTTGTTTTTGTGACACGGTCTCACTATATAACTCTTGCTATTCTGGAACTCACCATGTAAAACAGGCTGGCCTGGAACTCTGCCTTCTGAGGGCTAGGAAGAAAGGCATATGCCAACCAGTTGGGCCTTCACTTGTGAGGGAGTTTGTTTGTTTGTTTCCCCCAGGGACACAGTCTCTTGGGAGGGAACAAAAGGCCCTGAAGACTTCACAGGTTATGTAGGTAGGTTACCAAGGAAACAGGAGTGTCTTCTTTAGAAATGTTGAACAAAAAAACCAAAACAAAACAAAATGTTGGGAAGAGGTTCACTGTCTTACTGTTGCCTTGCCCTGCTTTGTTCTGCCCGCCCCCTCTGGCCTCTACCTTTGTTCAGTGATATTCCGTGGTTCTTCACACCCTACAGGCAACTTCCCTTTTCCTCCTTCCCTAGCGAAGGTACAATATTCTTTCCTGACTCTTCTCTAGCGAGAGGACAATTGTCACCTGTGTTATCTTGAAGTCAAATAGTGACGGGATTCAAGGCGCCGAGGAGTTCACTCACTAGGTTTTAGGCTATGATCAGGGCTGTAGTTTCAGAAAATGTGATCCAATAGGATTGAAGACTACTAGAGATTTTGACATTTTAATTTAGCTTTTTCTTTTTTTAATTAATGTTATTTCCCTATGTCGGAAATTGACTGGAGAGATGGCCGAGTGATTAAAAGCCCTTGAGTACTTTTAAAGGACCCAAGTTCAATTCCTAGCTTGCAGCTATCCATAACTCCAGCTCCAGGGGGTTCTTTGCCCTTTTCTACAAAACAGCCACTCACAAAACAAAAAAATACAATTTTGAAAACTTGCCCTTATGGTTAGTTGAATTGACTTGCATACATTTTGTGGGTCTACACACACGACCATGGAAAATAGGTTGCAGTGGACTCAGAAATAGGTCAGTCAGGAAAGTGTTCGCCTTGCAAGAACCAAGACCCGAGGTTTACCTCAGAAACACGTTGTTGTTGTTGTTGTTGTTGTTGTTGTTGTTGTTGTTGTTTAAAGGCAACTGTGATGGTGACACTGGCAATCTCAGTGCTAGGAGGGAGCTTCCTGGGGATACTAGCCAGCCCACCTGAATACTTGGTGAACTTCAGGCCTTTAAGAGACCTAGCCTTAAAAAGGAACAACTAGCCAGCCCCTGAGGAAGGATACCCAAGATTGTCTCTTGCCTCTACAGTCATGAGCACAAACATACTCACCCCCACCCCACCCACACACATCTGTGTACCCTCACCCACAGGAACACACAAAGGTAGAATAATAATGACCACATGGTGCCTCTCTAGCATCTTTTAGGACCTCAAAGGATCAAAGCACACACGCTGATGCTTATTTTAGATTGTCTCTCCAAGCAGCAACCTTTCCTTTCTCTCTCTCTCTCTCTCTCTCTCTCTCTCTCTCTCTCTCTCTCTCTCTCTCTGTGTGTTTCTCTCTTTCTTTTTTTTTTTTCTTTTTGGTGTTTTCAAGACAGAGTTTCTTTGTGTATAGCCTTAGCTATCCTGGACTCACTTTGTAGACCAAGTTGGTCTTGAACTCATAGAGATCTGCCTGCCTCTACTTCCCAAGTGCTGGGATTAAAAGTGTGTGTCACCACCACCACCTGGCTCGCTCTTTCTTTCTCTTTTTCTTTCTTTCTTTCTCTCTCTTTCTTCCTTCCTTCCTTCCTACCTTCCTTTTTTCTTTCTTTCTTTTGCCAAGCATTTCTTCCTGCCGTGACCTATATTAATCTTATCACGAGGAGATTTAAGGTAGATTGGAAGACCCAACAAATATGACTCCAGTAGGGAAAGGCACTTGTCACCAAGCCTGTTGACATGAGTTCAATTCCCAGGACCCACACATACACACATACCAAATGAATAAATATTTTTAAAAAACTAAATTTAAAAAATTGATAGAAGAAAATGAAAATGCCTCCTTGGGGGAACTGATGGCCACCAGCCCACTCAGGCAAGAAAACAGAAAACAAGATGCAGGGCAGGGCCTGGTCTACAAAGCGAGTTTAGGACAGCCAAGGCTACAGAGAGAAGAAACCCTGCCTCAGAAAAAAAAAGAAAAAAAAAAAAAAGAGTTGGGGACAATGAGACCAGAGCCACTGTCACTTGAAATGCATTTTACATTTATGAGGACTATTGGATGGGCTCCATGACAACCTACACATCTGTTTACTCAGCAATCAGATGGTACTCATTGGTGGGATTTCATCATCACCATTGTTGTGATGCTGAGGATGGCACCTGGTCCTCAAACATGTTCAACACCTGGCCAACAAACGTGGTGGTAGCACACGCCTTTAATCCCAGCACTGTGAGTTCAAGGCCAGCCTTGTCTACAAAGCAAGTCTAGGACAGCGAGAAACATCCTGTCTTAAAAAACCAAAACCAACCAACCAACCAAACATGCTCCCATTGAGCTACACAATGGGAGACAGCAGACAGTGACCTGGCTTTACCACTAAGAGTCCATTGATCTTCAGGTGAGATATCTGATTTCTCTGAGCCTAACTCATATTTTAGATTCTGAGAATGAAATATCTCTCTGTAAGGCTGATAAAGGGTTAAAGAATATACAAACTGTGGGTAGAGAGATGGTTCAGCACTTAAGAGCACTGGCTTCTCTTCCAGAGGTTCTGAGTTCAGTTCCCAGCAACCACATGGTGGCTCACAACCATTAATCTGATTCCTTTTTCTAGTGTACATGAAAACAGAGCACTTGTATACATAAAATAAAATAAACAAATAAATCTCTTAAAAACAAAAGAGGCATCTCCTTCTGGACAGAGGAGATGAATACTTGTTTAAACACACACACACACACACACACACACACACACACACACTGAACCTGGCATGTTGTAAAAACTCATTTGATGCTAAAAGAGAGAGGGAAAACAAACATGTTTTTTTAAATTTTTCTTTCCTTCCTTCCTTCTTTTTATTGTTGCTTAGTTGGTTTGGGGTTTGGGGGGATTTGTTTGTTTGTTTTTTGAGGCAGGGTTTCTCTGTGTAAGTCTGGCTGTCTTAGAACTCACTCTATAGACCAGTCTAGCCTTAAACTCAGAGATCTGCCTGTCTCTGCCTCCAGTGTGCTGGGATCACTGCCTGGCAAACATGGATTTCTTACTTTACTGTTGACTCTTGAGTGCTGCATATTACTATTCTAAAACTTCTTTGTAAGATTAAGGAAAATAAAACAAAACAATGGGGCTGGAGAGATGACTCAGAGGTTAAGAGCACTGTCTGCTCTTCCAAAAGTTCAGAGTTCAGTTCCCAGCAACCACATGGTGGCTCACAACCATCTATCATGAGATCCGGTGTCCTTTTATAGCATGCGAGTAGAACACTATGTACATAATAAATCAGTCTTAAAAAACAAAATAATGCCCATGCAAGTTTTGTTCTGAAGGCATCTGGTAACGTTTGTGATTAGGACAGGGAGTTTGGCCACAGGATTTCTCGGGTGTATGGCTTTGCATCACCAGTGTCTGTCTCTTTTTTTTTTTTTCCCCTCCAGTAGTAGCACCCTGGGGGCTTAGGTCACTTTACATGCCCTTGTCCTGCTCTCCCTCTGTAGTGGAAAGCTCTTCATGTCCGCTGTCCATCCCAACCCTCCGCCCTTGAGAGTCAGCTGAAGTGCCATCTCTCTAGTCCTTCCTCCTCCCCTAGAACCAGCCCCCTCGTACATCCCTTATGACACCTCCATGGCATCATGCAGATCTCAGTTCCCTCTACAAGAGGGTCCTGTGTGCCCTGCCAATGCCAGATGTGAGGACTTCGACCACATTCCATACTTCATCTACGAAGCCTCAACAACTAGAAGGTGCCAGAGCCTGTGGGATGAGGACCATGATTAGGGTGGAAGAGGCCTATTATTCCTCTAGACAGGCTTGCTTGGCATCCTAGGATTCAACCAATCTCAGACAGGAAAAACCAAGAACAGCACACTGGCCTTCTATTTCTTATCAGTCCCTAGACTCTAGGGCCTAGACAGTATGGGATAATCATATAACCATGTTACACAGTTTTTACACTGTATTAGCTACTCTATCTAGAACTAGTTTAAAGTCTGCAAAGGATGTTTAGGCTCTGTGCAGGCACTGTGCTGTGGTACAGAGGGGCCCACAAGTGAGAGCTCCACAGGCACCTAGACACAGCTGTCCTGTTATTCTTGCCTTAGAAAATATTGTCTACAAATGCATTTTTCCATTCTCTTGCAGAAAGTTTATCCAATGATTTTCTTCAGTTCTGCTCAGGTTTTTTGTTTTTGTCCTTTTTTGGGGGTGTGTGGTTGAGACAAGGTTTCTCTGTGTAGCCTCGGTTATCCTGGACTCACTTTGTAGACCAGGCTGGCCTCAAATGTACAGAGATCTGCCTGCCTCTGCCTCCTGAGTGCTGGCATTAAAGGCATGTGCCACCACTGCCCGGCTAGGCTCAAGTTTTAATAGGGAGGAGCCCTATCCTCCCAATCCCTCAACCCCCCTCTGGCTTCTCTAAGGGTTCACACCCTTTGCCACCTCTGTGACACCACCATTCAGAAACCGTTCTCAGGAGTATGGGTGATCTCCGAGGTTTCTCAGACTGCTCAGTATAAACAACCCTCTTCATGAATCTGAAGATTGAAGTTATGTGGGTTTTGTTCCCGTCTAAAGAAGTGGGGAGGAAAGAAAAAAGGCATTCATGGAATTTGCCTGAGTGATTTAGGCCCTGTGAGGCTCTGATTTAAAATATGCAGAAAATGTAGTCAAAGTGGGTTGTTTGGCTCTGACATAAAATCCTAAGTAATAGCTGTTCCCTGACAGACCTCTATGCCAACTTTATCCTTAGTCCTTCTTTGCCTAGAAAACAAAAAACAAAAAACAAAAAACAAAAAAAAACCTCAATTATTGGGCTGAAGAGATGGCTTAGTGGTTAAGAGTGCTGCCTGCTCTTCCAGAGGTCCTGAGTTCAATTCCCAGCAACCACATGGTGGCTCACAACCATCTATATTGTTGTTGTTCTTTTGTTTTTTGAGACAGGGTCTCTCTGTGCTAGCCTTGGCTGTCCTGGACTCACTTTGTAGACCAGGCTGGCCTCGAACTCACAGCAATCCACGCACCTCTGCCTCGCAAGTGCTGGGATTAAAGGCGTGCGCCACCACGCCTGGCACAACCATCTATAATGTGATCAGATACCCTCTTCTGCAGATAAAGCACTCATATGCAACAAATAATAAAAAATAAAAAAAAATTAAAAACCTCAATTATTATTATTAATTATTTTGTGCTGGGGCCTGAACTCATATGAACTCCTCCGGCGAGTTACCCCCTTCCTCCCTTGTCACCTCTGCATAGCCCCACTTAGGTAGCACACAGCCTTGTTTCCCTGCTGCTCCCGGGACATTCCTTATCATTGCCTGTCCTCTCTGCAGGGAGGTGGTTTAGGACTCTGTTAGATACCCTGAACTCAAGGCCAGCCCGGTCTCCCTGCTGAGCTTCAAGCCAAGCAGAGCTACACAGTGTTACCCTCAGTGGAAGTAAATTAACACCCCTGCCAAAGGAAACCTAGCCAGGGGTGATGGTTCATGCTTGTGGTCGCACGCACTGACACCCACTCCCCACACCAACCCTCACGCAGGATCACAGTTTCTGGAAGTTGTGTTTGAACGGAAACATACACTTGGGGCTCCTTTGTGTGGGAGCCCCATTCACTCAGGCATGGTTTTGAGTTCGTCCATCCATGTTGAAGCTTGAATCTGTACCTCACTCCTCATCTGCGTTGCAGTGTTTTTTCAAGCAGGGGTGCAAGGTTTCAGGGATTTGTACATCCCTTAGTTTGCTGACAGGTATTTGGGCTGTTCCTGGTTTTGTCTGTGAAGAGCAGTGCTGCTATGGAACCTGCTGAACAACTTTTGGGGAGCACGTGGTCTCATGTCTCCTTAGTAGATAAAGACAAGAGTGGAATTCTTGATCCACATGGTAACATTCTGTTCAACATTTTCAAAAGTTTGCTATGGAACCCAGGACCTTGCACATAGAGGACAGTGGCTTTGTTGTCAAGCTTCACCCCACCCCCACCCCACCCCACCCCTGCCATCCCCAGGCCACAAGTGACTCATTCTTCTGTGTCAAATGACTACATTTCTGTTAAAAATTACGTCCACACCAGGCAGTGGTGGCACACACCTTTAATGCCAGCACTTGGGAGGCAGAAGCAATTGCTCTCCGAGTTTAGCCAGCCTGTTCTACAGAGTTAGTTCCAGGACAGCCAGAGCCACACAGAGAAACACTGTCTTAATGTTCCCCCCACCCATGAGATTCATGAAGAAGTGAAATTGTCACACTGCATGTGGTGGCACATACCTGGGATCTCAGCTACTTTATAGACAGAAACAGAAAGATAGAACATAAGGCCAAACTGGACAAGTTGTAAAGACAGGAGGGAGGAAGAGAGGGGAGGAAGGGAGAAAGGGAAGGAGGGAGAGAAAGAAAGGGAGGGAAGGAGGGAAGAGGCAGAAAGAGATTAATTGTCCAGCATAATATAGTAAAGGGTGGATTCAAGTTTCTGCCTAATCAGGCAATTAAATAAAGATAAATTAAATAAAAAACAAAGCAGGCTGTTTGGTGCAAATAGAGCATGTGGCTACTGTAATTAGTCCCCTTCCTGCGGATTTATAAGAACCAAGTGGCCTGTCCCTTCTGTAAGTCTCCTCTTGTGTCCTTCCTCTCCTAGCTCCCTAGCCTGGAACTCAGACCTGTCTTGGGATTCTAGGCAGTGTTTGTGGCTTTTGCTATTTGGTTTCTTTCATCCCACAGCTTGTCCCCTGACTTCTCTTTTCTGTGGGTTAATATGTAGTTTGATTGATTTTTTTTTTTTTTTGAGACAGATTCTTATGTAGCCCAGGCTGGCCTCAAACTCACTATGTACTTAAGGTTGGCCTGAATCTCCTGGTGTGCCTGGCACCATCTCCTCTATGCTTGAGTAGCAGGTATGTGTCACAGCACCAGCTGTGGTTTCCTACTGTTCTTGGTGCCTTGACAGTTCCCATGCCACTTAGCTCTTGACGTTTGGGACAATGTCTGAAAGCTTTCCACACACATTTGCTTTACTTTGGAGATTCACAAGTGTATCTCTTCCTAGTTTCCACCTTAGGGATGAAATCAACTTCAAATTCCTGCAATGATTACAGTTCTAACCTCCTTCTAGAGTGGTGGTGCATGCCTTTAGCAGAGGCAG
Organism: Acomys minous; assembly: GCF_964271855.1. Taxonomy (NCBI): domain Eukaryota; kingdom Metazoa; phylum Chordata; class Mammalia; order Rodentia; family Muridae; genus Acomys; species Acomys minous. The sequence continues at coordinate 53,457,736 of NC_140490.1, read as the reverse complement.
GCAGATCTCTGAATACAAGGCTGGAGTGGTCTACAGAACAAGTTCCAGGACAGCCAAGGCTACAAAGATAAATAAATAAATAAATAAATAAATAAATAAATCAAGAAAAGAAAGAAAGAAAAAAAATCTAACCTCCTAACACCCTTGGTGAAGAAATAATAACAGTTTGTATGGAGGATAAGCCAGTTGCCCTAGTATAATTTTCCATTCAAATACAGAGCCATGCAAAGCTCTTTTTGGGTGCCTGTGAGTTGAAAGGACACAGTCCTGCTCCATGAGACTCCACTTTCTCTCAGCTGCTGCTCCAACACCACACCTGCCTCCTGTGGATCAATGTGAACTCTGAGCTGCTGATCCAGCACCACACCTGCCACCTGCTGCCGTGCTCCCAGCCATGATGGCCATGACTAACCCCCTGAAACAGTGAGTGAGCCCCTAATTAAGTTCTGCCCTTGAGAGGCTAAAGAGATGGCTCACAGGTTAAGAGCACTGTCTGTGCTCCCAAAGGTCCTGAGTTCAAGTCCCAGCAACCACATGGTGGTTTATAACCATCTATAATAAAATCTGAGATCTGTTGCCTTCTCCTGGTATGCAGGCAGACTGTCCTATAAATAAGTAAATAAATCTTTAAGGTTGTTTTTTGTTTTTTGTTTTGTTTTGTTTTTGTTTTTGAGACAGAGTTTCTCCGTGTAGCCGTGGATGTCCTGGATTCCCTTTGTAGACCAGGCTGGCTTGAACTCACAGAGATCTGCCTGCCTCTTCCTCCAGATTGCTGGGATTAAAGGCGTGCGCCACCATGCCTGGCCTTAAGCTCTCCTTTTTATAAATTGCCTTTGTCATAGTATCTCTTCATAGCAATAGAACTGTAATTGTGTAGGTAGCAAGTGCTCTTGGCCTCTGAGCCATCTCTCCAGCCCCTTCCTATAAAAATAAAATTAAGGTAGTTTCTGTTTCTGTTTCTTTTCTTTTCTTTTTTATTTTTTGGTGTTACCAGACAGGGCTTCTCTATGTAACATCCAGGCTGGCCTTGAACTCATAGAGATATACCTGCCTCTTCCTCCACAGTGCTGGAATCAAAAGGCATGTGCTACCACCATCCTGCCCTCTAAAATTAAGCTTGATGTTTGTTTTTTTTGTTTTTGGAGACAGGGTTTCTCTGTATAGCCTTAGCTGTCCTGGACTCACTTTGTAGAACAGGCTGGCCTCGAGCTCACAGAGATCTGCCTTCCTCTGCCTCCTGAGGTATTGAGATTAAAGGCATGCGCCACCACCACCTAGCTTAAATTATTTTTTTTTAAAGGCCCATTATAGCTCCCAAATAATGACACAGAGACCTATTACATTTACTAGTAACCTTTAAAGCACTCAGCAGGCAGATGCTCATCTAGTCTAACCTGTCTATGATGTTCTGAACTACGTCCCAGCCATGTGCTTTGCTCCCTGTCCTCTCGTCTCACCCTGGCTGCTCCTGCTCCATCTTTGTCTTCATGGTGACTTCCTCATTGCCTCTTCCTCAACCTTCTTCCTACCTGAGACTCCCTAACTGGAACTAAAGGTCCAGCCCTAACTCTCCTGCCCTGATATTGCCTGATCAGCTTCTTTATTACCAATTAGAGATGATGGAGACCAATTTCTATATAATATGGAGACAGGAGGTTCTTCATAAAAATGACAATGGCCAGGTCCAGACTGCAACCAGATCTCAGGGCACAGAAATCAGCATCTAAGTACACAGTGCACCAGACCAACACAGCACCTTCCATTGCTTCTTAGCAGATAGTTGGTCACAGTAACAGGAAATAACCAATCCAAGGCTGCTGTTGTTATTTTCTTTTTGCAGATAAGGAAACTGAATCTGAGGTCAGGGTAGCGTTGCTTAATCTAACAAGACCCCAGTGCATGTCACTCAGAAGTTCCCTGTAGCTCAAGCAAGGTGTTCAGTGATTTGAATGGGCAGGAAATGTCTAAAGGCCTTAATGAGTTTCAACTTTTTTTAAAATTAGTTTATTCTTGTTACATCTCAATGGGAGTTTCAACTTTTATTAGTCAAAATTATTATACTTGAAAGAATTATACTATGTGCCACCTGTCACAGTTAGCCACACTGCCTCATCATAGTCCCCTCCCTCCCTCGCTCCCTCTGGCATTCTCCAATTGCATGAACATTTCCAAGTATGTCCTAGCAAAGGCTTTCTGATACAGTCACTAGATACAGTCATTAGATACTCGTTATTACTTCATTCACAAACCCAACTCCAGAAGCACAGATTGCGAACAATTCCCACAATGGCCTACACATCCTGTGATCTGATCCAGAGTCTTGAGCTATGTGCTTAACTTTCACCTGGAACCTTTCTGTCTGTCTTTAGTGACCTCATCTTTGAAGAATACAGGTCCAAGATTCCTCTTAAGTGGATTCAGTTTATCTTTCGGGCAGTGTGCCTAAAGAAACAATGTTGCACAGGCCCGCAGTGTTTACTTGTCTCCATGGTGATGAGGTTACTTTTTATCATTTGATTAAGACAGTGCCTGCCAAGTTTTTCCTCTGTAAAGTGTTTGTTGTGAGGTAGTTAACTTGATATTTTACAGACCGATAATTCTAGACTTGTAGATACCCTGTTTGACAAATGTTCAGTCCTGTTTCATTCTACAGCTATGTTTTGAATCACTCAATCATTGCCTTAACAGTTGCTAAAACCTGTTTTTCCTTAAATTCTTCATTCTTTGTTTAGTAGCTGGCGACCTGCAGTAAGGTAGAGCCGAGCATCCTGTATCCCTACGTGTTTGTTTTATTCCTGAGGATTGGTTCAGTCTGTATGTTTCAATGTTGCTATTTCTTCTTTGCTCCTCAAATTGTTTCAGACTTAGCTGGATACAGCCCCTTCAGCTGGCTCTTGCATCCTTTCAGCAAATCCCAGTTGCTTGTCCTGCCGCAGCACCACATAAAAAAGGCAGAATCCACATGTGGCCAGTGTAGAAAGAAATTATAAGGACTATTGTAATACCCAGAATCAGGAATAATGTAATTTTATTTGTGTGCGTGTGTGTGTGTGTGTGTGTGTGTGTGTGTGTGTGTGTGTGATTTTGTTCCAGGAAGGGAGGAAGAAAGGAAGGAAGGGCTGAGTTGGGCTGTACTGTCAGGCAGAGTGGGTGTGACAATGGGAATCAGCTAGTACTAGTGACAAAGAGGCTTCCTAGCACTGGGTGGGTGCTCTCAAGACCGCCTTCTCTGATGAGGACACTGAGGCTTAAGCCCCTTTCACCTCCTCATTGATGTAGCCAACTAGAGCCAGAGCTCACTGGCACACCTTATGTAGATCAGCCCTCTCATAGGGTGCCTAAAACCAGGGTAGCGACTGGAAGGACCAAGTGGAAGCTAGTGAGTGAAATGATGTAACTTTAGTTACAATGGCAACTGATTATGATGGGATTCTATTATTGCATGTCAATGTGCTTTTGTGTCTGTGTGTGTGTGTGTGGGGGGGGGGCTTTTCATGGTTCCTCTGTGTAGCCCTGGCTGTCCTGAACTCGTTTTGTAGGCCAGCCTGGCCTCGAACCTACAGACATCCACCTGCCTCTGCCTGGGATTAAAGGCGTGTGCCACCATGCGGGGTGGTGGGAGTGGGCAGGCATACTCTTTATGAGGTTACAAATGAATATGTTAGCGTAGATGACCATGGAGCAGATGTCTGAGGATGATAGAGTAGTTGGATGCATGAGGGTGGGAGTTGAGCATCCTCTGTGCCCTGCAGGACCACTTCGACATAGCAGACTGTTGTCTGCAGAAAAAAAAGAATGGCGTGGTAACGATTTTCCTGGCTTTGTGGCAGACTGCCTGACAAAGGCAACGTAAGAACAGAAAGGTTTGTTCCGGCTCTCAGTTTGAGGAGCCCATCAATCACGGCAGTGAAGGCATGGTGGTGGGAGTGTGAGAGGGGTGCTTATGTTGTGCCCAAGTCAAGACGTGAATGCCCATACTGGCCTGGCTCTCTCCGTTTCCCCCTTTTTATTCATTCTGAAATCCCGGACCAGGAGATTATGAAAATTGTCTTCTGACCTCCACACCCATGTCGTGGCACGGACACCACCAAGTAAATAAATTCATAAATATTTTAAAAATGAGCGTGTTTATAGGGACATAGGAGGTGTAGTATGAAGCTAATTTCTCAAGGAAAAGGGAAATCAAGCCAGCACCTCGTAGATCTTTTGGTCACAGAGTTCAGAGAGCAAGTCTGGGGAAAAGGAATTCTGCCAAGCGTGGGAAACTTCCGCCCATTGCTCCGTAAGCCCCCAGAGACATCGCTGAAAAGTGGGACTGTGCTTTTGAGACTCAAAGTATCTCTTCCTCTGACTTCTGCTGCCTGATGTGTGTGTGTGTGTGTGTGTGTGTGTGTGTGTGTGTGTGTATGTGTGTATGTGTGTGCCAGTGTTTGGGTGTATCTGTGTGTGTGGTGTGTTTATGTGTGTGTGTCTGTGTCTGTGCGTGTGTGTCAGTCAGTTTCTTTGGGTATAATGTGCCAGGTAGTCCCAGTTTTAGTTGATAGCTGGCCACTGGCAAGTAGGGTCTTAATTCCTAATCTTAATTACTGATATTATCAGATCATACATTATATATCATCCAGTAATTATATTTATATATGTGGATATATGTAGATTATACAATGGCTAGAAGAGGGTTAGAGGCCTACAGACAAGTTTGTTTTTTGTTTGGTTGGTTTTGGTTTTGGTTTTTGGTTTTTTGAAACAGGGTTTCCCTGTGTAGCCTTGGCTGTCCTAGACTTGCTTTGTAGACCAGGCTGGCCTCAAACTCACAGTGATACGCCTGCCTCTGCCTCCCAAGTGCTGGAATTAAAGGCATGTACCACCATGCCCCAGCCCCTCAGACAAGTTTAAGGAGTTGTAAGAGGCCTTCCTGGAGGCAGAGGCAGCTAATACAGACTCAAAGGCAAGCCGGGCAGTGGTGGTGCATGCCTGTAGTCTTTAAACAAAACAAAACAAAATACACTAACGAACCCAGCTTAAAAGCTGCTAGAGGCAAACAGAGCTGAGCTGCTAGGTTGCAAGTCCAGCCATGCCTCAGGGTTGAGTTGAGCTGCAGAGGTGAGGTACAGGACCATGGAGGCCATATTGGCTTGGGACCAGGTCCAGATGGACAAACAGATGGATGGACAAATGGCAACTCAAGTAGGCTGCATCAGTGCTGGGGACCAGCTCACTGACCTGAAGCCACAAGATCAGTTCAGAGTTCTCTGGAGGCTCTTTGGCATACACCAGGTGGTCAGATTCAGAATGTCAGACAGACAGGGACAATGGTGGGGACCTGAGAAAGAAGGCACGAGAAAGAAGGCATGCCTGATATGCTGATGGAGTCAGGAATCTTCAGACCAAATTTGCCCACAAGGATGTCAGTGTTTTCCAAAAGACACCCAGTCAAGGACAGCAGCTAACTAGGCTTACTTACGGCCAGACTGATATCTAACCTCAAGTTCTCAGTGCTCCCCTCTCTTTCTCTAGTTTTGTTTTTGTTTTTTGAAACAGGATTTTTCTGTGTGTAGCCCTGGATGTCCCGGAACTCCATTGGTAGACCAGGTTGGCCTTGAATTTCACAGAGATCTGCCTCCCTCTCCCTCTCAAGTGCTGGGATTAAAGGTGTGTACACCATGCCTGGCATCCCTTTCATTTTCAAACCTGACCCTATCTCTCAAAAATCTACCTGATAACTCTTTTTACACAAGAAAATTGCTTAACTTTGTCATTGCTATAAACTACATCTCTGAACAATTGTTAAAAGTATGTGGGTATGGGTGTTTGGGTTTTTGTTGTTGTTGTTGTTGTTTTGTTTGGTTTTTTGGTTTGTTTGTTTTTTTGAGACAAGGTTTCTCTGTGTAGCCTTGGCTGTCCTGGACTCACTTTGTAGACCAGGCTGGCTTCGAACTCACAGTGATCCGCCTGCCTCTGCCTTCCAAGTACTGAGATTAAAGGCGTGCGCCACCACCGCCCAGCGGGTGTTTGTTTTTTTAATAGCTTGACAGCCACCTAAATCCCACTTGCAAAGAAACCTGACTTAGACTCCCCCTGTGAAGCCCACACCACAGGTGGGTGTTTTTATTTTCTCCTTGTGTATCTCTCTAGTAACCTTTGTGTGTAAGATCTACGTTAAAATATCCTCTAATAGAACCAATGCTGGTTCATCCTGACTCTTCCTGGAATTATGTTCTGTAGTGAAACTGTGAATCTTGGTTTTGCTTTAGTGGGAGTCCCTAGGAGGGAATGGGGATGCTTCAGGCCCCCCTGGAGGATGGAGTGCAGTTGTACCTCTGTGCCCGCCACCGCCACCAATGACAAGATGCCATCCTAGTAGTAGATTCTTCCTCACTATGTGGTCTAGGCCGGGGTGGCTGCAGCCTTCTTTATGCTAGTATTTTGGGGAGGTTCTCGGGGCTCTTTGCTTGTTGGGTTGGTTTCTATACACCTACTCTACTGTATTAACTGTGTAAGTGTACTTTTAGGAATATCATTTATTGGTCAGTGATTATGGGTGGTACTGGGCAGGCGTGGTGTCAATGCGTACAGTGAAATACAGTCATCTTGCCTCTGTGTTTGTGCTCAAAATGGAGACAAGTGGAGTGTGCAGAGTGATGCAGAGCCTGGAGCCCCTCCTTTACACACTGTGGAGTAACTCTGAGGAGGGCACAACAGTTTTACAAGCTGCCGATTATGAGCTAGGAGTCCATTCTCCATGACTCTCAAGCTTGCTAAAATGCCACAAGGGACCTAGCATTGTGAATTTCAGTTTTCTCATTGGGAAAGTGGGGGCTATATTTGCTCCTAAGGTTAGTGATCATCAGCTCTTACCACTTACCTTTCCTAGCTCCTGTTCTAATATTCACTGGGTTTCAGGTCCCTCCCCCTTCCCCCACCCCCTTAGAGATGGAGACTCCAGCTGCCTTAAAGAGCCAGTGCCTTTTTCTGTTAGCAGAGTGTCCTTTAGAATTACGTGTCAACCTGCTGACTTCTTCTAACTGTTTTTCTGATTGGCATTGCTAACTGGAGGGGAAGTGATGGCTATGTAATAGCTAGAGGTGGTTGGTGTCCAAAGAACCAAGGTAGAAAAGCCCTGAATAGTCCCAGCTTTGGGAAGCAGTCCTTCAGGGAGGATGGTCTCAGATGTGGTACTGTAGGGTACTCACAACTGTTAATTATTTGAAAGGGGCTCTTGATCTCCCACTAACTTTAAAAGCATTTTCTGTGGAAAGGAACATAGCTGAGTTTGGGGGGTAAAATCCTGGGCTCTAGGACCCACAATAGGTCCCTAAATGCTGATGAAAATAGCCAGTGAAGAGCGCCTGATGGAATTCCTTCAATGTGGCCATGTTGGGAAGAGAAATGGACACAGGGGTCCAGTGAAATCAATCTCTGGGGACCTGACACAAAATTTAACTTAAAGCCAAAAAAGAATTGGGGCAGATGTGCTAGCTTGATCATCCCAGTCTGAGTATGGTCCAGCTGATCACACTATCTGCTCTGATTCTGTAAGGTGGCCCCGAAAAAAACCTTTTCACTGGGCTGTCATCAGTGGAGGGCGCCGCTCTGGTTCTCAAGGGATAGTGACTTCGGCTTCAGGGTACAGCCTTGTCATGAGGACTGTTGTCCTCATCTGGGGTGGAGGTGTCTCTGCTATTCAGGGAATCCAAGATGACTCAGGAGGGACAGTTATGGACAATGATTGACATCTGTGCCTTCAGTCAAAGTAGAGAGAGACAGACCTGAAGGGAAGGCAGAGATGTCAGGCTTTCATCCTGAGGTAAACCACCTGTAGGCTGGCTTTTTCAGCAACAGCAGTTCTAAGCGTCTCTTTCAGAACCTGGAACACTCATCCATTCATGTTTGATAAATGCACACATGCTCAGTGGGATGGACTTTCACATGGCAAACACTCCTGGGAACAGTACTGCAGTTGATTCAACTTTAGCAGCACAGCCGACATTTACCTATTTGTGTCCTTATAGAAATAGAAACATGAACACATAGCAGGTACTGTAGGCCCAACATTAGGTTCAGGAGATTTAGTTTTTCTTATGACAGGCAGTTGCATTCCATTCAAGAATTCTCATTACAAAATACAGAGGAGGACCAGGATCCAGAGACATCTGTGGTCACAGTGGAAGGCAGAAGGCAGAGGTGGACAGGACCTCCCTGAGACACCCTTCATTGCACATTCTGGCCCTTAGAAGAAGGCATTTTGGCACTGGGTATCCACAGTGCCAGGGTTGAGCAGTGCACTGTGAAACAACTATTAACAGGCATTTGATTATTCTTACTTTGGGTCAAGTATACAAATCACAAGTTTGTAGAAATTATTCAATTATGTGTCCTTTGATAAATAAGTATATTTCTCCTGAGCAAGTTCCTGGGAGGGAAACTGCTGGGTCAGTGTCAATTTTTCTAAATTGTACAGGTTACACTTTACCAGTAGGTTCTCACTGTCTCACGCCTTCATCAATACTGGCATTTTTCTCTTTTTCTCTGTTGTTTGTTTTGGGGTTTGTTGTTTTGCATGAATGTATAATGTGGTGTTCAAGCATGTGGGCACATGTGTGGGCAGAGGTTGACATTAAAGTTCTCCATCCATCACTATCCTGCTTTGTTTTCTGAGTCAGCCTCTTTCTGAACATACAGCTCGAAGATGCAGCCAGGCTAGAGAACCAGTTCAGCCCCAAGGGTCCTCACTCTGGGATCAAAGACAGGCTGCGGTGCCCACCAGTTTATTTCATGCTGGCGCTGGGCAGCTGAGCTCCTGTTCTCACACTTGTGTGGCAAGCACGCTATCCACTGAATCACATCCTTAGGCTCTCAGGCTAGTCTAGAGGACAACTGTGAACTTTAGACCCTCCATTGCCCGAGTGCTAGGAGTTACAAAATGCTTGGTGCATGCAGAGCTGAGCATTGAACCCAGGCCCTTCCTGCAGACTCTGTGAGTGGCCCCGGCACCAGCCCTCTTTTAGTTCTTATTTTTTTTTTAAAGCCTTTTCCTATACTTCTCCCTCCCCCCTAATTCAGAAAGACTAGATGCTCCCTACAGCAGTGCTTGTTAAGTAATCCTTCCCAACGGCTTGTGAAGGACGGAACACACACAAGGGTAGCCACTGTGGATAGTAGCTGGAGCCGCAGCAGGGGATGGCTGGCTTGGAACAAGGGTTTCTCTCGTTTCAGTGGCCGCTGCCATATGTCTGCATGCTGAGCTTCTCACGTTCTTCTTTGTACAGTCGGTCTGTCAACATCACGGCTCAGAACCTGTCAATTCAACAGACCTCAGATAGACACAATTCTCTCAAAAGCGTATTGCACCTGGCAGTTGGGTGTGGTGGTCTGCGCCTGTACTCCTAGCTCTTGGGTGGTAGAAGCAGGAAGACCAGGAGGTTCAAGGTCAACCTCAGCTACCTAGTGAGTTCAAGGCCAGCCTGGGCTACTTGCAATTTAAAGAACAATTGCAATTGTGCTACAAGTGTACAGAATTTTTTTTTTCTTATCGTTATTCCTTACATAGCAAACATAACAATGTTTTATATGACTATCACATCGCACTAGGTATTTGAAGTCATCTAAAGACGATTTTAGGATAAACATAAGGTCATTAATAAGAATATGCAAGTATTAAGTCATTTTCCATAAGTGATTCGAGCATTTTGGTCCCCTGGTGGGGGACAGAGAATGCTCTGGAACCAATATCTTACACTACTGATACTCTGGGATCACCATTTTACCCATTCGTTTTCGATGATAAATCTTGCTCTAATGATCAGATTATTTACCATTTTAGTTTATGCTGTTTTTTTTCTACATTATGTGGTATACTTTAATCACAAAACATTTTTTCCCTATACTGAAGGAAATCCAGTGGGACCATGGAGGGAGAAAGGGAATAAAAAATGTTGTCTCTGCTCCATGGGCTCTCAAACTTTGCTCCCGGGATTTGTACTGCCATCATTATCTAGGGCTGAACTGTACATCATCTGACTCTCCTGGTAACTAGTGAACTCCTGGGATGGAGAATCCTGATCTATTTTAGCGCTCTCATCCCAATGCCAGGCAGTGAAATGGTGAAGTAAATTTTGGCAAACCAAGGATTTGTTTTATCCTTAGCTGGGAGCTACAGACACGCCTAGTTTGGCAGAACCCTTGTTTTGGTAACATAATTAATGATTCTGTTATTCTTCCACAGTTAAACAATTAACAAATAAATGTAAGTTACATCTTGAAATATGATTTGAGCCAGAAGCTATTCCCAAGGCTACCAGTGAGGCCGAGACAGGAGAATTAATTCAAGACCAGCTTGGGATTCGTAAGTGAGCAAACCTGGACTATAGACTGAGACCCAGTCATCCTCAAAGCCAAGATCTTCTTGTTTCTGATTGCTAAATGCAATACTGTCACTGAGTGCACCTTAATAGGAATGTTTTGCAAGTGTTTGCTTGCAACCAACCTGCAGGCAGAGAGAGTCTTTGTAGTCAACCTTGGCCTCAGCAACATTAGGTGCAGCTCCCTCTAGGTCATGTGTGATGCCATGGATCAGTGAGTTCCACATGTTAGATACTGGTGCCCCCCCCTCCTGCCCCTCCCCACATCCCGCCCCCCCAAACTGAGGGAGGAGTTTAAAATAATGCTTTGGGTTCAGATAACAACTTGTTATGTTGTTAATTATGTAAAAGGAATAGAAGGTAAAATGATTGGCCCCAAGAGGAAGGTTTTCTCTAGAGGATCCTTTTGGAAGACATCTGAGTTGTGGGAGAAATGCTGTTTTAGTTAAAGGTGAGCTTTGAAAATGTCTTCTTCCAGCCAGGTGTGGTGGCGCACGCCTGTAATCCCAGCACTCAGGGAGGCAGAGGCAGGTGGATCTCTGTGAGTTCATGGCCAGCCTGGTCTTCAAAGTGAGTCCAGGACAGCCAAGGCTACACGGAGAAACCCTGTCTCAGGCGGAAAGAAAGAAAGAAAATGTCTCCCCCCCCCCCATTGCCCCTGCCCCCAGTATCATGATCATCACTATTGGAACATAAACCAAACACATCATCTCTAAACCGTCAGTCAACCTGGGATGGAGTTCCTTAATGGGTCAGGCAGAGTAAATGGGCGTGTCAAGGTCCTGTACTTTCTCAGCTTAATTCAAAGTGAGAAACAAATCTCTACATTTTATAATTAAGGAGGAATCTCTGAGTCATTTGACTTGCTTCCATAACAAAACAAACTGCAGAGCCAAGCGTGGTGGAACATGCCTATATCATCCCAGCACTCAAGAGACTCACGCAGGAGCAGCAAGGGTTCTAGGTCAACCATGGCCTACTCATAAAAAAAGAGATGCCCGCAAAGTGAAACCAAACCTCAAAGCAAACTACATAACAAGGTCCTCCCGGGGCTGGAGAGATGGCTCAGTGGTTAAGAGTACTGCCTGTTCTTCCAAATGTCCTGAGTTCACTTCCCAGCAACCACATGGTGGCTCACAACCATCTATAATGTGATCTAATGCCCTCTTCTGGTGGGCAAGTGTACATGAAGGCAGAGCACTGTATACATCATAATAAATAAATCTTTAAAACAAAACAAAACAAGGTCCTTCCAAAGAGAAGCCCAAGAACTCATCCAAGTTCACCTAGTTTTGTCAGCCCTTTCAGCCTAGATAACCTAACCGCCCTGCATGAAACTCCATTAGATTTTCAGGCAGCCCTCTCCCAGGCAAGTTTCCGGGGCCTTTCTTGCTGTTGTTTAATGTGGTGTTTCTGTATGAAGCAAGTTCTTCCCCGAGTAAAGAATGGTGATTAATTGGGGATGAAACACAAGTCCCAGAACAATTATGAAAGCATAATGATGTGTGCATCAGTACCTGCAGCTCAGCAGAGGGAAGATACGTGAGGACACCAGAAATCTTCCACCAGTTGCCCTGTCTTGCCTGGAGGTGTTCCTGCACTTGGTCTCTTTGTCTGCTTCTGGGTAACAGGATTAAGGCCAAACCATTTGTTTTGTTTTTGCACACCACCCAGGTCTTTCCCAGACTCCCATCCAAACAACTGGGTGGGGCAAGCAGCAGCTGTCAGAGTAAATGCCTGTATCTTGCCTTTTTCTCTCTGGGTTTTGCAGGGTCAGGTGAGCTCTATCTTGTTCCTTCTTTAAGGAAAGGATAGAGGTGCTGAGAGTCCAAAGGACAGGCCTTCTCGGTCTCTGCTGATTGCTTTGCGTTTCTTTCCTCCCGTTTTTTTGCAGTGCTGGGGATTGAACCGAAGGCCTTCATGTGCATCGTATGTGCTAGATCAACACTCTGCTACTGAGTTGTATCTCCAGCTCCAGTTTAAGAACCTTCAAACTGCATCTTATTATGCTCCCATTTTCTATCTCTCTTTTTAAAAATCTGTTTTTATTTCTATTTTGAGATAAGGTCTCATTAAGTTGCCTAGACTGGCCTTGCAGTTGGCATTCTTCAGGCTTTAGTCTCCAAAGTGCTGGGACAACAGGACTGTATTAAGCTCCAAGTCTCAAATAAACAGTAATAAACAATAATCTCTATGTTTTGGAGCTGTGCTCTACATAGCTTAATAACTAACTGTGTGTGTGTGTGTGTGTGTGTGTGTGTGTGTGTGTGTGTGTGTTATGTATGTGTTATGTATGTGTGTTTTCTTGTTGTACTAGGTATTGAACCCAGGGCCTTATGAGTACTAAACAATTGCTTTACCACTGTATGTCCAGCCCTCAAAAAAAAGTCTTGAATAGTGTTCTGTATGCAGCAGAGAGACTGCCCCAGGGAAGGATAGACTTCTCTAGCCTGATTAATTGGCTAGCTCAGGGGTAATTGCTTGCAAAGTGAGGATGGAGGAGGGCACGGTTGCTAAGGCTGCGGGGATGACCTTTGTCCTTGAGTGTAGGAAAAGGCAAACAGGGAAGGCTGAGGCGTCCTGTGTCAATAGCAGACCACCCACAGTGTCCATTCTGGACAAGCAGGCTGGACTGCAGCCCGATCAGAAGTAACAGGTAACAGACATCCTCTAATATGATAACCAGCTTTGTTAGACATTCTCTTATAGGGACTTGTAATGTGAGGGGCCTCAGAGTGAGGGAAATTGGTTCAAGGTCAGGCAAGAGAGGAACAACAGCTGTAATTTTGAACACGTAAACAGCACCATTGGCGGAACTGGATTCAGTTCAGAAGCATGAGAATTCTTCTTTCAGTCAGTATCTGTACTTCTTAATATAGTAATGTCACTAATGTTTATCCTCCCACGCCCTACCCCCAGTCTGTGTAAATCTGAACTTCCACGTTATTGGCCAGTTGGAAAGGGTAATATAAACAGATTTGGTTGCCCTAATTAAGTTATGTATCTGTATACTGAATGCTTTGTCAGGCTGCGACTGTTTCAGTATTCATCCTAAGCCACACGGCTTTGCCAAAATGAAATTACAGATGCCAAAATCACTCTGTTGTTTAGACACAGCAGACGTAATAATCTAATATTTAACTCTTGTTTTTGGGAAAAGGACAGAGCCAGAGAACTGTCCTTTGCCTTACACGAAAGAAGATACCGAGAGGAGAGTGAGCCACTTCACAGAATGGCTGTGCTAGGGGAGGGCTCCTCAGAACATTTGTTTGAGGCAGGTGCAGGGAGACTTTAGTAAGGAGGGAAGAAAAATAACATATAGGCAGGAAAAACAAAACATGTAAATAATAAGAGGTAGAGGAGTGAAACTCCAGCTCAGCACAAGGCATGCTGTGCTGGTCCAGCCATCCAGACTTTTGAGAAGGGAGCCAGAGCTGAGCGCTGAAGGATGCTAGCTTTTTACGCTTCCCACTGGGAGTCCATCCGCAGGGTGCAGACTCACACTTGTGAAGTGCTCACCAATGGTGGAAGAAATGGAAAGGCGATCAGCATATTATGTAGGTGGTGGAAAGTTGGGTGTGGGGGTACACAGCCTGAAAGCCCAGCTCCAGGAGGATCAGTTCGAAGCTAGCCTGCGCTACATAGGAAGTTCCGGGTCAGTCTGGATTGCTTGAGACCCTGTTTGGTTTTGTATTGAACGTGAGGTCGCGGAAGAGCGGAAGGGTGGAGATGAGCGAGCGTTTGTGTGGTCTCAGGGTGGTTAAGCCCTTAATGCTCTTTAGATGCTGATCAGAACGTCGTCGTTTGCAGCCAGGATTCAAACTCCTTTCTGTGAAGCCTCTCAGGTCTCATGCAAATTAGAGGGTGCAGCTTGCTACCTGCTCATTACACCCCAAAATTCCTTAACACCCGAGCAAGATGCCTGAGTAAGAGGAGAAGGGTTCTTTTCAAAGTCACTCCCCCTCCCCCGGCCAAGTCAGATCAGATCCCCTACCCTCCGGTGTTCTCTACCAGCCCTTTCCTGCACTCAAGGACGTACGGTGATTCTCCCAGCCCTAGCAACTGTGCCCTCGGTTCTCACTTTGGAAGCAATTACTCCTCCCCCGGGAGCTCTTGTTTTGGAAACTGGTGGGGTGGGGCCAGAAAACATTACAATGGAGCTGGGATGGAGGAGGTGTGTCATTTGAGTCGAGCCTCCGGAAACAGCCACTAACAGATCTGAGGCAGTGTTAGATCCCCTGGGTTGTTAACCTGGCACTCCGGGCAGAGTAGGCTACCAGTGCAGGGGGGGTTGGGGGGGGTGGAGGGGTGGAGAGGCAGCAGAGGAGGGCCGGAAGCCATACGCCGAGCCCACCTCATCCCTTCAACTTTGGCTTTTGGTGTATTAATTGTAGCAGGAGGAAAAAGAGCTAGGAGAAACCCCCGGAGGGAAAAGAACAAAAAGAGAGGTGAGACCCGCCAGGCCGAAGGAGAAGGAGGAGGAGAAAAAGGCTGGGCTTCAGCAACCTGCTGCTGGGGTTTAGACAAAGGAGGCATGAGAGAGGCGGGATCAGATTCTAATATCTGCTGGAGGAGAGAGCCAGCAGCTGGGCTGGGGAGATGAAACGGCCGGAATTCACAGTGACTGGAGCATGTACCACAGCGAGGGCTCCCAGGAAAAAGTAAGTCTGGGAAAGGATTTGCAGGGACTCTCTGACTTCTCTCGACCGTCTTTGAGGCATGCCTCCGTCCCTGCGTCATCTCTTCATAGTCTCTGTGACGACTGTCATCGTTTTTATTGTGCTGTACGTATTAAGTTTTGGGGGAGATCAAAGCTACCAGAAACTGAACATCTCAGACTCCTTGATGCTGACTCAGGTGTGCACATCCTTTATCAACGGGAAAACTGCTTTCCTGTGGAGAAACAAACTAATGATTCACGAGAAGCCTTCTTGCACAGAGTATGTGACCCAAAGCCACTATATCACAGCCCCTTTATCTCAGGAAGAAGTCGAGTTTCCTTTGGCATATGTCATGGTCATCCATCATAATTTTGACACCTTTGCAAGACTCTTCAGGGCTATTTTCATGCCTCAAAATGTCTACTGTGTTCATGTGGACGAAAAGGCGACAGCTGCATTCAAAGATGCGGTGGAACAGTTAGTGAGCTGTTTCCCCAATGCCTTTCTGGCTTCTAAGACGGAGCCGGTGGTCTACGGTGGGATTTCCCGGCTCCAGGCTGACCTGAACTGCATCAAAGATCTGTCCGCCTCTGAGGTCCCTTGGAAGTATGCCATTAACACCTGTGGACAGGACTTCCCACTAAAAACCAACAAGGAAATAGTTCAGTACCTGAAAGGCCTTAAGGGGAAGAATCTCACTCCAGGGGTGCTGCCTCCAGCCCATGCGATCGGACGGACCAAGTATGTCCACCGGGAACACCTGAGCAAAGAGCTTTCCTACGTGATCAGAACTGCCGCGCTGAAGCCTCCACCTCCCCACAACCTCACCATTTATTTCGGCTCTGCCTACGTTGCTCTATCAAGAGAGTTTGCCAACTTTGTTCTCCATGACCCACGGGCAGTTGATTTGCTCCATTGGTCCAAAGATACTTTCAGTCCCGATGAGCATTTCTGGGTGACGCTCAATAGGATTCCAGGTATGTGAGAGTCCATGTTTTATGCAAAGGAGATGCCTGCAGGCCTCTTTATCCACAGGGGCCACATTTCACGGTTCAACCCATCGTGGATGGAAAAATATTCATGAAAAACAAACAAACAAACAAAACCCAATGTGCCTGTGATGTGAATGTGACTCCTTAAACAATGCAGTTTGATAATTACCACCACATGGCATGGCATTTACACCGACTTAGGTGTTAGAAGTCATGCAGAGAACATAGCAAGATACAGAAAGGTGTGCATAGGTTATAAGAAAACATTGTACCGTTTTATGTAAAGGACTCATCTGCAGGCTTTTGTCACCCAAAGGGAGCCTAGAACCAATCCCCCAGGGATGCTGAGGGATGGCTGTGTTTAAAGGCCTTTTGAAGAAACTGCCTCTTTAAAAAAACTAGAGACTAAGCCAGGCCTGGTGGTGCAGGCCTTTAATCCCAGCACTTGGGAAGCAGAAGCAGGTGATCACTGTGAGTTTGAGGCAAGCCTGGTCTACAGAGTGAGTCCAAGACAGCTAAGGCTACACAAAGAAACCCTGTCTTGAACCCCACCCCCACCCCCAAATAGAGACTAGAGATGCAAACTGCAGCACAGAATCCTCACCCTGTCCTTTCGAGTCCTCTTTGTAGGACCACTCCCAAGCAATGCCTTCTCATGTACCACCAGCAGCTTCCACTCTGTCACAGTCATCTCTTAGAACTGTGTCTAGTTCATTCTAAAAGTTTTTTTGTTTTTGTTTTAATATTTATTTGTCAAGTATAAAGTGTTTTGCCTGCATGTATGCATGTAGGCCACAAGAGGACACCAGATCTCATTATAGATGGTTGTGAGGCACCATGTGGTTTCTAGGACTTGAACTCAGGTCCTTTGAAAGAGCAGGCAGTGTTCTTAATCTCTGAGCCATCTCTCCAGCCCCATTCTAGAAGCTTTTCTACTTCTTAGCCCAAGATCTTTGCCTGCCTACCCCTAGAACCACACAGCTTCCTTCTCAACTGCCAGACCTCTGCTCCACTGACTGACCGCTCTCCACGGCTTGCCGCCTCCCGGCTCTCACAGCCATGGGCCCTGTATTCCCTGCAGAGAGTCACTGTGCAGAACGATCGTATATGCCAACCTGAGTGGATTTGTTGCTGGTCTTTTCTGTGGGAGCTCCTTGAAGTTGAGGCCATTTTCTGTCTGGATGACTTCTGTATCCTCAGCGATTAGATCACAGAGTAGGTGTTCAGGAGTTTGTGTTAGAGGAAAGAGTGTGACAAAGCAAGTGATGAGTGAACGAATGACAAAACGTGGACTTTGCTGTGTATGGGGCCATGGCTGTGGAAGATCCAGAATGCTTACATTGTGTGTGTGTGTGTGTGTGTGTACGTGTGTATATATGTATGTATGTATGTATGTATGTATATATGTATACACACACATTTTGGAGCTGGAGAAATGGCTCAGCAGTTAAGACCACATACTGTCAGACACACACACACACACACACACACACACACACATTTTGTTGCTAGAGAGATGGCTCAGCAGTTAAGACCACATGCAGCTCTTCCAGAGAACCAGAGTTCATTCCTGGCACCCACCCGGGGTCTCTTACAACCATGTGAAGCTCCAGTTTCAGACTCTTGACTCTAACCTCCATAGCTCCCCGCGCTCTCATGCAAGTACTTGTACAACCGACATGCACACATATTTTTTTAGATTTATTTATTTATTATGTATACAGTGTTCTGCCTGCATGTACACCTGCATACCAGAAGAGGGCACCAGATCTCATCATAGACGGTTGTGAGCCGCCATGTGGTTGCTGGGAATTGAACACAAGACCTTTGGAAGAGCAGCCCAACATACACATAATTTAAAATATAAATTTTACTTCATACAAATAATGAGATTATAATACAAATCCACTTCTTTGTCATCAAGCTGTCTTTGCCTTTAATAACTGACTAGATGAATTGTTTTCATTACAGTTTTATTTATTTTGTGTGGGAGATGCTGAGTGCCACTGTAGAGATCTGGACGCAGAGCATCATGTTCTATATCCCAGGAGACCAAGAGTGGTTGGTCACTTGTCCTCAAAGAACAAACTAACATAGCCACATTGACAGGAAAAAGCAAAAAGAGATTTATCTGCTGTCGCCACAGTGGGAAATGGAACTGCAGGGCAACACAAGATCCCTTTCATTTCTTAGCTTACGCACTGTGACCCTGGGCTTGGTAAAGAGCACAGCCTTGGGGAGAGGTGGTTTCTTCCTTTCACTGTGTGGGTTCTGTGAATCAAACTGTTGTCAGTCTTGGCAGCAGGGGCCTTAACTGGCTGAGCCGTCTCACTGGCCTTGAACCGTGTACCTCAAAACATATATAAAATGTGGTAGCGTTTCTGTGGGAGGCAGCAGTGTGCTTTGGCCTCAGTGAAAGAGACAAAATGAATTGCTAATGAACTAGACAGCACAATTGCAGAGAGAAAAGCCATCATTGTTCTGTAGTTGGGGGACGGCCAAGTTTGAATGCTGGTAAGTGCTCTGGGGCAGCAGGGCAGGGCTTGCTGGGCAGTAAACATACTCATGTTCTGGAAAATACCAGGGGTGGGGGACTCCGAATCCCAGTGGGACTGGCAGAGCCACCTGGCTTAAATGCAGCATTACCTTCTCATCCTTTCACTCTTGATCTGCTGTTTCTATTGTTGACATGTAATTTGGGGACATTTAGCACTTAGAGCTTGATTTTCATATTTAAATATTTATCCCCTTTTTTATTTCTAGTACTCTCTCAACATTCATGAGGGTTGGAGTCTGGCCATGTGCACTTTGGGTATGGCACCGAGTGAGATTAAGGTCATTATGTATGCCAAAATATGGCTTGTAACTTTTTTTTTTTTTTAAAATAAAGAGATGGCTAGGCATGGTTACACATGCCTGTGATCCCAGCATTCAAGAGAGGATATCAGCATGTGAATTCAAGGACAGCTGGCTTACCTGTATCAGGGTCCTGCCTCAGAAACTAGGGAGGGAGGGAGGAAGGGAGGGAGGGAGGGAAGGACAGAGGGAGGCAGGGAGGCAGGCAGGTAGAGACAAGACTGGGTTGTGGTTTGTGAAATATGATTACTTCAGCTAGAGGTGGTCAGTTTGGTCCATGTTAAATCCAGTACCAAAAAAAATCAAGGACAGAAGAAACCTCCTGAGTCTCCTGCCTCCTTCCTACCAGTCGATAGACAAGATGATAGATAAAGAATGACCAGTCTTAGCCGGGCGTGGTGGCGCATGCCTTTAATCCCAGCACTCGGGAGGCAGAGGCAGGCGGATCGCTGTGAGTTCGAGGCCACCCTGGTCTACAAAGTGAGTCCAGGACAGCCATGGCTAACACAGAGAGACCCTGTCTCGAAAAACCAATAAATAAATAAATAAATAAATAAATAAATAAATAAATAAAAAAGAATGACCAGTCTTGCCAGGATGGTGACATCTACCTGCCATGCCAGGGGATGGATCCTGGAGCAGGAGGCTCCCTTGAGCCCAGAAATCCAAAGCTACTCTGGACATCATAACAAGACTCCATCTTTAAAACCTCTCTGCCTGGGGGTCTGTAGTGTGTGGCATGCTAGCTTCCGCCTTCTCACAGCAACAGTATAAAGTCTGGAAATTCTTTCTAGCTACAAAACTAGTGGCTCAGACAGGAAGAACTCGATTGTCCCTACAGTGTACCATTCTTTGCTGCAGACCAGACAGTGCTGAGAGCATCGCTGAATCTCCCACACGGCACTGGTGGCAGTGCTGAGAGCCTGGCCTCCACACCACCCCTTAGCTTCATGGAGAAGATGCTGAGGGAGTCAGCATCACAGCTGAGCTGTGGAGGAAGGCGAGGGCAGCCCATGCCAGTGGCCTCTCCTGCACAGGGCATACTTCAGGATGAATGGACACTTCCTGGGGTTCTGCCTTCTTCCTTTCTTGGAAAGTTGGGAGCATCCTGGTTTAGAGAGAAAGGAAATCCTGTTATTAGGTGGAGCCTTCCCAAATGACAAAAGACTTGGAGAACAAACCACTATGGGCACTCTCCAATCTTCAAATCAATACACCATGTAATCACGCGCTTGGCTGACTATCGAGCCATCTCTGTGATTTGGATTTCAGGTGTTTATCTGATTCTCTACTCCCAGATGGCGTTGTTTTGTTTTAATGTACATTGGTATTTTTCCGGTATGTCTGTGTGAGGTTGTCAGATCCTGGAGTTACAGACAGTTGTGAGCTACCATGTAGGTACTGGGAATTGAACCCAGATCCTCTGGAAGAACAACTAGTGTTCGTAACCACTGAGCCATCTCTCCAGCCCCCAGATAGCTTTTAATCACATTGTTCACTCAGTGTTCAGCACTGTCACCTTTTGAAGGGAAAAGCTCTTCTATGCCAACATAATGTGAATGTCCAAATGGCGCTATTTCTTCTTCAGAGTCACTACCTGCTTGGCTCTTGAAGTCTTCAAAGTGTTTGTGTTGGAAAGACACTGCCCAAATGTATCGCTTCCCCAAAACATTCCCTAGAGAAATATGACTGAGAGGTTTGGTTGAATCTGATATGGTGTCAGATGAATCATTTAAGAGGATGATAAGAAAGGCTACTCATAGAGGCAGTCCTGTGTTACACAGCATCACGCCGCTCTTGTTTTCTTTTTCCTCGTGCTATCTTTCTGTGGAGAGAATAGCTTATTTCTTATTTTTTACTACTGCAGTAGAAATGGTGTCTGAGTGGGGATGTATGTAGCTTAGTGGTATGGCATTTGTCTAGTACATGCGATGCCCTGGGTTCCACCCTAGCACAGAAAACGAAAAACAAAAAATAAGTAAATAAATAAAAGCAACATAAAGGCTTGCCAAAAGTTAGCCATAGTCTGTACTCTCAGCCTCTTAAAAAAACTGAGGAACTGCTGAGTGGTGGTAGCTTATGCCATTAATCCAGCACTCAGGTGGCAGAGGCAGGTGGAGCTCTAGGTTTGAGGCCAACCTGGTCTATAGAATGAGTTCCAGGACAGCCAGGAATACACAGATAAACCCTGTCTCAAAAAACCAAAAAAGAAAACAAAGAAAGAAAAAAAAGAAAGAAAGAAAGAAAAAGAAAAAGAAAGAAAGAAAAAAGAAAAAAATTGAAGAACTTAGATTCGTATAAAAATGAACCAATTTAAAAATATGTAGGTTAATTCCTGTACAAAACAACTATGAGAAACACACACACACACCAGAATAATGTTTTTAAAGAAAATGAGAACATCCCAACAAGGTGATGTGTACTTTCCAACACTTTAAATGACATTAAGAAAATGGTCTAAGGCAGGAAAGAACAGAATGAGAAAAACTAGAGGATGGTGGATAAAATTGAGATGCTACTTTAAGGTAAGAGAGAGAGGGCTGGAAGTGTAGCCTAGTGGTTGGACACTTGCCTGGCAGGCAAGGCCTTGAGAAAAAGATACAGGGGGAGGAGAAAGGACAGAAGGAGGAGGGGAGGGATGGAGAGAAGGGACAGGAGAGGGGGAGCTGAGGGGGAGGGTGTTAGAAAGGAGGGGCAGGAGAGGAAGGAGAGGCTGGGGAGGAGGTGGGGGCTGGGAAGGAGTGAGTGCAGGAGGAGGAGGAGGAGGAGGAGGGAGAGAGAAAGAAAAGGTAAGGTACTGGGAAGAACATCAAGAGGTCCAAGGAGGCTCCAGTCTCAGGCCTTCTTCAGAAAGCCAGGGAGTGTGGCTGCCGTTCTGAGGTAGCTAGCTCTTCCCCATTTCTGGCAGCATTCTCAGAGGAGGCCCAATGGGATCCCAGGGTACACCCCTGCTGTGTTCCCTGTTCCCTGATTCCTCAGGCCTCATTGTTACAGGCCACTTTGAAGAAAGGCTCCTACCCCCTCCCCCATCCCCCCCCACCTCCCCCCACCACCACTCTTCTTGTACTGTCATATTTTGTTTTGCCCAAGAAAGAGCTCTAAAGGCCGCGTGCCTCTATATGGCCATGTGGTACTGTGTGACCATGGAGTGTTGTGTCGTGTTGTCTTGTATTGGCAGGGGGACCCTGGAAATGAAACTAGCCTCATGCGTGCTGTAAGAGGTCTCTCCCACTGAAGCGCACCGTCACCACCAAGCCTTCCTGGTTGATTTTCTGGTTCAAGTGTTGTGAAATAGTTTGCTATCTATGGAAGTGTTGCCTGGTCTAGATTTTTCACAGCCTGCTGAGATAGCTGAGTTGTCTTCTCTCCTTTCCGGGAAGGTCTGATTCTAAGAAAAAGGTGAAGTTACTCTGGCTTCTGCACCCTCTCCCCCAAAATGGCTTATTTTTGTTGTTGTTGTTGTTGTTGTTGTTGTTGTTGTTGTTGTTTTTTGTTTTTTCAAGACAGGGTTTCTCTATGTAGCCTAGGCTGCCCTGGAACTCTCTTTGTAGACCAGGCTGGCCTCAAACTCAGAGATCCGCCTGCCTCCGCCTCCCCTGCACTACCACTCCCAGCTGCCTTGTTTGTTCTTAGGAGTCTTTGCTTATTTGCAGTCTGACCTTTCTCTAGGTGGTTGTTTCGGTCCATAACAATGTTATCATCTGTGTGTTTTTTTTTCCTATTTGTATATATATTTTCTATGCTTATTTGTCAAACAGGCAACCTTAGAAGAGACCACACGATCCCATTTCCTCCTCACATTTTAAATTCTATAAATAACTTAATTCCTATTTTGATTTATTTTGCTATTTTAACTGTGACATTCTTTGGGAGAATGTGGTAACATCTTAGGTTGCAAGTGTCAGGAACTCAGTTCAGAGCAGCTTAAACAAATCCCAGGGCTTACGCAGAAGCTGGATCCCAAGGATCTGACCCCCAAATCAAGTGGGCTCAAAGCCATCTATCCATGAGGTGACCAGCCCTCCATAATTTCCTCAATCATAGGGTTCAGGTACAGGGCCCGGAACTTGAATGGCTAGAACCAGATGTGTCCCAGGTAACCTGGATGAGCTGGTCTCCCTGTCTGTCTTGCTCTGGCTTAGCTTCTCTTGGGCAGATTTTTCTCCACACAATGTCAGGCAGGCCAGAAATAGCCCCAGTTTGACTTGGGTGGCTGGCCTTCCTGGGAGGAAGGGACGGGACGACTGTTTCCTGACATTCTAGAAGGAGATCAAGGAGGACCTCACGTTGTCCCTGCTTTGCCCATATTCCCACCAGTCTCGAAGCCAGGGGCTGAGGGCTGGCGTGCCTCTCTTGGGTCATTTTCACATCCTGAAACTGAAGGCAAAGGGCCAGCCCTGGTTCAGAGTGGCACTGTGGCAGGATCTCTCCTTGTCCTGCACAAGAAAGTTGTTCATATTGTCCTCACTTGGTGTTAGAGGGAACCAGCTATGTGGGTTTAACTACCTTACAAATTATAACTTGGAAATTCATCCTTGTGGGAAAGGCATGGCCTCTTTACCATATCCTTTTCCTTCAGAAAATAATTTATTTTTAATATAATTTTAATTACTTCTTTGAGAATTTTGTAAATGCATATCATAATGTATTTTGATAAGTACCCCCATTCCTCCTCCTAACCTTCCTAGATCCACTCCTTATCTCCCTAACTGCTCCCAATTGTATCCCCCACCTTTTTTTTTTTTTTAAATAACTGAGAGAGTCTAATCTATGCTTCCCAAATGCTCCTTGTTGAGGCAATCTATGACCCAGAACATGGTCAACCTACCAGAAGGCACATTTGTTTGTTTTGTTTTCAAGACAGGGTTTCTCTGTGTAGCCTTGGCTGTCCTGGACTCACTTTGTAGACCAAGCTAGCCTCAAGAGGCACATATTTAAAGAAGATTGACACTTTCTCTGGCAGAAGCCATCTCAGGTTTTCCATGAGGGGTGGGGCCTGGCGAGCCTCTCCCCAATCCAGGATGGATTGCTGACTGGCTTGATCTTGTGCTGGTCTTGTTCAACCACAGCTCCCATGAGCCCATGAGCTCTGTCATGTCCCAGAGACACTGTCCTTGAAGCCCCCTCCCCGACCCCAACCAACCTCTGACCTTTTGTAATTTTTCCATCATTTCTTCCACAACAGTCCCGGAGCTTTGATGAATGGGTAGATCATAGGGATGTCTCATGTGAGGCTGAGCACCCCACAGGCATTTATTCTCTGCACTTTGACCTCTTGTAAGTTTCTGCATTAACCATCGTCCACTACACATAGAAACTTCTCTGATGACGTCTGAGAGCCTGATACATCTATAAGGAGAGAAATGCAGATTTAGGGAGTAGTTTGGTAATACTATATCAGTTTAGCAAAGCAATAGTGGGTTTACCTTGTAGACTTGTGAGGTCCCCAAACATTGGCTCTTAGCCAGATTTGCAGTTCCAAGCATGTGTTTCTTCCTGTGGAATGGGTCTTAAATCCAATCAGAAAATGGTTGGTTTACCTCTATAACATTTATGCCACTGTTATACCCACGGGCATACCTTGCCGTGCCAGTCACTGTTGTAGTTCACAGGGGTCACAGCTGGGTAGGGCTGTTGATGAATCCTCCCTTGAGCGGCCTCCACAGCACCTTCTGCTACTGTAAAGCTAGCCCTCCCTTCAGCCCCCTACACAGCACCTTCTAATACTATGAAGCTGGCAAGAAGAAAGGCAGCTTCCTAGTCAGTGTCAACGTTATCACCCCAGGTCCTGTGACAAAAATGTGTCTTTTGCCATAGGGTCTTATCACTAAGCTCTGTAAGTAGCCCAGAGCAATGAGAAAAACCTGCATTGTTCTGAGGGTCGCTGGCGTACCTCTAACCAACAACTGGAGAGATGCATCCCACACACTGGGCCTCCTATTTGGCAACCTAAGTGGGAAGAGAAGTTTAAGTAGGAGAGGGATTGGAAAGTCAGGGCAGAGATGACGGTAGGAGGAGACGTAACTAACACGTAAGTATGTTTGAAAAGCCATACGGAAACTTACAAGCTTCCTAAATATGTGCAATATGCATGTGTGCCCCTGAATATAAATCATATGTGCATGTTTTCAGGCACACGTATACCAAGACATATACAAAAGTTTAGTTGGAGTTAGCCTATAGGGGATAATGCTCCTCCAGGAAGCCACAGAAACCCTGTAATCACAGTGTGACTTCTTTGTGTGTGGGCATACTTAATTTGCAAGAGGGTTTCTTATGCTTAATATCCCCCAGTGGTTATAACAATCCTATAAGATAGAGGGCTGCTGTTCCTAATGTATAGATGAGGAAATTTAACATGATTGTGTATGACTGGGGATGTATTGGCCTGAAGTGAGTGATGCAGTGGTAGAGATCTAGCCTAGGATGCTCAGGGTCATCAGTTTGAACCCCAGAGATGACAACGCACACACACACTCACACGTGCACACACACATAATACGTGTGTATGAAATATCACATGACATCCATTTCTTTCTATGCTAACCAAAATTTTTTTCTTTTTTCTTTTATTTTATTATTATTATTATTATTATTATTATTATTATTATTATTATTATTATTATTTTGGTTTTTTGAGATAGGGTTTCTCTGTAGCCTTGGCTGTCCTGGACTCACTTTGTAGACCAGGCTGGCCTTAAACTCACTGCGATCTGCCTGCCTCTGCCTCCCAAACACTGGGATTAAAAGAGTGTACCACCACGCCCAGCCACTAACCAAAATTTTAATTAAAAAAATAAATAAAAGAAGTAAATAACTTGTCTGAAGACAAACATTAAGTACACCTGGTAAGAAGTAAAAACAGAACCAAATAATAAACAGGGGAAGAGAATTAACACATTATGTACTAATTTAAAATTGAACCTATTTTTATTAATCCTTCATTTAATTATTATAATAACTACTAGAGTCCAGGAAGGACAAATTCGTATTTTATTAAGCTGTGAAATGCCTGTATAATTGGACCCACAAGAGTTTTTCCCTTTCCTCTTAATGGTCCATTTCCTCAGAAGCCTTGGCTTTTTCATGTGAGCCAAGATACAGGAGAGGGGAAGGGAGCTCATGCTTACTGAGCGAGCTTCTGCCTATGGGTCTATGTCATCTGTGTTGAATTGTTGCAGGAATCCTGTTGGGTGGGCACTTACCTTGATGCTTTGCAAATGGGAAGATGGATTCTGGGCTGCTAAGTAACAGACATTGTGCTCCAAACACTGGAAGCCCAAAAGTGCATACACAGCCTATGTATCCGAGCTCATGGATGCCCAGCTGGTGCTTGGCTATCCATGCTCATGGATGCACAGCTGGTGCTTGGCCACCAGAGCTCATGGATGCACAGCTGGTGCTTGGCCACCAGAGCTCATGGATGCACAGCTGGTGCTTGGCCACCAGAGCTCATGGATGCACAGCTGGTGCTTGGCCATCAGAGCTCATGGATGCACAGCTGGTGCTTGGCTATCGAAGCTCATGGATGCATAGCTGGTGCTTGGCCGCCAGAGCTCATGGATGCACAGCCGATGCTTAGCTATCCGAGCTCATGGATGCACAATCATGTGCTTCTCTCTGTAGGTCCCTGAATTCCACCCCCGGGATCTCTTCCCATGGCCTCTCACCCTCACTGGGAGTGATTTGGCTTCATCTGTGACTCAGGATACCAAGCAAAAGAGTACCAAGTCAGAGTCCTGGGTCTCCCAGCCCCAGCCACACAGTATGCCATATGTCAAGTTTGATCTTAGCAGATTTAGCCTATTTGCCTACACCCTGCAGCCCCAAGTTTGAATCTGGATTCTGTATGTACAAGGTGTGCGGCCTTGGATATGTTACCCAGCGTTTGTATCCCAGTTTCTTTGTCCATAAGATGAGGAAAACAGTATATGCCAAATACATGATGAGGCTTTAATCAATTAAACTAGTGATTTGAATAAGGGCTGATATGTTGCTGTTTGTGGTAACAGCAGTCTAGGTTATATATCCCACATCTGAAAGGTCTGGATCCGGAAATATTTCAGATTTTAGAAATGTTTAAATCCTTGACCATAAACAATGTAGTATCTTAAAGATGGGACCCAAATCCAAACACGAAATTCACCCATATTTCATATACATAGCCTTAAGGCAATTTTGTACTATATTTGTAATAATTTGGTACACAAATTTCTGTGGTGGAAATTTCCATTTGTGCTGTCATGCCAGTATTTGGAGTACTTCAGATTTCAAATTTTTGGATTAGGGATGCTTAATGGAGTTCACAGGTTCATCTGTAAAGTGCTGGCTGATTCAGTCAATAGATCCGTCTGCTGCTCCAGATTTTAGTCATGAGCAGGACAAGTGAGGCCCCACCTTATGGAGTGAATATTCTAGAAGGGAAAGAAGAGAATAAAATGTTAGAAGCTAAGCAAGCACAGTAGAGATACAAGAAAAGGCATTCTTTTTGTTTATTTATTTATTTATTTTAATGTGCACTGGTGTTTTGCCTGCATGTGTGTCATGTAAGGGCGTTAGATCCCCTGGAACTGGAGTTACAGACAGTTGTGAGCTGTCATGTGGCTGCTGGGAATTGAACACGGGTCCTCTGGAAGAGCAGCCAGTGCTCTTAACCTCTGAGCCATCTCTCCAGCCTCGAAAGGGCATTCTTTAGATGAGGTGGGTTACAAAAGCTTCTTGTCAGGGATGGCATACCATCTGTATCTCCAAAGGAGAGCGTGTCATGCACACTCCTGGGAAAGGAAGTCCCAGGCAGATCCTGTGGAGAGAGAGAGCCGGAGAGTAGCCAGTGCAGCTGTGGCAGAGGGCTTGAGGACAGGGCTGGGGCAGAGGTGAAGCAGCCAGGCCCTTGTAGGCCTGTGAATGCATACTGTAGGCCTCTGTAGGCCCTTGTGTGAACGTTGTGGAAAGATATATCCTAACAGTACCATTCCCAGGCAGTGGAGCAAATGCCTGGAGAGGGTGAGCTAAGTGCTAGCATTAGGAATGGCCATTCAGTAAACTGCAGCCAGCCACGAGCAGCTCAGGTACCAGCTGCCTCCCCATTCCTGCCGTCAAGCATCTTACAATAACAGATCTTCTAAACCCGGCTCCATTCTGCGCTACTTAAAAAAAAAAAAAAAGATTTCTATTCCATTTTTACTACAGGTCGGTGTGCATATGCCACAGCACAAGTGTGGACGTCAGAGGACAACTTACGGTCAGCTCTGTCTTTCCATTATGGGTTCTGGGTGTTCAAACTCAGGTCATCATCGGTCTAATGAAACAACGTGCTTTTATCTGCTGAGCCATCTCACCTCTCCAGGTCACTTTGGCCTAAGCCTGCAGTGACAGAATGGCCTTTATGAAAGTGTCTCTGGTCCTAGCGCTACTTACGTAGGCATATGACTGGATGATGGTTGCTCAACTTTTCCCGAAGGACTGACACAGAAATGCCCATTCACTCCAGATAGGGTCACAGCACATCAGAGAAAGGATTCCAGTGAGGCAGAAGTGCGGGTAAGGGGGTGCTCAAAGGAGGTTACTTTCAGGAACATGGGAGCTGTATCATAAGACAGCAAAGCTGTGTCCCTGGACTTCCTGTACAGCTTGCAGAGTCTACACAGCTGAATACTCTCTTATCCTATAGCAACCACTTACTGTTTCCTTGAGGGGTCTTAAGAGTTCTGTGAGTTTCATAAATCTCCAGACCTCTCTCCTCTATCCAGAGGAGAAGTGTGCCTCCCGAGGGAACACCACAGTATGCATTCACTCTTATGTAGATTTATTTACCTAAGTTTTCTAAAATTTGAGTCATTACTTCATAATCTAGGCTAGCCTCAAACTCACCTCCCACCTTTCTCAGCCTTCCAAGCGCTAGCGCTGCAGGTGTGTGCCGATGCCCAGGCTTTGTGTAAAGGTGAATGGTAGCATCATCGCAGCTTGGCCTCCATTCCACTCCCAGAGTCTGGGGTCCAGAGAGAGGCAAGGGCTCTGCTTACTGCTGTGGTCTGGTTCCCAAGGGTAGTCAGTCAGAAAGCACAGTGCACGTCCATGTCATAGGAGCCTCAGCTCCAGCCAGCTTCTTCATCTGTTGCTCATTAGAGGAAACAGCCATCTGGAGCCAGATTAAAGGGGGATTTGTCTGTGCTGGAATGGTGGAGAGACCAAATGTCATCTTAGTATGACACGTCCCCAAGGCACTGTCCCTCAGGGACTAGGAGCGTTAATATCACTGTTCTTCCAGTAACACACTGATTTTGTTACCGGGCCCCTGTGAGAATGTAGAAACTGCTAAAAAAAGATACAGTTCACTGAATGTATAGAGCAGCTAGCAATTTTCCAAAGCCAGAAGAAAGTCACGATCTTTCTCAAGCAATTCAATGCACTGCCCACAATGCAATGTGCAGAGTCGTTCTCCTAGAGTTGATGTTGTTGTTTTCTTTCCTAGAAGCTCTTTTTGCTTAAGAAGGTTCCCAGCAACTATATGGCAGTTCTGTGCAGTTCTCTGACTTCAGAGAATTTAATGCCATCTTCTTGCCTCTATGGCGCACAGACACATCTGCAGGCAAAACATCCATATGCATGAAATAAAAATTAAAAATAAGTAGGTGAAATAAATCTTTTTTTTTTTTTTTTTTGAGACAGGGTTTCTCTGTGTAGCCTTGGCTGTCCTGGACTCGCTCTGTAGACCAGGCTGGCCTCGAACTCACAGCAATCCCCCTGCCTCTGCCTCCCGAGTGCTGGGATTAAAGGCGTGCGCCACCACCGCCCAGCTTAATAAATCTTATCAAAGAGGAAGACGGAAGCGAGCTGTCTTTGAATTATGAATTTGATGGGAAACTGAGCTACGACTTCAAGATCATGACAGCGCTATCATGCTTCCAAATGTGTCAGAGTTCATGGCTTTGCTAACCCCCTCCTTGGGAACTTTCCACTGAAATGGGTAATTCTGTTGTTTGGGTATTCAACCCTAAGATAGCAGTTGAGTTCAGCACTGCTGCTCTCAGAGAAATCGGAGTGAAGAGAACTGGGCTTTGAACACCTGCCTCAATCTTCCGGTTTGCCGTTGGGCTCTCACTGGGGTTTCAACACCCACCTCCATCCTGCTCTCAATTTCCCTTTCAGCTCTCATGGTTCCTTATATCTTGGTGATCTTGACACTGGCCATGCAGAGTTCACTTCCCCTTCCCCTTCGTTTCACCTGGCTTGTGGGATGCCTGTTTCCAGTCTCCTACTCATGCCTACTTGACAGGTCGTCCCTTCCATGGGCCTCCTCCTCACAGACTCTTCAGTCACCACCATTGCTCCAGGGTCTCTCTGGCCAGACCTCTCCGCTCCCTTCTCTCTCTCACCTAACCAACACGTCCTGCGCATTTGCCTGTGGAGGTTATCCAGTGAGTTCTAGGCTCCCATATTCCCTGTCCCTTAACTCAGGCTCTTCAATCCTCAGAAGCAGACTTGCCGTCAGACCCATTCAGGTGGTCACTGGTCTGTGGGCCTCTTCAGAATATACCATGGGCACTCTTTCATCAAGGCGTAGCTCTGAGCAACGCATCTGTTGGTTCTAAAAGTTTCTGTAAGTAGTCACAGCTTCTTGAGTCATGTGGGTGGCCTGGCCTCTCCAAGAGAAAAGCTTAGCACCCCAGAAACTCTATGGAGCTGAACCGGGATGCAGGGTTACTGTATACAGGGTTATTAACCAAGTAGGGGTTAGGGTTTTTATATTCAGTTGAACTGGGTGACAGATTTAGCTTGTCTTAGCAGGAGCAGTATGATTGCCATCTCTGTATGGGAGAAGCCTTTGCCGTAAACATCTGAGGAGTAAGGTGGATTTTTTTGTTTTGGTTTGGTTTTTTTGTTTTTTTGAGACAGGGTCTCTCTCTCTCTCTCTCTGTGTTATCCTTGACTATCCTGGACTCGCTTTGTAGACCAGGCTGGCCTCGAACTCACAGTTATCCACCTGAGCCTGCCTCTGCCTCCCAAGCCCTGGGATCAAAAGCGTGCGCCACCACGCCCAACAGGATGCTTTCTGCACACACTCTCAACATTTGCCCTTGGCCACCTCCCCTCCCCCTCTGTGGGAAGGTGTTGCCACTCCTGTGAGGGTGAGGCGTTAGTCCCTGACTTGGTGAGACCCATGTCGACAATACATCAGGACTTTATTCTGTCTACCAGTTGTGATGGAAAATGGATTCTTATTCCTCTGGAATTGTACACTCCAAATAAGCCCTTCCTTACGCCTTGGTCTTAATGTTTTATCACAGCAGGAGAGGAGTAACTAATACAGTGTGCTTACTGACTAAGCTGCAGTGTGCACCGAAGAAGCAAAAAACAAGCAGTCCATAGCAAATCAAAAGCCAGTGCTTCAAAGAATACATGTAGGTTATTATAAACCTGCTCTTTTTCATGGAGCTAACGTGTTGTGAGAAGCTGGGCATGGTGGCTCATGCTTGTAGTCCCAGCACTTGGGAGGCAAAGGCAGGCAGATCTCTGTGAATTTGAGGCCAGCCTGGTCTACAGAGTGAGTCCAGGACAGGCTACACAGAGAAACCCTGTCTTGAAAAAACAGGATAGCCAAGGCTACGCAGAGAAACCCTATCTTAAAAAACAAACAAACAAACAAATAACCAACCCTCCAAAATAACAAAAATAAAACAAAACCCTATTGTGAGGTGTAGGAAATGACCTTGCTGAAAGGGTTTTTCAGTGAAAAAGTATTTCAGATACAGGGGTAGGAGGCTGGAGTGGGGGCAGGAGGGTAGTATTTTTAAAGGTCCCAAATAATATTGGGGTCTAGGCAGCCAGTTGGATTGGTTTGTCTAAGGGATACTTGGCCAAATGTGATTGCAAAGGCAAATAAATTTGGATCCCTTTGGGGCAGGTACCAGGTGGAAGCTTGGAGGCTAAAGGACAGTGAGAGGGTGTGGCAGAGACTGTTGCCATGGACGAGGGAGGAAGTAGGAAGGAAAAAGATCATTGTAGTCGAAGGTGTCCCCGGGACTCAGTAAGGACTGGAGGAGGACACAAGCCATCAGTGAGTCATCACCAAACTCAGCAGGGCTCAGGGCAAATAGGCTGGGGAGACTTGATGCCTGGTACCAGGACTTTCAAGTGAAGCCAAAAGGTGAAAAACCAAGCTCAGGAATTAAGTCTCACCCACGGCAAAGGGTCAAGGAGTTAGGTTGTCAAGACTGTCTGGGGGTACCTCCGTCTCCAAGAGTACCAGAGGTGTGCCAGATGCTCAGTCACTTCCTTGGACTTAGGGCTGTGTTTATACTGTCTGAAAGGGATCATTTACCAATTGCCAGGGATTGGGTGGGGGTGGGGAACTCCAAGGTACCTGGCTCTGGAACGCCAGAGAAGGGCTTTTGGTGGTTCTTAGAATGCCCAGAACTGCTGTCATTTTGGTACACCCCTGCCCTTAACCCCAAGTCTTGCAAGCAGACAATATTTTAACCTTCAAAAGCTCTATGCAACTGAAGGAAATCTGCATTTATTGCCTCTTCTTTTCTTTTTTTCCCCACATCATAGGCCAGACTGAGCCTATGGTGACAAATTCACCTGCCTCAGCCTGTGGAATTCTGGGAATTTGTGTGAGTGGGTTCAAGGTGGGCACGGTGTTGCATTACTTACAGTTCTGCCTCCCTTGAACAAGAATGGAAATTGATTGTGTGTGTGTGTGTGTGTGTGTGTGTGTGTGTGTGTGTGTGTGTTGTGGTGCAGTGTGCTAAGGCTCGTGTATGGAGGTCAGAGAACAACTTTTGGGAGCCTGGGTCTCTTTAATTCTTCTCCTGTGCTTCGTACTTGAGGCTGGCTGGCTGGGTGTTCACCATGGTTCGGGCAGATGAGGCAGTGAAGAAAGGGCCTGTGCATAAAGGTGGGATCAGGTGTGGCTCTCTAACCTCTGCCATGGGAACCCTCCAGCATAGTCATTAAGAAAAGCGGGGATGGGGCTTGGGGCTTGGTTAGTCTCCACAGGAGGTCTCTGTAGGGGGCCAGTCCCAAGCTGTAAACATTCTAGAGGAAGAAGCTGCAGTTGTTACTTTTTGCACACTAACTGATCTGTGGTTGCTTGCACACTAGCTGATCTGTGGTTGCCCAGACTCCCAAGGAAAGTTTTGCCGTTCCCCTTAAGCCTGGCCCACATAGCTTTGTCAATTTACCGTAGGCCAATTGGTCTCGGAGTCCTCCACAGGCCATGCTCGGGTGTCAAAATACATGCTCACTCACGATTTCACTTACTCAGGACTTCCTCTGCCTCCTTCGCTGCTCTCCTGCCTGCCTCCCTTCTCCACCTAAGCAGCACAGGGATTATAGGAGCTCGCAGCTATATCTGCTTTCCACATGGGTTCTAGGACGGAGTTGAGGTCAAACTTTTACCTCTTTGAGCCATCTCCCTAGCCATACAAGTTATGTGATTCTCCGTGACAGAACTATTCAGAAGCTTCTCTTGCCTTCCGACCTGTGCAGCATGTTCTTTCTCAAGTTGTTTCTGGACAGAGCCGTGAGTGGCAGAAAGTTGTTTTCAAACATGTTTACCTTGTGTGTCCCTTCAGTGTCTTGACTCTAGTAAAGAGTAGGGTGGCGTTTGCAAGATCAAAGCCTGCGCCCCTGAACCTTGCACTTCCACAGTCTCCGCTCCGCATGGTCTTTCTCTTCATCCAGACTGGAAAGACCAAATTTTAACTGTGAAGATACAGCAGGAGGCAACATGGTACTTTTCCAAAGGAGCTGGAGGCTTGGACCGACTTAATGGTTTTAGCTTTGTGCGAAGGTCACCCTGTCTCTTCTCTGGACACTTCCTGTTTGACCTCTGTAGCCATCTCCTTTCTGCACCCCCAATATCTGCTTAACTCTTCCCTCATTGAGCTGTACTCCATCCAAGTCTGAGTTCCACCTTGATCTCGGGGTTCTGTAGAAGGAAGACCCCTGCCTGGAACTCCAGCTCTTCTCCGGGTTACCCACCGAGAACCTGCCCCCCCTGACCCTGCAGTGCCAGGAAGGGGCTAACCTCTCCAGCTGCTCCCTCTTTGGCTTTTCTTCTCCCACACAGTTGGTGCCTGAGCTGGCTGCCCTAGACCCCACTTCACAGCCTTTTTGGTTTTTCTCTATTCTATTATTTTACAACTTTTTGGACTTCCCCTGGCAATCCCCCAGCCTAAGCTTCCATTACAATCTCCCTGTATGAACAGGCTCCTCTTTGTGCTGGAAACGGAACTAATGAAGGCATATCAAGCCAGCGGGAGTATTCCCTTTGAAACCTAATGCACAAATTTGCAAATTATGAGCCAGAGAGACCAAATGACTGGTTGGTTGACCTGCCCTTTATAATTATTTTCCAGACTCTTACCACTTCCTGGCCATCTTAGAATAAACATTCCCATTATAAAATCATTGTGCCCCCCCCCTTTTTAAAATTCATGCCATACAACATAGCAAGACCTCCAATACACTTTTATTGGGACAAATGGGGGGTAGATATGCTCTCATTTGTAATAATTTTCAATCTTTCTAGGTTTCCCCATCATTTGTGACTGGAACCTCATGTCCACAAGGGAGGAATATATAGTTAGCTTGGTGTAGGTACGTCTTCTAAGTGCACTGAGGACCTAACCGGTGAATATTAATTACTCTGCCCCCAGACCTCACTGGTTTGGAGAAATGTAAAGGGTCACATAGACTTTCTGTGTGCTGTAGACTCGGTGCTGGATTGGTTCTTTTGCTAACAGTTGAGATTTTCTTTCCCGTTCATGCTGATCAATTAGTGACTATTCAGTCATCAGCAACAGCTTTCAGTAATGGCTCTCCATCTGAAAGTGGATGGGGCCGATGGTACCCAGGGTGCCCAGTTCTTTCCCGTTTGCCTAGGACTTACTGGGTTTTGGCACTGAGCACCACAGGTTCTGGGAAGTCCCTCAGTCTAGGACAAACAAGGATACCTGGGCGACCCCGAGATGGCCAGGCCCCATTCCCACTCACCCGTCCCGTCCCTTCCCAAGGCATATCAGAGTCAAGAGTGAGACTGAAGATGGTGCCCAGTTGCTAGCGTGCAGGTCGCCCTGAGTTTGAGCTGCAGTGCTGTATAAACGGGTACGGTGGCAGACACCTGTCATCCCAGCTCTCAGCAGGGAGAACCTGCAGGGTCAGATGTTCAAGGTCACCCTCAGCTACACAGTTTCAGGCCAGAATCCTCACCTGAGAGAGCCCTGCTCTCTTCGGTGATGCCTGTTGAGGTAACAGCTTAGCGTTCCACTGGCTGTTTAGAAAGGCCTTAGAAAAGCCTTCTCCTGCAGCTCAGCAGCTCCGGTCCCTACAGATAGATAGGCGAGCTTCCAGACACTTGCAGAACAAATTCTGATGGAATGAGCAAATGGTGCTGAACACACAGTTCCGCTGTCTTAGGCAGAACATAATTACTGACCAGTTAAGTTCATTTTAAACATTAATGACTTCGAGTATGTCAACTTTGAAACTGGAGGAAGTGTTCAGCTTTTTGCTCAATAATAAATAAATAAATATCTCTGTTTCCCATACCAGCACTTTGAAACTAAAGACAGTTCAACCAGGGGAGAACCAGATACAGAACTCTGGCACTAGTGTAGGACACGTCTTGCAGGCAGGTTTGTGTCAGCTGTAATTTCCAAGGGAGCGAAAGAAATATCTGAATTTGGTGATTTGCCCCAGAGCTCTGTCCTTAAAAAAAAAAAAAAAAGCTGTCTAAATTCAAGCAAATGGCAGGCTCCATTGAGGAAAAGTGGATTGAGTAAACTAAAAATGGGTCAAAAATATTATAGGGTTATGGAAATTAGAAGTTGGAGCAAGCGGCTGCCTTGTTTTGTTTGAAATTTATTTGAAAATGTCCAGACAGTGGGATCTTGGAGATCCTGGCTTCTGGCGGCAGCTGTGTTGTAAAACGTCTGGTCTCCTAGGCTGGTTGAGCTTGGAAGAGACTTCATGCTTAGCTGTGGGAGGGGGAGATTCTATAAATACTCATACGTAGATGAGGCTGGCCTCAAACTCATAGAGAACGGCCTGCGTTTGCCTCCCAGTGCTGCGGAGGTACTATAAAACCACCAACCAACCAACCAACCAACCAACCTACCCAATTAGCTAAACCCCGGGTGGGTCTCGGAGCCAGTTGGTAATAGATGGAGTGAGACAAGAAGTTAAGAACTTGCAGATTTAAACGTGGAGTGTGTCTGTGTGTGTGTGTGGGGGGTGGCGGGTGTGTGTGTGTGTGTGTGTGTGTGTGTGTGTGTGTGTGTGTGACTTGTCTCATGAATTTGCAACTTTTTTTTTCTCCCAAAGGAGACAGTGAAGATCAGATAAAGGTTGTTTCAAAAGACAAATAGTTACTTAAGCTGTTCTTTGAAATGGAGCCAAATAGCCATATATAAAAGGTTGAGGCTTCCCCTTGCCTTCTGGGTTTGCTTTTTGCTTAGGTAGAGTTACAGCTGGCAAAGGGAGCTAACTGCTACCTAGTGGGGCTGGCCAAGGAAGCAGAAAGGTGCGTCTGAAAGAACTCGAGCTAGGCAGGCTGGATTATATAGGGAGAAGACACTGGTGGGTTTTCAGACAGGAGTCATCACTGTTCTCCTAGAGCTTTCCTGTTTTTAATTGGAAGACTTAGCTGAGCACATAGGCACCCACCACTTGTAATCCCAGTACTTGGTAGGAGGAGGGGGTCAGTCAAGAAGATCAGGAGTTCAAGGCCAGCCTCAACAACACAGTAAGTCCAAGTTCTGCCTAGCTACATGAGATCCAGTCTCAAGAAAATAACACCCTCCCCAAATAAATTTAATAATAGAGAAACTGAGGCACACTGAGGGCAGCAAATGGTCTCAGGGTGCACAATTGCACCACCACACTGTGCTGTATTTGCCTATTCCAGTCTTGTAGTAGGACTGTAAGGTTAATTGTGATCTTTTTAAAATGCTTATGTATATGTGTGTTTTGCTTGCATATGTGCCTATGTACCATATGCATGTCTGGTACCTTCAGAGGCCAGGAGAGGGTGTTGGATACCTTGGTTCTGGAATTACAAGTAGTTGTGGGTTGCCATGTAGGCTCTGGGAATAGAACCTGGGACCTCTGGAAGAGCAAGCAGCAAGTTCTCTTAACCACTGAGCTATCTCTCCATCCCCATCCAACCGTATTTTTAATATCTCCATTTTTTAGAAGAAGAAAAAAGGAAACTGAGGCATAGATGAGCATCTACCATAATGGGACACCAGAAAAGGGCTAGCCAAACAAATGTATCCACTTTTGATTCTTCTGTCATCCTCTTAGAAACCAAGTATAGGGCTGGAAGGGTGGCTCAGAGGTTAAGAGCACTTGCTGCTCTTCTAGAGTTCGTGAGTTCAATTCCCAGCAACTACATACTGGCTAATGACCTTCTGTAATATGATCTGCTACCCTCTTCTGGTGTGCATGAAGATGATGTACTCATACACATAAAATAAATAAATCTTTAAAAAAGAAACTGGGTATGGGTGGCACGAGGGGACGTGTGTGCAAGTGCTTTTGTGCGCACTTGCCCATTTAATCCCCACAGTACAGTGGCTTCTGCTATCTACATCCTGCAGATGAGAAACTTGAGGTTATAAATGTCAGTTACTTGTCAGAATTCTATTTAAATCCAGCACTGTGCCCTGTCAAACAGATAGTGTGGGTAAAAGGGCTTCCTATGGTTATATAAAGATAATCAAGGTTTCCAACACCCGTATTTCGTCAGGCTGGGGAAAGATGCAGATATCGCAATGCATTGCACAACACAAGTGGCAAGATGCAACCTTGGAAGTGGGGTAGGGGTAAAACAAGAAATCTAGGGCAGAGATCAGCCATAGATAGCCTATGGCCATACTCTGGCCTGTGCTGGTATTGTCCACTGTTTTTTGTTCTTGTTTCTTTTCTTTCTTTCTTTCTTTTTTGTTGTTGTTTATTTGTGCTTTTTAAATTTATTTTTGTGTTTTGAAAATTATTTTATTATTATCATTATTATTTATTTGGGTTTTCAAGACAAGGTTTCTCTGTGTAGTCCTGGCTGTCCTGGAACTCATATGTAGGTGAGGTTGGCCTCAAACTCATAGGGAACCGCCCGTCTTTGCCTCCCAGTGCTGGGACTAAAGATGTACACCACCATGCCTGGCTTTTGTTTTCTTTAAGAAATTATTTTTAAAAATGTATGTGTCTGAGTGTTTTTGCTTGCTTGTATGCACCACATGTGTGCCTGATGCCTGCAGAGGTTTGAAGAGGGAATGAGATTTCCTAGGACTGGTGTTATAGATGGTTGTGAGCTGCCATGTGGGTGTTGGGAATAAAGCCCAGATCTTCTACAAGAATAACCCACACCCCTAACTGCTGAGCCATCTCTCCAGCCTGGTTTGATTTTCAACCAGTTGAGAACAGCATCAAAAGAACAGACTGCCTCACAACATGAAGGGTTACGTTACTTTTGGATTTCATTGTCCGCACGCTCGAGCTTTGTTTGCTGCCAAACAGTCACAGTGTGATTTAGTCACATTCGTGCCATGACAGCAAGAGAAGGCGTGAACGAGCCATCCACAAGCTTAAAATGATTATTACCTGGCCCTTGGAGAAAAGATATTGCCGACTGATATGGTATGATAAGCTATTTGCCTGGAGTTTTTAAAGAAAATGCCCAATCACAATTCTGAGTTTTCTGGATAATGCAGGCCTACTCTCTCAAGCCCAAAAACGGTTAGTTAAAAAGTACAGCCAGATTGATGAGTAGCTCAGTGGTGGGATGTTTCCCTAGTATCCTGGGGTTTAATGCTCAGCCCTACACACACACACACAGACACACACACACAGACACACACACACACAATGAGACATATTTCAGAACTGTGGGGGTTTTGTTGTTTTGAAAAACAGGCTTACCTCACTTGATTTTTCTTGTATAAAAACTCTATAGTGGTGCTGGAGATGTAACTCACTCGGTAGAGTGCTTGCCCAGTCAAGGTTGGATCATGCCTATAATCCCAGCCCTTAGAAGACAGAGACAAGAACTAGAAATAGAAACTCATCCATAGCTGCATCATAAGCTCAAGGCCAGCCTGGGACACAGGAGACTCTGTCTTGAAAACAAACAAACAAAAAAACAAACAAACAAAAACAACCAGCAGCAATACAAATGTATGTGGATTCTAGGACCTGTGCATGGAGACTCTGGTATGGTTTTCAGAAGATGAATACCTGATAAAGCGATTTGATGAACACAACATGGTCTTTCTAGACGTCAGGGGTCAGGGAGCTACATGTCTTAGAGACAGCATCAAAAGTGGCCTTGTCGATGTCATGTACATGTCAGTCAACCTCTGAGGAAGTGTGGCAATCATTAAAACCAGCCACCAGCACTGGGATTTTGGACACAGAAGGGGAGCAAGGGAAGCAACCCAGAGTTCTGTTACCTGTCACAGAATGGTATGGGACTTAATTACTTTGTCATCTTAGCAGCCTGTCTGCACAGGATCCAGAAGAGTATTTAACACCCAGACCATCATGAGCATTTTATTTTCTAATTGTGACAAAATCTTTTTTTTCCCCTCAGACAGGGTTCTGTGTCCTGGACTTGCTTTGTAGACTAGGCTGACTTCAAACTCACATGGATCCCCTTGCCTCTGCCTTCCTGAGTACTGGGATTAAAGGCGTGCCCCACCACGCTCAGCTATCAAACCTT
This sequence comes from Acomys minous, assembly GCF_964271855.1. Lineage (NCBI taxonomy): Eukaryota > Metazoa > Chordata > Mammalia > Rodentia > Muridae > Acomys > Acomys minous. The sequence continues at coordinate 53,418,144 of NC_140490.1, read as the reverse complement.
GAACCTAATCTAATGGCCAATATGAGTTTTCTTTGACCGCAGCCTCATCTTCAAAGCCTCACCCTTGAAGGATGCCCACAGGGGAAAAAAAATCCGTGACGGGCAGCCAGAAAGGACTGATCTTTTCCAGGGACTCCTTTTTTATATCCTGGATGATGGGACTCCCTCCTTGTCTTCTTCCTTGCCGTCATGGTCCCTGTGGCCTGGCGCCAGGCTGCCACCGCAGTCCAGGGAAGCCAACACTGTTCCTTGAGGCCACTGTGGAAGCCTCTATGACCTTTCAAGAGTAGCTCCGTGGCACGTCTGCCATTTGTTTTCTCAGGAAAGAAGAGAGCCACTTTTGAAGCAGGTCGCGCAGAATACTTCTGTTAGTTTGCTTTTCTTTTTTATCTCTTGTCCTGTGATTGTTTTCAGAGGAACATCTGGCATTATCTAGACTTGCTGGCTTTGAGCTTCATGGTTTTCTGCTCCTTTCACAGCTAGTATTTTACCTGACTTTGTAAAGACTTGATATGTTGGTCTTACAAAGTAACAAGATGGGCGTTGAAAGGAGATATAGAAGTGACCCACAATTGTAACCTCAGGCCTCAGGAAGCTGAGACAGGATGATTGCTGAGAGTTATATAAGTGAATTCAAAACCATCGTTGGCTTTACATAAACAGAGCTTAAATAAAACGATGAGTTCTGAGCAGTACTGTGATGGCTACTTGGAATCCAAATGATCTCAAGTTATTTTGAACTTGAACCTGTTTCAAGCAACCTGGCCTGTTGCTCACAATACAATTCCTCTGTCTCCCAGTCTCATGTCCCTGCTTGGCTTTGAGAAACTTTGTTACGATGATATGCTAGAGTTATGAAGGTCAGCTTCCAAAGAGACTAATACTGCCTGAGTTTTGATGCTTAAATAGAAAGTGGTGGGATGGAGATATGGCCCAGTGGTTAGGAGCACTGTCTGCTCTTCTAGAGGTCCTGAGTTCAGTTCCCAGCAACCACATGGTGGCTCACAACCATCTCTACTAGGGTGTGATGCCCTCTTCTAGCATGCAGGGGTACATGCAAGTAGAGCACTCATATACATTAAATAAATAAATAAACTACTACTACTACTACTACTAATAATAATAATAATAATAATAATAATAATAACGAAAGTGGTAAAATCATCAGCCCAAGGACCAAGTACAGGTGTGAGTATGTGTGTGTGTGTCAGTGTGTGTCTATATGTACTTCCGTTTTAAAATCTGTTAATTATCTGATAACATTTTAAAAGCTTGTGAGCTGTTTCAAGAAAAGATTTTTCTCTGTTTTGGGACATTGGAAAAGCTGGGCAGCACTGGGTCCCTGGTTCAGTGTTAGTAAGCTGCTTGCTTTGGGAAGGGCGCGGCGGTGGTGGTGGTGGTGGTGGTGCAGGTGGTACAGGTCTTTCTTACTCCCATCCCATCATCCCCTCCCTCTTCCAACATCCACATACCTTGGCCAGATGGTAGCTGCATCTGCCTTGTCTTCCTGCCTCCACCAGCGCTGTGCTCCCTCCCTTCCCCGTGCATGGGAGAACACAAGGCCTACCCACCATTGTGATTATTGTTCTGGTCGCTGGAGGATGTTCTGCTTACTTTCTGGCCTCCTTTTGACTGAAGAGTTAGAAGTTGCCTTCCATAAGGAACAGGATGGAGGGATCTTGAACAAAGGCATGCAGGATTCAGCCCGTGCCTGGGTAGAGGCTGCCTGAGAAACGTGCCTGTGTTGTATGGCACAGTAGGGTAGCCATGATCAAAAACAATTAAATCTCCCTTTCAAAGTACTGAACACAAGAAGAGAGGGCTCCTAACAGAGAAGTGGTGGTAACTGAGCAATAAGATGTGAAATACGACGATGTGATTTGGGGATGTACCGAGTGACAACACAGTGCCACGCGTATGCAAATATTATGTCAGCTAACAAATAATCATTACCTTGGTTCTATAGCCAAAATCACACCCAGAGTCCAAATCCTGTTCTGCCTTCATTAACTGGAAGTTAAACCCATACCAGGCTAATGAGGAGTCCCTCTGGTCCTACCCGGGCCTCCTCTGATTGCTCAGTTCTTTACTGGTGTGTGGGCCCAACTATGTGCGCTGTTAGCCCTCTTTTGTTTCTTTCTGACTGCAAAGGTTACCCTGAGCCAGGGGAAGGTGGCATCTGAAGTGTTCACTTGAGGACACTTGTCAGTAGTGATGTCTAGAGCGAACAGAGCACAGATAATGTCCTTGTTGGAAGTTAACAGCTCAGCTGTCCCAGTCATTGGCTAAAAGAAAAATGCCTGCTCTGTTACCACAGAGACCGGGCAGAACAAACCTTCCGCCTAGGCTAGCAAATAAAAAGTCATCGCAGATTCCTTAGGCCGTTCATCAGAGCTAGGGCAGACATGCCAGGGCAAACTGCAGAAATGGTTGCTGAGGCATGGTTTTGGTTGGGGGGGGGAGGGGCGTGGCAAGGCCTCTGTACCGTGGCTTTAAACCATAAATCATGTGGCAACACCCCAGCCTCCCACGCCGCCCCTCCTGTTCGATCTGCGTGATGTGAATTCTTGAGTTCACTTTACTTTGGCATCCACCAGCATGCCCTCCGTAAGATCAGGTTGAGGCAAAGGAAAGGGGCAAATCTGGCACCTCTGACTCCCTCTCTGTCAGTAGCCACAGCCTAACCGAAGGTATATTTTGCATAAAGGAATGAAGCCATCAGAATGGTCCATTCAACTATTCCCTTTATATAGCCCCTTCCCATCCCCCACCCCCACCCCCATTTGCTTGCTTGAGACAGGCTATCTCTATGTGGCCCCAACTGTCCTGGAACTTTCTGTGTAAACTAGGTCGGCCTCAAACTCACAGGGAACCTGCCTGCCTCTGACCCTGGAGTGCTAGGATTAAAGGTATTCGGCACCGTGCCAAGCTTGATTGGTTTTTCTAAGACAAGATCTCATTTGTAGCTGGGCTATCAGAGTTTAGATTTTGCAATTTCCCCCATCTCGGGCTCCCAAGGGCTGCGGCTACAGGCTTGCACTGCTGCCTCTTGGTAAGAGGAAGATGGGAGTTTGGGGGATTAATTAGCCCACTTAAAAGCCTTAAGGTGTATGTTTTTCTTTTACATTATTAAGGACAGTAATCAAATCCCAGCACTTGGGAGGCAGAGGCAAGTGGATCTCTGTGAGTTCACGGCCACCCTGGTCTACAAAGAGAGTTCCAGGACAGCCAGGGCTGTTATACGGAAAAACCCTGTCTTGGGGAAGAAAAAAAAAAAAAAAAAAAGAACAAGTCAAGCCAAACGATGGTGGTGGCGGCCGTGCACAACTTTAGTCCTAGCCCTTGGGAGGCAGAGGCAGGCAGATCTCTAAGTTCAAGGCCAGCCTGGTCTATAGAGTAATTTCCAGGAGAGCTAAGGCTACAAAGAGAAATCCTATCTCCAAAACAAAACAAATAAAATGAAAACAAAAAACCAAATAAACAAAACAGAAATCAAAATATCAGCTCATTAGCAGGATCAGAAATATGGGCTATTTTTCAAAAGAAGAAAAAGAGTAACAAAGGCAACACTGAAATCACACTCAGCCCGTGGCCAGCTTCCTTCTAAAGTGTGAGCAGGAGGAATCTCATTTAGCTTTATGGACAACCCTGAGAAACAAGAGCTGCCACTGGGCATTTTTTATTTGTTATTTCATAGAGGGAGGGTCTGGTGATTACAGAGGCAAGGGACCCATCCCTGGACCTGCTCTAAGCTTAGCAGTTTAGAGAGGAGATTGGCCTCCACCTCTGGAAGTGAGCACACGGGACTGTTGAACAGATGTGGGAAGACCATCTCTATTCCCTAGGTTTCCTCGCCTGTAAGTCAAAGAAACTGTCTTTGGTGATTGCAGAGGTTCCTGCCTGTCAGCGTTCCAAATGTATCCTGACCATTCCAAATCAGTCGCTACGGTTGCCCAGTGGCTGCTACTCCATCATTACAGTGACTGGTGGGAAGAGAGCAGAGTCAGGCAGGGAGAGAGAGGCGGCAGGGTGGCTGCTGCTTCTTGACCTAGCAACTGCCACAGTGTCCCAGCTGTGTTCCACCTAGAAATACCCATAGGACCAGCCTTGGTCCCTCCCCCCTCCCCACCCCCCAAGCACTCAGCAATCTCTGTGAGCTGGCTGGCCGCACGGAACACAGGTAAGCTGAGAGAATTCCAAGCCTTGTACCCAGACCTGCTCTTCCTGGTTTCCCTGAGTCACAATGACAGATACTTCCAGGAATTTTACAACGGCCCAGAAACATTTGTTCTTTCTTCAGAGTCCTGGAAGTGGGAAACTTACGGTGAGTGGGAAAGAGACTACACAATGCCAGGAGTTTGGTAAAATGACCACCGATGTGATGGCATTCTGAAGCTAGGTGCTCAAATATTGCAAATAATACTGTGTTGACAGTTCCAGACATCTGAGGCTCTGTGTGAAACAGAAACCAGTGGCTATCACGTTTCGACACAGCATGCAAGCAAAGGTGTGTTTACTGCCCTACACGTCCTCAGCTTGGACCCTCTAGCATGTGAAGTCACCTTTCCCGGGTGTCCCACGGTTTGATTCTTAGTTCCCTCTTCGCTTAGTCGGACTAAGCACAACACATCACATTGGAATGATTTAATCCAGCACACCTCACCGCAAAGTTTTGTTTTTCTTTGTGCTGATTATTTTAGCTTGTTGCCATCCCCTTTTTCTCTGTCTCTGCCCAGGGGCGGAGATAACACTGAAATGGGAGGGAAAAAAAAAAACCACCAAACCACTAGGAAGAAGAGAAACACCGAGGAGCTGTCGCCCCACACGCTCCCCAAAGGCTGGCGAGAAAACAGAACCACCTCTTCTAGAAGGCTACAGAGAGTGCAGCTTAGATGGCAGGAGGGGAGGTGGGTGGAGTTGATGCTTGAGATAGTCGGTTCCAGGTCCGTCACTCCATTCCAGAACTCAGCTCGCTCGCTCGGAGGCACCCCTTGCTCTTCTTGTGCAAATAAAGAGATTTCCCCAGCTGGGCGGGGCTGAGCTCCTGACAGCGGGGATTCGGCTCCTAGGGGCTTCAGGTTTCAGATGCTAACGTGCGGTGGGAAAGCTGAGCTTCTTCAGCTTGTCGAGGAGGGAGGACCAGACTCAGAAACACTGGAGACCCGTGTCTTGAGAGCTGGGGAGCGCCAGCCCACATCTCTGCGGGAGAAAGCCAGGTCTGCCTCTAGCGCCTAGGCTGTCTGAACTGTGATCTCTTCTCAGTCTCCGGAGATAATTCTTGCCACCTGCAACTGAAAATAATGAACCTATGGATGAGCTGCGTTTTCGCTTTGACTGCGCTCAGCGTGGCGATCTTTGTGGTGTTTTATCACAGACAGCTGACCCCGTCCAACTTCTACCAGCAGTTCAACAGCTCCAGCGAAAGGACGGCTGTCATCGTCTGTGATTACGGCTTGCAAACTCAGACGTTCTTCATTGCGGGGAACTCATCGCCACATCCTTTGGAAAGAACCTCTTGCCAGCTGTACCAGACTCAGAGTCACTATATCACCAGCCCCCTGTCCGAAGAAGAGGCTGCTTTCCGCCTGGCCTACGTCATGGTGATTCACAAAGACTTCAATACCTTTGAAAGGCTCTTTAGGGCCATTTACATGCCGCAGAATGTTTACTGCGTGCACGTGGATGAAAAAGCCCCCAAGGAGTTTAAAAAGGCAGTGTGGCAGTTACTCGAGTGCTTCCCGAATGCTTTCCTGGCTTCTCAGACTGAGAAAGTGGTTTATGGTGGCTTCTCCCGGCTCCAGGCTGACCTGAACTGCATGAAAGATCTGGTGGCCTCCAAGGTCCCTTGGAAATATGTTCTCAACACCTGCGGGCAGGACTTTCCCCTGAAAACCAACAAGGAAATAGTTAATCATCTGAAAAAATTTAAGGGGAAAAACATCACTCCAGGGGTGCTGCCTCCACAGCACGCAATCATGCGGACTAAGTATGTCCACAAAGAGTACACAGGTATAGTTGGATCTTTCATAAAAAAAACAAATACTTTGAAAACTCCACCTCCACACCAGCTGACCATCTACTTTGGCACAGCCTATGTGGCCCTCACCAGAGACTTTGTCAACTTTATCTTGAATGACAAAAGGGCCATTGACCTCTTAGAGTGGTCTAAAGATACTTATAGCCCTGACGAACATTTCTGGGTGACACTCAATAGGATTCCAGGTCAGTGCCAAATAGCCATTGACAATTCTTCTGTCAATTGCCTATTTACTCTTTATTTTTAGATTGTAAATGGAGGTTCAGACAGCTTGTGAGAGTCATTCTCTTCTTCTGCCCCACGGACCCCAGGGTTTGAACTCAGGCTCCAGTCAGGCTGGATGGCAAGAGGCTTTATCCGCCCATCTGTCTCAGTGGTCCCATGCCACCTCTTACTGATTCATTTAAATTACTTGGGGAAAAAAAGTTCATGAAAATGATGAGTTTGATTGCATTTACTGACAGTTTTGTGCTACCTCAGATGACCTAAAGGGTAACTCAGGAACTGGCCAAATTGTCATTGTATTAGATGGGTGTTGGGTTTGCACCCCATCTTTGGAATGAACACTGGCCATAGCCCTTGATAAAGGCTAAAGTCTTCCATGCTGGAAGATGGACTTTTTTTTTTTTTTAAGATTTATTTATTATTATGTATACAGTGCTCTGCCTACATGTACACCTTCATACCAGAAGAGGGCATCGGATCACATTATAGATGGTTATGAGGCACCATGTGGTTGCTGGGAATTGAACTCAGAATGGAAGATGGACTTTTAAATAAGCCTCTTCTGGAACACATGAGGTGAAACAGGCCATGTTTCTATCTGAGGGAAGTTACTGAGCCAACTTCATGCAGCACTGTGGGTGAGCCTGTGTCTAGCACCCTGGAAACCTCCTCGAAAGTTCGCAAACACATCACTCTGATTCTCTGTGGTGCTCAGGTCTCAATTAATCTCTGTGAGACAAACCCAGCGCTGACGTTTTGTTGCCCGGTGGAGTAGGTATCGGAGTGGAAACAGACACACTGGGAGCGGTGCTCATAGTGGAGACGGTCCAACTACAATCTTCAACTTGGAGGTTACAGTATTTTCTTATTAGCAATTTCTGTTCACAGCCTTGTGCTTTCACCTAGGGGGAAGTTTCTTTGATGATTTCTGGAGATTTGGGAATGAGAGCAAGGTTTGCCAGGCGGCTGTAAGCAGATGACAGTGACAAACTTCCCCCTTTGATTCAATCCTGGGCTGCTCTTCAAAATCTTTTTTCCCATAAGTTCTGTGAGCCTCAGTGGGAATGTCTCAGCATAGTGGTTTCCAGTATTGCACCACGTAGCTTGTGGGTGTTGGGTGTAGGGAAGGGTGGCCCTGTGCCTGCCATTCTTGGACTGGTTCCTGGCTCTTTCTGAGTGGCAGCCTTCTCTTCGGCACACTTCTGAGTGCTGTTGGAAGCTACCTTCATCTCTGAAAGTGGACTCAAAGTCGTTAGACATATTTAGGTCTCTGATAATTTAGCATTCCTAATAGTGGACTAGAAAGGGAATCACAGAATTCTCCTGAGAGGCAGGAAGTGGACAAACCTAGTGGCCGGGGAAAGACGCAGGCTGTCCCGTGAGAGTTTATTTCAGAGATGCCAAATTTTCATTTTGCAAAGCTTCACTGGAGGAGTGAGCGATGTTCATTATGGTGCCTTAGTAACTCTGTTTTATCCATTTTAAGAGTTGTTTTATTGTGTTATGATTGTGCACGTGATTATGATGTATGCATGTGGGCTCACGTGTGAAGGTCAGACTACAGCTTTGTGGAGTTCTGCCTAGGGATTCTACTCGGATCATTGGGTTTGTGTCGTCAGGCAGCAGGCGCCTACACCTGATGAACTGTCTTGCCAGTGCCGCCAATTTCTGTTTGAAACACATGTAAATATTGTGCGCTCAGCATCTGGTATTGTTTCTGCTGCCACAGTTTGCATCAGATGATAGGCTCGTCTTCGTATTCTCCATGTGCAGGTGAAGGGAGCCTTAGCTTGAAGTAGTGCTCGCTCTTTCGCGAGGTCCCGGATCAAGCTGGCATCCGGCCCTAGATTCAAGTAGCCTGAACTTTCAACTATTTCAGTTGCAGTAGGAAAAGAATCCTTTCCTGGGGCTGGAGAGATGGCTCAGTGGTTAAGAACACTGCCTGCTCTTCCAAAGGACCCAGGTTCAGTTCCCAGCACCCACATGACAGCTCACTATTGTCTAACTCCAGTTCCAATGGAGCTGACACATTCACATCAATGCACATAAAATAAATTATTTAAAAAAATAACAAAGAAAGAAAGAAAAAGAATCCTTTCCTGCACATCAGAAAGAAATCTCCTACCAGAAAGGACAAAGGATTAGGGAAAACAAGGACTGTGGAAGTAAACTGTCTGACCTCTGTGTGTGTGTGTGTGTGTGTGTGTGTGTGTGTGTGTGTGTGTATACACACACTTGGGTACATGGATGTGTGTTGGAAAGCAGCAAGCACATGAGGAAGCACATGTTGGAAGACAGCAAATACATGAAGCGTGTCAGGCTCACAGAGTTTACCATAGAGTGATAAGGAATCTCTTTTGGGGAACTGAGTATCACTACAGGCTGCTGTGCTAGTTTCCTTGTGTCCCTACCGGAAGCAGCCTTTGGTCTCTAAGCCAGCCAGTGGGCATGGGGAATGTCCATTAATGAACATTCTCTCAGGGAGTGGGCCCAGCAGCTGGGCCAAAACACTGTACCTGATCACTGTGACAATAATATAAGAAATGAAGCTTATCCATTTGCCCTATCTTGTCACTTTCCCCATCACTGTGGAGTGTGCAGCTGGCTTGCTTCATGCTTTACTGAATCCTCTTACTGGACTTTCAGGATCTAGAAGCAAGAACAAAGTTGTACCGTTCCTTTCTGGATTCTTGTTCTATGTCTCCCTCCCTCCAGGGTGATCCACCCCTTATCTCCACCCCAGCCCCCGCAGTGGACTCTGATGAAAATGTAATCAAACCGGTTATGATTCTGAAAGGAGATTCTGGAAGCCAGGAAATGGGTCTCTGAGGAATCCCACAGGAGATGACAGATTTAAGGTGTAGCAGGTCACTGTCATGTAAGCATACCAAGCTGGCAACGTCACCACTGTCCACACAGTGAACAGTTCTTAGGGTGAAGGATTTCTTTCCTTTGTTGCTATACTCTGCGTTTGTAGGTTGCTTTAGTAATAAATATGGGACACCGATTTCTTTCTCTTCCTTCCTTCCTTTCTTGCTTCCTTTCTTCCTTCTATTTACTTAGAGACAGTTTTATGTAGTGCAAACTGGCTTTAAATTTGTGTGGTTGACCTTGAACTTTGGATTCTCCTTCCTCCTCCCCAGCGGCTGGGATTGCAGCCTTCTGACACTGTGCCTGCTTTGTGAGGTTCTGGGGATTGAACTCAGGGCTTGGTGCATCTTAGACAGGCACTCTGACCAACTGGCTACATCCCCAGCCCCAGGAGATCTTTGTAAAGAAGAAAGAAAATGAAGTGTCTTGAGGACATCACTCTCACACAGGATGGAAAAGAAGTCTCTACAAGTAATGAACTAGCTTTCCTTTCTTTCCATTGTGGTGTGTTGCAGGCGCACGCATGCCACAGCATGTCTGTAAAATGTATGTTGTTTTTTTTTTTCTATGCCCACAGTTGCTCTGAATAATGACACAGGGATTTATGTTTATTTATAATAGCTTTAGGCCTTAAGCTAGGCCATTGTTCTCAACCAGCTAATCCATTTAACCTAATCTGTGTTTAATCTATGGTCTCCCATATAGTTTTTTTTTTTTAACCTCTGCTCAGTTGTATACACATCTCGCAAGCAAATCCTTTCTCCAATCTGCACCTGAAATCCTATCTCTAGGCCCAGAAGTCCCGCCTTTTCTCCTTCTGTCTGACTATTGGCTGTTCAACTCTTTAGTGAACCAATCAGAAGGTGATGGAGAACAATGTTTAAAAAAAAATCCTAAGACAGGGGATGCTTCATAATGATGACAATAACAAAGTCTAACTATAATTAGATCTGTACCGTCACCAGAATCAGCATTTGAATACACAGTGCACAAAAACATCACTCCAGGAGCAGGCCTGTCGTCCTAGCACTTGGGAGGCAGAGTCAGGAGGGTTTCTGTGAGTTCGAGGCCAATCTGGTCTGTAAACTGAGTGCAGGACAGCCAAGGCTACAGATACACCCTGCCTCGGAAAAACAAAAACAAACAAAAACCATCACTCCAGCACACATCAGAAGACGGGAGGTAGTTCTCTTCTTCTTCTACCATGTGTGGCTGGGATGGAACATAAGCTGTCAGACTTGGCAGCAAGCGCCTCCACCCGCTGAGCCATCTCTCTGGCCTGAGTGTATTGCTGCCTTTTCTGTAGTTCTTCAGTGTAGGGGGCTTTTCTGTGTGCTGAGAGTGCAGCTGGAGGACACACCCCCATGCCCTTTAGTTTGCAGAGCTGAAAGGGTGCACATGAAGTCTCTCCTGCTGTTTGGATTTGGAGCTGATTTTCTTCCATCTCAACCCCTCAAATTTCTTTACTTTGCTTTTTGTGGGGGGTGGGGTGGGGTAGGGGTGGGACTCAAGGTTTCTTGTTGTTTTGGGTTTTGTTTGTTATTTTCTTTAAATATCTGTTTTGCTTTTAAAAATATTGGCCTGCAGAGATGGCTTAGCCATAAAAAGCACCAGCTGCTATTTCAGGAGTCCTGAGTTGAATTCCCAGCATCCACATGGTGGCTCACAACCATCTACAACTCTAGTTTAGTAGCATCAGATGAGCTCATCCTGTGTACAAATAGATGCACATATAGATGAAACTTCCATATATGTAAAAATCAATAAATCTTTAAAATATTATTCTTAGAGTTGGCTTTAAAAAATAGGAGGGGCCCAATGGCGGAGCTCAGGCCCGGAGTACATGCTCACCGTGCAGGAGGCCTGGGTTCAAGTCTGGGCAAAATAAATAAATTTGAAAAAACAAAGACAAAATATCCAAAGGTTTAGAGTTGTGAAGATGTGTTCCATCAGCTAATGTTTCCTAGCATTTCCTCCCACAAGTATTTTAATTATGTTCTCTTAATACCTCTAAAACAAAGCACCTCGTAGGAAACACTACAAATAGATGTTTTATAAGCTCACTACAAATATATCCAGGAAAAAAAAATCCCTCTTTTAGGCCCCATGCTATCTGTTAGGAACAAAATTCTGCTTAATGTGTTCACTATTTAAATAGGTGGCAGGTGGAAAGGTGGGGAGCTATTTTTAATTCAAAAGCCAATCGTGTGTTTTATTTATTTATTTATATTTTTTATTTTATTTTTTTTTCCCAATCATGTATCTTAAAGCATTTCAAAATGTAGGTCTAAAGTGTCCTGTGAGGGTTGGTGACTAGGGAGCATTTATCCCAATGTGCAGTGGTGGTAAGTGCACAGTGTGGTCAGGCAGGCTTGAGAACACCTTCCATCCCTGGTGACTGGCATCCCCATCCCCCTCAAAGTCATGACCTTCACAGTGGCAGAACCTCTATCTCCCAAGCCCCACCCTTCTCCCCACCCTCATCTCTTTCTATAAATTGACTCACACTTTATACTCCAACAACTGCTTGACCTGACATCTCTTCTTCGACCTTTCTGATACCTTCCTCTGGGACAGTTGGCACGCCACATCTGCTTCTTATAGCCAAGGCTGCTTCTTTCGGCACCAGTTACCAGGGAGTGAACCTCTCCTCACCCCACCTCCTCAGCACCGGAGCCCCTAAGAACAAGAAATGCGACATCCATCTCTGTTCTCTGTCACTGCTGCATACTGCCACTTGTCCTCATGCTCACAGAAAATACAGAGAATGCTGGGTTATAGAGTTTGGGGAAGGTCAGAGAAGAGCTCAACAGTTAAAGATGGGAGTGGCAGTAAAACATGCCCTGGACCTGAGGTGGAGATAAATTTTGATAATGAAGAGATGATAACAAGTAGGTAAAACATCACTTGGTGATATGTTCCAGTTGGGCAAACAAATGGTGTCTATCAATGAGGGAGGGAAGAGGGGAAGAGGAGAGGAGGGCACATTTAGTAAGCTCCAAAATTCTGGGTAGAATTCAAAGAGGACAGAGTGTGTTGTTCACTGTAGCCACCCTAGGTCACCTGATGTCAAGACAGCCCCAGCAGGGTGTGCTTGGAGATGTCTCCACTGAGTTTCAGCATCACCCACACCCACTTTGAAGTCCTCCCTTACCTGGCACTTGGTCAACCCAGCTCTTAGTACCATAGAGGGCTGCTCCATGGTTCTTATGGTGGCTGCTCTTGGCTTAATATAAAAACAATCTGTAACGCGGCCTTAGGGAAGAAACCAAGAACATGAAAGGCTAACAAAAGACTGTGCCCAAACATAAGGAAGCAAAGTAAAATGTCCCTCCAGCTGTAGCACTCAACAAGTGTAGGCGCTAAATGTATTCTCTACAGACAGGTCACTGGGGCCTTAAACAGGACCAGTCCCAGTCCTTTTCAGAGCATGCATTGTGTTTTCTGTCTGTGCATCAGCTCAGACTTAGAATTCAGTTTCTAGAATAACAGGAAGCAGTCGTTCATGGCCACTGTCCTCATGGCTGAGAATTATGACACTCATGGGCCAGGAGAGTCAGACTTTAATCAGCAACTCCAAACACTCAGGTCTGTTTCTGTGTATAGAAGATTATTGTTTTGTCAATGTAGAAATAAAGTCAATATAGTTAAAAGAGAAATTTTGTAAAATGTGCTGCCATGCATTTCTTTCTACTGAACACTTTCAAAATACCATTCTTTGCATAGCTAGATAATATCAAATTCATGCACTGAAAGGAGAACATGATTTCAAAATACCACACTGGGGATGGGAGACCCGTTTGGCTTGCTCTCTGGTAAGAGGCTGCAGGCTCTCCGCTGGCCTGGTAGGCTCAGGAGGCTCACAGGGAAGATTTGTATCTGTAGTGTTCCCAGGTCTTCAGTGACCCAGTTCATTCAAATGTGGAGTGTGGAATAATCAAATTGTATTAACATTGTGGTTGTAATTGTGCTAGCCTTGGGCTCCAATAAAACACTGTGAGTGCCACTCCTTTAGTGGAGAGCCCTGTGTGTCCAAGCACCTTTGCTCTCTACCCACCCTGAAGGAAATAATTAGAAAGGGCTTCTCCTAATCAGATCTTCAGAACATTTTATAAGATAAGAGCATTTGGAAATTGGACCTAATTCTGCACGCCTGTAATCTTAGCAGGCTGGCGTGAGATTCATAGTGAGACCTTGCCTACAAAATGGGTTCAAAGTATATGTGAATATTTAAGTATGTACAAATTCAGCAATAACTGGCAAACATCTGCTAAACTGAATTTAACATGAATTCAACCCCAGGAGAAAGGCTGACACAGTTGCTACCTTAGAAATTTCCATTGCTACTTCTTAAGAAAACCTTGCTTGTCCTTCAAAAAATGGATTAAAATGTATTTGACTGTTTTATTAAGTATAATTACATTATTATTGGGCAAGAGAGGGTAAGAGAGTACATGTGACATGGGACTAGGAGGAGGAATAATTTGAAGGAAGGAAAGGGACCAGTAAATGTAGAGTGAAGAGGCGGGAGGATAAGTAAGAAAAAGATAAAAACATAGACATATGTTCTATCTGCATGTACACCTGCCCACCAGAAGAGGGCGTCAGATCACTTTATAGATGGTTGTGAGCCACCATGTGGCTGCTGGGAATTGATCTCAGGACCTCTGGAAGAACAGGCAGTGCTCTTAACCTCTGAGCCATCTCTCCAGCCCTGAAGGTGTCACATTTCATATTTATTTATTTGGCATTCTATGGTTTGTTTTTCTTCTGTTATCTGTTCTTTGGCATTCTAACTAAAATTGAATTTAAAAATAATATGTAAACCTAGAGATAGAAGTTTGGGAGGTTGCATGCAGATTTACACAAGATATATGTGTTTAAGTAGTAGTTAGGAGTCCAGAAAGATGGCTCAAGGGGTAAAGATATTTGCTGCCAAGACTGTTGACCTGAATTCAATCCCTCTGGACACATATGATATGAGAAGCAACTCCTCAGAGCTGTCCTCTAAGCTCCATATGTGAACTGGGACATACATACACACAATAACTAAACGCAATAAAAATCATGCATTAAATATTAACATATGCTGCATAGCTTAATTAAGGATTTCTGTGAATTGTGAGACTAAAGAGAACGTTTTTCCCCCCCCCCTCCAGCAATGAGGAGGAAAGAGGGTTTTGGAACCAAAACAAAAGGCAAAAAACAAAACAAAACAAAAAAAACATGTTTTAAATCCTTTTCTCCAATGTTTGCTAAGTTTCTGTTGGCTCCTCTGTGGTGACAGGGCCAGAACACTCAGTCACCAAGAAGTGCATATCGTCTGGGGGTTGCCAGAGCTCAGCCCACCTCAGAAACCCCCACAGAGCCATTGCAATGCAGATTTCTCGGTTCCTGCTTCAGCAGCCTCGGGATCTATATGTTTCCAGTTGAGTGCTATGGAGTTCTTTCTCTGGGACACATTGAGAATGGTTGGGCTGCCCCATCCTTCGCTGACACCAGCACTATTAGGTTTGCAGCAGATTTTGTTTCTGTCTAGCAAGAGACTAGTTGACTGAGGAAAAGGTAGCCATGAATAAGAAGGAACGTGAGCTTCTATAAGGGAAAGCTTGATGACTGCGTGTGGCCGGCTTTAAGGTGGGCATTTACAAGTGACTGATGTCTGCAAAGTACCAATGTTGGGGAAATACCAGCGTAGCATATAGATATGATCGTGAGTTTTAGTTTTTTCTCTGTCCACACCCAGACCTTGCCTAACTTCCTGTGTTCGATCCCCAGACCCAAACTGTGGAAAGTGAGAACAAACCCCAGGAAGTTGTCCTCTGACCACCTATGCCCTCAGTAGCTCAAGAGCAGCAACCACACATACATAATAAAATGAACAATAAAAATATATATCTTTTAAGAGAACTAACAGTGGACATAAATGGCTAGAATGAAGATAAAAAAATCTGACTATGGCTAAGATCCCTGTATTGTGAAGACTCTGAAGATGTTAAAAAATACAATAATAAATTTTAGTCTTTTTTTTTTTTAACTAGCAAAGGTTGTATGTGTCATGGCTTACCTACAATGTAAAACTAGGTGTAGATATTGCCAAAACAAAACAAACAAACAAACAAAACAGACCAGAGATTCAAGAAATTCTTTTGATTACTTTGACTTCTTTGAATGTTATTGATGTGAACTTTAAGACTCCTTTAAAAAAACCCTGCTGAGTCCGTACCACACACACATCAGTGCATTAGTCACTAGAACAGAGCGTCCGCAGCAGCAAGCACAAGGCAGGCCGCAGTATCTTGGGGTTCCTTGAGAAATCATAGCACATAAAAGGAGCAGGGATGGGAGTTAACTGGCAGCTTTATTTTCTCTAATTCCAGAAAGAACTTGTTTGTCTAGAGCACAACAGTTACTTCAGAGAGGAAACTTATATAGCCAGGTCTTGGAAGCATCACAGCGCCCTGGTTTAGGCTCACAGTTGGAGGTTAAGGCCCACCGCAGTGGAAAGCTGTGGTAGCAGAAGCCCGAGACAGCTGGACACACAGCTTCCACAGTCAGGGGTTGGATAGCAGCTCCATTTCTATTTATGTGTTTGTTTGTTTGTTTGTTTTTTGGTTTTTCAAGGCAGAGTTTCTGTGTGTAGCCTTGGCTGTCCTGGACTCTCTTTGTAGACCAGGCTGGGCTCAAACTCACAGAGATCTGCCTGCCTCTGCCTCCCTGAGTGCTGGGATTTCAGGTGTGCGATGCCACATCTGGCTTATTTTAGTTTTGGAGATTGTACTTTTAAGACCATTTCTTCTGTTTCCTTTCTCAAAACCCCACCATGTACTCCTCCCCCCACCCACTGTCTTTCAAATTCATCACCTTTCCCCCCCACTGTGTGTGTGTGTGTGTGTGTGTGTGTGTGTGTGTGTGTGTGTGTGTGCATATATAGTCCTAAATATAGCTTGGTCAGCCCATATAATGTTATGTGTGTTTTCAGGGCTGACCTTTGACACTGACAGTCAGTTGGTTTGCTCTTGCCTGTGGAGAGCCACGTCTTCAGCTCCCAGCTTTGCTCAGTTGCCTGTAGGTCTTTGTATTATGTTGAGGCCCACAGACTCCTGGCCCCCATCCAGTTTGGCATATTCATCAATGTCATCCTTGTTGGGGCAGTCACACTGGTGAGACTTCATGGGTGTAGGAGACACGATCTCAAAGCAAACTCTCTAATCCTTGGCTCATACAGTCTTTCCATTCCCTCTTTCAGAGCGTCCCCTGAGCCTTTGTGAAGTATTGTAGATGCATACATTGATACTGGCCTCCAACTCTGCATTTTGATTGGTTGTGGTTTTCTGTAGTGTGTTTTTTCCCTGTGGTTTAAGTTTCCTTGTTAAAGTGTAGAGAGTACCCTTATCTGGGTGTAACGACAAATGTGTCGAGATTGCTGTTAGGAGTTCTGCTGGTCTGACAGATTAATGATTGGAGCTTCCCCTCCACTAGCTATGACGCAGGGCTTCCTCCCTTTTGTTGACTAGGTCTTGAGTCCAGTTAGAAAGCTGTTGGTTCCAGCCAAGCACACTTGACACTCTACACTCTCGGGGTTGTCATGCCGTGCTGGCCATCAATGTGTTTCATAGGTGTCGTACCCGGGCAGGGCTGTTGGTTGCCTTCCTCCTTTGGAAGTTTGCATGGTGCCTTCTGGTACCATGAACGCTAGTGTCTTCAGGGAGGAGGCTTTCAGGTCAGTTCAAGCTCAGGGCCCTTTGGGCCCTGTGTCTGAAGTGCACTGTGTCTTCAGCAATAGGCACTTCTCTTCCACCTTCCTTCACCTCAGGACGTAGCCAAGGCAACAGGAATAGCTTGTATGGTTTGGGAGTCTCTTGGACAGCCCCAGTCAAAAATCCAGAAGAGGCTTCTCCTTTCTGGTATTAGAGCTTTGTTAGGTGAGTCTTTGGCTCTTGGCTGGGGTACTTTTGGTTTCTTTGGGGTTTGTTTTTGTTATTGTAATAATTTGTAAATAGTGAATTTTGTGATCCCTTGTGGCTTTTTCACCAACTTAAACATTTAGGGAATACATCAATCAGACCGAGCTTTGTCTTTTTTTTTTTTTTAAATTTGAATCTGCAAGCATGGCTTTTTGCCTATTTAAATGATTACTTCACTGCACAGCTAAGAATAGCAAACAACTAAACAATAGCAAAGAATTATAAACCATGTATGAATATTACTGTTTTCAAAATATGTTTTCAAAGGCCAGACACTGTGCTGTGCAAGAGGAACCAGTGAGGGCCGGGGATGTCACTCCCACGTTAGAGTTCTGGTCACGCATGCTCGACGCTCTGGCCTCAGTCTCCAGCACCATAAAAAAGTAGAGACTGAGCCTGGTGTGGTGGCACCAGCCTGTAACCTCAGCCCTCAGGGAGGCAGAGGCAGGCGGATCCCTGTGAGTTCAAGGCCAGCCTGGTCTACAAAGCGAGTCCAGGACAACCAAGTCTACACAGAAAACCCCTGTAGGGGGAGAAAAGGGGGTGGGGGGGGGGGAGAGACAGGGAAGTAATTTGGTTTAACTGGAGACTTAACTTCTTTACTCACTAAGTGTTTGTCTTGGGTATGTCACAGAACCTTATTAGGCTTCAGTTTCCTGTTTTGTAAAAGAACAGATTGGACGGGGTGATCTCAAAAGAGGTGTATGTGTAATAATTAACTCATCCCAGGCGGCCTTGCTTACTGACAGGGTACTGATTTCGTAAGACTGTTAGAAGTTACAGAGCAGTGGGAGAGCCTGGCGCCCAGCTCAGTCTTTAATGCTTTTATCTCAGACCTTCCTGGCTGTCTTTTTCTCCCCAATAAACAGTGGCTCCTATTTATACTACACTGCGGCCTGTAGGTAGGGTTGATGGAGCAACGACTTCAGTGCAGGTTAATCCCTCTCGTTGTCACAATGACTTCGTCCGTACATAGATGCCGTTCCCCTGCACATGCAGGACTTTGGACTCGGGCCAATGCCCAAGGGCAGTTATGGGACCAGTGAGGAAACTGAGCGTGCTTGTGACATTTCCTCTTTTCTGGCTGTCTTATTTTTGTTGTTTTTTTTGTTGTTGTTGTTGTTGTTGTTTTTGTTTTGAGACAGGTTTTTTCTGTGCAGCCCTGGTTGTCCTGGACTCACTTTGTAGACCAGGCTGGCCTTGAACTCACAGCAATCTGCCTGCTCTGCCTCTCACATGTTGGGATTAAAGGCGTGCGCCACCACTACCCAGTTCACTTTTCTTTAAAAAGAAAATAAAAAGTTCCCTCAGAATATTTGTTGTCAATGAGTAAGGTTTCCAGTAGCCTGTCTGGCAGTTTAATATCTGTTATGTATTTGTTTCATTTGGAACCATTTGGTATCTCGTTTGAAAAAGTAAGGCTGTGGATGTAGCTTCATAGTAGAATGCCTGCAGGCTGTGGAAGACCTTGTTTTGAGCATTTGAGGTAGTAAGCTTATCTAATTGTTAGCTAATAGCTTTCATTAGCTGCTGCTTCTTCTTCTTCTTCTTCTTCTTCTTCTTCTTCTTCTTCTTCTTCTTCTTCTTCTTCTGTGTGTGTGTGTGTGTGTGTGTGTGTGTGTGTGTGTGTGTGTGTCAGGGCTTCATAATCAATAGAGAACCATGAACTTCATGGAAAGATTAATGAAAACTGTGTCTCACATTGATACTAGACACATATGGCCATTGTTAAAATCCCCCATCATGGACACTTTCAACCAGTCAGATCGCCCAACAGTAGCCCAATATGGTACCCCAGTACCTCATTATGGATTTTTATTAAAACTTACAGGTTTCTCATGAGTTTCTGTTGATGTAGTTTTCCTATAAGTTGAATATCTTAGTGGTTGCTCTTGAGTTGGCCATAGCTGTCACTCAGAGTCCCTAAAGTGAGGGGGTATCTGCAGCTTAAATGGAACTCCAGCATTATAAGTATGATATAAGGGCTTATAAGGCTCTGGCCAGTAGAGAAGGGAGCAAAAGCAAAGGCAAGGATCAGGTGAACAGCATTTCTGTGAAGGCTCACAATTTCAGGGGTGTGTGTGTGTGTGTGTGTGTGTGTGTGTGTGTGTGTGTGTGTGTATTAGGTTCCTGACCCTCTGAAATTCCTCACTGTAGTATTGTTGTGGAGCATTCACCAGAGAAGATTACTCAGGCATGGTTCAAGCCCACTGAAAGCCCAATAGCCCAATAAAGAACAGTTAACCAGAAGCAGAACTACAGAAGCCAAAGCAAAGCTAGTACATTAGAGACATTCCCCAGAACAATGGTCTCCCATGCGTTCAGTCTTTGTTTTTGTTTTGGCATGTAGGGCTGTCTACCTACTGAGTTTTATGGCCCAAATGGTACTTCCATCAGGGAGTCGGTGTGCAAAGGTCTGGGGTCCTGTTACCATCTTACATCCAGAAACTGTACACACATCTCGGTTGAACAGATCACTGAAATTTCTGTTTCTCTTTGAGATTTTCTCATAGCTCTGGCTGATTGTGTAGCCAGGGATGGCCTTGAACTACAGGTCCAACTACCACAGGCTTGGAAGTGTTGTGGTGGGGTTACTACTGGACATGGAGTGTGCGTGTGTGTGTGTGTGTGTGTATGTGTGTGTGTGTGTGTGTGTGTGTGGCGTGCAACCACACCCAGTTTAATGCACCTAAGACTTTATGCATGCTAAGTACGACCTCTCTACCAACTGAGCTACACCCCCAGCCTAAGATGAGGTTTCAAACCGCTCCTTATCTCTTGAGCCAGCATGAAAAAGCACATTCTCAGGACTTCCGGCACCCTTGAGGGTTCCCTTCCAGTCACTTCCTACTCTAGTGATTATTCTGACCCCAGACGTTAGATGTCTGTTCTTGTGTTGCTGTATAATTTCTTTTTATTTCATGTGTGATATGTTTGTAACCCTCTGCGCCACATTGGTGTAGTGCCTTCAGAGGCCAGAGGAGGGACCGAGGTCCCTCAGAACTGGAGTTACAGGTGGTTGTGAGCTACGATGTGGTTGCTGGGAACCGAGCCCAGTGCTCTCAACTGCTGAGCCATCGCTCCAGCCTCCTTGCTATATATCTTCTTAATTGAGGCCTAGTGCTTTCCCTCCAAATGTTTGGAGGAAAAGCTACAGGCATAGATTTCTTTAGTGCTGCATGCTTCTTGGGGACTGGACATAAGGAAGGAAACGTGTATTTCAGGGCAAGGCCGTTCTCTCATGTTTCTTCTCTTTTTAAGTTAGCTCAGAGAACACTACAAATAGAACTGTACTGCTGTTCCACAGAAAAGGCTAGGCTTGTTATAGACAGAGACTTAGTTCCCAGACTTAACAACCTATATATATCCCAGCCCGTAGAACAACAAATAAGTTCGCCACTGACCTTCAACCACTTTTGACCAGAGCTGGACTGAAAATCAGGGTTAAAATTAGACAACCATCCTGTGCGTGTGAGTTTTTATTTGACTGTTTGTACATGGGTTAGGAGCACGATGATTACAAGTTACAGATGAGTTCTTGAGTTGCAGCCAACTGAGTGTTGCCTAGTGTCTTGTTTTGAAGGTGAAGACGTCACCGTGTATAGAACAAAATGAAAATCTGCTAATGGGGTGTGTGTGGTGGTGGTGGTAGGGAGTGCTGGAGAGATGGCTCAGTGGCTAAGAACACTGGCTTCTCTTCCAGAGGGACCCAGGTTCAATTTCCAGCATCCACATGGCACCTCACAACTGTCTGCAACTCCAGTTCTAGAAGATCCAACACCCTCTCACAGACATACATGCAAGCAAAACACTAATGTACATGAGATGAAAGTAAAGAAATTGTAAAGAAAACCTGGTAATGTCACTAAGGGCGTTACCCCAGGCAGTGACACAAACAGCACCAGCCAGGCTGCTCCAATGACATCAGGAAAGCAGGACCCTGCTAAGTGAGGTAAACCACCAACACTGCACTTTGGATTGACAGCCACAAATAAACCTAGTAACTACCACAGGGACTGAAAAATACCCAATCCAAGCTCCATATATCTAAAAGTGGAAGTTGCAGGGAAAGCTGAGCCCCCAAAATCTCTCAGGTTTCCAGAACCCAGTCAGATTTATTTTCTAAGGAAATTGGAGGGTTTTTTTGGAGGTGAGATTGGCTCACAAGCCCAGCAAAAATGCTAAATGTATATAAGAGATGTATGTATTGTATTCTCCCAGAGTTTGTGTGTTAAACACGGAATCGCTGTTTGAATAGTGTTGAGACTAGGGTGTAAGGGCTCTGTGCACTTAGGTCGAGGCATGTCTTTCCTGCACCAGTGCGCACTCAGGTCGAGGCATGTCTTCCCTGCACCAGTGCGCACTTAGATAGAGGCATGTCTTTCCTGCACCAGTGCGCACTTAGGTAGAGGCATGTCTTTCCTGCACCAGTGCGCACTTAGGTCGATGCATGCCTTTTCTGCACCAGTGCGCACTTAGGTCGAGGCATGTCTTCCCTGCACCAGTGCGCACTTAGGTAGAGGCATGTCTTCCCTGCACCAGTGCATACTTAGGTCGAGGCATGTCTTCCCTGCACCAGTGCGCACTTAGGTAGAGGCATGTCTTCCCTGCACCAGTGCACACTTAGGTCGAGGCATGTCTTCCCTGCACCAGTGTGCACTTAGATAGAGGCATGTCTTTCCTGCACCAGTGCGCACTTAGGTAGAGGCATGTCTTCCCTGCACCAATGCACACTTAGGTCGAGGCATGTCTTCCCTGCACCAGTGCGCACTTAGGTAGAGGCATGTCTTCCCTGCACCAGTGCACACTTAGGTCGAGGCATGTCTTCCCTGCACCAGTGCGCACTTAGATAGAGGCATGTCTTTCCTGCACCAGTGCGCACTTAGGTAGAGGCATGTCTTTCCTGCACCAGTGCGCACTTAGGTCGATGCATGCCTTTTCTGCACCAGTGCGCACTTAGGTCGAGGCATGTCTTCCCTGCACCAGTGCGCACTTAGGTAGAGGCATGTCTTCCCTGCACCAGTGCACACTTAGGTCGAGGCATGTCTTCCCTGCACCATTGCGCACTTAGGTAGAGGCATGTCTTTCCTGCACCAGTGCACACTTAGGTCGAGGCATGTCTTCCCTGCACCAGTGCGCACTTAGGTAGAGGCATGTCTTCCCTGCACCAGTGCGCACTTAGATAGAGGCATGTCTTTCCTGCACCAGTGCGCACTTAGGTAGAGGCATGTCTTTCCTGCACCAGTGCGCACTTAGGTCGATGCATGCCTTTTCTGCACCAGTGCGCACTTAGGTCGAGGCATGTCTTCCCTGCACCAGTGCGCACTTAGGTAGAGGCATGTCTTCCCTGCACCAGTGCGCACTTAGGTCGAGGCATGTCTTCCCTGCACCAGTGCGCACTTAGATAGAGGCATGTCTTTCCTGCACCAGTGCGCACTTAGGTAGAGGCATGTCTTTCCTGCACCAGTGCGCACTTAGGTCGATGCATGCCTTTTCTGCACCAGTGCACACTTAGGTCGAGGCATGTCTTCCCTGCACCAGTGCGCACTTAGGTAGAGGCATGTCTTCCCTGCACCAGTGCACACTTAGGTCGAGGCATGTCTTCCCTGCACCAGTGCGCACTTAGGTAGAGGCATGTCTTCCCTGCACCAGTGCACACTTAGGTCGAGGCATGTCTTCCCTGCACCAGTGCGCACTTAGGTAGAGGCATGTCTTCCCTGCACCAGTGCACACTTAGGTAGAGGCATGTCTTCCCTGCACCAGTGCGCACTTAGATCGAGGCATGTCTTTCCTGCACCAGTGCGCACTTAGGTCGATGCATGCCTTTTCTGCACCAGTGCGCACTTAGGTCGATGCATGCCTTTTCTGCACCAGTGCGCACTTAGGTCGATGCATGCCTTTTCTGCACCAGTGCGCACTTAGGTCGATGCATGCCTTTTCTGCACCAGTGCGCACTTAGATCGAGGCATGTCTTTCCTGCACCAGTGCGCACTTAGGTCGATGTATGCCTTTTCTGCACCAGTGCGCACTTAGGTCGATGCATGCCTTTTCTGCACCAGTGTGCACTTAGGTGGATGCATGCCTTCCCTGAGCTCTGAGGGGAGGGGTTTGATGGAAATGTCTGGTTTAGGGCTGAGTGTTCCAAGGTCTCTCATTATCTGCATAATGTTTGCTCTGCACCTCTGTTTGTTCCTGTCTGTCTGTCGCAGGAAGAGACTTCTGTGATGATGACTGAACAAGGCACTGATCTATGAGTATAACCGAATGTTATTAGAAGTCATTTTATCCCTACACTTTTGTTTTTAGACCAGTATAATTTGGTTTTATCTTAGGTCCTTGGGCTAACCAGTCAGGCACCGCATGCACACTCACACACCATACACAGACGCACACACCACATACACACATATACATGTGGACACACACATGTACATACACACATACCACACATACACCACTCACACCATACACAGACTCATGTACCACATTACAGATATGCACACATACACTGTGGACACACACATGTACATACATATACACGCCACAGACATATAATACACACACCACACATTCATACTACGTGCAGACACACACATACACAGAGGTATGTCTAGCTTAGCACTGGATTTACTTCCTACCACTAGCAAAAGACTGTGTGTGTGTGTGTGTGTGTATGTGTGTGTGTGTGTGTGTGTCCTTCTAGCCAGTTGTAAGCGCTAAGAATACTCACCCATGTTTCTGCCATCGGCAGTCTAGGATGTGGGATGAACGCAAGAAAGAATTTAGATGTTTTACCAGGTGGGGCTCTAGCTCAGTGGTAGAATGGCTGTTTAGCACACACAAAACCTTAGGTTAATTCCATAGCAAACTCCAACCCACACAAACCACATCATCCCAGCCCTCCACACTCCTGTTTTCTGGGTTCTAGCTTCTGCAGATTGGCAACAAGGAGGAATAATTTGAGCCCTTCTGAAATCACTTAGGTTCTAAAACCCTTGTGGGGGCGGTTCCTTCACTGTTCCATCCTTCCCCTTTCACAGCTAGAGAAGAATCCATTTGTGGCACTTAGCAAAGATAAATGCAGAGATGTTGGAAGCTAGGTGACTGCCAAGGGACTGAAAAGCTATAGTATACATTATGGTAAACAAAACAGGTCATTGTGTGACAGATGCTAACTGATCCTGTTTATAATCAGAACAGGGTCAGGCTACTTGACACACATCCTGGCTATTGGTCTTCAATCTCTTTATTATTAAAGATAATCAGCAGTGAACTTTTTCTATCTTTTTCTTCTGTTAAATTATTAATGTTGTCACAGGCCAAATTACTAAATCAATGATTCAGATATATATATCACTAAGCTTTGTTCAGAAGTCTTAGCATCACAGAAATTTCCCACAGTAACACAAACTGTTTCCTAGGCTAATATTTTTTAAAAGATTTATTTATTTAATTTTATGTGCACTAGTGTTTTGTCTGCATGTGTCTGTGTCTTGAAGCACTAGGCCCCTAGCTGGCAGCTGGCGCTGTTTGAGAAGATTGTGGAGCCTCTCGCAGATGGAAATGCATCACTGGGGGTGGGCTTTGGGGTTTGTGTCTAACCCACCTGCTGTTCATTAGCCACCTTCCTGTTCTGTCTCCGAGTCTTCCCCACCAAGATGGATCTCATCCTCTTACGACTGTGAGCCAAGTAATCCTTTTCTCGTTAGTTGTTTTTGTCCTTGTATTTCATCACAGCAAAGGAAAAGAAACATACATGGCCCCGGAGATTTTTATTAGAAGGATCATGCTTTCAAATGTTTATGGTAATTAATTTCTAAACACAGTAATGCATTATGTCTCTCTTTTTATTTTTATTGCTTTGGGGTTGTTTGTTTGTTAGGTTGATTGGTTTTGATTCTGGTTTTTTTGTTTGGTTTGATTTTCTCTATATAGGCCTGGTAACTATGTAGACCAGGCTGGCCTGGAACCTGGAGATCCACCTGCCTCTGTCTCCCTCACATTGTGTCTTTTAATAATGGCCTCTCTACCTCCATTGCTTCCACTTCTGCAAGTTCAACCAACTACTACTAAGACCAAATAACTGTGACCAGGAGAACCACATCTCAGTAGAGCATGTACTGACACTCAGTCCCTAAACAGCGCAGGGCGCAGCGACATGTGCTACTGGTATTCTTTGTGATTCAAAGACAAATTGTTTCAGATGTTGCTAGAGTTACCAGAGTCTGAACTCTGATATCCTTAATAAGCCTGGCTCAGTTACCCACTCTCTGTCAGCCAGAAAGCAGAACAAGTCAATGTTGGCCACATTTGGAAAGAGATCTCCACACCCCCAGGCCTACTTCCTGTCCTGGCAGGAGGTTTAGGTTGAGGTAGAGCGTCCGAGGCACACCAGGACAAGGTATTGGTTTGATTCATCATTGTCACTGTTTTAGGTCCTCCTGCAAGGTAGTCTGAGAAGTTGCCAGAATCTTCTGGGAGACAAGTTCTGCCTCTGGCTGGCCCCAGGCTTCTGCTAGCATGAAATTCCTAGGGAAATTCCAATTCCTTGGGGACCATTGTTTCAGTAATCAGATAGTAATCAGAGTGAGTTCCAGGACAGCCAAGGCTACACGGAGTGAGACCCTATCTGGAAAAAACAAAAAACCAACAAAAACAAACCTGACCATCTTCCTTCCTCGAAGGCCAGTTATATGGGCAGATCCAACACCACTTTCTGTGAGAGATTAGTATCCAAAGGAGTAGGGGGAGAGAGATCCTGGTCCAATCCCCCAAGGATACGTACAGATAGAAGGTTGTGCTGACAAAACCCTGCCAGGATTTGCTACACCTTGCCTTTAAGAGCATAACTAATTGTTTAAGATCAAACAACTAATAATAGCAGGCAGACTAGAAGTCCTGACTCCAGTCAGATTGGGCAACAACAACCTCATATATACATCCTAGCTTCCAATTTTTATTTTCTTATCTTATTTTAAAGAAACTGCTTTGAACAGACAGAAGCAGGGGGGAGGCTAGGGGAGCTTTTCCTACTTGCTAGCCACGCTCCTGCTGGAAAAGTCTCACTGTCCAGCACCATCCTAAAATTGTGAGAAGTCTCTTTCACTATCTGATACTTCAGTTCCTTGTGTGTCTGTTAATTAAGTCAGTGAAAGAGGAGATGTGTGAGCTTGATTCAAGCAGTTGCTGGAACTTGTTACCCACGCATGAGCCTCCTCACATGAGGAGGAGAATCTGGGAAGATAGTGAGGAGAAATGAAGTTCCTATCAACAGAGCTGGCATTTCAAAGAATCTCATCCATTTATTTAACAAACGCAGTTATTTGGCCAGTAAAGGCCGAGACCCAAGAAAAACATTCCAGGTTGTTCTACAAACTTTATCTCAAATGTTCTATTTACAGAAGCCTATGAAGAGCAAATGAGAGAAATGGATTTTTTTGGTGAAAATGTTTTCTCTGATAACATTGACAACCTTCTTTTTGCCTTATCCTGGAAATAATGAGAAAAAATGAACCTTTGTTAGGTTTCTTGCAAAGTGCAAGATAAACTCACACCCAAGTGCATGTGACGCTCTTCCCAGCCCCTGACCACTAAGCACAACGACAATCAAAATAGGAGCCACATCTCATCACACTATTCAGAAGTTCGTTCATCGTCCTTTCTTTCTTTCTTTTGAGGTAGCATATCACGTATCCCAGGCTAGCCCCCAACTCACTGTGTGGTAGAAGAGGACCCTGAAGCTCTGATTCCCTTGCCACTGCCACCCTAGTAGTGGAATTGCCAGCATTCAGGCTTTTGCCACCATATATTTTATATAATGCTGAGGCTCAAACCCTGGCCTTCGTGTATGCTCGGATGTCTATCTACCCCATGGGTATCCCTCCAGCTCTCATTTCAGAACCTTTTGACCCCATTTTTTTTTAAAGGAAACTAGATGGCAGTGTAAACAAATGTCATGCCTGTAAGAAGCCCAAGTATGGTTATATGAAACTTCTGTTTGTGTTATAGGAACGTGAGAGAGATAGATGATGTAATCTGTCCCCCCCCCCCCCCCATGAGTTGCATACAGTCTAAACTAAAAGGTCACTGGATTCATTAACTTGCTTCATGGGTAAGGAAACTCAGTCACTAAAAAACGCCTGATGATACCAAGCCGAGGACCTGGGTTTGGTTCCTCCCATCCATGTGGCAGCGCACAACTCCAGTAAACGCCAGTCCCAGGGGCTCCGATGCCCTCTTCTGGCTCCTAGGACACCAGACACACATGCAGGAAAAATACATATACACTTAAAATAAAAAATTTAAAACAAGACACACATGTCCCAGCAATGGAGACAAATTAATTAAACTGAACAAAGGACGTAAGAGTAGCAATTGAGCCATGGGAGCAAAGCTGAGTGAGATGGGATAGAAGGATCACAGGATTAACTATGCAGCTAAATGGAGGAAGGGATTGGGGGTGGGGATGGGGGGTTGCTATGGTGACCTCTCATCTTTTCTAACACTTGGTCTTGCAGAGGATTCTGTGATCTTAGGGAGGTGCTGGTCCTGTTTTGGGACATCTGGGTGGGGCCCAAGATTCCACATTTCTAGTGAGTTTCCAGGTGATGCCGATGTTCCCGTCCAAGAAGGAGCAGATAGTCATATGCCAGGAGCCTCACCCATGTCTTCCAGACATCTCTTTGCCCCAGGAGTCTATGGGAAATGGAGGGGAGACAAGGTAGAATTGCTCTGCCTTGTTAATAAATGTCATATTTTATGCAAAGATGTGAACCATAGATAATATTTAAACAGACGTGTTTTGAGGCCTGACATCAGACAGGAAGTATAGGAGATTAACGGGTGTGTGTATCTGTTCAGAAGGTAGGGAGTCATTAATTCTAAATATGCTGATCTTATCACTGGCGTGATGGAATGTGTTTCTTAGTTTGTGTAATCAATATTGATGAGCCTGAAAGAGAAAAATGTCTTCTCAGAAATGTACTTGCTTAAAGGTTAACTATTGTCAAGATGTTTTATTCAGTTGTCTGGTGTAGCTATTTAATCTAAATAGACTCATAAACATCACATATGGATTAGCTTGACAGAGTAAAACAAATTGGATTCCCTCCTGGCTTTCCACACTCCCCAGGCAAGTTTTAATATAAATTCTTTTCCTTTTAATCTGAGTTATTTAAGAGTATGTATCAAGAACAAAATAAGGAAGCGTCTTTTTGGATAGGTAAGCACTATAATAAATAACCGTTAAAGTATTTAAACACAAAACAGTAGGAAGTGGTACCTCTTCAGTGTTTCTGATGAATGCTTTCAAGTCTGGGAGACATAACCAAAGGGTAGGGGGAGAGAGACAGAGACAGAGACAGAGACAGACCTGGTAGAGTCCCAAGGTTTAAAGACCCACACTATTTACAGAAAGGTTGTAGCAACATTTCATTTTAGTTGGAAGACTTGGTACAATTCTAGGTTTAAATTGGTTTATAATTATCATGTGGCTGCAGTTCAAAAGAACAAGACTGTTTTCTTCTGAAATGTACAT
This sequence comes from Acomys minous, assembly GCF_964271855.1. Taxonomy (NCBI): domain Eukaryota; kingdom Metazoa; phylum Chordata; class Mammalia; order Rodentia; family Muridae; genus Acomys; species Acomys minous. The sequence continues at coordinate 53,389,508 of NC_140490.1, read as the reverse complement.
TTTTATTAATAGGGTTTTTTTTATTTGTTTTGTTTTAAGGTGAGATGGGTTAGTTTTAAATTCTCAATCCTATTACATTTCCAAAGTTTGGGTCTTAGAGTTTTCCCCCACCTTTATTGGTAAATACCTTCTTCTTCAGTAGTCAGTTTTCCATTTGAGGCTATAATAAACTGCATTCTAACTGTCCTGGCAGGGAAAAGATCATCTAGAGATACACAAGCCCCCTCCCTTCAGCCATCAGACTTTAAAGCAGTAAATTCCAGAGAGTTAAATAAAACCCAGGACATCTTCAATGTGAGAAGGGAAAAGCTGAAGGTCTGGTGCCACAAAGGAGGAATTTGCCTCCCAGAAAGGGATTTCCCACAGTTCTGACGACCTCACAGAAGAGGGCAGAAAGTCAGTGATAGGTGGGTTCATGCCATAACCAAGGCCGATGGGTTACACACTTCTCTTGCCTTCTATTCCAACCCAAACCTGAGGACGCTGACCATGGGCTTGAGGGCTGGGGCTGGACCCCATGATAAAGCGTTCTTTGCTTCTCACTGTTGCTTCTGTCCAATCATTGGTTGGCACACTGGAGACAGATAGACAGGCCCAGCTTGTTGGAGTTGCAGGAGTCCAAGCCTGTACCCTAAAACATCCAGTAAGAACACCACAAAACCAAGAGTTTAAACAACATAGAGATTGTTTTTGCTGTTCTGAGTGTGGAAGTAACACTTAAACCGAGGCACTGTGTAGTGAGTGAGAATTTTGGAAGTTTGGTTTCTTTACAACAAAACACAGCAGTATTATAAGAATATGTTTATATTTTAATCCCAGGTGTGGGGATATGGGTCTGCTTCACAGCAGCTGACTATGGTTTGCCTCGTGCTATAGCAGAGGCGTGATTTTGCCAGCTGCAGATAGTTTCTGTGATTGTGTGCCGTTTGGAATTCTGGGGACTTCTCAGAGGATATATAAATGCTAGAGTCCCAATAGGGACAGGAGGTTCTGGTGCTGGTTGGTGGTTGGATGTTGTTGGTCACAGTTTGTTAAGTAATCATGCGGGGGGGCGGGGGGAGAAGAAATGAGATATCTTGACAGCAAAGATCAAACTTGCCCCCAAGGAACTCAATACCCCTAATCAGCAAGAAGTAGTCTAACAATAACATTACCCCTTTTACCTCTGTCCTCTTTTTCTCTCCTGTCTAGTGTTAGGAGCTTAAAGGGGTGAAGGAAAAAAGAAATCCACAAAGTAGCAAGTGCCACCTACAGCTCTGGCTGGGCCATGTTCCCATGTGCCCCCCATCTCCTTGCCTTTGCACCTACATTCCTCAATGGGGGTCCTTCTCCTCCCCTCAAACCACCATGGCCGACCAACTCCTTTGCCTCCCCCTTCCCACTGGTTTTCTGAGAAGCCCTGTATCTTCTCACAGAGTCGCTAAGAGAAGATGAAAGGCTGGCTTCTTTATCTGCCTTCATTGTGCATCTCCTCCATCAACTTTGCTCCCATCTGCACTTAAGGAGTATCTGTTTAAATTCCAAGGATACTAAAGCTATCTCATCTCACTGGAGGCCTGAAAGGCATAAAGAGTAATAGGCTGTCAGCTTTTACAGCATCTTGCTCCAGAGCCCCACCCCAATCCCCAACCCAAAGTGGCTGGAAGTCTCTAATGACTGTCCTGAATCTGCACTGAGTTCTATGAACGGCAGAGATCGGTTCATCACGTGAGTGAAGTCAGACCCAAGCAGGGGCCGTCACTTCTTGGGAATCTGGACTTCTTCCAGCCGCTTTGCACAAGCAAAAGGGAGATAATAAATAATCATCAACCACGCCAGGCTTTGGCAAAAACTGGCTTCATCTGCCTGACTCTTGCCTCCGTCCTACCCTGCTTCTTCCTCTGTCTAAACTTAAAGCTCATGTCAGTACTCCACAGATGAAGATAGGCATGGTGTTATTGTGCCTATTTCTCTGTGCCTCCCAATGTACATGAACTCTGTTTTCTGACTTTGACCACTAATCTTACCTTTGGTTGGTTTACTGGAGTGAAAGGCTGAATCTAGCCTGTCAGGACTCCCAGTGCTAGGGCCTCTGTCCTAAAGCTGGTAACATTACGGCCTCTTATGATTAGATTGCATATATCAAAATAATTCAGGATAACCTATTTGAAGCCCAGCTGAAGAACAATTGCCATTCTTCTCTGTGATATAATATAGCACATCCGCAGGTTCCAGAATTTAGAATGTGAAAGTGGGTATATATGTGTGTCTCTGTGTGTAAAAGGAACACTGGCCTTCCTACCAAAGATTGTTTGATCACCTTGGAATTTCCTAAGAGAGGACTATTGCATTTTGGGTGCAGATGTTTACATCATGTCATTACCTCTAAATTATATTCTGTATAAATTAAATTATAAATTGTATTCATCATGGCAAAAAATACTACAGTTTGCACAAAGCTGGGTATGCTTCTTTCATATTTGTATTGATTCCCCTCAAATGCCTTGGAGGTCTTGATTATAAAACCCACCACCGTTTCCAGTCGTGAGTTTTGTATTATTTGAGGGTATAATGGCCCAGTACAGGTAAGTGGTCCCCTTCAATTTCATGATGAATGGAGGTTGTTGAGGTAGCTTGCCACTGTGTTGCTGAAATGGGACAGTGTTACTTCCTCACAGGACATGAGGCAATGTCTGCAGACATTTCTTTGGTTGTCACATTTGGGGGAAGAGTGCCATTGCTGTCGAGGGAACAGCTGTCATGCAGCGTACAATAGCCTGAGGAACAAAGGTGAGACGTGGAGACTGAGTGGTGGCTTGAGCTTGTGGTTCTCACTGCAGTTTTATCATCGCTGCAGGAGTCCCTGGTGCCATGCCAGATGCGTCCTGGATTGGTAACCTCCGAGCTGTGAAGTGGATGGATATGGAAGATAAACACGGAGGCTGCCACGGTAAGGTCTCCCGCTCTGCGCTGTTGGCTTAAGCACAATTGTAAACTTAATAAAGGGGGTCCTTGTGCAGAGAAAACTGGAGCGCACAGACCGATCTGCTAGTTATTAGATAAACCTGAAACCTCAGCATGTAGTCTCTGCTGAAGACAAGTTCCAGTCTCTTGGCACCACCACTGCCCAGCAACATGTTCACTCTTACCAAGGAGAGAGAGAGAGAGAGAGAGAGAGAGAACTTTCAAGTCATAACGAATTTTGTTCCTACTAATATCTGCTTTCCTGCACCCCTTCCTGATCGTTCCGTTTGGTGGGACAGGTGATGTCATGTTCTGTCACGTGGCAGAACACGCTCACATCCTGTCCCTGCACTTCTCTCTCCCTTCCACATGCAGGCCAGGAGTGACTTTGAGAGCTGCGGGTGTTCGTGACCGCTCTAGCACATGGCAGGTGGCATCAAGGAGAAGGGATTGTTTCTTACATAGATTAGACCTAAAAACCTAGTTCTTGCCCTTTGCGGTGGGGTGAGTGGGATGGGATAGGATCTCATGTCACTCAGAGCCTCCTAGAACTTGCTGTGTAGCCAAGGAAGGCCTTGAAATCTGTATTCTGCAACCTCTGTCTCCTAAGTGCCGGGATTGCGGAAATGGGCCCCATACTCCACTAGTCATTGTCATTTCTATAGACCTTTTTGAAGAAGGAAGTCCATCAGTCATGGACATCACCCACTCTAAGCACATAGTGGACAGGTGCATCAACCTGCCTGTGTTGCTGTAACAAAACAGCACAGGTTGGACACCTTATAAAACAGAAATGTCCTTGTCTGTCTCAAGACTGAAAATGCAAGACCAAGCGTCACAGAGTTGATTCCTTTCCCCCCCCCCCCTTCTCGCCTATGGTTTTTTGTGACCTCTTCTCCCTGTGTCCTCATGTGTGTTTTTACAATATCCTAATTTCCTCTCCTCTCACGAGATCCCAATCAGAGCCAGGCAGTAGTAGAGCATACCTTTAGCCTCAGTGCTTGGGAGACAGAGGCAGATGGATCACTGTGAGTTCAAGGCCAGCCTGGCCTACATAGTGAGTACTAGGACAGCCTAGTGTATACCGTATACAGTACTAGTGAGACTCTGCCTCAAAACAAAAACAAACAAACAAACAAAAACAAAAACAAAAATCCAGCCAGGTTCCCAGTATCTGTATGCATTATCTTTCCCACAGCCAGCCGCAGTCCGCCTCCCATGAGCATCTGTCTGTCCTCTCTAAGCTGCCTCGTCCACACCAGTCACCCACCCAGGTGGCATCACTACCCTGAGCTGTACCCTTCTCCCATCAGAGAAGCAAATGTCCTCCTCCCCCCGGTAGAGCTTACCTGCAGCCTCTTCTCTGCCTTTAGCTATGCCCAGGCCCTCCTCAGTCAAGAAAGTGTAGATGGCTCAGCCTTGCATGTCTGTAGGGACCTTTATTGATCACATGATAGGAACCAAGGTAACTGCGCAGAACCTGGGCAGCCCAAGCCCTGAGACTAATAGTTCATCTTTCTTCCTCAAATACCTTCTCTGCCAATGAACACCTGAAAGCTCTGTGCAGTTAAGGGCATAAAAAGAACTGTCCTCCCAACCAGTGTGTTACAGAGAAGAAAGAAGCAGAATCCAGAGCGCTGAGATTTTGCACACCACCCTTGCTGTGACTCGCTAACACAGCATAGAAGAGGTCGTGAAAGGACTGACATATACTCACCCTCTTCTCAGCTATCACACTCTTGAAACAAAGCACCCCAAGGAATTGGGGGTTCCTTGGGAATCTCATGCTGGGAGACGGACAAGGCTGAAGCCTTATGCCAGCCAGTGCGAGAGCTTTCTCCCTGGTAGAGGTTTCACACAGTCCTGACAGTTTGCCTGACTACCTTGCTGGGGAGATGGGAGCCCAGACAAAGATGGGTCAGTCCTAGTTGGGACCACACCCTGACTAAGACAGGTTCATACCTCTGGTCTCCTCCTTAAACCTAAACCTCATGTCAGGACCCCAAAGATGGACTTGGGTGAGTTACTGCATCTCCTTGTCTCTATTCTCAGTGTGGCCACATTTAATACACTTCCTTTTCTTCTTCTTCTTCTTCTCTTCTTTATTTGCCTGTTTTCCTAAAGATAGGTGGTTGGGGCTCTGGGGACCATTCGTGTTTTCACCTCCTCTCCAGCAGAATCCTCAATTCAAGCAGAAATGTCCCCATTCTTCAGCGTTCCCAGAGACAATGCCTCCAGTTCTTCCACACCACCACCAATCACCCTGTGCTCGCAGATGAGCGTGGCCACTGGCCTGCCCTCAGCCTTCTCCATCCCGTTCCTCGGCAGTCACTAATGTGATGCTGAAATACTTTGAACCAACCATTGTTGCAGAGGCAGAGGATGCAGAAGGGGGCCCAAATGGTCTAAAATCCCTGCTTTCCTGGAGCATGTAGTCCATCTGAGAACAGCAAGGCATTGCCTAGAAGGAAAAAGAAGAAATAGTATCTCCCTTCCTTTCATGTGTGTATAAAACACTGTAAACAGATGTCACATATATCATAAAATATCCGTGTGTCATTTATAGTCTTGCATATTTTAAGATATGTTTATGAAACATAAAAATGAACACATAAATGAAATCGTAAATTTATAAGGTTTATGTATAATTACATTGTATGATATTTATATGTATATTACCTTTATGGTATACACATCTATGCATGTATTTCTGTGTGTTTACACATGTGTGTGTACACACATGCACACTTACCAATTGGTAATAAATACCAAAACACAAATGAATGAGGGAAAGGTGGTTGGGGAAAGACATTACTGAGAAAATGACCTTGGAGTGGTGACTAGGGCTGGGCTGTGGGCATCTGGGAAAGAACAGGGTTACAGGAGAAGGGGGGCCCCTAGGGGTTGCCAGAGAGAGTGAGCCTGCTATGCTTCGGCCTGGTGGAGGAGGCACTGTGTCTGAAGTGCTTGACCCCGGCTTAGAGTCGGGAGAGAAAAGTCCAGAAGAACAGAGCTGGGAGTCTTAAATGCCAGTGGTAAGAGTTCTGTCTGAGCAGAGAAGACCTGCCTTACCTGTGTGTTAACAGACCCTCTGTGGCTGCGGTGCTGAGTTGTGTGTAACAGGGCACAGCAGTCACAGGAGGAGCCGCCCTTTAGAGCAGTCCAGACAGGAAGATGGAAGCCCAGTGGGCCAAGGTGGTGGCTGCAGAGTACGGTGGAGACAATTCGGAAAGGAACAGTTGTGAAGGGACGAGATTAAGAACTTCTGTGCTACCATGGCATAATAGTGAACACGTAAGCCCAGCACTCAGGAGACTGAGACAAGACATAGGACTGCTAATTCAAGGCCAGCCTGAGCCACATACAGAAGCTTTGTCTTAGAGCCTGGTGCTGGCATGCCACATAAGTGAGGTGGAGGCGACACGTGCATAGACGGCAGAACTCAGAGAAGAGACAGCACAATCCAGAAGGACCTCTCTCATCAATGAACTTCTAGAATGTACCTGTCGCTCTCATTTGCTCATGCGTGGATGGCTTCGGGACACTGTTTTCTTGTGTTGTTCAATGCTCATCTTAGTCAAGTGCTGTTTGCCCTAAGCAGCTTAAACTCCCGTGGACTGGGGCAGCCCAGCCTTGTTACCTCGGCGTCTCATCACAATTGATTTGGTTTCTGCTGTCTCCAGCTCACCACCCGTGACTCTGTTCTGTTTCTCTGCCCTCTCCCCAACAGGTCACTACGTACATGGCATTTGCATCTATGGGAACGGAGACTTGAAGTGGCTAGTTAATTCGGAGAGCCTCTTTGCTAACAAATTTGAGCTCAACACGTACCCTCTTACCGTGGAATGCCTGGAACTGAGGCTTCGAGAGAGGACGCTCAATCAGAGTGAAACTGCCATACAGCCCAGCTGGTATTTCTGATGCGAAGCAGCTCTGTCCTGAAGAGAAATGGAGGGCATAAAGCAGAGCCTTCTTCTCCAAGAGACTCTTGCCTTGGCTATGCTAAACGCTTTAAAAAACAAACAAACAAACGAACTGGTTTCAGGAAAACGTCAGGACTCCACTACAGGGCTCTGCTTAAAATACCTGCTGGACATGCTGATACATTGACAGGGTGGCTGGGTACAGCTGTCCTGGCATTTTAGCCATGCTGGCCATTTCTTTTGAATGTCTTGTCTTTTCTCTTCCCCTTCTTCCTCCTCTTGTCTCCTCTTTTTAAAAGATAGGTAGGGTCTTGCTATGTGTCTCTAGCTGGCCTGGTTCTTGCCAGGTGGCCCAAGATGGCCTTGAACTTCGTCAGTCCTCCCACCTTGGCCTCTTAAGTGCTGCTGCTACATGTGTGTACGGCCACACCGGCTCTGGTGTCTGGCAGCCACTTGATACTGGTCTCCACCTTAGTCTACGGCAGTGGTCAATTATAAATTTAAATGCACCGGATCTCTGTGCCAGATGCTCATATTAATAAGTATACCCTGTTAGAAAGGAGAACGGTGGGTAATACTGTCTATGAAAAATCAAAACTTGGCTTATTTGAGAAGGGAAGCTTTCATACCATAAAATTCCTAGCAACTATGTACTCAGCCACCCGTAGGCACACAGACAGACTCCTAGTAACTCACCCATTTATTTAATCATGAACCGATCTTTACGGGCTGTGAAACTACATAGTTCAGTAGTGTCCAAGCATTTGGCTGACATTTGTGCAGACTTGGGCTCCGTGTCCAGCATCTTAAGCAGGTCTTGTGAACACTGACGCTTTCAGTTTACTTGTGTCTAAAGTACTTCGTACAGCACAAAGCCATTAACTAACAAGCAACCGACAACGTGCCATAAGACAGGATGTGGCTGCAGGAAGAAGATCTCAGGGATGCCAGACATTCCGTGTTCTACTCCAGAATGTTCTCTTTCCCACTGAGAACACTGAAACATCTTCACAGGAATGAAGGAATTCTTTCTTTCCCACAGGAAAGGTGCTATTGCGTGGGTCTGGAATCTGTAAATGACTCACTTCTGGGGTTCGGTTTCTATGTGAGAGACAGGGACCCAGTTCTGTTGTGCACAGCTTTAACCACACCAGGACGGCCTCCAAGTAGCTTGCAATGATTGGTGCTGACAGGAGCACGTGGAGTAAGCCTTTGATTGTAAGTGGACATCTGTGTCGCTTTTCACTCGGTCACTTGGTCATTCATCCATCCATGCGTTCAGCTTGCATTCAGCAAACGCCTCTTGGATGGCTGTGATCCTCCAGACGCATGCTGACAGACACGAGAGGGAAACAAGACAAGTACTTTCTCCAATGTAAGACTCTGGGGAGTGTTAATCAGCTTTCGAAAGCCTGCTCTAGAGTCTTACAAGATGGCTCCACTTCACACGTACCTGGCCTAGCTATATATTACATCGGGCCATAGTGATCAGTAATTTATTAATCAATACATTCATCCAGAGACCAGGGGGAAAGAGGAAACAAAAGCTAAAGCCTGATGTGCCCCCACCGGCTCCTTGTCTCACTTGATTCAAAGCTTCCCCTCGCCCACCTCTAGTTACATAAGTGCTTTCTTGCATCTTGCAGATGATGTAACAAGCCTTAAGATAGGTAATGGTTATTAGGAAGCTGCTCCTCTCAGCTCATCCCTTAGGGTTATTAACGGAGAGAAGGTAAAATAAAACCACCCATCGTATCTCTAGAGAAGGTGGAGCTGGAGAATGGTCTCTGTTACTACTGAGAATGAGCTCTGTTACTCAGAAAAATGGGAGGTCAGGATTCAGCAGGTGGGGGGCACTTGCTGTCAAGCCTGACGACCTGAATTCAATTGCTGGGACCCACCTGATGGAGAGTCCTCCCCCCAAGAGTTACTCTCCAGCCTGCACACACATGTTATTGCACTGGACAACCTCCCCACCCCCCACCCCCGTACACACACATACATACAAATGCATAAATGTAATTTTTAAAATGTGATTATCTTTACTATCTCTTGTGCTTTATGAAACAACACTTGCTTTAAATGACATCACTTACCATAGTTTCATTCCTGTGCTGTAATTGTACCTGCTGAATGTTAATCATCTTTAAAGGGAATCACTTTCATGTAAAACTTTTTCTTACTCTATTGAAACATAAAATATATCGGGTTGTATTGGATGATAAAGGGTTGGAAGGTAGGATGCTGCACTTGGTCAAGGTGAAGTCTAAAATCGGGTCTCTGTTTATTTGTCATTTGGATGACAGCACCTGAAGAGAAATGTTTTACACTGGATCTCTCATGGAAAATGAGACATTATTGTGGAGTAGAAGTTTACATGCTCATTGCTGGCCACCTCTTTATTGTAAATACTTTACTGTTGGAAGAGAGTAGCAGTTGAGCTAGTGAGATAGCTGCGAAGGTTCCCTTATCTACTGTATCCATTTTGGTTTTGATGTTTTCTGTTTTTGTTTCTTGGAAATAAATTAATATATTGTTTTCCACCTTCAAGGATAGTGTATGTGTTTATTTGATACCCAGTTAATGTGCACTAAAGAACATATTCAATGGTGCAACCCTTCCCCCCAGCTTTAAAAAAGGATGAAAGAAACAGAGTTATACATGTGTAGCTGCCTAAAATCATTATCCATTAAAAAAAATTGACCTTTCCCTTTGTGGGGTGAGGGGAGAGCAGTTGAGAATAACAGGATGAAATAGGAAATAGGTTTTATTTGTGTTTGTGTGTGTGTGTGTGTGTGTGTGTGTGTGTGTGTGTGTGTGTGTGTGTGTTATGTGTGCATGGATGTAAACTGTCTTTCATGGAACTTTGAGTTTGCCATTTGGGCTGGACTAGCTAGTGAGACCCCAGGATCAACCTGTCTCCACTCCTCCCTAGTATAACAGGCATGCACCCCTCCTTTCTCTGGCTTTTACATGGATGTTGGAAATCCAAAATCAGGCACCCATGTCTGCAGAGCAAGCATTTTTACCAGCCATAGTTATCTTAGAATTCCCTCTGTGTCAGTCTGGCTTCCTGTCCGTCACTATGATCAAATGCTCAAGGAAAGAAAACTTATTTGGTTTGTTTAGGGTCACAGTATTAAGAGGTGTCAGACTAGCATGCTGGGAAAGGCATGGCAGAGCATCTGGGAAGCAGAAAGGGATGCAGGGGGCAGCTAGGACAGGATGTAGATCCCAAAGACAAAGACCCAGCAACCTCCTTTCTCCAAGGAGTCCCCACCTCCTTTGATAAAGCTGTGCATCCATTCTGGCTACCTGCAAAGAGGCCTGCTTGCTGCCTGCAGTCGTGTGATTGCTGGAGACAAATGACAACCCATCACAAGTATGGTATCAGTTTTTTGGGAGCAGTTTGCATCAGGTTGTCTAGCAACACATCCTATAAGTGATACCAAGTCATCTACCTCTGATACTTGTCCCATGTCGGATGTGATACTTGAAACAAGTCAAATGTGATCTCTCCTGGTCACCACTAAGTTTTTTTTTAAATGGCAAGTCCTTTCTCTTCAGGTTGGAGAGAGGAAACACATTTCTGAAATATAGCAATGAAGTTTTGACAAGGGTATTGTGGTGGCACAAGCATCACAGCTGTTGGGTGAGGGCTTCATTAGATGAGGCCGTCAAGAAGGCCTGCCTGATGGTGTATTTTACACTGCGGTATTGCTATCTGCAAGTGAACAAAAGACTGTAGCTGGACATTGGGGTCCGCTTCCATCATTTTTCCCCTCCTCTTGGTAAAACTACAGTCAATCACAAACTCCTTGGAGCACAGCTGTTTCCAGAGCTTGCCCAGGAAGGACTTCAGGTGATCCTGGAGCACTGTTGCAATGTGTGGTACAAGAGTCTTAGAAGAGGGTGACAAACATGTAACTTGGGTTCAGGAGTCACCTTGAACTCTGCTGCTGCATCAGAATTATGACAGTAATATTGTGGTCCAATATCTAAAATTAGGATCCAAGCATGCATAATACATGCATTGCATGTGCATATATGTAAATGCACGTATAAAATATATGTGTTAGTAAAATGTATAAGAGGCTATTACTGTCCTGAAGGGAGTTCCTGCTCTTGCTTGGCTCCAACCATGAACTAACAAATCAGTCATTGTTCCCTCACCCAGGGAGGAGCACACTGATTCCGTGATGGGCCACAGAGTAAATGTTTGGGGCTTTGTGAGTCTCATGGTTTCTGTTGCGATTATTCACTTCTGCTATTAGACCCATAGGCATATCAGCATGGGCTGTGTCTCTATACTGTGCCTGCAGACTGAATTTCTGCTCCACACAATCCTACTGAAATGCATGTCAAGCCCAAAGAAGGTGAAAGAGCAACCCCTTAGGTGGGAATTGCCTGCTGATGGGAATGCTTGAGTGCTCCACCCACCTACAATCCCCAGCCAGGAGGAAAGGGAAAGTTCCGAACATTGCTGAAGGAAGACCCCCAGACTCAAATGATTTGTAAAAGCAAAGAGCATGTATTCTGCAGAAACAGCCTGCATGCAGGGATCAACCATGCATACAAAATGGTGACAACACCTCCCTGCCCACCTCAAAGGCTTGCAGGCCTTTTTATAGGGACCTCCTAAGAAGGTATACTCTTCTAATTTGATTGGGTGGGCTAAGGAGCAATCAGTCATAGGGGGCATAAGCTGATAGTCACCTGAGTTACAGTCCAGAGGCATTGTGCTATATATGGTCACATTAGCAGCTGTTAGGCTCAGATCTTTTCTGCATGGTCTTTCTGGGACCAGGACCATCTCGTTATGTGACCCCAACTGGGATTAGGTGGTGCCAGCCAGTGCCTGTGGAGGCTACGTGACAGAAGTCATGGGTTCCCTGGTAAGGTCGGATACACACACACACACACACACACACACACACACACACACACACACACACACACATAGGAAAGACTGGCATGTATAATTTGGCTAAGTCTGACTAAGGCATGAAAAAACAGGTGCTTTATCCAAATGAGCCAGGAGAGCTGGGTAAAGCTGGCAGGGTAAGAGAGGTTGTGGAGTCTGTTTGAGCTGCTGTTGGGAAATCTCCCACAGAGAAAAGGTGGGAGATTCAGAACAGCATGTCTGGGGACTAAGAATTCAGGACAGGAAAAGCTTTAGTATTTGCGTCTCTTGAGTTGAAGCTGTTGGGAAACTAAGTACATGTTGTAACAGCTCACTGGTCTGAGAGCTATTTACTGAGCACTTTTGGCTACACGTTGCAGTCAATGAATTCTACAGATCAGCCAGGTGTGGAGGTACACTCTCAAATTCCAGAGCACAGGCAGTAAGAAGGCTGTGAATTTGAGGCCTGTCTAGGCTACAGAGTAAGACCCTGTCAAAAATAAAAAAATAAAAAGAGAAAGGGGAAAGCAGGTAAGTTTTCGGGGGGGGGGGGGTTGGGGGGAGAGTGCTGAGGACATGTTTCAGCTAGTTAAAATCTTGCCATATATGCATGAGGACCTTAGTTGGGGCCAAAACTTGCTACAGATGAGGAAAGTGAGAGAGAGAGAGAGAGAGAGAGAGAGAGAGAGAGAGAGAGAGAGAGCGCCAAGAGTCTAACCGACTACCAGTTTAACATTCTTTCTGCAATCCAGAGGTCATCCAGAGCCACCCACCCGTTCACACAGGAAAGACTTAGAAAAGCTACGAACAAAGGGGCGTTGGTTCCTGCAGTGCTTTTCAGAGGCTGGAATGAGGACACATAATCTACCTGAGAAGGGAAATTTGGAAATGAATACTCAACATTCTTAATGCGTGTGAGGAATCAATCCATCACAGTCCTCCACAGTCTACAGAAAGTATGGCAAGAATCCATCTTCCACATCTGCAGCACTGACAGGGAAATCTGTGTTAGCCAAAGCACCAGGGACCTTTGAAAACAAGTGAGTGGTGGGAGAGGGTTAATACCATTCAGTTATTACTTACAAGACTGTGCTAAGAGTCTAAAGTGCCAGGGGCTATGCTGAGGCCTTTGGTAACAGCCCTGACCCCAAACTAAAGGCTGGCCTAATGAAAGGACCCTCCCACTTAAAGTATTGGGCAAGCCAAGCCAGATGGGAAATGGCTGGGATTTATCCAGACAGGCTGACAATAGTGAAAACGTTTGAGCAGGAAGTAGGGGAAAGCCACAGAGAAATAACTCACAATTACGACTAAGGATGTCATTCAATACCAGAAAGTGGAAATGAGAGCTAACTGGGAACCCATCCCCATCCCTTCTAGTCATCAGACAGACAAGGTGTGGGGGTGGGGCAGTTGTCCAGCCTTCATAACTGCCTGCATGAGGATCAGCTGACCAAAAGAGGTGGGGATGCGTGCAGGATGGGAAGGGAACAGTATCACAGAATGAAAAGGCTTAGCCAGCAACAGCCTGGGATCTAGGCACAGGAATGGCCATCAAAGCCGATCACAGAAGTGAGTGTGACTTACAGAGCAACAAAATATGGAGGCTTCTAAAGTGGCATGTTTTAGGGATTTTACTTTCTAAACATTTTTTAAAATCTTACTTTGGCGGGGGGGGGGGGGGGGGGGGCGAGGGGGAGTGGAGAGATGGTTTAGCAGTTAACAGCTCTGGCTGTTCTTTTAAGATACCATACCTCAATTTCCAGCACCCATAGAATTGTAACTCAAGTTCCAGGGTGAATCCAGTGCCCTTTTCAGCCTCTGTGGGGAGTGATGCTCATAATGCACAGTCATACATGCAGGCAAACACCCATACGTATAAAAAATAACATTAAAAATTCTTATTATTGTGTGAGTGTGTATGTGCCCATATGGGGGTCGGAGGACAACTTGATGGGTTTTATTCTCTTCCCATCTTTCCATGGATTCCATGGAAAAAAACTTAGCTCTCCAGGCATGCATGGTAAATGCCTTTACCCACTGAACCATCTGAGTAGCCCCTGTATTTTAACCCTTCAAGGATCCCACACTCCCACCACCACTTTATGTGCCTTGTTTTAGTTGCTACTTGGGTGTTATGATTCTTTTGTTGGCCTGTTGCTTTGCTCTGCAAGATGAAGCAAGACCTCCTTTAATTTTCTTCCTCCCTTTAAGGTTTGGCCTCCTGAGGATTGATGCTGCTGCTGGTGTTTTATTAAACTGTCTTCAGCCCCAAAGTCAACATTCTTTGACACATTCGTTTGGATTTACTTGATATGTCCCTTTTCAGTCATTTGCAATTAACATGGAGTAAGGTAATTGTAAAGCTCCGAAGATCAATCACTGAAGGAAGACCCAAGACTCAAATGGTACGCAAAAGCAAAGAGCATGTAGTCTGCAGAAACAGCCTGCATGCAATGGTCAACCATCTATACAAAATGGCAGCCACACCCCCTACCCCCCTCAAAGGCGTGCAGGCCTTTTTATATGGAACTAGGGGCCTCCTAAGAAGGTGTGCTCTCTTCTGATTTGATTGGGTGGGCTAAGGAGCAATCAATCATAGGAGGCATAAGCTGATAGGCTGGGGCCGATTGGCCAGTCACCTGAGTTACAGTCCAGAGGCACTGTGCCATATATGGTCACATTACGGCTGATTAACTCAGATCTTTTCTGCATGGTCTTTCTGGGACCAGGAACACCCTGTTACATGACTCCAACTGGGATTGGCTAGTTCTGGCCAGTGCCTATGGGGGCTACTTGACTTCTTACGTGGGACCATGGGCCTGGGCTTTGTGACTCTAGCCATAGCCCTTTTAGCAATGTCTTACACTCTTATCCCCCTGCACTCCACCCCCCCCCCCCCAAGAGTATTGTTCTATCTCAAATCCTTGAGTGGAGATTAAGGACTGATAGTGGGATTTTAATATCATGAGTTGAACAGCAGAGATCCGTTAGGACTCACTCTGGCCCTTCAGTAACAGAGCCCCGCCTGTAGGTTAAACAGAGACATTTTAATGACGTGTTGTGTTGTGTTGCGTTGTGTTTTGTTTTGTTTTGTTTTGTTTTGTTGAGACAGGGTGTCTTGGGGTTTCTATTGCTGTGAAGAGACACCATGACCACGGCAACTCTTATAAAAGAAAATATTTAATTGAAGCTGGTTAAAGTTCAGAGGTTTAGTCCATTATCGTCATGGTGGGAAGCATGGCAGCATCCAGGCAGACATGGTGCTGGAGGAGGAGCTGAGAGGTCTACATCTTGATCTGCAGGCAGCGGGAAGTGAACTGAGCTTCTTAGACCTCAAAGACCACCCACCAGCCACATACCTGCAAGCCACACTTACTCTAAGGCCACACCTCTTAATAGAGCCATTCCCTATGGATCTGTGGGGGCTGTTTTCTTTCAATCCACCACACAGGGTTTCTGTATGTGGCCTTGACTGTTGTGGAACTCGATCTGTAGACCATGCTGGCCTCAAACCCACAGAAATCTACCTACTTCTGCTCCCTAAGTGCTGGGATTAAACACGCATGCCACAACCGCCTGGGTATTATATTTGTTTATTTACTTACTTACTTTGTTGTTTGAGGCAGGATCTCACTGTGTTGGCCTGGCTAGCCTTGAACTCACAGAGCTGCACCTGTTTCCTCCCCCCACAGCAGTAAAAGAGGGTGTGGCCAAAGCCCCCAAGATGGTAAAGAAGGGTGCTAAAGTGCCACATGATGAAGCTACAAATGTGAAACTACCCACTGGGGTGCCAGCAAGATTCAGTTGCCTTCTGGGACGCCTGCAAAGTTTGCTGGAGGGAAAGGTGTCTGCAAGGCTCCCCATGTGAACTGTTGGCAAGCCCTTCAGCAGAGTGACAGGAACCCTTCTGTGAAAATAACAAGTCGGATCTAGCCAACTTTCTCTCAGGAGCTACTTTCTGGGATGGTCACACAATTTGCCAAAGGCCAGCAGTATTGGGTGTCCTTCAGCCTCAGGCACTTGAGTGCCCAATGACACTTTAGAGAAGCCACCTGCAGGGCATTACTGAAACTTACATGCAGAGTCTGCCCTCCCTCCTCACCGTCAAGTTTAGCTGAGAACATCAGCTCTAAGCCACCGGACTCCGAAAGCAAATGGCCCCAATGACCAGGAAGGAGACTTCTTCCTCTTGCAGGAGGCCTCTTCTGCCTTTGCTGATGAAACACTCAGCTCTGTATCGGAAGGAGATGCACATGAGAGCTAAAAGGGAAGAAACTGCCTGGCATCATCCACCCCCATGCTCTTGTGTTTCCATTTCTTCTTCTCCTTCTCCTTCTCCTTCTCCTTCTCCTTCTTCTTCTTCTTCTTCTTCTTCTCCTGTCTACATTCTTGTCAGCTCCCACAGAACATCACCACACTGTTCCCACCCACCATGCCCGCTAAGTAAAGCCATTTTCCCCAAACTGGAAGAGAGGCCGCCCTACAGTCAGCCCGTGATCAGTCCATGACTTCTCATTGTGTGGCCATTCCGCCATGCGGAAGCATCCTTGGAGGGAGCAGGGATGCTCACAGGACTCGGGAGCCTATAGAAAGTTAGCATGTTCGCGTGTAGTAAGTGACATGGCTCAGGTCTCTCTCCACATCCATATGGGAAGCAAGCATTTGCTGTGGGAAAAGTCACCCTTCCCTGAAGCTACCTGCAAGTCGAGCAGGCAATCTTTTTGAGTCTTCACGGTTTTTATTTTTGTTTGTTTAGTTTTTCAAGACAGGATTTCTCTGTGTAGCCTTGGCTGTCCTGAACTCACTTTGTAGACCAGGCTGGCCCCGAACTCACAGAGATCCACCTGCCTCTGCCTTCCGTCTGCTGGGATTAAAGGCATGCATCACCACTATCTAGCGTCTTCACAGTTCTTATGTCCCAACTGCCCTTAGGTGTCTGCCCTCAGGCTCCTGTAAATAACCTAAATACACTCATTGGCTCACTGGGCCAGAAGTGTGGAATGGTTTCTTTGGTGTGGCGCCAAGGCCCTATCTGAGGAGAATACGTGTTAGTTCATGCATGTAGTCCTACCCATAATCACAACCCAATAGAATATTATAGTATCTTACAGAGCAAATCTACAGTTAATCTCCTATAACTGACACAGGAAGTAATAGTGAGGAGGAGAGAGACCAGAAATGGGTACCATATGCACAGAAATAAGTCGGAAGCATAAAAAACTACTAACCCCTTACCATTATGGCCTATCAGAAAGCTGTGCTCTCTCCTCTGTCTCTGAATTTCTTCTACCATGAACCATTCACATTCCCGTTGTCTTCGGGTGTGCGTCAGCCAGCTAAGTTTCTTTCCCTGGGGGAGTGGCTGAAATCTTTTCTGAAGTGTATGACCCTTAATAGTTTTGCCTTTTTGGGCGGCTGTATCTTTCAATTAGCCTTTGTGAGTGGGCCTGGGAGTACTAAGAGGAGCCCTGTCTGAGATCCAGGGGTTGACTTGCCCCCTCCCTCATTGGGTGTGTATTTCCTTCTTGAAGAATTGGATCAATCGCTTTCGCCAGCAGTTCTGGTTAAGTGCTATTAGCAACTCAAAATGACCAAGCAAGGACCTTGTCTTTGGAAGCCAGGGGGGTCTATTGTTGTGTGTCTAATGACCACACTGAAGAACCAGCCAAACTCCACCTTACGATTAAAAGCCCTCTTATAGTAAAGACAAACTAGACTCATTCGTGTTTATGATTAAACCTCTGTCTCTCAAGGATTAGGCTATGCCCCACCTGTAACCTTAACCACAAATTGTTCTGTCCTGCCTGTTCTAGGAAGGGCAGTCATGTCTTTGTTTCAAAAAGTTGTTTATATCAGTCTTGTAACCCTACCTTTGTTTCAAAAGGTGATACATACCTATGACTACTTTGTTATTACTATGACTAGACTTCCTTGTTATGCCCACTTTACAACCATGTCTTTGTTTCAAGAAGTCATTAAGACTAACTTGTTTGTCCTGCTCCTAGAACCCTCCCCCCTATTTTGCTTGCTAAGTCCCCTTATTTGGAAGCCCCCACCCCTGATCTATAAAGTCCTTGTCTTCCTCACATTCAATGCTGATCTCTTAAACCCTGCCTTAGGGGGAGGCCCCCTATGTACATAAATTTTTTAAAAGCTTACTTCAATTGATTTGGCTAGATCTTTCTCCTCCCATCTTTGGGATTCACACACACACACACACACACACACACACACACACACACACACACACACACATCCCCTGCTGAATTTCTAGGTCTACTGATGAGCTAAATGCCAGGGTGAAAGGAGCGAGGGTGAATTATTAGATACAACAATGGAGCCGCCATTTCCATTCTAGGTTTTGATTCCCAGATCCACGTGTTGTGGCTTCAGAGAACATAGTAGACAGTGTGTGTTCCACATCCCAGGAGAGCAGCGAAGAGACATTCTCCAGCAGTCACACGGTAGGCAAAACGTAGGGTAGGCTTGAGGGTTGATCTCCACTGTTAACTTGGTGAGATCTACAGTATCTGAGAGATGGGCCTCTGGGCATGCGCTGAAGGGTTATCTTGATTAGACTGAGTTAGAAAGACCTCCACCAGCACTGTGTGCAGTATAGCAGACTGTATAGAAAAGGGAAAGTGAGCTGGGCATAAGCATCTACCGGTCTCTTCTTTCTGACTGCAGATGCAACTAGCTATCTCAGCCTCCTGCTGCCATGACTTTCCTGCCATGGATAACTATACCCTTGTTTTGTGACACTATTCCTGGAAAGACATGAAGGCTCGCCTTAAACTCACAGAAATCCACCTGTCTCTGCCTCCTGAGTACTAGGATTACAGGCATTCACTCCACCCACTTTTACCCCTGGCTTAAATTTTTTTTTTCGAGGCAGGGTTTCTTTGTGTAACCCTGACTATCCTGGACTTCCTTTGTAGACCAGCATGGCCTAGAACTCACAGCGATCCGCCTGCCTCTGCCTCCTGAGTTCTGGGATTAAAGGCATGCACCACCACGCCTGGCCTTTAACTCTATTCTTAATCCTTTAAACTAACTGGCTTCCTAGTATACATCCCAGATATATTTGCAGTTTGTGACTTTCCCTGCTGATTCTTTCTCTCTCTCTCTCTCTCTCTCTCTCTCTCTCTCTCTCTCTCTCTCTCTCTCTCTCTTCTCTCTCTCTCTCTCTCTCTCTCATTTCTGTCTCTCCTGCACACCTGCCCATGGCTGCATCCCTTCTTTTCTTCTCTAACTCCTCCTCCCCTATTCTCTTCCCTGCTCATCAATTGGCTGTAAATTGCTTTATTGGCTTCTCAGGGGACAGCTGGGGAGCAGTGTTTACACAACATTGAAATAGGAGATTCTCAGGACAAGGATTGCAATCAGATATGGAGGTGTAGAAATCAGCATTTGAAATACACAATAATCTTATGCTTACAGGATCGGGCTTTGGGGAAAGCGTAGGGGCATCTGGATTGGTTTATTATGTGGTTACACTACAAGATCAGCAGCAACAGGGTCTTGTTACTTGGTGGGCACTAGACAGCTTTGCACTCCAGCAACACCAGCATTGCACACACACCAACAAACTGTCCTCTGGTGCAACTTCTCAAGTCTGCATTTCCATCGTTATCCATGTCTTCTCTCCTCAGGTCCACACTACGTATTTGTTCAGAGGTAGCCTACTTCTAATGGTTTGATGCAACACTTCCAAGCATCCTTTCAAACAGAAACACTGACTCTCATAACCCTGTCTGTCAACCAACTTTATGATTGTCTGTCTGATGCTCTACTTCCACTACACTATCCCTTCCACCCGAAAACAAAAATGGAATACTTTCAAGCATACGTAGGGCATTATATAATTTTACCCTCAACATGCTTCATTATGCATCTTACAGGGGAAAAAAATTAGGACATTTTTCATCCAACATAATGCCATCATCATCTGGAAAAGATCAATTTCTTTAATTAATTGAATTCCTATATAAATGTTCTCTAGGCAGGACACAGTGGTGCACACCTGTAATCCAAGCATTTGGGGAGGCGGAGTCTGGTGCATCTCTGTGAGTTCAAGGCCAGCCTGGTCTACAAAGCAAGTCCAGGACAGCCAGGGCTACACAGAGAAACCAAACAAAAAAAGTTCTCTAAATATTAAAAATATAGAGAGTTGGGGCTAGAGACATAGCTGAGAAATTAAGAGCATTGGCTGCTCTTCCAGAGGACCTGGATTCAATTCCCAACAGCCCACAACTATCTGTAACTCCAGAATCTAACACCCTCACACAGGCACAACACCAATCAATGCAAATACAATAAAAAAAATAGATTTTTTTTTCAATCTGTAGAGTTGACTCAAGGAAATAAAGACCTTCAGGAACAAGTTTCCCTCTTTAAATTTGTTCATAATCTCTTTGAAATTAATTTTCTTCAAGTCTTTGGCTGTAGACTACCCCACAGTCAAGAATTGATAAGTGCCTTCTTATTTTATGAATTGACCGTTGCCTTATTTTATTTTTTGACTCACTACTCTGTCACTTCTTGCAGACTGAGAATTGCATAGCAAATCATGATTGTGTTTAGGTTTGATTGGCTGGGAGGTAAGGGACTAGGGGTCACCCTGAGTACTCTACATGCATTCTGACTCCATGTATATAGTGTCTAGTTGCCCCATTTTAGTGTATGCTACAATTACTGATTTCAGACCCCCTTCTTGCCAACACCCACCAAATGTATACCTGAGACAATTCACCCACTCCCTCCCACACTTTCTGCAGTCATCTGTTTTTCTCTCAGGTAGAATCTTCTCAGACATCCTACATATTTCTTCTGGGTTGGGCCCCACATTCCAGAATCTTCTTTTCCTGTAGTTCCTTATTCTCTATTCACACTACACTTCTTGAAGCATAGTAGGCTCTACAAAGGAGGCATTTAAATAAGCTAAAAATAAACATAACTGTTGACAGGCTCATTTCTAGCCAACTCCTCCTCTCCCTTCCCATCCGCTTTGGTTATTGCTCTACAATTGGATTTATCCTGTTACAGATAATGCATATTTCTCTTCATATCTAAATTGAGCACCTTCTAGAAGACAGGAAATCTCATTCAGTTCCTGAATCTCCTAACACAAACCTTTAATCCCTAGGAAGGGAGATCTTTGTGAGTTCAAGTCCAGCCTGGTCTACAGAGTGAGCTCCAGGACAGCCAGGGCTACATAGAGAAACTCTGTCTCAAAACACACACACACACACACACACACACACACACACACACACACACACACACACAGAAATTTCCTAATATATATGTTAAGTGAAATGTTTACTACTGCTGGGTGTAGTGGTGGTGGTACATGCTTCTAATCCTACCACTTGGGAGGAAGATGCAGGAAGAATTCTGAGTTCAAGGTCACGTGTATGCTCTACAAAGCAAGGACAACCAGTGCTGTTGCACAGAGAAATTTTTTTTAAAGAAAAAGAAACAAAGAAAGAAAGAGAAAAAGGAAAGAAATGTTTACTATTGAATGAAGATGACTCCTTACACGTAATAATGTGTGTGTGTGTGTGTGTGTGTGTGTGTGTGTGTGTGTGTTTAGAGAAGGAGAGAAATTTATTGGGAGTGGTCCAGCTAGTCCAACAATGGCTACCTACTGATAAGTAGTTTTTCAGTCCAAGAGGATGGGTGTCTCAGCTTGTCTGCAGTATATGCTGGAATCCCAAAACAGATTCTAATACCAGAGGAGAAATACCATGGCAGCAGGACAGATGGAACTTCCAGCAACAGTGAGGCAAGCAGCAAAAGCTCCCCCCTTTCCATGTCCTCTTATGTGGAATGTCACCAGAGGTATGGCCCAGATTCAGAGTGAGTTTTCTCACCTCAGGTGACCCAATCAAGGAAATCCTCTACAGGTGTGCCCAGCTGCTTGGGTTTTGGTTGATCCTGGATGTAGTCAAGTGGACAAGCAAGGTTAGCCGTCACACACAGTTAAATTAAAGGGACCTGTTTGGACCCATGAAACAATATTTCCTACTACCCTACAATTTATGGGTGCATGAGGTGTAGCACTAAGGACAGTGGTTCTCAACCTATGGGTCACATATCAGATATCCTATAGCCAATATATTATTTACATTAGGATTCATAACAGTAGCAAAACTACAGTTACTAAGTAGCAATGAAATGATTTTACAGTTGGAGGTCACCACAACGTGAGACTCTATATTAAGGGGTCACAGCATTAGAACGTTGAGAACCATTGTGCAAGAGCTTTGGGTGACTTATCTCAGTTTATCACGAGTCCCCGATACAAGACCTATTATGATTTTCCCTTTGCAGAGACAGACATTGCCACGTAGGTAACGAGTTGCCAACAGATGATTCATAGCAGACTATTTGAAGTGTAGCCATTTCTTCTGGCTCCAATGCATGACCCCATAATAAAATTCTGTAGTTGGAAGACAGTTTGACGTTTCTACAATAGGGATGTTATGATAATATTTGCAGTCACATCTTCCTCTACTGTGCCACTGCCCCAGGAAATCATGTCCACTCCAGCTGTTTCTTTATCTCCCTGCAACTTGCCTAACTGTATCTGCTGCCCCACTTTACACATCTTTACTCCCTTCTCTTTTTTCTCTCCACCTCTTCCTGGTTTTGTTTTCCTCATCATGTCTGTGAAAGGGAAAAACTACATTTCATTTTTCAACTCTTGAGAGTTCCTGGTTAGGTAGAGGTTCCTGTTAATAAAAAACAGATTAGCCAATCAACTGCATCATCATCACATGACGGTCTGTCCTGTGTCAGAAAAGGGACGTCCAAGAAAGCAGTTCTCTAAATAGTATTGTAACCCAGATCAGTAAATCTTAGCATGGTGACAGGACAAAGGAAGAAGCAGCTTCAGATCTGCAAACAGGAGAACTCTGGGAAGGCAGCTGTTTCCAGAGGCTCCTGTTGGCCCCACTCCCAAGCTGCTACCAGCCCAGAACCACAGCCAGCAATGGTAGAACCTTTATCTCATCTCAGGTAGGAATTGAAGAGGTGAAAGGAGAAGAGCCTTTGCTTTTTGGTTTGGCCATCGTGCAAACACAGGACAAGGCAGCCACCCGTTTCTTTTCCTTTTTTTCCTTCTTTCTTTCCTTTTTTCTTTCTTTCTTTCTTCCTTTCTTTTCTTCTGGTTTTTCGAGACAGGGTTTCTCTGTGTAGCCTTGACTGTCCTTGACTTGCTTTGTAGACCAGGTTGGCCTTAAACTCACAGGATCTGCCTGCCTCTGCCTCCCGAGTGCTGGGATTAAAGGCGCATGCCACCAGGCCTGGCTCAGACACCCATTTCTTAAAACTGCCTCCCACTCCACGATGTGCAGTACTTCTGGGAAAACGGCTCAACTCCCCTCTGATGATCTTTCACATCAACCTCTCTTTGGACAGCCTCCTCAGATTCCCTCCCCTTTACCGACTGGTCACATCCATCTGAACATGAGAAATCTCAGAATGAATTCAAGCACCCAGCATCTCCACTCCTGCCCTAAGTACTGATGTAGCAAGGTAAACAGGATCCTTGCTTGCTGCCTTACTCAGCCTCACTGCCTCCCAGGCTCTAACAAGGATGCTTCATTGTCTGAACATCTCCACCACCTGGGAAGACTATATTAGATTTTCTCCACTGCGGAAATGCCAGCCTCTTCCACCAACCTCTTTAAAGATGCTCTTCCTTCCCAAATCAGAATAGTAAAAACAAACAGGCTGGACTATCTTCACTTTATTGCTTGCAATTATACGTATATTTTGTCCCATAAGCTTCCCAATTTAAAAACTGTACCGTATGACACAGTTACAGGACTCTTGCTATATCACTACCTGAAGGATTTGATATCCTATCACAGAGCTAACTTCCCATTCAAGGTTGAAATGCAGCCACATCTGGTGTGATGGTGCTGTTATGATTAACAAGAAACTACACAGTTTCTATTTTCTTTTTCTTTTTCAAGATAGGGTTTCTCTGTGTAGCCTTGGCTGTCCAAGACTCACTTTGTAGACCAGGCTGGCCTTGAATTCACAGTGATCTGCCTGCCTCTGCCTCCCGAGTGCTGTGTTGGGGACTGTAGGCTATATGGCCAATGTTCAGCCATCTTGTCAGAGCCTGCACCTTTAGGTTTTTATTTCTCCAGCAGTCTGTCATTTACCAGAAACCAGCTGACCCTGCTGTGGTTCGGCAGTTAAACTAAAGATGAGATTAAGATGGAGCCGCCCTGTTGTGGGTTATTGGTTAGACTAGATAAAGATAGAGTAAAATATTCGGTGTGGCAGAACGTTATGACCTGCTTGGAATTCCCCATGTCTTGAGATAGCCTGCAGCTGGGTTGCCATAGCAATATGCTTCCCTGCCTCCTGCCTTATATATATTGCTGCCTGAAAAATAAAAGTTTGAGAGTTTGATCAATGTTCAGATTTGCTCTCCTTCTTCATGTCTTGCATTTTGTCCCTCATACAGGTGAATTTCCTCCCGAGCTTTAGTCGAACCCCTGTGGGCTGGGGGCAGTGCTGGGATTATAGGCGTGCACCACCATGCCTGGGCCAGCCCGAGACTACACAGTTTCAAGTGGTAGCTCACACCATAATCCCAGCACACCAGAGGCTGAAGTAAGCAGGGCAGTGGTGGTGTATGCCTTTAATGCCAGCACTTGGGAGACAGAGGCAGGCAGATCTCTGTGAGTTAGAAGGCAGCCTGGTCTACAGAGCTAGTTCTAAGGTGGCCAGGCCTACACAGAGAAACCATGTCTCAAAAACCACCACCACCCATAAAAACAACACAAAGAAGCTGAGGTAAGATGATTGCTAAGGGTTCAAGGCCAGCCTGGACTACAGAGTGGGGCTTTTTCTTAATACAACAGTCGGCTGAACAGAGAGACTATAGATTATAATGAAGTTGAAAAGTTCTTATTGCTTAATAACCTTAATAGTCACCTTAGCATCTCAGATTTGGGCCTTATAGCCTCTGCCCCAACCCATGTCCAGCCACCCATCCTTAATAAGCCAATTAAAAGAGTCCAATTAGTAGTGGAAAACAGGAAAAAGATTTATTCAATTTGACCACATTGGAAAGGACAGAGCGAGCTAGTGAATCTCCCCCTCACGCCCATCTTTGTGGGCCTGAGGTGAGATTAAAGTTTAAATAGAGAACCAAGGATATGTACATCTGAACAGTACCCACCAAGGTTTGGCCCATCAGTGTCTGGGCTTCAGGCTCACCCTGTAAGGTAGACTAAAAAATTGTTAGAACTCTGTAACACCTCCTTCTGGGAGACAAGTTTCTCTCTGGATGGTGCCCTCTCTTTCCCCAGTGTTCAGATAGTGGGCAATTCTCATTTTTGGGTGGGGTGGGGGGTGGGGAGGTTGTGTCTAATGTTTCAATTGTCTGACAGTCAGATTGAGAGACACAGCATCTCTTTAGAATGTCTTGGTTTTGCCTAGTGTGTTACACCTGCTCAAAGCATTCCTCTTGTGTTGTGGTAACAAGGCACAAACCCACCTCCTCCCTTTTAGAGAACTACGGCACATGCAAGGATGGACGTGCACAATAAGCTACTGCTTGCCTGTGCATTTAGTATGCCATCTTTTGTGCTGTCACTTTAAAACATAAATCTTCTAGCTTACAAAACAAACAAAACAGCCACCACCACAAAACTTAGCAGGCCACAGTGTGTGGGCAGCAGCCTTGAACATTGTGTGTTTACTACATCTTGGTGGTGTCAGGAGACCAGAGGTGGTGATTGACCTAAGTCATCCATCTGGGTCAGTCTGTGGTGTTTGCACAAAGATGAAGCTGCCCAGTGGCACATTTCTTACAACACATCCCTAGATGATACGTGTGGCACACAACTATACTTCTCTCTGTGTTCTAGGTCTCATTCAGTCACTCAGCCAAGGTTGGTTTAGAGTCAGTGGGGTAGGGTAAGACCAAAGATGAAGGAGCAATGACCCCAAGACAAGCATAAGGGCATGTGGGAGGTTGAGTTGGGTAAAGCAAGAGGTGGCGGGGGGGGGGTGGTTCTAAAGCACATTTCAAATAGATACCTAAGGGGCTCCACATCCTACCACGTACCATGTTTATTTTTACTTTATTCACAATAGCAAGGAAATTGGACCAAACTAGATGTTCATCAGTGGATGAATAGTGAAAATGTGGTATAAATACAAAATGGAATTTGTTTAGCCACAGAGAAAAATTTGCAGAAAAACAAATGGTTCTGGATGTCTCATCCTCCCGCCGGCAGGAACGACGCAGACACCAGGATCCTTCTCAATCGCGCTTTACTGGGAGCATCCTTTGAAGCTGAAGTGAAAGACCCCGAATGCCTGCGAGCACGCCGTTTAAATACTGTCTGGACGTGGCATGTCAATGTCTCATTGGTTACATTTGGATGCCTCATTAGCCTGCCTCATTAGCATGCTCCATTAGCATGCCCGCAGCCGGGTGGCTGTGTTGGAGTGCTTCATTTGCATACCCCTGTTCGGGAGGGGTGCATTGAGAGGGCTTATGTCTGTGCATGTGCGGGAGCTGTAACAGTTGCCGTCTCAGGTCGCTGCCATTATCGGGTGTGGCCGTGCCTTACATCTGGACACTTATACTAGGGGACACTGATAGATAAGTACTATATCATATCTCTTGTATGTGGATCCTAACTTCTAATTTGTGTATATAAATATATATGTATGAGTGTGAGTCTAGACACATGGCATATAACTAGAAAGGGGACCACAGATGGGGAAAAAGGAGTTTTGAGTGAGGGTGCAGAGCCTAATAGAACATCTGTGACATGAAAGTTCAAAGGGGGCTGCTTAGGGTAGATGGGCACAAGCCTGGGGGAGGGGTGGATCGGGAAGAGGAGTGTCCTAGTTTGCTCTCTGCTGCTGTGGTAAACACCATGGCAAAAAGCAACTCTGGGGGAAGAAAGGCTTTTTTCAGCCTACATGTTATATATAGTATATATAATGTATGTCAAGGCAGGAGGTTACATACAGCCTGCCACATATATATGTCAGGGCAGGAGCTCAAGGCAGGAACCTGAAGGGAGGTACTGAAACAGAGAACACAGAGGAACACTGATTACTGGTTTCTTCTCATGACTTGCTCAGCTTGCCTTCTTATACAATCTAGAATTTCTTGCCTAGGGGTGGTACTGCCCACGGTGAGCCAGGCCCTCCCACATTAATCATCAATCCAGAAAATACGCTCACAGACAACTTGATAGAGGCCATGTCTCAACTGAGATTCCCACTTCTCTAGTTTATATCACGTTGACAAAAACTGACCAGCACAATAGGGGAAAAAAGGAGAATGCATAGAATCAAAGTCATGCAGACCAGCTTCAGGAGACAATAAAAAGGAGAGAAGAGAAAGTCTTGATGGCTCCTCAGTAGGCAGAATTGAGCAGGAGGTGAACAGCTGGTTAGTGGAAACCAACCGCTGGGGAACAACTGGGTGGAGAAACCAGCTATTGAGGTGAGGTTGAGGAATGGAGGAAGAAATAAATACTAGTCCACACATAAGTTGTGGTGCAAACTGAGGTCCTAAAGCCCAGGAGAACTTTACTTTTCTGTCTCTCTTGCTCTCTGTTTTTTTTCTTTTGGGCCAACCCTAGTACTTTATTTAAAGTGAAGTTCAATTTATTTTTTTCATTACAGATCATATCATGATTTTTTTCTCATCTTTTACAACCAATAGGACATTTAAAAATCAACAAAGCAAGAGAACAGTCCAACAAAGAAATACAAATAGTTCTGTATAACCTATAATAAAGCATACAGCAAAAATCAGTAAATTTCCAGCATGACCTGATTATTATTTTTTAAACAATACTCGGGAAAGTTTAATCATAAATTTCCCTGGGCTAAAGCCATTGTGTTTACATGATTGTCATAGCAACATAGCTTGAGCTAAAAGTTCCCTAATAAAAAACTTAACTTACTCCCAGTCCCAGACCAACAGGTGCGCTTTCTAAGCCCAGGCTACCTGCCAAGCGGTCCTCTATTGTAAAGTATCTATAAAGCATGATGTTCCAAACCCACCTTGTATTGCTCTCAAAGCAGACTCTAAAGAAACTTTTCTCCACTTAACAGTGTCTAGTCATAAACTAGGTCACACGAGTCTGCACCCTGATTCTTTCCTGGAACCACTCTCTAATCACGATAGGCTTCCTGCAGCCATTTTCTAAGTGGGCTTCTAAGGCATCCCTTTTGTCCCCTGCTACCCAGTTTGCAGCCAGTGTGAAGCTGAAAAACCACAAGTCTGATAAGATGTTTTCCAGCCTCAAGAACCTTGGTCTTTTTACCTAAAAGTCAGGAACTCAGATGAAAGTCTGTAACCTGGACAGGCTTTGCAGCCCACTACCTCACCCACCCTTCTGCCGTCCCTGGCTTCTTCTTTTTTCTTTCTCCAGGAATATTGATGCTATATTAGTCTGTATATATATATTTTTTAATCTAAAAATCATGAAAATATATTCATTAGACAGTACGTGGACATACTGTTCCAATAGGAATGAAAAGGTATTACAGCTTCTCAGTATCAGAAGATCTGAAAAAAAAATTAAGAGTGGAGAGGGACTGGGGAAAAAAAAAACCAGACGATATTGTGAACCATCTCACATTATAAAAAAATCTACCAAGAAACATTTAAAAGAGAAAACTGTTTGCTTCTACAGTAGCTTTAGTGTGTGGCGCTTGAAATGACTACATTCCACTGACAACATCTCGGTGCCAGGGATCTTCATTTAAGCAACCCTAATGCAAATATTCTTAACTTACATTATTAAATATATACAATCTGTGGGGTGTGTGTGTTTGTGTGTGTGTGTGTGTGATATCTCTTGTATGATATGTCTTGCCATCACCCTGACAATCAGGATTATATTTTAGAGAACGTTTTGCTTGAAAAGGGTTGAGCTGCAAGTTTGGCCTCAAACTCTATCTCTGATGCCTGTTTGAGTGCAACATCCATTAGAAGCTGGGATCCGCTGAAAGCCTGTTTGAGATCAGGAGGAACAGGGCCCGGTAGAGGTGAGGAGCTGCCATGGGGAGAGCTTAGACTTGGTCTAGATTTGCCAGTGCCCTCTGAGGACAGGAGAGACTGCTGGCAGCTGTTTGCTGTGTATCTGTGTTCTGCCCAACATTTCCTAATAGCACTGTTTTTTTTTTTTTTCTTTCCGCCCTACATTTCGGGAGTCAGTTTCTAAGGGATTGTTTTGCAGGAGTCCATCTTTCTATTTTGTTTGTTGTTTGTTTGTTTTGAGATAGCGTTCCTCTGTGTAGCCTTGGCTGTCCCGGATTCACTTAGTAGAACAGGCTGGCCCCGAACCCACAGAGATCTGTCTGCCTCTGCCTCCTGAGTGCTGGGATTACAGATGTGCACCACCTTGCCTGGCCAGGAGTTCATCTTTCTAAATGCAATACCATCTCTCACTATGCTCCAAGTGTTCTTGGCTAGTTGGGGATCTGTTTCTTATTGCAAAAGCTCATGGAAGGCATCAGTAAAAGTTGACCATCCTCTTTCATAGATAATCTCCAAAGCCACAGGAAAATGGGAACTAGAAACTGTTACTTTGACAAAATGAAAAGAAGTTGAAACATCAACACACAAAGTATTTGGGCAAGTTTGCAAAGCCAGAGTGCACAGCAGTGCCCAGGGAATAGACAGCAAGAGGCTGCTGATTTCTACACACTTCAGGATGATGTCTCTAAGGTGAAGGGACTCCCAGATGTGCCAAAAATCCATACCCCTCCCCTACACCATTAGCAAGATAAAGCTGTCTGAAATGCCATCCAGAATGCCCATGATTTTTTTTATGCCCATGAATTTTATTTTGTTCCAAGGAAGCAAAGCAATGCGATTATTCATGAGACAAGTCACACAAAAGTTAGTTATAACCACTTGCCAAAACTCTACCATGAACATGTTATTATTCTTTTGTTTGTTTGTTTGTTTTAGTTTTTGGTTTTTTGGTTTTGGGTTTTTTGAGACAGCATTTCTAGAGATAGGGTTTCTGTTATAGTCTTGGCTGTCCTGGACTCAGTTTGTAGACCAGGCTGGCCTTGAACTCACTGAGATCCACCTGCCTCTGCCTCCCAAGTGCTGGGATTAAAGGCATGTGCCACCACTGCCTGGCAAACATGTTATTTCAGAAGGGGATGATAAGGATATCCATGGTCAGTTTTAGAGCCAGCATAGAAATGCTATTGTAGCTGGCTTGATAGACAAACAATGTTGACAGAATTGGAAGAGATGGGCTAGAGATATGGCTCATGGTTTTTGTTGCTGTTGTTTTGTTTTGTTTTCTGAGACAGGGCTTCTCTGTGTAGCCTTAGCTGTCCTGGAATCACTTCATATACAAGGCTGGCCTCTACCTCCCAGAGTGCTGGGATTACAGGCCTGCACCACCACGGCGGACTAGGTGGCTCATGCTTAAGAGTGTTTGCTATGCCATCATGAGGCCCAGGGTTCAGATCATCAGCACCCACAAAGCTGGCTGGGCATCCTGTGCCCCCTGTAACCCCAACTCCCAGGAGGGAGAAGACAAGAGAATCTCTGGAGCTTGTTGCTTTCCAGTCTAGCTGGCCCCCAAACTCAGGGAGAGATTCTACAGCAAAGGAGCAAATGGAAAATGACGGAGGTGGGCCCCTGGTGCTTTCTTCCTGTCTTCCGGCTCACATGTTTCTGCATGTGCATGCGCGTGCACACACCCAGACATATACACACATACATAACTTTAAAAACCCAGATCTTTAAAAGAATTATAAAAAAGGGATCTTTTCTCTCATATGTATTTTTTAAAAGATTCTTTTCAGTTTTACGTTTATGGGTGTTTTGTACACACGTATGTCTGTGCACCTGGCATACATGCCTAGTGCTCACAGAGGCAAGAAAGTAATGTCAGATCTCCTGGAACTGAAGTTACAGGCAGTTGTGAATCACCATGCAGTTGCTGGGAATCAAATCTGGGTCCTCTGGAAGAGCAGCCAGTGCTCTTAACTTCTGAGCTGTCTCTCCAGCCCCTCATATGTAGGGTTTAAGGAAAGAAAGGAAGCGTCAACATATTTACCCAGTCTGTGCCTGGACTTTTAGAGACTTTTTTTTTTTTCATTATTACCAGACGCTTCAAAGTAGTGCCATTATGCACTACTCAGGCTTATCTGCGAGCTTACATTATTTATTTGCTGTAATTTTTCTTATATTCCATGTATCTTTTTCTTAAATTAATATTTAATATGGTTGGAGTACATCTCTAAGTACTCACTTAATAAATGTTCTGAAAGTGGTACAAATTGCTTGGGGTTTTCATTTTCATTCGTGAATTATAGATAAATATGAATTTAAAGTAACTCCCATTACAACTTTGCTTTGGCTACTGTGAATGCCAAGTGCCCTTAATGAGGAACTTGGCATCAGTGAGATTTTTCTCTTTTCCAAGGAACGTAATCTATTCTCTCTCTTTGGAATCTTTTGCAGTTTCCTTATCTTTGAAAGCATGGAATTCCATTAGGAAGTATATAATTTATATATTTTTAAAAGATTAATATGCTTGATACTCAATGTGCACTTTCAATGAGAAGAATCAACTCGTCCTCAGTTCTTGGAAATGACTTTCTAAATTCCTTTGGAAGTTCTTACCATTCAGACTGACCCTGGAATCTTTCCTTCTGGGAAAGGAAGTTCGCAAGGATGGTGGCAGGGACCAGAGCTCAGTTGCTCTCAACACATTGGCTCTGTCTTCCAGCTTCTCAGCCCTCAGACAGTTTGCCCCTGTCTGGGTCTCAGAGAGTGGCAATATTAAAATCTGGCTCCTGGCAGGGGCATCTCTGCACATGGGCTTGAGCATCCAGATGCATCTTTGTTGGTAACACCTACAGCATCACACCCGACACCACATGTCCTAAGGTTCTCCAGATCCACTTGAAATCAGCACACTCATCAGAATGCAAGGGTTCAGACATGGCTGTCTGAACCTGCTGGCCATAATGGCAGATCCCCCCACTGAAACTGGTCTTTTGTGTCAAGGTCTACATTACTTTCTTTTCATTTAGATTATTGTTGTTTTCATTTATTTATTTTAATAAACTACCCCAAGCACAAATGCCAAACATCAGGCCTGGTCTCACAGAGCCAAAGTCATGGTGCTGGTTTGGCTGCATTCCTAACTGGAGCATCTCTGCCACCTTCTATAGCAGCCTGAACAGCTTGGTCCTGAAAATGCAACTGGGTGCATCAATGGAATAGAAGAAGAAGAAGAAGAAGAAGAAGAAGAAGAAGAAGAAGAAGAAGAAGAAGAAGAAGAAGAAGAAGAGGAGGAGGAGGAGGAGGAGGAGGAGGAGGAGGAGGAGGAGGAGGAGGAGGAGGAGGGGGAAGAAGAGGAAGAGAGGGAGGAGGAAGAGGAGGAAGAGGAAGAAGGGAAAAAGACACAGTGAAACTGTGATCAGGTAGCCTATGTTTGCTCAGATGGAGTGCATCTCCTAGTCAGTGCCCCAGAAGCTATGTTTATTATGCACAGCACAGGGGGAGGAGTCATCTACACTGTATAGGAGTCTGGGAGCCAGTGGTCTGAGGCTGTAAACATCTGGGAAATGGAAGCTGCAGTTCCTAGTGTTTGCCCACACTGGTCAATCTTTGATACCCACTGGTACCTGCATACACACTGCCAACATTTGCACTCAGACCAGAGAAAGTCTTTGCCAATTCCAAGCCTGATCCATGAGGAGATGTGACTAAATACAGAAGGGTGCTGGTATGGTCTTCCTTTGAGTCTTCAACACTAGTAAACACGGAGACACACAGGACTTTCCTTTTCTGGTGCTGGTGTTTGAACATGTGGTCTTCTGAATGCTAAGCACAAGCTCTACCACCTGGTTGCATTCCTAGCCAGAGTATTTGGATATAAACCATGTCTTCTTTGATGCCTTTCTTTTCTACAAAGTCCATTGAAAACTCTTTGTTTTTCAAAGCCTGTTAAATGACATAATGGTAATGTTTTAAAGCGTGGTAGGGACAGCTGGACACTCTGTAACATATCTAGAACTCAAGAAATTTGTTTCTTCTTCTTCTTCTTCTTCTTCTTCTTCTTCTTCTTCTTCTTCTTCTTCCTCCTCCTCCTCCTCCTCCTCCTCCTCCTCTTCCTCCTCCTCCTCCTTCTCTTCCTCCTCCTCCTCCTTCTCTTCCTCCTCCTCTTCCTCTTCCTCCTTTTCCTCCTCCCCCGTTTTCTCCTTCCCTAGGCTGTCCTAGACTTGCTCTGCAGACCAGGCTGGCCTTGAACACACAGAGATCTGCCTGCCTCTGTTTCTTCGCCTTCTTATGTGACTTCCTCAAAGGCCAAAACATGAGTACATCTAACTAGGCTAACTTAATCACTTTTGAAATAACCAGAGTATTTGTGCTACTGCTGCCAATCAGCTGGCTAGATTTGGTTTGCCCTATCCATATGGAAACCATGCTCAAGCAAGAGGAGGTTCAATTGGTGGTATGTGGCAATTCTTGTATCC
Source organism: Acomys minous (assembly GCF_964271855.1). Taxonomy (NCBI): domain Eukaryota; kingdom Metazoa; phylum Chordata; class Mammalia; order Rodentia; family Muridae; genus Acomys; species Acomys minous. The sequence continues at coordinate 53,356,211 of NC_140490.1, read as the reverse complement.
TTTGGCATCTGAAGATAGTGAGCAGTTGGCAGCAGGTAGGTAGGCAGAGCAGTAGGTGGCACTTTCAAGTGTTGCAGTTCTCACATGGGCCACACAGCATTTGTGTAGATCTACAAAGCTGCAATTGCTCAACCTTGACAATGCCCAGTGTAGCTTGTAGGCACAAGACCATTGGCCCTGTAGGGCTGACAGCTTTCTAGAACTCCTTGAGTGGCCAGGGCCTTCAATTTCTCTTCTCTGGCTCTCTTTGTTTGTTTGAGACAGGGTCTCACTATATAGCCTTAGCTGGCCTGGTACTCACTATAGACAAGGCTGGCCTCTAACTGATCAGAGATCCACTTGCCTCTGCAGAGCTCCCTAGGCCTGGGATTAAAGGCATGCTCCGTTGCATCTGGCTCGTCACGATCTTTACAGTCGGCTATGCTTTTCAGGCTCAGCTCTTCATCCTCTCTCTGCCTCCACTGTCCCCTTTGTTCCTACCTGGCCATTCCCTCCAACTGTCCAGCTGCCTCCTCTGCAGCTGTCAAATGGCTGGGCTTCTCCTCCAACTCACCAAATGAGCAGTTCTTATATACCCAGAAAGGGCCGGGGTGGAGGGGAGGTGGGGGTTACACCAACCACAGCAAACTTTCCATGCAAACGCAGGTTTGTGTTTGCACCATTCCCTTCGTTATGCTTTTAGTGCCTGACTCAGACTCAACAGTACGGGAACCGCTCCCCCTCTGGCCCAAGTAGACAAGGTGACAGTGGTGCCACAGTTCACTGATACTGACCACAGCAAAACTTCTGGTGCTTTGGTTCCCACAACAGAACTTCCTTCAGGAGCCAGAGCAAGCACTGGTATTACCTACATAGCTTTTCAAGGTGTTCATGGAGTGTTCAAAACGGCTGGTATCGGCATCAGAGAGGTCAATCTGGCTGGGTAGCTGAAGGTTCTTTTACCGAAGACAGGCAGGGAAGCAAGACACAGCTGCCAATTAGAGAGTCCTAGCCCCACCCCACTCTACCATGTAGACGTAAAAGAGCACAGAAGGGGTGGTCACAACAAGAATCTAAGTTACTCCAATGCTAGTAGGGATTTAAACACATTTTCAACAGTTATTCCATCCTAATGCTAACCCTAACCCCAACCCCTACACCCTAAACTCTAAACCCTAAACCCTAACTGCTAACCCTAGTAATGTGTTATGGTTAATTTAAAGGTATGGCCTAGTAAATGTTTATTACTAGGCTATAATTACTGTGTCGGTATTTTCTAACCTACTGTCAATCAATAAAAACACAAACACCTGTTATATTTTAAAATAGCCTTGGTTCACCTGGGGCAGGACAAATATTAATCCCCTGAACTACCTCCCATATCACCCCGCCCCAATCCCATGTCATCTGTTTCTAATCATTTCTACTGCGCTACCTCCTACCCATTATCCAAAATACTTGCTAGTGTCCTTCATCTGGGCCGAATCTCCATCCATGCTGGCCGTGTGCTTTCTTACTCCTAACCCATGGCGGCAGCCTCCTGCCTTCTCCTCTTCCTCTCTCATCACCCTCCCAAGACCCTATTCTGGTCCCTGAGTGCTTCCCTTCCCAAGAACCTCTCTGTCTTCCAAAGCCAGTGACCCTTAGCTACACCCCGCAATGTACCTGCCCAGGTGTATTGGCTTTTTTATTGGTCAAGCAGAAATATGTTTTTAGGCAAGACTACATAGCAATGTTTGGGGGTACACTAAAAGGCAACGAGCTGTAATTAGCATCAATATACATCAGACCAACCTCCAACAGCATTGCTAACACATGCCCAGTGCCCAGGGTGCCCTCTACCTCAGTCCACCAATCCTCCTCTAGGAACATTCAGCCATGTACTGTAGCATGACATCAGCGAGAGGCATTTCTTGTTCCTTGGCAGTTACCACGGTGTTCAACATGGTTCCGGAACTTGATGTAAATGCAAATTCTGGGGCTTTAGCCAAGGACTAAATCAGAACCCTGGGGGGTAGAGGTAAGAAAGGCCCCCATGTTTCTCCAGCTGGGGAGGTTGTCCTGATATATCCTTACCTTCGGTAATCCCCATTGACAGGAAGAAACCTGTGAGTTTGAAATGTAAGTGTTAATCTATTTTTAGAAATTTAGACAAGTAGTTTGGGACCTTGTTATAAATATGAAATGACATGGGCCTAGTGGCACAGGCTTATAATTCCAGGTATTTTGGAGGCCGAGACAGGGGGATTGCAAGTCCAAGGCCTGTCTGGGTTATACATAGTGAGTTTGAGAGTGGACTGGTCAACTGAATAAGACCCTGTCTCAAAACTCTTTTTAAAAGATTTAGAACAGCTGGGAAGACACCGCAGTGGCATGCCATCAGCACAGTCTCTAGGACCTTTAAAAAAAAAAGGAAATGCACTAAATGCCAGCACTGACGATGCTTTAAGATCTCCGGCTCCCACACTAGTCAGCCAGCTACAGACAGGAAACACTCAAGAAAAAAAAAAACATTTTGTTTGTACTGAACGCGTGCAGACTTCTGGTCATTGTTGCCTGAAGGAGACAGAGAGGCGACTATTTACCCAGCGTTTGCTTGCGCTTCTGTATTATAAATGACTCCAAGATGCTTTGGAGTGTACTTGTGGGTAGAAGCAGAAGCCAAGGTAGAGGCTAGCCTGGGCTAAAGAGCAAGCCCATCTCCACGCTGAATAGAGCATGCAGGCAAACACTAGAACTGTTTTATCTCAGTGCACAGGTCAGTCTGAAAGTCCCATTTGTAACTCAGATGAGCAATTGCTCCATCCTTTCGTCCTGGGACTTTCAGAAAACAGTGTGTGGGGAAACCTTCCCTTTCTCTCTCCTCTGTGCCAGCCGCCAAGAACTCACTCTTGGCTATCAGCACTTTCCACAGCTTGGTAGGCGAGGCCACCCTCAGCTGACATTTTTTTTATGGGCTGTATTTCTTGTTGCTTTGAGTAAACACCAGACAAGAGGCCATTTAAAGGAGGAAGCATTTCTTTTGTCTTACTGTTTGAGGAGGTACAGTCTGTTATGGTAGGGAAGTTATGCATCAGGATTGTGAGCAGCCGGTCACACTGGCTCTTCAGTCAGGAAGCAGAAAGTAGACAGGGCCAGAGACCAGGCCATAAAACCCCAGGCCCACCCCCAGTGGCCCATTCTTCTAGCAAGGATTGACTTCATAAAGGATCTAGAACTTTCCAAAATAGAACCAACTGAACTGGGATCAAATGTTCGAACACATGAGCTGGTAGGAATCACTTAACATCCAAACATATAAACTCTTGGTAGAGCGAGGCAAGGCTTCCATAAAATGTTATTTCTGAAGTGTAAAGGACTTATCTTGTTAGGACATTAAGTCTTTTTTTTTCCTTCTGTCTTGATTCTGGGGACTGTACAACTTTGGGGAGTTGATTCTCCTACCCTGTGGGGTCTGGGGAATCAACTCAGATTGTCCGACTTGGTGACAAGAATGTTTACCTGCTGAGGTGTCTTACCAATCCAGACATTCTTTTAAAAAACGTTATTTACTTGGTACTGAGGATTGGACCCAGGACCTCAATGACATGCTAAAGCTATCCCCCACCCCTGCCAGGTGCACCCTTGGCAAGCCTACATCCCATTTTCATTTTGTGTTAAGATGTTACATTTAAGCATAAAATGAGAGGAACAGAGAGTGCAAGTTTTAACTAAAGGGAAAAAGAATTGGTCATTACCTGTTGATGATTAACTACTTTTATGGTTTCCAACCCATGAAATTCAAGTGTCTGTGTTCATGTCTGTTGTACTCCCCACCCCCCACCCCCTGGCCTTATGCTCCCAGAATAATGACTCTGAGATTAAAAATATAATTACAAGTACCTAGACCATACAGCTAGGCTCTTCTCTGACTAGATCATAACTTAAAATGACCTATATTAATCTATATTCTGCCACATGGCTGGTTACCTCTGTCATTCTCACCTCTCCCCAGGATGTATCTCATGTACCTCGCTTTATCCTAGAACCCTTTTTGCCTGATGATGTTCCACTTCCTATTTCCTGCCTAAGCTGTAGGCCATCAAGTTTATTACTGATGGGTAGTGCTTCCATACAGACACAAGTGATTCCTTCTACACATGTCTGTAGACCACTTTCTTCTCCATCAGTGATAAAGATCTGGAGTTTTCTTTGCACACAGTTTTGGAATTGTGCTGTTTTAAAACAATGAAGTGAATTATTAGAAACTGCAATGTGGCTTGGATACTGTGGCCCTACCATATCGCTAGAGGGATTTCTACTATGGCCTGGTTTCTACATGCACCTTAATGTTGGGTGTCAGCACAGTCAACAGCCCACCCCATCTGCAGAACACACCTTCAGAGGGTAAATTTAGAATATTCTTTCCAATACCAGCTAGGTGTGTCTGGTAAAGGGAAATCTTTACAAACGGCACATTGTCAGAGCCTTTCATAGGAAAACATGGAGAGGAAAAAAACCCACAGCTTTTCCTGGATGCATTTGAACATAGAGCCACTGCCTCTGTTTTGAGTTCTTCACCTCCTTATTGAACTCATGTGTTCCATAAACCACAGTCTGGGAAATCATCTGCTTGGTCCCTAGAGAAAGTTCATGTCTTCTCCCTTCACATTAAGTTTCTATCAGACATCCAGAGTCCACACTGAAATATAGGTATATTGCTTGCCCACACATCTTCTCAGACTCTAAGAAACAGAGTTTTCCTCTCCTGTGCTCATGAACACCATGCCTGAACATTTATAGCAGCATCATTCATAATTACCAAAAAGTTAGAAACAACCCAATACCCAGCTATGGATAAATAGATAACTATAACATGGTAAACCTAGTTAATGGAATGTTATTCAGCCTGAGAAAATAAATTCCTATATGCTGCAACACAGATGAACTTTGAAAATATTATCCTAACTGAAAATGTATCAAATACAAAAGCTCACAGGTGTATGATGATATTTGCATGAAAAGTCCAAAATAAGCAAGTCCATTACTACAGAAAGAGCGTTCTGGTTGCAAGGGCTGGGAGGGAGAATGAGGAGCTATTATCCAGTGGATATGGAATTTCATCATGGGAAGTAAAAGAATTCTGGATATGGACGGTGGCGATAATTACACAATAACACGTGTAATACAAACTATTGAGGTGTATCTTAAAATGGTTAACATGGTAAATTTTACCTTACGTATATTTTACTGCCACAAAAATTTTAGCTGGTCATGATAACACATAATCCTGTAACACCAACAATAAGGAGATTAATTTAATTTAATTTATTTATTTTATTATTTTCTCTGTGTAGCCTTGGCTGTCCTAGACTTGTTTTGTAGACCAGACTGGCCTCAAACTCATGGAGATCCATCTGCCTCTGCCTCCCAGAGTGCTGGGATTACAGGTGGGTGTGCACCACTGTGCCCTGCTAGGAGGTTATTGTTAAAATATATAACATACATTAAGAGTTTAAGGCCAACCTGGAACAAAAAAACCCAAAAAACGAAATAACTCATTTTTCCATGCATTTATTTATTATTTAGTGTGGAGGAAGCAGGTTGAGGGGCATGGCTTTGAAGGTCTTCAGTGGTCCTCAGTTCCTTCTTCATTCTCTGCTTCCAGTCTGGCCTGAGGTGAAGAACCCTCCCACCTCCTCCCACCCCCACCCCCCCTCCCCCAGCAACCAGGCATATGCTTTGATCACCATGATGTTCTGCCTAAGCTTGTGGAGCCAACCCCAAATGGAGTAATCAAAGATCTATTGACTGCCAGTCCACATCTTCCTAAATTTGCCTCATCAGATAATCTGGATTTCATCCTATTGTCTCAGTGATCCCCTACCCCCATCTCTCTCTATATTTTAGATTTTTCTATGACTGCCCTATCTGAATGTACTCCAGAAGAGGCCATCAGATCCCATTACAGGTGGTTGTGAGACACCATGTCATTGCTGGGAATTGAACTCAGAACCTCTGGAAGAGCAGACAGTGCTCTTAACCACTGAGCCATCTCTCCAGCCCAGACATGATCTATTTTTTATTTTATGTACACTGGTATATGCATGTCTGTGTGATGGTGTCAGATCTCTTGGAGCTGGAGTTTCAGGAAATGGTGAGCTGCCATGTGGGTTCTGGGAATTGAACTCTCGTTCTCTGTAAGAGCAGCCAGTGGTCTCAACCACTGAGCCATCTCTCTGGCCCAATTTCCTCTTTCCTCCCCCCACCCCACCCCTGACAGGGTTTCTCTGTGTACCCTTGGCTGTCCTGGACTCATTTTGTAGACCAGGCTGGCCTTGAACTCAGAGATCTGCCTGTCTCTGCCTCCTGAGCACTGGGATTACAGGGGTGCACCACCAAGCCCAGCCTTCCTCTTTTATAATAAAGCACAAAAATGTACCACGCTAAAAGAGAGCAGTTTTCCAGGCCTTGGTCATCAGTCATGTTGGGTACGACAGCGAATGGTTTCTCTCTTCACTGGCACAAAACATCTGTCTGCCCTTGAGCTCATAGATGAGATCACTACAGACAGAACAATGGCATCCACAGTTGGGGATAATCTATGCCCTACCCTGCTTCTAAGGTACGAGTCTGTCACCATCAGTTAGGTAGGATCTGTTAACTTGCAAGCTAACAGTGAGGGACCCACAGTGTGAACAGTCAGATCTCAGAGTCCTGGCCTCTCTCCACGCCAGAGGTATGCACGGTGTCAGTTGCTACTGTCTGGTCACTGCCTTCCCGGGGCGCCTCTACCCATCGAGGCTTTTTGTCTTGTGAGCTAAGTCTGACCTTCTTATGTAACTGGAGTTTTACTAGAACGTGGCTTGGTTGTCTCTTTGTGTCCTCAATCGTTTGGTCTTTAAGAACCAAGCTGAATCCCTGCTGGAAAAGACAGGATGGCCTGCGGAATAAAGAGCCATTATCCCAGCATTTAGGAGGCTGAGGGATGAGGATGGCTTCCAGCTGCAGGCCAGCCTGAGCTACATAGTGAGTTCCAGGCCAGCCTGAGCTACAAGACAGGAGAGAGAGAGAGAGAGAGAGAGAGAGAGAGAGAGAGAGAGAGAGAGAGAGAGAGAGAGAGAGAGACTCTCTGTTGTTATAGCTTCATTTAGCCACATTTTTAAATGTTATTTTCTAAGCACTTAGGAGGCCAAGGCAAAAAGCTCATGAGATTGGGCCATATAGTGAAACCATGTCTCAAAACCCCAAACCAACCTAACTAGCAGCAACCAAAACAGTCTGTGTGCCTCATTTTTCCCTCTATCTCCAGTGCTGGGATGGAAGTGTGTGCCTTCCCTGTACCCGGTTTACAGAGATGGAAGTGTGTGCCTCCCCCACACCCAGTTTACAGAGACAGAAGTGTGTGCCTTCATACCCAGTTTACAGAGATGGAAGTGCCTTTCCCGCACACGGTTTAAGGAGCTCTGAGGATCAAGCCCTGCTTCATGTGTGCTACACAAGCATTTTACTAACTGAGCTGTGTCTCCAGCCTTCCTTCTCATTTATATACTCGATAGATGTAAACGAGGTTAAATTGGTTGTTCCTGTAAAACAAATATGCAAACGGTATGGATTTGTGGTCACTTCTCTAACAAAGAATTGCTTGACTAAATTGAAATATTTTGCCCTGCTGATTTGTGTCTGTGTCTTTCTCATTTCACTGCCAAATCCTAGAGCAAGCTTTCTGATTTGGTCTAACCATGCCTCCCTGGAGCCTGACCATTGCTGCTCTTCTCCAGTCATCTTAAGTGAGGGCACAATTTCACCCCTGGGGGACATTTGGCTATGACCAGGGACATTTTTATCACACACAACAGTGCTATGGGCATCTTACAGCAGAGGTCAGGGAAATGCTCAAGATAATCCTCCTGAGAAGAAAAGTGGCAAATGGTGACAGGGTCGGGCTGAGAAGCCCCACTCCTCCCTGCCTTGGTTTGCAGTGACTAGAGCCCACCAGGCTTCCTTCCGGTGGGTCTTTCAAAGGCCTGTGCAATATGAGGTTTAGCTGAGCTAAGTACCTTCGGAAAGGAGTCAATGTCCAACACCTTTGCTTTGACCAACTGTCCTAAACATATGGTTTTAGCCTACAAGCCCATGACCTCAGCCCAGCGGTCTCCCTTAAGTGTCTTTTGTTTATTTGTTGCTATTGCTTTTTTTTTTTTTTTCCGAGACAGGGTTTCTCTGTGTAACAACCCTGGCTGTTCTGGACTACTTTGTAGACCAGGCTGGCCTCAAACTGGCAGAGATCCGCCTGCCTCTGCCTCCCAGACTGCTGGGATTAAAGGCGTTCACCACCATGCCTGGCTCCTTAAGTGTCTTTTGAGGCAAAGCAATAAACCAGAGAACACCAACCCCTATTTAAGTCTTTACACTTTATTATTTTATGTAGATGTATGTTTTCCTGCATGTATGCCTATGCGTGTATGTCTATGTATATATGTCTATGTATGTATGTCTATGCATGTATGTCTATGCATGTATGTCTATGTATATATGTCTATGTATATATGTCTATGTATGTATGTCTATGCATGTATGTCTATGCATGTATGTCTATGTGTGTATGTCTATGTGTGTATGTATATGCAGGACATACTTGGCGTATACACCTAGTACCCTCAGAAGCCAAAGGAGGGCATCAGATCCCCTGGAACTGGAGGTACCGATGGCTGTGAGCTGCCATGTAGGTGCAGGGAATTGAACCCAGGACCACTGAAGAGCAACCAGTGTTCTTAACCACTGAGCCATCTCTCCAAGTACCTCACTACTCACTTCATAAAAATATTGACACTTCACAAACTTGGCTTGTATAGTAAAGTCCCAATTTCTTGACCTTTAAAAAAAAATCAGGCAGCCAGATGAGGTGGCAAACATTTTTAATCTTGGCACTGAGGGTGGCAGAGGCATGGGGATGGCTATGGGTTGGAGGCCAGCCTGGTCTACAAAGTGAGTCCAGGATAGCCAGGGCTACACAGAGAAGCCTGTCTCAAAAAAAAACAAAAAAAAAACAAAAAACAAAAAACAACAAAACCAATAAGCAAACAACAAAACCCACCAGGCTGTGTGGATGTGGTGAGCTCTGTGTATTCGTAGGAATCTTTCTGTCCAGCAGAATGACTCTGCTGTCTCCTACTGTTAAGCCAGCTTCCTTAAACAGAGCCTGGGTGTCAATGGAGATTGAGCATCCAGTTCGAATTGACATTTGCCAGACAAGGTGCCAGTGAGAAATTTTGCATCCTGTGTGCATCTGATTCTTCCCATGAGGGTTTATTGTTACAGGAAGTGGGCGAAACACAGTAGCTAAGGCCACCAACCCTTGAGCTCAAACTCATCTCTATAAAATCTATCTCCCAAAGTCATCTTGTAACTTCTGCCTTGTCGTGTGAATTCTTCCGGAACCGAGTTAAGATGACACACTTTCTGGAATGGCTGTGTTGGCAATCTTTATTTATATCATATTCCACCATGTCAATCTCATTGAGGTCCCAGAAGTTTATATTTACAAACAGTTTCAGAGGGCTGGGGACATGACTTAGTGGTAGAATGCTTACCTAACATGTGTAAGGCCCTAGGCTTAATCACAGTACAAGGGCGGGAAATTAACAAGGCATTCAGAATCGAATACAGTCTTTTTTCTCCAAAACCAAAGAAAAGATACAACTAACAGGGCAGTTGGGGGGTGTAGTGAATACTTGCTTCACCATGTGGGGCCTCATCTGGGATACTTGACGGAACAGTGTCCAGAGGCTGCCAGTGACAGCCCATGAGGGCGTTGTACAGCTCTTCACTGTTTGCCATGAACTCCTTGTTTGATTCTTCAATATTCACATGAAGGTTTGGGTCTGCAGAAGCCAATCACAGATGTGAGAAAAATAGTTTCACGTAACACATATTCTATGTGTTGAAAACTAGAGACTTCGCAAAAAAGCATCAGTGGCATGTTTTATGGACATTAAAGCTACAAGTTTTAATTCAGGGGAAATGTACATGCTCAGTGTACAGTACATACTCCCATGAAGACATCCTTACATAACATAGTACTATGCACACATACATAGGAAAAATTAAAATAATAAACGATTTTGGGGGGAATTAATTCTGTTTCCTCCCACCAAGACTTGAAAATAGCAATTCAAACTGTAAAAGAGGCATCATTGAGCTTGGCACCGGTTGAGACAATGGGAGGAGATGGAGGGAAACAGAAATCCAAAGGGGTTTTGGGGACAAATTTCAATTGGGGGGAAAAGGAGAAAGATAAGGATGAGACCAGAGCTTCTGGCCTGAGCACCCAGGTGGATGCCTTGTAAACAGTGAGCCAAGACAGGCCTCCTAGGGCAGGAGTCTGAAAAAGAAGACCATTGCCTTGTCTGCTTACCAAATAGACTTATTATGTGAAGAAACTTTATGTATCAACTAATTCTGGGAGAGCCTGGCCTCCCTTTCTGAAGCCTGAGACCCAAGATATCATGGACCCAGGCTCCCTGAGGTTCCTAAAGCAACATGGTCACTTTTTCTTTCTTTTTTAAAAAAATAGAATCAGTTTTTCCCCCCTTGCACTGAATGTAACCGAAGGAGCTCTTTGCTCTCCTTTGTAATTTTTGCAAGTCTAAATGCATCCAGGATCATAATTTGCCTCTGATGGGTTCATATTCCTTGCCAAGGCTGTCAGGGATTGAACGCTGTGTCCCTCCCTGAATTTCATATACTGCAGTCTTAGCAGTCATTTTCACAGTCTTTGGAGCTGGGGCCTTGGGGAAGTCATAGGTTGGGATCCCGGTCTGAGGAGACTGTCCTTAAGTAAGGCCGCCAATCTTCCACCCTCATTTTTAGTATCAACAGGAAGAAGAGATCATATAAGGACATGCAGAGAAATACCATCGACATGCCGGGAGAGAGAGCTCTTGCCAAGGCCTGAGCCTGAACGTTCTAGGCTCTAGAGCTTGCGTGGCCAGGGCTGGGAAATTGGGGGAAGGAACGTCCATTGTTTAAGCCACCCAGTCTGTGGATTGCTACAGCAGTCCTAGAGACGAATGTGATTCCCTTTCATGTTAATTATTTTGAAATAAAATACATTGGTGGTGTATCATCTGCATCAGTCTTTTGAGCCATGTTTCTTTTGAGGACTTATGGCCATAAAGATCGCATCTTCCAATCTGAGTGAGATAGCAAATGCCTTTAATCCTAGTACTCAGGAGGTAGAGGCAGGGGGATCTTTGTGAGTTTGAGGCCACTCTGGTCTACATAGTGAGTTCCAGGACAGCCAGGGCTATTTTTTAAAAGATCCTGTCTAAAATTGCAATTTCTACCTTTCCTCTTGAACTTCCTGAAAAAAAAAAGTTTTTTCTTAAATTCAGTTCCAGGTATCTTTCCTGTGGAGTCAAGGATGGTTTGGGGTTGGTGGTGGTGGTGTGTTTTGTTTTCTTACATGTTGTGGTTGGGGGAGAGGTGTTGAGATGGCACACTTAGGTATGAGCATGCCCTCTCTCTCCTGTGACTTGCGGTCAGGAGTCAATGAGTAAGCCTATGAAATGCAAGGCAGAAAGATCCACAGAAGCCAAGGTGGACAGCTGTATACACGCACACTGGGAATGTCACATGGAGAACAGTGAATACTCAAGTTCCCTGTCTCTTCAGTTTTCCCTGTAGTTTGCCTACTAGCAACTTAGGGTCATATTCTCAGGTGGCTGGTGCTCTGTGTTGCATTTCCAGTGAGCTCTGTCTCTTTGGATCTATGACCTAGCTACTGCCTTGTGTAGATATTGTGTGCTAGGTGCCTAGGACACTGTCTTAGTCAGGGTGACTACTGCTGTGACAAAACCCCATGGCCAAAAAGCAAGTTGGGGAGGAAAGGGTTAATTTGGCTCACACTTCCTTATAGATGTCCATCACTGAAGGAAGTCAGGACAGGAATTCAAGCAGGCCAGAACCTAAAGTCTGGAGCTGATGTAAAGGCTATGGAGCGCTGCTGCTTACAGGCTTGCTTTCCATGGCTTGCTCAGCCTGCTTTCTTACAGAACCCAGGACCACCATCCCAGGGGTGGCACCACACACAATGGGCTGAGCCCCCTCCCATCAATCACTAATTAAGAAAATGCCCTACAGCCTGATCTTATGGAGGGATCTTTCTCAATAACATTCCCTCCTTTCAGACACCTCTAGGTTGTGTGTCAAGTTGACACAAGACTGACTAGCCAGCAGAGACACTGGAGCTCTTTAGATGTTATACTCGCATAGCCTCTGAGCCAAATATGACCATCCATTTATAGAAAGAAAACCAACTGGACATTATTCTGTCTGGGATAGTAGAGCTAGTAGGTAGGGTTTGAATCCTTGTATTGGGAAACTAGATATTTGGGGGTGTTGTTTTGATTCTTGGAAACAGAGTGTTCTTATGTAGCCCAGGCTGGCCTCACACATATGACTTTTCTGCCTCACAAATGCAGGGATTTATGATAGATACCCCCATGCCCAGCTTGCTACATGTCCTTGTGTGTATCTCTCATGAACGCAAGAAGATCCCAAAAGAAATCCCCTGAGAGCTGAAATGAGCACCCTTTCTTCCTATGTAAATTTAAGGACTAACTTCTAGAACAATTGGCTAACACAAAGATTACTCTTAAACATCAATTTCATGTCTTTTTAGAAGGGAAAACAACTTGCATGGAAAGTCCATGATGGCCACCAGAGTGACAAAAGCACACTCACCTGCTCCCTTCTTTAGGATAGCGAAGGCTGGATGGTCTGCCTAGCCAGGACTCAGTAGGAAAACAGGACCAAGAAGGGTGAGTATCAACAGGCAGTGTTGGCCATTTCTCTGTCTCTCCTTTTCTCTTTTCTGTGACAAAGTATTCTCTCCTCTTTCTCAAATATAACACATTCAAAAACTTTCTGTGGGCCCAACTTTGTTCTTTTCAGAACAAATGAACACCCTAGCCTATCACTCCTGTGCCACCCGTGGGTCCCAAGTAATCAGTGGCCCAGAGGGGAACCAGGAAGCCAGAGCTACAGCAACTACTTCCTGCTTTTTCTCTTTAAAAAATAAAATGTGAGTGTGAAAAAGGTCCTGTGTCCCATCTCAGCTGTCTCACACACAAAACTGAAGTATAATCAATCCTTAACCCATTTGCACTGACATTCTTTTTTTTTTTAAAGATATATTTATAGCTGCTGGTGGTGCCACATGCTTTTAATTCCAGCACTTGGGAGGCAGAGGCAGGCAGATCGCTATGAGTTCAAGGCCAGCCTGGTCTACAAAATGAGTCCAGGACAGTCAAGGCTACCCAGAGAAACTCTGTCTCAAAAAACAAAACGTGTGTGTGTGTGTGTGTGTGTGTGTGTGTGTGTGTGTGTTTTATACAGTATTCTGCCCCCATGTATCTGCACGCCAGAAGAGGGCACCAGATCTCATTGTAGATGGCTATGAGCCACTATGTGGTTGCTGGGAATTGAACTCAGGACCTTTAGAAGAACAGTGAGTGCTCTTAACCTCTGAGCCATCTCTGCAGCCCTTCCACTGACAGTATTATAATAGGTAGAATGTATTTGATTTAAGTACTAGAAGCCCAAGATTAAGGTGTGTTTTGGTCCCTTGTAGGCAATAAAACCGTGGGAACGCAAGCAGGCCAAGAGGAAGAGATGGGAAGGGCTGAGCCAGCCCCATGTCCACTCCTACAACTGGACCAATGTACTGGAGGGCCCTGCCTTGTTATCTACTTACCGTTCAAAGGCTCTGCCTCTCAGTGCTGCATTGGGGTTACGTTTCTGGCATGTGAACTTCAAGCCACTCTCTCAAGCTGTAGAAAACCCCAAATTCTAGGCTAATGGAGGAAGCCAGTCTTGAAATGGGGTCATTATTTCCTTTCCACTTGGTAAGATCCCCATTTCCCGAGCTTTGGGAAGATGCAGAGAGGTGGCTCAGCTGCCACTGACCCCATAGAAACAGTCTCCCCGGACAGGACAAACCTCCAAAGAGAAATGGGTTAAGGGACCTACACTGGAATTTTCCAGTCAGATCTCTCTAGCAACTTAAGAGAACGAGATACCCAGAAATTATCCTTTTTCTTTTCACCTCAACCACTGCAGCTCAAGATTCACATTACCTCTTAGACAGCCTTCGTCTTGGTTTTCAGCTGGGGCTGTGGCTTCCTACAAAGAAAAATGACTATGTTACCAGAAAAAAAAAAAGGCAAAGATTTAACATCATACATGCTTTTTTAGGATAGAAAATCTAGCTCTGAAAGAACTCAAAACCACTAAACATGTATGTCTGTGTATCATGTGCATGCCTGTCTTCCATGGAGACAGGAAGATCCCCTGGAACTGGAGTTACAGATGGTTCTGAGCCACTATGTGGGTGCTAGGAATTGAACTCATGTCTTCTAAAACAAGTACTCTAAACCACTAGGCCACCTCTCCAGCCCCTCCCCCAACTATTTATTGAGATGAAGTCCCTTACTGAATGTGAGAGTCACCAGTTCTTCTAGAGTGACAGGCTAGCAAGCCCCAGAGAGCCTCCTGTAGATGCTGGGGTCACAGGTGTGTGCCACCATGCCCAGCTTTTTATGTGGGTGCTTGGCATCAGAACCTAGGTCTTCTTGCTTATGAAGTACTTTATTCAGGCCCGGGGGAGGGGGGGAACATCCCCAGCTTTAGATGTCTGCCTTTTACATTATGTACAGCTGTTTCAAGGAACCACCTGACTGGGAAAAGCTACATTAGCACTTAGCACCAGTGACCTTAAACTGGCCTTGATACTAAGTAGATAGTATTGAAAGGGACAGAGGCATCATCTACCTAGAGGCGTCTGTCCCCTCTTTACTCTGAAGCATGTCCTGGTCTGAGTAACAAATGTAACACACCAGCTCTTCCTTTTTCTATCCTGTCTTCATCCTACTCTCTCTCCATTTAGTTCTCCTTCCTTTTCTCTTTCTCTTCCTTTTCCATTTTTTCATTTTGTTTTTTTGAGACAGAGTTTCTCTGTGTAGCCTTGGGTGTCCTGAACTCGCTTTGTAGACCAGGCTGGCCTCGAACTCACAGCGATCTGCCTGCCTCTGTCTGCCGGAGTTCTGGGATTACAGGTGTGTGCCACTATGCTGGCTTTTTTCTCTTTCTCTTTATTATTCTTTCTCTCTTCTTTTCTCTCCTTTTATCTCTCTCTCCTCTTTCTTTCTCCCCTTTTCTCTCCTCTCTCCTCTCTTTCTCTTTTTCTTTCTCTTTTGCTCTCTGTCCCCCTCTTTTTTCTCTTTAGAAATAGATAAGGAACCTAAATCTGAGCTTACAGGGGGTTTTCCTTTCATTTATTTTTTTCTCTGTTCTTTTCTACCTAACTTTCATAAGTGTGAATTCTAAAGCGCTTGCTTGAGAAGCAGAAACTCCTGCAGAGAGAGCATCTGTGTAAGATGGTGGTCCCTGGCCAGCTGCCACCACTAGTCCTTAAAAGAAGGGTTTAATCTCCAGCATCCATACCACAGTCATAACCATCTGGCTGATCTTGAACTCAGATCTGCCTCCTCTGCCTCCTGAGGCTTTAGGGACGTTGTCTTTACTTGTTTGATTAGTTTGGTTTGCATCCAGGATTTTGTGATGCCCAGTATCAGCTCTGCTACTGAGCTACAACCCCCAGGTCCTAGAGGGGCCAAGGTTAAAGAAGGCTCTCTTTAAATAACCTTGATGTACAAGCAATTTTTAAAAAAATGAAGCCCCATCCCCTTTCACAGCAGAAAGAAAGCTCAACCAACTCAGCTAACAGGAGTGCAGAAGAAAGATGTAGAAGAGACAATCATTCCAAGGATACTTTCTCCCAGGCCGAGAAGGAATGAGAACAGAGGTATGGGTACATCCTCACGGCCTTAGAACTACTTCACTAATCAGTGTTAAAATATCTTTCTAAAAGGTGTTCATGTCTCCTTCTTTGGCCTATCAAAAGTTCTTTCCAATCCTAATTTAAAGCTCAGCAAAATCTATTTTTAATGACCATTTAAAATTTAGTAGCAAGAATTTTTAGGCCAAAATTTAATCAGTCTATAACTTCACTTTCTAAAGGAGTCAGAATTTAAATAATTTTCCTGTCCAAAAAAGAAAGAAAGAAAAAAAAAGAGAAGAAGAAGGAAAGAAAGAAAGAAAAAGGAGAAAGAAGGAGTGGGGGGAGATAAGAAAATGATGGTTACATAATCAAGCAAACAGATGACTAAGATTTATTTCAGCCAGGTGTGGTGGCACACGCCTTTAATCTCAGCACTCAGGAGGCAGAGGCAGGTGGATCACTGTGAGTTCAAGACCAGCTTGGTCTACAAAGCACTTTGTTGAGTCCAGGATAGTCAAGGCTACACAGAGAAACCCTGTCTCAAAATCCAACAAAACCAACCAACCAAACAAAGATTTATTTCAACAAGGGTTACCTCAGGAATAGCCCAAGGTTCAGCTAGGGATTCAGGATGCTCATACACACCCAGAGGGCTGGGTGCATTTCCATCCACTATGGAGCTATAGCTGCAGCAGGAAAGATGGTAAAAGCTGTGTGGCTGTTCACAACAGTTGTCAAAGTGGCAACGCAGGCTGTAGTGGAACCTCAGCTGCTCCCTAATGACAGATGGAAGTGGACAAAGAGTGACAGTCATCACCAACTGTGGCAGCACCACACAGTCACTGTTTTCCAGAAGTACAGATGATTCTGTTTCAGGCATTTAAAATGAAAACGCCTATGTTCCAAGTAACAGGCTGACACTTGCCAAAAAGCTTGTATCGAATAACACTGATGTTTTCAGTTAAAGTATAAAATGAAGTCGGGCGTGGTGGTGCACACCTTTAATCCCAGCACTCAGGAGGCAGAGGCAGGCAGATCGCTGTGAGTTCAAGGCCAGCCTGGTCTACAAAGTGAGTCCAAGACAGCCAAGGCTACACAGAGAAACCTCCTCATGAGTGAAAAAAAAAAAAAGGATAAAATGAATAAAAGGTCACTCACCTTTGAAAGATGAAGGGAGGGTTATTTTGTTGAGCCATGCCAAAACCTACCAATCTGGCCATTTCTCCAGACATGGAAGAAAACAACTCGACCACTTTTAATTCTGGGTTTGAAATTACATCGACTAGATCAACCCTTACAAATACCTCTTATAAGCAGCCACGAAGCCAGGCAATTATATTTAGTGGCAATTCCTGCTAGGCAGTTGTTTCCTGACAACGAGAGAAGGTGTGAGAGGAGGCAGGGATGAATTTGCAATCACCCAGAGAAACGTGTGCAAACTTCTCTGGCTTCCACCTGCTGGTACCTCCTAGAATGGCCAGGGCTGGGGAAACCTGCAGAAACCGCTGAGTGTTTGTGTGTGAGCCTTGAAGAGGCCATACTTCAATGCCTGCTCCCCACCGCACCCCTCATTAGGTAAGAATGTCACTTTCAATATCTAAAATCGAAACAAATACCACAATCTGAGCGGCTCTCCCCTCAGCAATCTGCTAAGAGTAACCAGTGAAGCCGACGTCTCATGGCATTCTTTTTAGATATCTAAGTAGAGAAAACATCTTCTCAGCCAGCTGCAGAGTCACCATCAAGAGGGAGCTGCACACCCACACACTTTACACTAATGCAGGTCCGAGCTAAGGTTTTGTATTGTTAACGAAGGATCTCTGGCTGGGTGATGGTGGTGCACGCCTTTAATCCCAGCACTCTGGAGGCAGAGGCAGGCAGATCTCTATGAGTTCGAAGCCACTCTGGTCTATAGAGTGAGTTCCAGGACAACTATTCCTACCCAGAGAAACCCTGTCTCACAAAACAAAACAAAAACAATGAATAGAATCTCTGTATGGGAGGTTGGCCTTAAATTTATGATCTCCCTCAGCATCCTGAGGTCACAGCTTTATCAGTTTTTTTTTTTTTTAAGTTTTAGAACAAAAAGCACAGGAAAGCAACAGTATGCAAGCTTTAAAGGTCACATCAACCCTCTGATGTTCTTAGCGATTTAAAAAGTCTATTTATTTTAGTGTACGTGTGTGAGCCTGTGTGTTTATATGTTCCATGTGCATGCAGGAGCCTGTGGAGAAGAGGGCCTTGGACCCCTTGGATCCTTAGAGTTACAGGTGGTTGTGGGATACTGTGCTGGGCCTGAGAAACCAAATCTGGGTCCTCTGTAAGAACAGCAGGTGTTCTGGACCACTGAGCCATCTCTTTAGTTCCCCTTAGTGACTTTCTAAGGTTGTCCTCAGAATCCCTCACTTGTCAAGGCAATACCAATTATTGACCCCAGTCTCCACGGCTGTGAGATGCAGTGGTCTCTCTGCCATTGGAGTGGCCTTGGAGAAAGGTCACATTACCCTACTTTCACAGGTGTCAAACATGATGAAGGCTGGGTCTGGGTGTCTGTGGACTGTGGACGCCTTCCTGCTCCCAGCAGCGACAGAAGTCTGCCTAAGCCACCGTTGCTTCCATTATTTCAACAATATCAATGAAATTCCTAATGCCTGCAGCACTCAGACTCCAGTCAAAGTTAAGGATCCTTCCTATTAAAAAAGAAAAAGAAAAAAAAACTTATTCCCTTATCAATTTAGAACCTTTTATACCATGAAAAGTCAGAGCCATGGCTGTGAATAAATGAGCTGAGGTTAAGGTAAGGAATGTGGAAACTGAACATCACCAAGGTGGTCAGGAAGCTGAGGAAGGGAGAGGTCAACATGCCACGTGATATCCACTTAGAAAAATGTCAACAGCACTTGGGAGGCAAAGGCAGGTGGATTGCTGTGAGTTCGAGGCCAGCCTGGTCTACAAAGCAAGTCCAGGACAGCCAGGGCTACACAGAGAAACCCTATCTTGAAAAACCAAAAAAAAAAAAAAAAAAAAATGTCAGGAGTGATAGGCAGAAGACTTTGAGCAAGGGTCCTGGACGAAACCGCACATTTTGAGGCCTAGTAGGTTAAAATGGCAAGGGCAGGCACAAAAGTAACATTTTACTCTTTTCCCAACTGCAGATCTAACCTGGTTCAGCTGGGTTAAATGCACACAGCAAGCTCTCTGTGAGTGCTCGGGCCCTGGGACACTGAGCACAATCTCAGTTTACTTTCACTCAGAAATGCAAAGGGACCAAACACCCCTGGGAATACAGCCGCATTCATCCCCACTGTTCTGGAATCTAACAGCTGCCTCCTCATGAGGAAGAAGGAACATTACCCTCTTGTGATTTTTCTGACCTGGGACTAATTTCCTCCTCTTTTGCTTACCACTGCTATTCGAAGGAGTAGCTGCAGTTCAACAAAAGAATACAGTCAACTACTCTATTGTCGTTCCCCACGCCCCCCCCCCTCTCTCTCTCCAAATCAAGCAAAGCCAGGTCCTCAATAAATATTTACTGGATGGATAAATGAATGGAGCCACCACTCAAGTGCAAAGAGCTTTGCAATCAATCATTTTAAAGCACAACAAAAGTCCTGCTAATGTGTTATTGATTTCTCAACAGTTGGTTTGCTCCTTGGCAACTTCAGTTTTCACACTGAGATTAAGTGGCCTTTTGCAGCCTGTTCTGAGAGAGCAGGAGGTCTTAGGGAAAGTATGTCCCGTTTGAATCTAGTTGAATAGGCATAGAATTCCATAGTGGTTTGCTTCAGACAATGAGTCCTGCAACCTGAGAGAGGTGAGACGCTGCTGGACTGGCTGGGAATGAAATGAAAGGCTGCAGCTTTGTTTCCTGTGAATGGGAAAGTTCAAGGTCAAGAGTGGGCAAGACTCAGGAGCAGTAATTGCAGTAACTGGCTGCACTTAGAGGTGTTACTTTCCTTGGCGTGTTTCAGCACTTACAACCTAAGACCAAACTAGGATATTTCGCTCTGCGTTTTGTTTTCTTTTTTGTTGTTGTTTGCTTGTTTTTTGTTGTTGTTGTTTTCGTTTTAGTTCTACCATGGATTTTTCTTTCTTTCTTTCTTTCTTTCTTTCTTTCTTTCTTTCTTTCTTTCTTTCTTTTTTTTGTTCTTCGAGACAAGTTTCTCTGTTTCTCTGTCTACAGAGATGTCCCTGGCCATACTGGACCTTGCTCTGTAGACCAGGCTAGCCTGGTAGAAATTCACCTGCCTCCCAAGTTTTAGGATTAAAGGCATGCACCACCACCACCTGGCAGGATTTTTCATTTTTTTGATGTCATGTTAGTTCATAATAGTATATTTTAAAGTGTAAAATACAATTTTATTTTATTGAAGCAGTAATCCCATCTGAAAGATCAATTAAATTTTCTTAATATTCTCCAAAAATTTAGATTCGCAGATTTCCATATAGTTTTGAGGAATCAAATACCCTTGACATTCATCTATGTGCCCTCCTCAATCCCATCATTTAACTTTTGGATGACATACTCCTTAAGTCTTGTTAGCTCAGCTATTGGTTTCACTACTTTCTAAGGTTTTCTTTCTTTGTTTCTTTTTTTCCTCTTTTGTAAAATCACCATGACACCTGTGCTTAATGATTTACATCCTAGAGCCAACCATATTCTTTAATTCCTGGTTGGAGCAGAGGTCTTTGTCAAGCCACAGAACTCTCCTCTGAAACCTCACAAATATAAGCAGGTCAAAGCATGATATTTGGGCACTAACAGATCCCAGTACAGGATTACATTTGCTGGGGCTTTGCACCTAGACTACGTGCCCACATCCAGCCTGTCAGCTCACACCGGTGTGTACTTTATTCACAATAACCTGGCCTCAGCTGCTAGCTAGATGCCTTGGAGCCAATTAAATGACAAGAAAGATTATTTAAAGGACTAAGATGTAGCTTATTATGTCACTCCTTTATTTTGTAAAGACCATTTGATCACAATATTCTGGAGTTCCCAGAACCTGCTTTGGGTTTGGAGGCAATTCTATTTGCAAATCATGGTGTTAAATTATTGTTGTTGTCGCTGTGTGTGTGTGTGTGTGTTGGGGGGAGATATTGGGGCAGAATTTCATACCAAAACTGTCCTTGAATTCCTGATCTCCTGTCTCTGCATCCCAAATGCTGAGATCACAGGTGTTTTGTCCAAGGGAGCAAAGGCTAAGACAGGATCTTCCGGAGTCTGTGCTAGCCTGCCTGGAACTGTGCCTCTTTGTACTGGATGACAAGTGATATTTTGTGTGCTCGCATAAACTCTGCTTTACTCCAATGATGTCAATAATCATTTATTTATTTCTTATTAAAGCTTTAATATGAAGAACTTGCAAAAAAAATCACACAGTGAAATTAACCAGATCCAAAGTACACATGCCAACAAACTTCTGTGCAGTTAGAATAGCCATTTTGAAGTTATGGACCTTCATATTGGATTTTATCCTTTTAAATACATTTTTATGCATTTACATGTCTTAAAGAATTGAACAATTCATGATAGAGTCAAAACTAGAAAAACAACTAGCGTTATGTCCTCTTTCATGACTCACATGCCCATTATGTAGTCTTTTCTCATCCCCTGCCATTCATCCTTTCTTGTTTTCCTGTCTACATGTTGTAGTATACCCACATGGCCATGTTTACATGGATACATATATACATATACTGTTTGCTATGAGCCACATGGGGAATACAGTTTTTTCTGAGATTGTATGATTTTGCTTAAATTATATAGTCAAACCCCTTCCATTTTCTCTTTTTGTTTTTTGTTTTTAGAGACAGACTTTCTTTGTTACACAGAGCCTTGGCTGTTCTGAGCTCTCTTTGTAGACCAGGCTGGCTTTGACCTCACAGATATCCAACTGCCTCTGCCTCCTGAGTGCTGGGATTAAGCCCTTCAATTTTCTTACAAAATTTCATTTCATCTTCATTTTCTTTCTTTTTTGGTTTTTTTGAGACAGGGTTTCTTTGTGTAGCCTTGGCTGTTCTGGACTGGCTTTGTAGACCAGGCTGGCCTTGAACTTAAAGATCCACATGCCTCTGCTTCCCTGAGTGCTGGAATTAAAGGCGTGCACCATTGTGCCTGGCTTTATTTCATTTTTAGAGCTGAATAGTATTCCACTCTGTATATGTGTCACCTTTTCATTATTCATTCGCCTGTTGATAAATAACTTGGTTTCCTTGTTTAGTAAAGCAGCAATAAACATGTGGGTGCAAATGTCTGTTGGTAGGGTATGGAGGTCTCCAGGTGTATTTCCAGGAGTGAAATTGTGGGGTCACTTAGTTATATTTTCAGTTTTTTAAAAGAATCTCCAAGCTGATTAATTTGCAGTTTGCACCATACCAGCAGTGAGGAAAAGTTCCTCTCTTCTCATCCTTGCCAACATTTGTTGTCAGATGTTTGGATGATGTTCTGACTGGGGTGAGATGGTATCCTAAAGTAATTTTAATTGGCTTTTCTCTGATGTTGAACACTTTCTTTCTTTTCTAACATTTGTTTTTTTTTAGTTCTCTTTTCATGCACACCAGAAGAGGGAATCAGATTCCATTACAGATGGTTATGAGCCACCATGTTGTTGCTGGGAATTGAACGCAGGACCCCCCTCCCTTTTTAAAAAAGATTTATTTATTATGTATACAGTGTTTTGCATGCATGTATGACTGCAAACCACAAGAGGTCACCAGATCTTTATCACTATAGCTCCATGGTATAATTTGAGGCCAGTTATTATAACTCTCCTAGCAGTGTTCTTATTCCTTAGGATTGCTTTGCCTATTCATCCCCCCCCCTCACCCCCCGGGTTTTCAAGACAGGGTTTCTCTGTGTAACCCTGGCTGTCTTGGACTCACTTTGTAGACCAGGCTGGCCTTGAACTCACAGAGATCCGCCTGCCTCTGCCTCCCGTGTGCTGGGATCATAGGCGTGCTCCACCATGCCCCACTGTACATTATATCTTGAACTCATGACATCAAAACTCATGTTGTGTTGAATCTGTACGTTAATTTTGGTAGTACAGCCATTTTCACAATACTAATTATAACCAATCTAGGAGCATGGAAGGTCTCTCCATAATTTTCTCTAATAAAGATCAGGGAAATTTATGAAATCGAGATGAAGGACTTTAAACAATCACACTTCCTCTGTTATAATTTTTAAAATACCGACATATAACAGCAGCTGCTATTTCCTTGGAGGTAATGGGGTGGGGCGCCTCCAGAAACAGAACAATAAATAAAGCACAGGGTTCTGAAACAGTTTACTAATTTCTTTCACGTTTTAGATACTATTACTATTACATTAAAACGAGTATAAGCTAAAGTAAAATGTAACACTTTCTCACTTTGTTCCAAGCTAAAGGGACTTATTCCAACTTCAGTGGGTCTCTGGAGGAAAAGATTCAGTTTAAATAACATGCTCAGGAAAACTAGCAGTAACTGAAGATACATAATTGGCACAAGGGTTTCTACCCGACTGCAGGCTTGTGAGTGGAAGAGCCCAAAATAGAGTACAGGCTTTCCCACAGCTTAAATATCATCAGAACATCCGAAGTGAAATTGTGTCCCCATACACAAACAAAGCCGGCTAACTATGTAGACAATTTGTAGCCTCAGAGAACAAGTGTTTGGAAACAAAGTCTAAGCACTTAAGGATGCTCTTTTGAGAAGCTGGCAAAATTTATTCCTGACCCTGCCTAAAACCTATGGAAACCTCAGTACATATGAACGTTACTGCTTTCATTAATTTTTACTCCTTGCCTCTTAACACAAGTGGAGGAGTCTTCCACTTCGAACTTTACGGTCCTCCTCCTTCAAGACATTTTATCTCCTACCCCAGCTTGTGCCCTAAAGTGGGCCCGTCTGATTAGCAAGAAGGGCTGAAGCGCGGGATGGCCTGGCCTGCGGGCGGGACACGGACTGGCAGGACCCAGGGTCTCAGTCCAGCGAGGGGACAGTGCCAGACTCCGCGAGCCCTGACCGTCCCCGGGCCGATCCGACAGAAAGGTCTCTAAACTGCTTTCTGTAAGAAAACGAAACACTTCGCTTGTAATGGGAGCCATCGGGAAGCTGCGGGAGGAAAACGGGTGCAAGGAGGCGGCCGGTCTGGGCGAAGTAGCGAGACCCTGACTCGGAATACTGAGAAAAATCACAAACGGGAGAAACCTAACTCCTGAAACCAAAATCACTCCAGCACGCCAGCAAAGGCTGGAGGAGGCTCAACTACTGCGGGCCACCGAAGCCGGAAGTGGGTCCTCCCCTTTCTTAGACGCACCGGAAATTGGGGCTTGCACGGAGTATTTCCCGCCCACTTCCCAAGGCCGGCCTAGTTCGCAGCTTCCCAGGATTTGCCTGCTTGCCACAACTACTTTCTATCTGCTCTGAGAACCTGTTCCTGCGGCGTCATTCCTCAAGCTTCACGTAGAAGGGCCGCGTGACCTCCGAGAGCATACTCCGACGCTACAGATGCAGGCGCCTAAAAGGTGCCCCTGAGGGATGACGTATAATCTGCGCGCCCACTCGGAGAGGGCCTGCCTCCGCTTCCATTGGGTTTCCACGGCGGTCCGTCCTGCGCGCACGTGTGTTGCTGAATGGAGCTGGTCGCTGGCAGCTACGAGCAGGTCCTGTTTGGGTTCACAGTGCACCGTGAGCCCGCGACGAGTGGCGACCGGGAGGTGAGATACCGCGATCCTCGGGATGCGGGGGACGGGCCTCGGGGGGGTGGGCTGGTCCTTCCCGGGCCGACACTGAAGCGCCTGCTGGTTATTGCTGGGTCTCCGTGGATAATTAGTGGAGGGCGTCCGAGGGAAACAGAAGGGCTCATGCCGGTATTCCTTGCCCTGTAAAGGCTGAGGCAGGAGGATAGTGAGCTCAAAGTTCGTGTAGAAATATCCTGCTTTTCACAGAGTGGAGGCTTTTCCAGAATGAGATAATAACCACTTGTCTCACAGTAGATAAAATGTCTATAAACGGAAACCTAAAAAAAGTTGATCTCAATGGGGAGGGTAGATGAATGGTTGCCAGAGATTGGGGCCAGGGAAGGGAAGTGGATGGTTAATACTTGCAGAAGTGTAATTGGGTGGGTGCTCATATATTGCCTAGTAAAGTAACTACAACAGTTAATTGTATATTTTAAAGTAATTACTAGAGAGTATTCGGAATATTGTTAACTCTCAAATATGGAACATGGTTGAGGGAATAGGTCCTTTTTTCATATCTGATCTATGTATACATTGAAATATCACATTGTGCTCCATAAATTATGCAATTATATGCTAATTAAGAAGGAAAAACACTAAAGCATTCTCAAGGCTTGAAAAAGCTGACATTTTTAACTCACACAAAAACGAAGTGCATTCATTTAAGCTGACAGTTACTGAAGCTGTTCAAGGTGTGATGAGAAAATAGCTTTGCTTTTTACTGAGTTTCTGCCCTGAAACAAACTGCCAAACTACAACAGCTGGATTAGGATCAAGATAGTGATACAAACTCACTGCTTAGGGTGACTTTACTGTGGGTGGGGTGAAAAGGTGCCACAGGTGTGGCTCCTGCTGTTGTAACCTTCTTGGTTGAAGAGCTGGTGGACAAGAGAGAGAAAAATACATGGAGGTAAAGTGTAGTGCAATATTACATTTATTCTTGTTAGGTGTGAAAATAAGATACAGGTAATTGACAACATAGTAGTCAAACAGTAAAATAGAGCCATACACAGGATCTCCCAGTAGGGCGGTGGTGGACCCTGCCCTTAGTCCCAGCACTAGGGACGTGGAGGCAGGAGGATCTGTGAGTTCAAGGCCAGCCAGGACTACACAGAAAAAATGCTGTCTCGTAAAAACACAAAACAAAACAAAAAAGTGATCTCCTAATACTCAAATGATTATTTCTGGAATAGTTTTACTTGTCACCTACAAACTTGTCTTGTTGAGCTTCCCTAGTGTGTGTGTGCGCGTGTGTGCGTGCGTGCGTGCGTGTTGTTACTTGTTTGTTTTTTGTTTTGTAGTATACTCATTCCAGATTGACAGCAACCTTGAGACACAAATAGCCATTCTCATTTATAGACCAACAACTGGGAGGTTTCTGGTAGGGCAAGAGGCCGCGCAAGGCCACATAGTTTACTAATACAACTATCTGGGCCCTCAGGATGTTTCCTAGGGTTCTGTGGTTAACATTACCAGGTGTCGCTTCAAAATCCAGCCAGTAGCCCACAGAACCAGTCACCAACAAGTAATGCTTTGACACAAAGCTGTAACGTGGTTATATCAGGTGGCTCACATCTGTACTCAGTACACTGAGGCAGGAGGATTGAGGGTTTAAAATTTAAGCCAGCTATGGTGGCACATGCTTTTAATTCCAGCACTTGGGAGCAGAGGGTGGCAGATCTTAGTGAGCTCCATGACAGCCATAGCTACAAAGTGAGACCCTGTCTCATAAAGAAAAGAAAAGAAAAGGTGTATGTAAAATTTGTGTAGGTTACACAGTGACTTTAAGACCAGCCTGGGATTCTTTGGGAGAACTTATCTAAAACAAAGAAACTTAGAAAGAAGAAATAAAGCCACATGCCTCAGGTACATTGTGTCTTGACTCAGAGGAAGCCTGTTTCCCCTGCTGCTGCTGCTGCAGTTCTTTAGGACATGATACGTAGTGATTGACTTTAGGCATCTGTAAAGAACCTGGTTTTAAGTTTTGTTTTTCTCTCTTCCTTAGCTTGTTTGGCTAACATTCCCCACATAGTTCCTTTAATTTGAAGAGTACTGTTAGTGTGTGTGTGTGTGTGTGCTTTGCTGTTCTATGTGCTCATTCAATCACATTACTCAATAAAAAGTGATATAGCAATGAGCATCTGGTTCCCGAGACTGGTCGTTAGCAGCTCTCATGGCTCGTTAGGACTAATGAGGATGTACCCATATGGCTCTGTTTCTTCCTTATAGGGCTTGTCATGTGTTTATCTCCATCACGTTAACTTGTCCTGTATCTCTTTCCTTGGAGTGGACGTTCTGTTTTAATACAGACCTCTTCGTTTATTGTCATTTCTACTACTCGTACTGGTATCAAGCATATATATTAGAATAGTTACGTAGATATAGATGAGAGAAAGTGGGCAGTTATTGGACTAATTCACATACAAAGTTGAACGTTTGAATGAGTGCCTGATTTGGCAGTCCGTATGTAAGCCAACATCGCTGGGATCTGGAGGCGTGCTACTGATGTTCCTTCTCCTTCCTACACTCTTTATCTGCGTTTCGGTCATTTTTTTGTTTTAATCTGTTACTACATAGATTTTTCTCCATTTGCAGGATCCACTGGTTGATTTTTATGGCCTGTGGGACTATATTTTCAGAGAACTGTGAGGTGACTGGTGTTGATCATATGCTCATTCTTCCTCAGACATGGACTCCCGTGGCTGACTTCACTCACCATGCCCACACTGCCTCCTTGTCTGCGGTGGCAGCAAACAGTCGCTTTGTAGTCACTGGGAGCAAAGATGAAACGATTCACATTTATGACATGAAAAAGAAGATAGAGCACGGGGCTCTGGTGCATCACAGTGGTAAGTCTGTCCGCTCTGTTGCTGTGAAGAGACACCGTGATCAAGGCAGCTCTTATAGAAGACAGCATTTAGTTGGGGGCTGGCTTACAGTTACAGAGGCTTAGTCCATTGTCATCGCGGCAAGAAGGGAGAGAGAGTATGTATGTATGTATGTATGTATGTATGTATGTATGTATGTATGTGGGTGGGGGCAGGGCGGTCCCTGTCCCTGCAGGCTTTCTGACTGGCAAGAAACAGTCCATGAAGAGACAAGAATGAAACTCGGTTTAGCATGTAGGTAACTGGTGCTGGGCCAAAACACTGTGACACTAGTTTGTTTATTTTAGCCATATTTAAGCGCAGCACACTTTTTGAAAGTTTTTTGATAACAGTTAACTCAGCCGAACGAGCACAACAAAGCCTAACACATATTTACATTGGAGCTGCCTACAAAGTACACATAGCTTCTTCCATAAGATGGGTTCTGTTGACCTAGAAACAGTGCTCAAGGTAAGGGTCTAGGGAGAGTGACTGAGGTAAACTTAATGCCTGTGGGGAGGGTCAGGATTGGCCTGGCCCTGAGAACATAGAAGTCATTTAGGCTGCTGTAAAGTACAAGTGTTGCCTCTCACAAGGATGAATTTTATGGCTAGATACAATGCTCCAGGTTTTGGGTTGGAGGGAAGTCTGGGATAAACAAACAGTATTCTGGAGGATACAGCAGAGCCTGGCTCATCAGGTAGCAAAGGATTACCGTGTTATAAGCTGCATTTCTCCAGCATTCCAGAAGAACAACCAGCTATTTTCTCCCTCAGTAGAGAGAAGCCATGTACTTAATTTTGCCTGGCTTCTCAGTGCTTGACTGTGTGCACAAGGACCTTTTGCCCTTTAAATGGAGCAGTAGCAGGAGCTTTACATCCTGCGCTGCAAGCAGAGAGACAGACAGGCAGGCAGGCAGACAGACAGACAGACAGACAGACAGACAGAGACAGACACACCAGGCCTTGTGTGGGCTTTGAAATTTCTAATTCCTGGTGACACACACATCTTCCCACCAGGCCACACCTCCTAATCCTGATTCTTGCCAAACAGTTCTACTCTTTGTTGACTAAGCATTCAAATGTAGGAAGGGGGTGGGGGAGCGTTCTTATGTAAACCACCCCAAAGTTGTAGCCTTTAAGATACTCAGCAGCGTTAACCCTTTATAGTTGACTTCACATAGACTGGTGCAGGGCTCTGCTGTGTCCAGGATCTGATGGGAGACAGATTGTCTCAGTGAGGGTGTTATCACTGTAAAGAGACACCATGGCTACCACAACTCTTATAAACATTTAAGTGGGGCTGGCTTACAGTTCAGAGGTTTAGTCCATTATCATCACGGCAGGAAGCATGGGGCATGCAGGCAACATGGTTCTGGAGAGGGAGCTCAGAGTTCTACATCCGGATCAGTAGGCAGCAGGAAGAGAGAGTGACTCTCGGCCTGGCTTAAGGACTTGAAACCTCAAAGCCCATCCCCTAGTGACACTTCTTCCAACAAGGCCACACCTCCTAATTATGTCACACTCCCTATGAGCCTATGCGGGCCATTTTCATTCAAACCACCACAGAAACGAAGAGGAAGAAGATGTTCCTTGTCCTTGGGTTGCTTTCCTCGTCCTATAAGGCAGGGAGGTGGACAGGCTTTGCTGTACTGAGTCTCATATACCTACAGCCTGCCGCAGAGGACTGTAGGGTGCCATAGTGAAATACAGAGAGAGAAAAGTCATTGAAACTGAGGCCAAGGAGGTGTAATTGTACACTCCTATCTGGGTTTTCCGTACCTGTACAAATTTGCCCAGTGTAGAGGCAGGCCAAAGGACGGAAAGATGTAACTGATTTTTTAAATTGCATTTTTCATGCAGAAGAGACGAAGGTAAAGGCAGAGGTGGGCTCAGAATTAGTTCAGTTTGTACTTAGCTTGAGGAACTTAGCCAGAGCTTCTCCCATAGAGAAAGGCAGATGAAAACAGGACTCTGTCTTCCCCTTTAGTGTCGGAGGGGTTACTCTCTGAGTGGTGTTGTTAAGTTGAAATAGTAGGTTCTTGTTTCTAGCACAGTCCTCAGCATCCTTGCCAAGCTAGCCTTTGAGTAACCAAAACACACAAGGCGCCACACATTCAACAGTTAGAAAGGACTGAGGTGCCATGGATGAGAGCCGAGTTCCTTGCTGTCTCCTTGCCTCTGTAAGTCCTGTTCTTTTCAGATAGTGGGCAGTAGATACGGTCTTGCCTAGGGAGCAGGTGGAGTCGTGGGCAGAAGGGCGGGTGTGAGGAAGCAGAATTGCTGGAGAGAGGATGTGACTGAGCAGGAGGTGATGGATGGAAGCAGTGACGCGGGGGGTTCCAGTTACATTCTGCACAGGACAAAATGCTGTTTGGCCTGTGTGACAGTCACTCAGCTCTGCAAAAGCAGTGTGTGTTCTAGGGGAGTGACCAGGGTGACCAGGTGCTGTCCAGAAGCACCGTGGTTGTAAAACCAGACCTCTAGCTGGTTCACACAGACTTGAGAGGCAGCGCAGAGGTGAAGATGTGCTTTGCAGTGCTTTGTGCCTCGACATTTGTAATGATCTGCACCACCAGCCTCCTTACCCTTTCCTCTTCCTTTAGTCAGGAAGCAAGAATTCAGTTGGTAACGGGAAGTGAAGGTTCCCAAGTGATCAAAATGATTAAGGAAAATTTGTTAACCAATAAACTGGAAAAGTAACATTCTATAGCATTGTAACACATTCTGATGGCAGTAAATTAGAAAAACATAGCCATAAAGTACAGTGTTGCCTCGGTGATGATGGGGGCAGGGGTGGGGTATGTTGCTCAGAACTTAGAAAGTAGGAGACATGGCTCAGCGTGCTGGACTTAAAGCTGCATTCTCTTTTTTGTTGTTGCTTTTTAATTTTGTTTTTTCAAGACAATGGTTTCTCTGTGTAGCCCTGGCTGTCCTGGAACTCCCTCTGTAGACCTGAGTGCTGGGATCGATGCCATGTGCTGCCACCACCCAGCTTAAATCTGCTGCTTTATTCTGGGGTTAAAGCTCAGTGGTAAGGCCTTTGCTTATCATGTACAGAGGCTCTAAGCTTAATCTCCCAGAGATAACAAAACAAATGAAAACTGTTAGTTTTCATGTGAATATGTTGAATTCTTCACCTAAACCTATGACTTAGTAGTACCATGGTGTTGGATTTCTCTGCTTTTGCGGTACTAGGGCTTGAACATGGATCTTGTGTGTGCTAGGCACAGCCACTTGCAAATACATTGATCCTCCTGCTCTTCCAACTAGAAATGGAATTCATGTTCAGAGGATATAATTTTGCCTGCCTTGCTTTTTCACAGGCACAGTGACTTGCCTGAAATTTTATGGCAGCCGGCACTTACTCAGTGGAGCAGAAGATGGACTCATCTGTGTCTGGGATGCAAAGAAATGGGAGTGTCTCAAGTCCATTAAAGCTCACAAGTGAGTCTGCTTGTCCCTAGTGGCGTTCTTGCTGTGCCACACAAGCCCAGGCCTAACTGTCAGTTTCCTTTTAGAGGACATGTGACCTCCCTTTCTATCCACCCGTCTGGCAAGTTGGCTCTGTCTGTTGGCACTGATAAGACGTTAAGGTGAGTTATGACTTCCCAAGGGTATCTTTACTAATGTTTCTGTCACTCAGCAATAGCAAAATAGAAAGTTAGTGAACTATTTCATAATGATGGTGTAAAAATGATCCATATTGGCCAGGCAAGGTGGTGCATGCCTTTAGCCCCAGTACTCTGTGAATTTGAGGCCAGCCTGGTCTACATAGCAAGTTCCAGGCTGAGACACTGTCCAAAAGGAGGAGAGTGGCCCTGAAGAGGAATGTCTTACTATGTGAAAATGTAGTGGATAGCAGCATGTTTAAAGGTGCAGGAATGGGCTGAGTGTTAATCATGCTTGAAGGAAAACAGTTTTTGACGAATTACTACAGAGTAACTCACAGGTGCCTTAAATACACAGTATGTAGTGAGGTTGCCCATTTGGAGGCCTGGTACGCTTGGTTTTCGCTTAGTGACAAGATGATCGTGTTGTAAACAAACCTCCTGTTTTGCAGAACATGGAATCTTGTAGAGGGAAGATCAGCTTTCATAAAAAATATAAAACAAAGTGAGTATTTTGTACATTATACAATTAACTAGCTAGATTATGAGTGTATGCAGACACAATTTTTATATACTTACTATTTTATGTGTATGGATGTTTTGCTTGCATGTATGTCTGTGTAGTACTTGGATCTGTGGAACCTTGGAGGCCAAAGGTGACATTAGGTCCCCTGGAACTCGAGTTACAGATGATTGTGAAGCTGCCATGTGGATGCTGGGACTCAAGCTCAGGTCCCCCAGAAGAGCAGCCAGTGCTCTCACCTGCTGAGCCATCTCTCCAGCCCCATTCCCGTTTTTTTTTTTTTTTTAAAGATGTCTGTTTTTATTTTATGCTTATGAGTGTTTTGCTTGCATGTAGGTATGTGGATGCGTGTGCATGGTGTTGTTAGAAGCCAGAAGAGGGTGTCAGATCCCCTGAACTGGAGCTAGGAAAGGTTGTGGAAAGTCACCATGTGGGTATTGGGACATGAACCTGGGTCTCCTGCAGGAGTAGGAAGATCTGCCAACTGCTGAGTCATTTCTCCAGCCCATGCTTACACATTTCTATGTATACGTATGTACATGTTCATTTCCCAGTAGATGGATGGTAGTGGCCTCTGATCTGGGTTCTGCCACAACCATCTTTATGACCATCAGTTATCTACAATTTAACATATGAAGTGTATATTAGGGATATATTGTGAGATTGTTGCCTGGTTTTATGAGCTCATCTTTAGAGGTCTTTATTAGACAGGGTAGGGCTGTTGAGACAGAGCCTCATATATGTGGCTTCAAACTTGCTATGAAGCTGAGGTGGCCTTGAACTCCTGAATTCTCCTTTCTGCACCTATCAGGTGCTGAGCTTACAGACAAGCCCCCCTGCCCAGCAAGATGAGAACATTTTGCCTTACAGATGCTCACATCGTGGAATGGTCCCCCAGTGGAGACAAGTACGTAGTCGTCGTGCTGAATAAAGTGGATGTCTACCAGCTGGACACAGCGTCTGTGAGTGGCACCATCACAAATGGGAAGAGGATCTCTTCCGTTACATTTCTTTCAGTAAGTTCCAGAAAGCAGGGCTGGGAGTTTTGAGGTGTCAGAATTCCTGAGGACATTCCGGGTATTGTTTTTCTCTCTCTTAGGACTCCGTCATTGCAGTGGCCGGAGATGAAGAAGTTGTAAGGTTTTTTGACTGTGATTCACTAGTGTGCCTCTGTGAATTTAAAGCTCATGAAAACAGGTATTTTCATTTTTAAGCAATCTGTGTATATAGTCTTACTGAATGCTAACAGAATAATTTAATAAGTGTGTGTGTGTGTGTGTGTGTGTGTGTGTGTGTGTGTGTGTGTGTGTGTGATGTGAACAAGGGTGATCAGATACGTTACAAGTATATGATACGTGGCATCTAAGGAGATGATGCAAATGCTATTCACTGGACTTCATAATGCAGGAGGAGTGACGTGACTGCTGCCACTAGTTGTTTTGCACTTTACAGTAACTATTACATTTGAATATCAAACATAAGCAAAAGATAAACAGTGCTGAGCTACTACTACGGTTCTTTTTCCTAATTCTGGTGCCCATTCCCCCCAGCCTTTCCCCGCCCCGGCCCTCCCCCGCCCCGGCCCTCCCCCACCCCGGCCCTCCCTGCCCTAGCCCTCCCCAGCCTCGGCCAGCTACTTTTCACCCATAAGAAAAATGAAATCATTATTGAGCCCCATGGCCAAGTGCTTGCTGTGTATAAGGGGCAGATAGTGAGTCTTAGATTAAGTTGATTATTCACTTGGATCATTCTGCACTTAAGGGAGCTCTCCTAAATCCAGGCCAGCTAATGCTGGATGTGCCTGGGTTTTTTCAGTATAATTTTCAGAAAGGTAATATACAGCATTTTGCTCCAGTGTGGCCCACCGGCCATGTCTCAAGTAAGTCTTAGTTCTTATTTTCTGGGAATGATTGTTTTGAGAAACCTGTCCTTGTAAACAATCGGTTCTTCAGCCAGTGTACAGGCAGTGAGATCCTTTCCACCAGTATTAGGAAGTAAACTCATTTTAGGAAAGCTGTTTCAAAGTATTCCTGCCAGTGCTACTTGACCATTCTCTTTCAGTGATGAGCAAAGCAGACAGGAGCCTGTGCCCCGTGGCTCACTCTGTAGTAAGCAGACAGGAGCCTGTGCCCCGTGGCTCACTCTGTAGTAAGCAGACAGGAGCCTGTGCCCCGTGGCTCACTCTGTAGTAAGGCAGCGGCAGCTTGGCAGATGTTCTGTCTGCGCTTCATTCCCGGCCTGTTTTGTTACTTAGAGAAAACTTGAAAGGCTGACAGTCCAGTGTAAGGAGCCTGTTCACAAAGCCACCACTAGCTTAGCATTTGTCACCTCAGGACCAGTCTGCGCCCCATTTTTATCCTCAGGCACGTCCTCTGTGGTGTTTTAATTATTTTCTAATTATTTGTGTATGTGTATGTGTATGGGGTGGGGTGTTCGGAGGTCTGAAGAAAACTGTGGTATTGATTCTTTCCTTCCACATTCACATGCGTTCTAGAGACTGAACTCAGGCCATCAAGCTTTCCTTCTACGTTCACATGCGTTCTAGAGACTGAACTCAGGCCATCAGGCAGACACTTTTACCCCCTGAGCCATTGTGCCAGTCCCATCAGTGTTATTTTAACATAAAATTACAGCTTTGTGGGTTCTTAGGCCTGGAAGTGGCATGGTTTACTTCCATTTGAATCATTTATCCAGCAGAAATGGAGGAAAGTGGTCTGTTGGGCAGTGGCCATAATCCAGAAACAAAAAGGCAGCTTAGACTCAGGTGGTGGGTGCCGTGGAGCTGGGGAAGCCCACTCCTCTCTTCCCCTTCCTAACCTGTAGTGAGCACCTTCCTTGCAGGGTGTGCAGTTGCTTGAGTTCACAGGCTTCGCCTTGCACAGCCTTACCTCCTAGATGCTGGACCTAGGTCACCTGAGCATTTGTAATTGTCGTTTGAGTTTTTCCTTTAGCTATGACAGTTTTATCCCATAATTTGGCCTGAAAATAACTCACTGTTCATTGGGAATATTCAGCATTTGTCATGTCTTAAGATACTGTTTTTTGAACCCTTGGATAACACTTGAAACATTGATAAAGCAAGAGGCCGTTGTAGTTCTGTGCTATCACACCCTTTGGAAGAAATGATCTCCAGCATTAATTTCTACCCTAGGGTAAAAGACATGTTCAGTTTTGAAATTCCAGACCACCATGTTCTTGTCACAGCGTCAAATGATGGCTTCATCAAAATGTGGACGCTTAAGCAGGATAAGGTCAGTATCAACACACTGCAATGCAAGCTTGACTATATTATATTACTTATTGTATAATTATGTCATAATATAATATTACTATTAAAATATTACTTTAAGTTAACAGTGTTTAAGATCCTTAAGTGTTTAAATTATCTTCCATTTATAATCTGTGTGGGTAGTTTAAAGTTAGGGTTAGCACAGAGCTGCCTGGGTGCTTTAAATCTAGTCTTCTTAGAGTCTCAGCTTAGTAGTATTTATTCTCAACTCAGCAGATGTGGTTTGTTGAATGTCTGTTTGACAGTTTGTGTCCTTAGAATGGTATAATTTCTGGATACTTTGAAGAAGTTGGCTGTGAGCACCCTAGTCAGATCAACTATAAACCATGGTACCTGTGAGTACCATCATCTTATGCTCAGGAAAATACAGGCTTGCATCGCCTGACAGAAGGGCTATGTTCTGAAAGATGCATTGCTGGGTAATCTCATCAGTGCACTCACACAAACTCTGGTGGAACATCTTACTGTGTATGGTGACACGTAGTAGGGTATACTCATTCTTGTACTGACTGAAACACATTCTTTTGTGGTAAGTAATGGTATAATAAAACTTCAATTAAGATTATTTGGTTATGGAAAAAAGCAGTTATCCAAAAATTCCTCTGGGTTAAGTATACTTTTTTCCCCCTTCTGTTTTAGAAAGCTCCCCCATCTTTGCTGTGTGAGGTGAATACCGGTGCCAGGCTGACGTGTCTTGGAGTGTGGTTGGACACAGCGACAAATGAAAAAGCCAGCCTTCCTCCAGCAACAAAGTCCTCCTCTGGTAAATTAAGTCGATCATTTAAAAGACTGAGCAGTCTGTCACTTCCTGAATTGTTGAAGAGTCCAGATAACTTAACCTGAGAAGGAGAAACAGTCCTTAACACATTGTCTCTTGTGTTTTAGAACAACCTAAAAGGATCAAAAAGGAATCTGGTGATGTAATTCAGGAAGGAGAAACAACAGAACCTAACTCAAAGAAATCTGATTTAACTGGTGATAGCAAGAAGCCAACAAAAGGAAACAGCCCAGCATCAGCCAGGAAGAGGAAAATGACAAACGTGTCAGGAAAGAAGAGAAAAAGAAAAATGTAACCACGTGGCAAATCCCAGATGTCCCCTCCCCAGGAGGATGTCTGTTTGACAGAATTCTCCTTTTCAAATATTATACTTAATTTTCCCATGTGAGAACAAAAAAAATTTCTCCTTATGGGGAAAATGTGCAGCTTAAAAAAGAACCACTTTTAGGTGCTGCTGTTTTATTAAGTGGTAAAATTTTTTGGCAGATGGCATTTTATTATATATTATAGAATATAGCAATACTAATGTGTACTTTTTACTGTTCAAAGCAAGTAAAGATCTGAAAATATGTATTTAAAATAATACACTGTTTTTTTTTTAAACATTTATTTGGTGATGCTTGGTCAAGCCCAGGGCATTGTATGCTGGCAAACTCTGCCTTTACACCCCCAGCCCCCTGCTCCATGCACAGACTGTTAACAAGTCTCTACCAGAAGTGGATGAAGGGAATTTTCCAGATAATTCTGCTTCTAAGCAGTGAATGACAAGCAAATTTAAGGTCAAGAAAACACCCCTTGTAGTTTGTTTGTTTGTTTGTTTTTTTATCTTTCAGAGCATCAAAATTACCCACCAAAGCTAGTTTTAACCAGTCTCCCCTCATTTCCTTGTTGCCATGTTGACTCAGTCACCATAACCCTCTGAGCCTCAACTGGTGTAGGATACTGATGTGTCGGTGTGTGACTGTCTTAGCATAGCACACTTAATGACAGTGACCTGTTATTACCCCTGTCATAGTAAGGGAAAATTTTGTCAAGTGGTGGTGTACACCTTTAAAGAAGCACTTAGGAGGAGAAGCACTCAGGAAGCAGAGGCAGGCAGATATCTGAGTTCAAAGCTAGCCTGCTCTACAGAGCAAGTCCTAGGACAGCCAGAGCTACAAACATACATAAATAAAAAACAGCAGTTTTAACAAATATCAATTGCCCGAATGACTTGAGGTATTAAAGGATGGGAAGCCCCAAGGGTATAGTGTGAGTAGAAATCAATAGATAAAAATCTAGCTGGGGCTGGAGAGATGGCTCAGCGGTTAAAAACATCGCCTACTTTTCCAAAGGTTCTGAGTTCAATTCCCAGCAACCACATGGTAGATGACAACCATCTATAATGTGATCTGGTGTTTTCTTCTAGTGTGCAGGCATACATGTGGGCAGAATATTGTATAAATAATAAATCTTTTACAAAAACTAGCTGGGATGTGGTGATGCATGCCTGTAATCCCAGCACAGGGGAAGGCAGAAGCAGGCGATTTCTGTGTTTGAGGCCAGCCTGGTCTACAAAGCGAGTCTGGGACAACCATAGCTACACTGAAAAACCCTGTCTCAAAAACCAAAAAACAAGAAAAAAATCTGGGCCAGCAAGATGGGTTGATGGCTGGTTGAGTGTACTTGCTACCAAGCCCAAAGACCTGAATTCAACTCCTGAAGTCCATAGTTGAAGAAAAAACTGACTGCCACAAGTTGTCTTCTGACCGCTACATTTGTATTGTAACAGATGAGCTCCCTCTCCCATCCCACTTACACACAAAGTTAAATCTATGATAGTGCTTGATTTTCTTATAAAAGGTAATCTGGCTTTGAAAGGAGTTATATGTAAACTTAGTTTCAGGAGGTGAGATGGGTGGGGTGGGGTGGCGTGGGGCATCCTAGTAATCCTGGCACTCAGGAGGCAGAAAGAGGTCCAGGAATTCAAGGTATTTGGGATGACCTGAGACCCTGTCCAAAGAACCAAAAGTTAAAAATGGGCTTCAATAATAATAATAATAATAATAATAATAATAATAATAATAATAATAGATACTGTTAGTTGGAATCTCCACATTGCCCAAGCATTTGTCTCTGTGACTTGATTGCACTTGGAGCCTTTACCGTTTTCCTAGTGCCTACAGAAGTGAGCTGTATCTCCCACCTAGTCCTAGTTTATTTAGGGGATTCTTTTGTTCCAGGCATCTGGGAATCTAGGTGTCGTCAGCCACAGTTGTGCCCATAGCTGCAAAGAGCTGCGGGCAGCTGAGAAAGCACAGGTAAGGGACGTTTATGAGGCTGTTATAAATAGCAGTCTAGCTGGTATGTGCTTCAGGAGGCTGAGGCTAGGGCATCACTTGAGCCCAGGAGTCCCAGGCCAGTCTGGGCAGTACAGACCCCCTCCCCCAATCTTAGGAGATAGGAAAAGTAGTAAATAGAAGGTGTGTTAAGCATAAACAGGAATAAATAGCCCAAGATATGCAATATTCATAGACAAAATTTATATGAGACATCCAAACACAAAGTATGATACACTACACAGGAGATATGTGTATTATATATGATTTCAGGCATCACAAGCCTCTAATTAGGGCATGCACCTTAACTCCAGGTATCCTCTCCAAGATCCACGTACCCCAAGGGTCAGGAGGTACAGTGCATCTCTGATGAGTGTGTGTGATTCTGTCTACGGTACTATCTGGTCCAGGCTGCCACCTTCTTCATGAGCTCAGCTGTGCCTGCTTGTAAAAGATTACCCAGTTGGGCTTGTTGACTGTTCACCTTCCCTTATAAAAGGAGAGGGTCACGGAACCTCTTCCCCTCTCTACCCAGCTGTTCCATCCAGTTTCATGCGTTCTGCCCTAGTTGCATATGACTTGAGGGAGAGTTTATAGATGGAGTCAGACTAGGAAGTGAGCTTTATCCTACACAGCCATGAGGAAGCCATCATTCGTGCCAGTGTGACTACTTTAAGGCCACTCACACTCCAGCCTGTACCTTATTAAGGTAAGGAACCTTAATAAACTCAGTGGCTTCCTCAGGGTGAACTTGGGTTTGCAGTTGAGACCTTATGAGGAGTAAACGTTGTTTAGTGCCGCACCCCCCCCCCCCCCCCCGAGCAAAAATTTATTGAACTAGATTGGGTCAGTGTTTAAATGTCTCCACTTAAGATCTATCTTTGGCACAAAGACTGATGACAGGTGTGGGGTTATGTGTCATAACACTGTGCATAAACGCCGAGTAACTCCGACAAGTGGCCGGCACCCACTTCTAATGGCTCTTATCACATTTTCCCTGTTTGAAACTGAGTTTATATTAGGCGTCTCAAATCCCGCCCCCC
This sequence comes from Acomys minous, assembly GCF_964271855.1. NCBI lineage: Eukaryota > Metazoa > Chordata > Mammalia > Rodentia > Muridae > Acomys > Acomys minous. Next base: position 53,317,252 of record NC_140490.1, on the reverse strand, counting down.
CCCCATGCCCTGCTTGTGTTGGGGACCTAACTGAGAGCCTGTACTCTACCAACAAGCTGAACTTTCAACCCCTCCATTCCAGATCTTTCTTCTACTTGGCTTAGGGAACTTCCCCTTGGATACCACAGTTTGCTACAAGACAGTAGTTTGTGCCAAAATAAGGAATGCTTGTTCGGGGCGCTGGGTTGATTTTGCTTTCCAGGCTAGGAATATAAGTGTTGAAATGTCTGCTTCGATGTTTGCACGGAAGCCGATTTTCACACACAAAGTTGTACTCCTTGGTGCTAGACTTGGCTTCTCTGCTACGCTCTTCCATTAAATTAACAGCCATACATTGTTTGCCAGGTGTGCCTGTCATCAGCCCAGATTCTGGGGCTAAAAGGAAAAACATGATCCCTTCCCAAAAGGTACAGGCTTTGTGATAAATGGATGTTTTCAGTGCAATGATGGGGGTGGGGGTGGGGGGTGAGGGTGGAGAGTGGGGTGGGTTGTAGATCCATCCATCTAAGAGATGAAAGTGAGTTTTCAGACTATAAGAATGGCATTTCCATCAGAGAGAGCAGAGATGAAAGACCCTTAGCTAGAAGGAGTAAGATCTAACCTCGAACTCACAAAGGAAATGCGTGCGGGTGGAATTATAAAAAGAAACAGGTTTGTCTGACTAAGGTCAATGCTATCCAGAAGAGAATTTTGAGAGTGGAGGTGGGGGAAAGGTAAGACACGCGACATCAACCCACAGCTTAACTACATCTAACCCAGAGCCTCAAACTACATTAATAAAGAGAAAGACAAAGCAATGGACCCTCCCCTTAAACTCCACATTCCTGTACGGCGAAGGCTCCTGTAGAGGACGCACCCTGCTCCGTTTTTGGAATCATCCAGCCAAGGAATAGAGTTGCTGCTGCTGCTGCTGCTGCTGCTGCTGCTGCTGAAGCCTAGGACACTGCCTGTTTCCTGTTGCTCTTCCTCTTCCCTCCCGTAATCTCTATAGCAATTGTAGGGACAATGTGAAGGATTTTCTTCCTTTGGTATCCTGGGTGTTTTTCCATAGCATAGTTGCTGTCTATGCTACTACTGTTGGCTCAAGGAATACATCCCAAGGGCTTTCATCCCGTGGCATTTATGCAGATGAAAACATTAGATGTAAAAGTTTGATTTAATAACAGAGACCACTGTCATCTAGTCTGGGCCATCTAGTCTGCTTTTGTGTGTTCTCTTGACATTTTTCTTTGCTAACCACCCCTCCATCTTATCCACCCAATGGCGGCTTTTGTGCGAGGCACTGAGCTTCTCTCTCACAGGCTCAGTATCCTCTGGCCTCAGGCGCACGAGCAGTCACCCGGGAACGCCCATTTCCCTTGATAACTCCAAACCCCGCCCTTGATGACGCCCAGTCTCTCCCCTTAGACAACCCCCAACGCTCGCGTCGGCCCAAGCCCCGCCCTTCTCGCGAGGGACGCTGCGCGCGCACTGACGTCTGCAGCCCGGGCTCCTGACCTCGGTTCTCCGCCCGGTGCCCTCGTCCTTCGTCGCAGGCTTCCGGACTCCCGTTCCGGTGTTGGGTGTGTTCTTACTTTGCAGATTTTGCCACTCGGGAATTGTTCTGTGCGCGGCCGCCTTCTGTGCGGTGCTCTCCCGTGCGCTCTCTGCTGAGCTCGCATCTCCGGCCCCGCTACCCGCCTCTAAAACGTTCTGAAACTCGGGCAGTTCCGGGAATGGGAACCTAAACGCGCGTGAGCTGCTTCCGCGCTCCGGAGAGCTTTTCTGTGAGAGAGCGGGAGTTACTTTGCAGGGGGGTAGCGTCCAGTGCAAGTGCAATTGTGACTCTGGTTCCCGGGCATTTTCTAATTGTTCCCTCTCAATGTAATAGGAGCGGAGGGTTGGAGTCAAGGGTTTCTAAAAGTTTGCAAGTTGAGGATTGAGGACATTTGAGAAAAAGCAGCGCTCATCCTGACCCTAGGAGACTGAGACGCGTTGAGGCGTAGACCATTATGTTTGCGATTTAGCAATGAGCTAACTGGTGAGGCAGCTCCTACTATACACGGAAGGGCTTTGCTTCTTACCCAGTTACCTTTACCGGACAGCAGAGCTTGGGCGACCAGAGGCTGTGTATGCAAGGGCCTGTGGTGTCCACACCCAGAGCTGTGTACCTTGAACTCATTTCTGACTGCTAGAGGCCTGCCTGCCTGTTCTTAACTGCCCTGCCGCCTCCTCCACAGGTGCAGGCCTGGTGTGGTCTCGCAAGTGACCGAACAATGCAGAAAGACAGTGGCCAGCTGTAAGTGCCCAACGCACAGGAATAGAATCACCTGGAGCTTCTAAAGCCAGAGCACGTGACCGGTGCCTTGAGCCTGGCACTGCCCAGGGGCAGCTTGGTCATGATTCCTGGACTAGCGGCCTGGGGCCTGGATTTGAATCCAGTTCTGCCCCTGGCTAGTTCTGTGACTAGGGTTGTCACCCCACCGCTGTTTCTTTTCTCTACGGTGACAGGATTTACTGGAAATGACAACCTTTTTGTCCTGGCCAATAGTTTTGAAAGTTGCATTTTCTTTCTTTATGTGGATGCGCTTGTGCCGTGCCTCATGCATAGGGGTCAGAGGACAATTTTCGGGAGTTGATTTTTCCTCCTAACGCTGGGTGGATCCCTTAATGTAGTCAAACTCAGGTTGCCAGCCTTGGAGGCACATCGTTACCACTCCTGGGCATCACACTGGCCCCATCCAGAGACTTTGTGGTTTGCATTTTAAACTTGACTGGCACTGGATTCTTCTCCCACGTTGTCATTTCAGGGTACCGCTACATTATTTTGGCTTCGGCTACGCAGCCCTGGTTGCTACCGGTGGGATTATTGGCTATGCAAAAGCAGGTAAGCCTTTCTGGTGCTTGAAAAATTGTCACCTTAGGCCAGTGAAATGTGGGTCCCCAGGGTCCTTGAAGCTGAATTTTGCTTGGCTCAGGTTTGCTTTAGGCCCGGTGAGGGCAGCCTTCATTGGCAGGCTCCTGGCTCTTCCTGCACTGGCCTCTGGTTATCTGGCTGAGCTAAGCCAGGCATCTTTTTTTTGTTTTCTTCTCCCTCTTTACATACAGATAGGCAGGGGTGATGGGGGCTGGTTGTTATCACCCATCACCATACAGACCCCAACATAGCATCTGTCAGCGCCTCAAGTAGGAAACCTCCTGTCTCCACTCACTCTGTGTTGTCTGTTTAACACCAGCCTCTAGCCAGGGCCTTGTGCAGGCCGACAAGCACTGTACCGAGTCACAGCTCCTAAAGGAGGGAGAGCTGGGTGGTAAGACCTGGGCTTTTCTGGTAGACTCCCCAGACTCCCCCCATGCAGGGAGCCCTGTGGCTGTAAGCCTTGTGAAGACAAGCTCTCTGCGGGGGAGGAGAGAGTCTTGTGGGGTCCATGTGTAAAGTCTGGCATGACCACACAGGTGCCACCTCTGTTTGCTTCTCCCCAGGTAGCGTGCCGTCTCTGGCTGCTGGACTCTTCTTCGGGGGCCTGGCAGGCCTGGGTGCTTACCAGCTGTCTCAGGATCCCAGGAACGTGTGGGTTTTCCTCGGTAGGTTTGCATCAGGCTCCACAGCTGTGTTCTGCTTGACTTTGAGGCTGACGGGCGGGTGTGGCTTCCCCCTCCCCCTCTCTTTGGGTTTTGGAGACAGGGTCTCTGTGTAGCCCTGGCTGTCCTGGACTCGCTTTGTAGCTGCCCTCGAACTCACAGCAATCCTCCTGCCTCTGCCTCCCGAGTGCTGGGATTAAAGGTGTGTGTCACCACACCCAGCTGGCTTTCTCTATAGGTAGGTTTTGACGTGGTGAACCCTGGGTTGTTTCCCTTGTATATACAGAGTAACGGAAATGTCTCATACAGGGTGGATTCAGTCTTCCCTGTGAGATTTGTTTTAAAATGGATAAGAGAGTGTGGATTAACTGTTGAGGCTTCATACTGAAAGACAGCCTACCTGAAACTTAAGAGAAATCTCACACATCCCATGAGGCCTCTTGAGTCCGTCTAACCTTTTCTCCATTTGGGACAGCTTTCCTCTTTCACAATTAATTATGTAAGCTACAGACAGACAGACCTTGCCTTGGGGAACATGCAAGCTCACTGGCAAGTCAGGTAATGTGACTCTGGAGCTTATGGATAAGGGCCCTGGGTGTGGCCTGAAAAGGAAGGAGAAAGAAGAGATGACTTTTTATCATGGTGATTTTTGACACATCTGTCTTGGTCTCTGCACCCATGCTAGCCATTGCCAGGGGTGTGGCACCCACAGTGTAAGAACACATGCAGCTCCAACCGTCCCAAAGGTGTCCTGTGGAGCATCACAGAGTGGGCTCCGCACAGCATCAGTAGGGTAGGGAGGGCGGCCAGCCGCGGGAGATCCGAGGAAGGAGGATGCACTGGGTTCTCAGTTGTTCAGAACAGCATCTTTATCCCTGCTTTGGAGTGGCTCACAGACCACGTCTGCCTCTCTGATCCCAGTGTTCTGCTCTCCTCAGGTGATCCCATGAGTACTTGAGAAAAACATGCCTCCTCTGTAGCAGTGTGCACCTCACCTGTCAGGTGACTCCCCCGCCTTCAGGCCCTAACCTGTCTACTCTACTCTACTCTGTCTCTGTAGAGCCCAGCTGTACTGTGCCTGACTCCCTTGGTCAAGCGTACAATTTTCTTCAAGCTTTCCAAGTATATTCTTTTCACATGCCGCAGAATGTGTGTGCCAGCCTTCCTGGAAGATGTGCTGTGAGGTCTCGGGCCCTGGCCTTCTTGGCCCTGGAAGCTTCACTCATGAACTTACCACCTCCCTAGTCCCCATGGAATAAATAAGCTCTTCGAAGTTCTAAAAAAAAAAAAAGAAAAGAAAAGAAAAACAGCCACCATCAATCAGTGTCTCCCTGACAGCCTTCAGTGGCCAGGCCATCCCTTCTGCCTCCCTCTTCTTCCAAGGCCTTGGGCTCCTGAGCTGTGAACTGTTCATCATTTATTTGTGTTCCCCTGTAGGATCCCTGCAGAGAAAGTTCACATGTAAGCCACTTTTTCTCATTTAGAAGAGGAAGGACCTCTGAGCCCATTCCCTCTTCAGTCTCTGACTTTTTCCTTCCCTTTCAGAGGCCTCTCTAAAAACCCACTTACACGTCTCCTCATTTCTTCCTCTCTCACACATCGCGGGAGCCACTGACAGTCTCTTATTTTTGTCCTCTGACCATGGAATGTTTCCCTTCAGTCTCTTAGGGACCTATGTGTATCTGTATAAAACCCGCCACTTTTCAGGCTCTATTTTATGTGGCCAGAGTCTCTTCTCAACACAGGTGACTATGATCCTCTGTGTCTCGCGCACCCTCATGTACTAGCTCCTCTGCTTAGACCGTGTTTCCGTCAGCTCATTCACTCATGCTCTGGCTTCAGAGACTGCCTAAGTCTTTGCTTCCTTAGTTAACTGGTTAGGTCATGTGTATAGCATTTATTGTAGCACAAGGTAGACTTCATGTGTGATTCTTTAAGCTAGCTTGCATCTTGAGGCTCAAAACACTGGAAGCACAGTCAGTGTATTTATTGTTGAATGCAGTCGGCCTCTAGCTTAGAACACACAGTCTACATTTTTCTGTCAAAACACTTGGCATTCGGCATGTAAGATAAAGAAATTGTATGTTATTTTTTGAGAAAGTGAAAACATTTGTGGCTGGAGGGAGCCTGAGTTTTGCAGAACAGTGAAAATGAGGCCAGAGAGGGACGGTGGCTTGGGGCGCTAAGTTACCTCATCATCACTGTGATAAAGTGCCTGACAGTGCCACTCCTGGTTCCAGAGAGCTGTGACGATAGAAGGCGCAGTGGTGGAAGGGGCCCAGGCCTTTGTGGGAAGGTTTGAAGGGGCCAGGAAACAGATCAGAAAACTGAGGTGACATAGCCTTCGAAGCCTCACTTTAGTGATTTGCTTCTGCCCACTCCTAAGACCCCAAAATAGTGCCCTAAGATGAGAACCAGTCACTTGAAACATCAGCCTCTGGGGACAATCCAGAGCCAACCCTAGCGGGAGTTGGACGGCCTTACGTGTCCAGCATTTGTCCTTAGACCTGAGTCTGTGGGGAGCATTGCCGCTTAGCCACGTCCTCTCCCCATTATAGGGTGGAGTGGTACTTCCCTGCATGCAGGATGTAATGACTGATTTTTAACCTTTTCAGCTACATCTGGGACCTTGGCTGGCATTATGGGGATGAGATTCTACAACTCTGGGAAATTCATGCCCGCAGGCTTGATCGCAGGTGCCAGGTACTTACATTTCTCTTTACTCGGTGTTTAGATTTTTGCTCAAGATGTTGTTTGTTTGTTTGTTTTTTAAATTTTTATTTATTTATTTAATGTATATGAGTGCTCTTTTTGCTTGTACACCTACATGCCAGAAGAGGGCATCAGATCGTATTATAGATGGTTGTGAGCCACCATATGGTTGCTGGGAATCGAACTCAGGGCTTCTGGAAGAGCAGTTAGTGCTCTTAACCTCTGAGCCATCTCTCCAACCCCCGCTCAAGACGTTTGATACCATCAGAAATGTGCTCGCTTCAGTGTGCGTGGTCCTAGACTTCAACTCCTGGTTTTAGGTTGTGCACAAGTAGGAAAGGCTGCAGAAGCCTCTGCAGTTGATTTAGTACTTAAGAATGTTCGTACACATGACCTTGAATTTGCTCTGTGGACTGTCTAGACTCCCCTAGGTTACACTGTCACAGGCTCTTGTGTGTGGCTGTGTTAGACTGTACATGTTGGTTCCCTATTTCTCACTTACTTGAGTACCCTTTATTGAAAGTTTTGCTAAAAGGATTTTTTTTTTTTTACTGAATCCCATTTTCTAATTTTAATTGTAAAACCTAAACCAAACTGTCTTAAACTGACCAGTTCTTAAGTATAATAACCACCTTCTGGAGGAAGGGAGAACTAAGAAACAAAACAAAAGTCTCAGAGAAATAGATGCCTGCTAGTCTGTGGCTACGGTTTGGGTCAGAGGCTTTTATACTAGAAACAAAACTGTTGAGTAGACTAAGGTCACTGCCACTGAACGGGGAGGCAGAGACCTGCCATCAGTTGCTCCTGTGGCCTCTAAGGTGTTGGTCTCTCTTAATCGCATTTCCTTAGCCCTTCCAAGTTATTGGCATTGGGCTAGGGGTTCCATGTGCCACAGTACGACTTGGCGTGGTTTTTCTGTGCCTTCTGGTGGAGGATGTTTTCTTCCAGACTGTTCTGCTTTAGTACTTCTCCTCACACACAGTTGTGAGGGACCTGCGGGCTTTGTTTCTTTAAAAAAAAAAAATGTTATATCCTTTTTTCCAATGACTTGTTTTTCTCTTGGAACAGTTTGCTGATGGTTGCCAAACTTGGAATCAGCATGCTGAGTTCACGCCATTCGTAGTAGCCTTGTCCCTGCACGGGCTTGTGAGGAGTTGAAACGCCAAACCTCCACGTTTCCATGTTGGATGAGTGCCGCACATGTCCACACCCTGACATTTTACAGAAATGTACAACTGAGCACGCTAAGGTGAAGATGAGCTGTTCCTGTGGTAACTGTTGTGAGGAGGCAGGTGTCTAACCCAGGAGCTAATCCTGCCTTCGTGCAGTTTCCTTCTTGTATTATGATGTCTCTCCTTTCTGTACTTGTAGATAAGGGGTAAAATGTCAGGCGTCAGCAGTGGGGGCAGAGCCACACGTCCTGCCTAGAAGTTTGTGAAATCTCTCGCTGACATGTGGGATGTGGGATCCTTTGCATAGGTCTGCTATGACACAGTGAAAATAAAGTTTGCTACTAACGTTTCTCTGGTCCATTTTTGTCAGAGGGATCTGGGATGTGGCCTGAGATGTGGTACCAGGACAGTGCAGAAGCCGTGAGGAGATTCTGTGAACATCATACTTAGGCATTTCCCATATGGAATGACTAAGGGGGGGCTACTGTTTGGCTGTACCATGCCCAGAAGCTTGTGTTAAAGTGATTTGTGAACTACCTAGGTGTAATGAGGCGTGGCTAGAATGCCAGTTCCTTGATGCAGAAGCAGGAGGATCCACAGTTCAGGGTCCCCTGCAGTTTTGTAAGTTGGAAGCTAACCTGTGCTACATGAAACCCTGTCTCAGAACACTAAAACCAAAACAAAGACACTCGCGCACAAAACCCTTTGAGAATTTCTAAGATGGGGCCGTGTAATAAAGACAGGGACTTAACATCACGTCTCTGCTTAGGTGTCTTGAAAGTGGGCTTAGTGTCTTTAAATACAACTTCTGGTCACTACCTTGCCTCCAAGTTCTAGGATTATAGATGTGCCTCCATCCATTTCATCCTTAGATACAAATTTTGAATGCCTACATCATGTTTTTAACATAGGACATATCGTGACATGCATGTCTTTTTTTAAAAGGCAGGATCTTGCTGTATACCCTAGAGTGGTCTCGAACTCAAAATTCCTCATTTTCCTGTGCTGGTATTATACATATACACAACTGCCCAGGATGTAGCATTCTTGTATTACAATGCCCAGAATTCCGTGCAGCTGACCAGGGCACTGTATTCTGGACTGCATGTCTCCATAATGGAGCACTGACTCGTTTTCTCATCTGAGGCCCCAGGTCTTTCTCCATGTCCTGCTGTGGAGTGGCTGCTGTAGTAGCAGGGCAAGTTCTTGATGGTGCTGTTTGCACACACGTTAATTAGATCTGAAGTGATGCTGTAGCTCTTTGTTGTCATGGTCGTCTTCCATGTGTAGTTGTATCAAACCCATGGGGTAAATAATAATACTAATTGAAAAACAAAACAACCATTTACAGTTGAGTGGTCTGTGGTATGGCTTCATTCTTTGGAGAATCTGACTTTGGTGGTTTGTTTATTTTGAGATGTGGTTATGCCATATTGCCCTGGCTGGCTGTGTAGTTAAGCTCAAGTATTCCTCCTGCCTCAGCCTCCCCAGTACCTGGGACTACAAGTGTGTGCCACCATTCCCAGTTTGAATATCGTTTGTGGTGCTAAGGATCAGAACAAGGGACATGTATGTACGAGACAAATCTTAGCTAGACATGGATGCTCCTTGTTTGCTTATGTCCATCTTGCTTTCTTGCCTTTTTTTTTTTTTTTTTTTAGCAGTGATGAAACATCAAGCCCAGAGCCTCACTCACGTTAGGCAAGTGTTCTACAACACTGCCATCTCCACCACCCAGCCTAGAGTCACAGAGCAGCGGGTCAGTACCTGCAGGACTGTGAGCCAGACCACCCTGCCATGTTGGTCTTGCAAAGAAAAAGAAACAAGGTAGAGAAGACACTATTTTTTTTTACCACTTTCGTGGTGCTGGTGTTGGGTCCAGAGCCTCGCGCATGCCACGCAAACACTGCCACTGAGCTGTACCCAGTCCTGTTTCTGAAGGAGGAGTTTGCTAAGGGCCCAGGCTGGCTTTGCATTTGTTTTGTGTCTCAGACAGGACTTGAACTTGTGATTCCCTTGCCCAAATACAGAATTAATGAAGATGCCCTTTAGTATGTGACAACAAAATATGATTCAGAGATTAAATTTTAAAAAAGCTATGGAGCTAAAACAAATGTAGGAACTTTAAATGCATGATTGCTAAGTGTATGTAGCCAGTCTGAAAAAGTGACATATTCTGTGATTCCAGCTATGCAGCATTCTATAGATAGAACTTAGCGGGGAATGTGGCTTTGTGGGACAGTACTTGCTTAGCATGGGTTCCGCCCAGTGTAGAAGGGGAAAGAGGAAGAGGGGAAGAGGAGGGAGGGAGGAAGAGAGGGAAGAAGAAAGAGGTATTACAACAATGCAAGATGCTGGTAATAGGGAAAGTTGGGGGAAATGAAACTGCCACAAAGCAACTAAACAACATCTCCTGCAAAGGACCCATGCCTTACCAGAGTCACCTGCACACGTATTTACTGCTGTTTTACTTACGGCAATGAGGAAACGAAACCAGCTTAGATATCCATCAGCAGATGAATGGATAATGAAAATATGCTGCATCTATAAAATGGAAAATCATCCAGCTATAACAAAAAATGAAATGAAATATGCAGGAAAATGGGTGGATCCAGAAAGAGTATCAAGCAAGGTGGCCCAAACACAGGCTAAAACCGCATTCTTCCTTTGATGTTGCTCCTAGCCTGAAATTGTGTGTGTGTGTGTGTGTGTGTGCGCAGAAAGTATAAGGATTGTAAAGTACAGACCACAAAAGGAGACCAGGAGTTAGTTGATGAGGAAGGAGAAAGGACAGGACACATGGGACATGACAGGGAAAGGGCGGGAAGATCAGCCAAGGGGTATGCGTAGGGATGGGGGAAAGGAGCGCCATAAAGACACAGTGTTAAAAAATGTCATCATAGTATTGAAAACACTGGATGCTGAGTGAAGACAGAAGGAAAAAGAAAAACCACCACAACAAAATGGACCACAGAATACAAAGTTTAATAATAGAAAAAACACACTAGTTAACCATATATCTATTCAGAGTCCATGTTTCTCAGAAACACCAAGGAATTTTTATTAGCTTTGAGACAATAAAATTGTACAAATACATATATATATAACCAACAAGACTAGGATAAATTACTCTTTCAAGTTGAACATTTTAAACATGTAGAATATGAACAGCTAGCTATATCTTCTATACAAAAATATATGATTTGATAATGTGCCTCTGGGCAGTGCCCACAAAATGATGCCAACTGTACCAGCATCTATTACACAGCCATAAATGCATAAAAATTATCAGCAGGCAATAACGTTATTCTTTCAAAAGAATATACAGTACTAATCATGCCCAGCCTAGCAAGCGGCAGGTTTAAAGTAGTCCTAACTTCAAAATGTCTATTAAAAAATTTTAGCAATAAAACTAAGAACAGTGAACTACTTGAAACTCTGCCATGGCAACTGTGTTTGCCCCGTGGCTCAAACATGAAGGTCAGAGCCTAGTCAGTGGCCTGCAGCAGCAAGAGTTTGCCAGGGGACCAGCTGGCACACTTCACCTTTGTGTCAGGTAGGAAGACACGGAAACAGGAGTTGGGAGAGTCAGATGAACAAGCATCAGGTATGAGTACAAGAACATTCTTAATGATGGGATGACAAGGGAGCCCTGGGGTGGTTAATGTGGAACGCACTGGGCTATGGAGTCTGACGGTCATTGTGAGTTCACAGTTTGATCAAGATTGGACAACAGTGTTAAAATCAGACTGGCATCCTCTGATAGAGGCTGGAGAGAAGTTTATTCCTAAGAAAGAGACCTCACTAAGATGTGCCTGGTCACTCATCTGTTTCAAATGGAGAAAACTGAAAGGGAGTTACCATTGTTCTGATGTTGCCAAAGTGGGAGAGCAGAGCTTCAGGCAAGCCAGCCCGGAAACTCAGCCCCAGGGGCCTACCTCCCCACTGTGAAAGGTGAGCAGAGGCCAGTCGGTCCCTTAAGGGTTCCAGAACCTCAATAGTGTAGACTAATACGCAGCGGGCAGGAGTGAAGCCTCGGGCACTCCCCAGAGTCATTCTCTACAAGCCTATGCACTCATCTAGTAATTTGTAGATCAAATACTTGATACTTTGGCAAATAGTTTATTCAATACTCTGAAAAGTCCCGCTCAAAAGTCTCTTCATGGTGCTGCAGCAGCACTGCCTGGAGATGCCGCACTGCATTTCCAGGAAAGGAAGGACACGGGAGCTGACGTCTGCTCTGTGAGGTACCCACGGCTCGGTGTTTCTTGTGGAATTCGGTAGAAATAGACTCTGTAGACATCTCCCAGGATCAAGGGGCTTGATTGTCCTCTGTGGAGCAATGCTTCAGGGCTTCCACGTCTCCTACCGGTGGCCTCCGTACTTAGCCACCCAGTCTGTCCTCCCATGCACCGAGGGGACTGGCTGTGTGCGGTTCACAATATTGAGATTTTTTGCTGTGGGATGGTATGTTCGTCCTGAAATCTGACCTCGTCCAGCTTTTGCGCTCCAAGTATATTCTGAAAGAAATCAGAATTTCATTTATTTAATGATCAAATTCAAAACAAAGCAATTCATCTTTGTTTTGTAAGGAAGTTTGGATTTATCTCTGAAAGCTGTGGAGCAAACTTGAAGGTTTATATTTAGTTCAGATTCGGTGTGTTTCCATCTTTTGAGGCAAGTTCTGGCTATGTGGCTCACACTGGTCTGGGACTCACTATGTAGCCCAGGCTGGCCTCAGTCAGGGTCAGTTCTTTACTCACCCTGTGCTGGTTACTGGTGCTCACCAGCATGCTGATAGAAGCAAGACCTCTAGTGGGGTGGTATGTGGACATTTACTAGAATTTTCCATGGGGTAAGAGCCAGCACTTCTGATTTGTCATTCAGATGCTGCGGCTCTTAGTTATATAGCTAACTGGGAATTAAATGACCAAGAGACATCTTTGGTGCCTTAGTCAGTGAGTGGCTCTCTGTGTGGTGACTAATCTCACATGTGGCCACATCCTGAGTAGCATTCAAGCATGCTATCAATACTAAAGACATACTTGGAACTGTGTGGGACTCTGGCTTCATGAAGCTGTACATATCAAGTTCTATAGTCTCTCTTTTCACAAGTGAAAATGTGCTTTCTAGAACTTAATTTCTCTTTAAAAAAATTTTTGAGGTACCACTATATAACTCAGGCTGGCCTGGAACTTGCTATGAAGACCAGGCTATCCTGCAACTACCAGAGATCTGCCTGCATCTACCTCCTGAGTCCTGGGATCATAGGTGTATGTCATCACATCTGGCTCTCTACCTTTCCTTTTCTTTTGTTTCTCGTCTTTTTTCTCCCCCCACCCCCACCCGTTCTCTTTTTTTAGTACTAGGAGCAGAAGCCTAGCACCTAGACAGGAGCTCTGACAATGAACCATAACGGGCCTCACAAGCTTCGTCTTTTTCTTGGAAAAACCTTGGGTGATAACACAAACCCTTAAAGAGTAATCTTTTAAAACAAAAGATTTGTTTTTGTTTTATGTGTATGAGGGTTTTGCTTGCTGCAAATATGTATATGTACCATGTATGTGCAATGCCCACAGAGGGCAGAAGAGGGCGTCAGAATGCCTGGAACCCAAGTTACAGGTGGCTGTGTGCTGCCTGTGTGGGTGATGGGAACTGAACTTGTGTCGTCTTCAAGAGCAACATGTGCTCTTAACCAAGGAGCCACCTCTCCAGCTGCACTTGGTATTTTTGAAAGGAGCGCAAACCTTTAATCACAAGGTTTATTTTATTCACATATTTGACTATGTAAAGATTTGTGTGAGAGCCTAGTCCAGTGTTAGTGGGTTATTATCAATGATTTGAGAGAGATCTAAAATCTATTTAACATTTGCTATCTGAAAAAGCTGAAATTGCTTAACTATCACCAATGATAAAGGGCCAAGTGATTATCAGGGAAACTAGTGTCTTCTACGGTCCCTGCTCACTTCATCCTGAGAGCCAGGCTTCACAGGGAGTCCACGCGAGGAGGGAGGGTACCAGGCTTTGCACTGGGCTCTATCTAGCTTTTCACACTGTGCAGCGACTGATGCTCTTGGACTAGATAAACTCAGCATCAATGCTGAGATGCACCTGGCCATTTCGTGCCATCCATAGTATACGGTGTTCGCTGGTCTGGCTTCCCAGCCTTTCTTATGCTTCACTGTGATGTTGAGAGTGAAGGAGGAATCCACAGGTGCTGACACTTATATGAGCAAAGCCCCAGGTAAGATTGGCATCCTGACTGCTATATTGAGAGCATTTGGGGCTGGGGGAGGGGAGAGCACATGTCTGGCAGGCCATTTCCTACTGCCCTTACTGGCTGTCTAACGAAGGGCAGGGGTATCTGTATGTCTAGAAGGGCCAGTGAAGACACTGTGTTTTCTAGGAATAGCCAGTTAGCTGTAACTGTTGGAATATGAAAATCTCAGGCAATGAGCTCACACAGGTGGCCTCGGCGCCAAATGGAGCCATGAGTGGACTACAAGAGCCTGTGGAGGGACCGTGGGAGAGGAGGCTCAGAGAGGCTGAGGAAGCATGTGTTAATTGTCTAAGACCCTGGAGGCTCAGGAAACTGAATCATGCGCACTTTGCAGAGGCCATGTGAGCAATACACAGTTGCTGGTGCAAGAAACTAGTCCTATAGCTGCCTGCAAGCTGTGCAGGAGACCCAGTGGTACGGCTTCTGTGGCTTATCCCCCATGACTGGGATGGGTCTTTCAACAGTCCAGATGCCAGGCTTACCCCAGTTAACTCACCGAGCTCGACTTGGATATAGTCATTTCCTGGATCCACAACTGCCCTCTCTATCTAGGGTGAATGAAACAGACTCCGCAGGAAAGTCACCCAGCAGTGGCCTTGTGGTTTCTCTGGGGGGGGGGGGGTGTTACATAAGCCACGCCCCCTGGTCTTGTTACTTTTGAGGCAGGGGATGAGGAAGTATTAGGGGCTTTGAAATGAGAGGTTAAATGGGAGCGTGCAAAGGTGGTAGGGCAGAGAGAGGCCTGTGAGAGGACAAGGAAGAGTCTCCTAGTATAGTTATAGTAAACGGTAGTGACCTGGTTGTCTTTCTCGTGTAACACTGGAAGGCAGTGTTTTCCTAATGGGGTCATGCACCACTTGAGGGTGAGCAATGTTTACTTCTTTTTTTTGCATCTCCTCCTATCACCACATGGAGGGAAATCTGATAAGCAGAGTAAATGAAGAGACGAAGAGTTATGAGAGCAGTTTACTTAAAAAAATGAAAGCAGGACTGCACATGCTAATCTCACAGAGTTGAGACAAAGACCTTTAGTAGATTTTTATATATAAGCAGGCCTACTCTCAGTTTCTGAAAGTGACGACCCAGATAGCAAAATACTTCTAAACAGCATGTTTTGTTTCTTATATTAAAAGTGGATGTTTGGTCATGTTTGAGGCTCCCTAAAAACCAGTTGTATACAATTATGTGTACTTGCTCACATGGGTGTATACTTTTTCAGAAGAAAGACATTGGAACAACCATTTCTTTTTAAATGTACCTTTTAAGCAGCCTACTGTGGTAACAGGTAAAAGTGACATGTTGCCCCTGCATTGTCCCTTTTCAGCTGCCACAGTTGTTTGTCCTATAAAAGGCAGGCAAATCTAACCAGGCATCTCATTGTAAGATCCTGGTTGGACAGAGGGAGAACATTTTGGACTTACAAATAACAAGGAATCCTAAAGCAAACTTTTGGTCATTTGACTTTGTTTGCTTTAGATGCTTCAATAAAGATATATTAAATTAAAATAACTTAGAGAAAGTTCATCATCAACTCTGGGAAGCTCTCTGTGTGTATCTGTCTTACCGCATAGCCCGCCCAGGCCTAGGCTTTCTGATCCTCCTGCCTCAGCTTCCAACAGACTGGAATTGTAAATAAATACCACTATGCCTGGCTTGCCGCCCATAATTTTGGGAGCACACCTCTGCATGTGGTTTTCATGCCCTGTGCTGTTAGAGCCTGAGCCGACCCCAGCTCACCGTTACATCAGAGGTGGGGAGAACAGCTGTCCTGCCATCTGACATTGTTTCTTTCTTAACAAAAGCCAAGCGGGAGAAACTACCATGCGTCCCAGCCACCGAGATGGCGCTGCAGGGTAACTCAGAAGTAAACCACATTTGTTAAGATTTCACTTTATGCTGAGGAATGCATCCCACACATCTCACTGTAGAGTAAGGCAGGCTCTTTGAGGAGCAGTGTGGTGTGTGTCTTCCCTGGCTCTCTGGTTGTGTGGCCTCGGGTAACATTGCCAGATGTTGGCTTCCTCATCCAGGAACGAGAGTTGCCATCACTGGGGCAACTGTGAGCACGGGGCAGAAGCCAGCCACACTGTTCACTCTAGAAAGTTCTTGAAAGCACTAGATGGACAAACTATATTTTTGTTACAGCCTGTCTCATGTCGCTCTCATGTCACTCAGGCAGCTCCTGCTGTGTCCTGTTGTGACCTGCTGCTGCTCATGTAGTCACTCCCCAGGGTAGTGTGGACACTTCCGGCTTTTTTGCCTCACCAGTGGTCCCTCTCTGCACTTCTGTGCCTCTCTCTTTCATGGTCCACCTCTCTCCTCACAGGGCTGTGCCTTCCTTTCTCAATGTTGATATTCCTTGGGGTCTGCTCTGGGGCCAAGCACCAGGCAGAAACCACTGTGGGAGGGGAGTCACTTGAGACTGTTAACAATGTGAGACTAACTTATGAGTCTTCATGACAGGAAACAGACCTTATCGTCTTAAAGGGAAAGCCTCTTCTCGTAAGGAATCTCAGACCTTATCAGGAGACTTCTCTTACCCGAAGCCGTCGCACCAAGAGGTGCCAAGTGGATCCTCTGGCCGGCTGATCCCACTTCTTTCTTGAGAAAGGAAGGCACGTATTTCATCTGCTCGTAAGTGTAGCTCCCAAGGTTTCCTGCTGATGCATTGGGAGTTTCGGTCAGAAGGAGGCCTTTAAGGTGCTGTCGAGTGACTTTGAATACTACCCTCTTACTTTGAAATGCTATTCTATGAGCCACTGTGTTCTAGGCATGATGCGTCCCTGGTCACAGACACTCTCACTCGGTCCCTGGACAGCTCAGAAGCACTGTTTTCATACCTCAGTGGTTCTGGGAGAGGGAATGCCTCGCCTGAGTTCCCACAGTTAGTAATGAACCAAGCCAAGATCTGAACTCTGAACATACTAGGCTTTTTGATGACACCAGTTCTTAGTGTCTGTGTGTGTGTGTGTGTGTGTGCGTGCGCGCGCGCGCACGCATTCTGTCCTAGGAGACCTCTGTGCTTTTTCATAGTCATCTAGCTGCCATAAGCAAACATTTATATGTAGGAAAGCTCTTTTATAGAATCTGGCAGTCAATAAATGCTCATCACTGTCAGTCTCATCATCATCAGTCTTAGCAAAGATCAGTCTGAAGGCAGCACAGGATGGGTTGGTGGGGGTCTAAAGGCAGAACCCAGTCATGAGGTCACTGCTGTTTTGGAAATGAGAGATTCAGGTTGGAAGCAAGCAGTCATACGTGTCTGGAGAACATGGGGTGGAGCCTCTGTTTGTTGCCTAGGAGACTGGATGGCAAGCTTTGGACCGCATAGGAGAAGAATCAGCTTTGGGGAAGGAGGGGTAGGAGATATTCAGGTCAGGATGAGGAAGTTGGTTGGCTTGGATATGAGTGATGTTCAGAGTTTCTGGTCCTGCAGCCCTGGCTTGGAGGAGACAGTGCAGAAGGACCAAGGTTGGGCCCCACAAGGAATATCAGCACCAAGAAAGGAAGGCACAGAGCTCTGTGAGGAGGAAGAGAGTGAAAGAGGTGGGCATAGAAGTGTACCAAAGGAATGGCTAGGGAGACAGAGACTGATGTGCTTATCTCTGCCCTGGGGATGTGGCTACGTGAACAGCAGCAAGACAGCAGGAGCTGCATCAGTGACATGAGACAGGCTGTGACAAACCACAGGGAACAGGGATGGGGAAGGGATAAGAAAGGGTGGGGAGGGGGCTCACCCCAAGCGGTAAGCCAGCCTCCCTTTTCATGGGTTAGTTAGAGTGCACAGGCTCTCTGCACATCCTGAGAGATTCAAAGAGCTAGTCAGTGGACAGTTAGGGACGAAGCGTGCTTTCCACAGGTTCCTTCTCCCTCCTGTGACTGAGCACAAATGCTTGCTCCCAAAGCAACAAAGGCCAAAGCAGTTTTCCTCATCAGACCCTGGAGGATCCAGACAAGGAGGCATCTTGGGACTGTTACATCTGTGCAACTTTTTACAGTAATGTATATCTGCAAGTACAGTGGTCTACGCTGACTAGCCCTCTCACGCCCAGTACTCACTTTGAATCACTAGTCCATATTAGTACTTCAAAAGGCTGGCCTGAAACTATTTAGCTGAGGATGACCTTGAACTTCTGGTTCTTATGCTTCTACTGCCCTGAGTGCTGGGATGACAGGTGTGTGCCACCATGCCTTACACAGTACAGGGACTTGAACCTGCAGCTCCATGTACACTAGACAAGCTGAGCTACAGGCCCAGCCTCAAAAGTCTTGGAAAAAAGTACAAAGCCGTGGTCACATCCAGTAGGCACTTCAGAGTGTGTCCCTTGTTCACTTTCTCTTCTCCATGGCAAATGCAATAACTGCTGTTTGACAGAAGCACTAGGTGTAGCTATGAAATGAGAGCTAGGTAAATAGTATTTCTTCCATCCCATTGATGGAGAAACTGGCTTATAAGTAGCTGAAAATAAAAACAGCTGCAAAATGGGACCATGGCAGATACTAGGAGCCATTGACTAGGCAGCTACGTATACAAGGCTGTCTTGTTGCCAAAAGACTTTATACTAAGAATAAAAGAAACTGGCATTTAAGCCAAAATTTTTTGGCTTATCGCTTGAAGTGCTTGTTTGCCGCAGAGTTTGCTGGACGTTGGTCGCTGGCTTCAGCTGCGGCAACCACTAACGTCAGTCCCCCAGGGAATTTACCATTGCCATTAACATTGTCTTTCTTTTCAACGATTATGAGTGTGTAAGAAATAAGCATCAGATTTTTTTTTTCAAAATCTTAAAAATAATGATCACAAGGCAAGAAACTATTCTTTACTTTCACTAGAGTTATCTTTGTGATTTCTAGAAGATGCCGTAGCTAATTTATGGCATTATTAGGAAGATAGACATAAGAGTTTTGAAAGGAGGGAAGAAAGGCGCTCTGGGCAGCATGGAAGGCTGCTCTTCCTGCCAGCCCTGACCTGACTTGGAGGCAGGGCACCCTGGCCTTCTGTGAGAGGATGGGGCTGAGGCTGAGAAAAGAACCCATGAGCCACGCAGTTAACTTCTTCACAGTGCCCAGACGTTACCTTGTGGGTCCTCCAGCTGCTCAGGAGACTTTTCGGAGCATGACAGCTTTTCGATTGGTTTAATTATGCTTTCTTCTAAAAGAAGGTTGGTGAGAGAAAGAGCCGCAAGGAGAGTGTTAAAGGAGAGCAGAGGGAAAACGAGTTAGATGGTTAGTGGAAAGATCCAGAAAGAGCTCTACAATGAGAAATGCCTCCATGTCCTGTCGCAGCATCCCTGTCATGCTGACTGTAGACTACATCATTAAAGCTATGGCACCGTCAGTTGAACCAGTCTGTATAACTCGAAGCCTCTGGGAATATTTTCAAATAGCTGAGATAAAATAAGTGGATTATAGAGGTGCAGCCTGGTGTTCCGGCCTTGCTAAAAAGGCAAGTTGAGTTCTCAGAGGGTCTGAAGAACTTGTAAGAAGTCTATAAACTAAAGTTACCCCCAAACTCAAAATGCAAAACACATCTGTGTCGAGGACTCTATGATGCAGGATGACTGACTAGAACTCCCAGATTCTGTAGGGTTAGAATAGTACAATCCAGAGCCAGTGATCTTTGTCTCTTTTTAGTCTATTTAAAAGTCATTTATTGCCCACCTCCAGTGTCTGACCTAACATCCTTTGAATTTAACAAAACCCATAAAATGTAAAATGTGTTATCAGATCGTGTGTCATGGATAGCATGCAAGACCTATTGCAGCGGTGTCCTCCACCATCCGACACACACACACACACACACACACACACACACACACACACACACACACACACACCACAGTGGTCTCACCAATGTATTTGGAAAATGCCTTGAATTGTGAATTTCTTCTGTAGTTGATAAAATCTCATGTGCCCACTTTTAGCTTGGAGTGTGTTACCCAGTGCAACCTGAATCCCCAGCATGGTTACTCATATGTGGTTCAAGATTAAACTACCTCTTGTGGCATTTGAAGTGAGAGATGGGTTTTATGTGAACAAGTCCAGCGTGTTGATGTGACATCAGAGAGCTCACTGGATTACTCATGTGCTATAATCACCATCAGACTTGTCAACCCAATACTACTGATATTTTTTCTGAGGCAGGGTTTCTCTGTGTAGCCCAGGCTGTCCTAGACTCTCTTTGTAGATCAGGCTGGCCTCAAACTCACAGAGATGCCTGCCTCTGCCTCCCGAGTGTTGGAATTACCCGGCCTTACTACTACATTTTAAAGAACTCAATACTTAACACACTTTTAAGTTGATATCTAAAATTTTTCATCATCATCATAACATTATAAAACAAATTTTATATCTCTTTAAAATGGAATCTAAAGGTCACAATGAGTAAAAGTCTGTCAGCACTGATGGAAGAGCACATAAGCTAGCGCCTTCTCACAGGTGAAAATTTCACATTCATCCCTGGCCCCTACGTCATATTTTTGCTTCCAGGTTTTATCCAACTAGAACGTTAGGCTTAAAAGTATAAACCCAACACTTAAAAATTATGTATGTTAGGGAAAAATGTAATTTATGTAATCATAACAAGTATGTTTTCCAATATTATTATATTATAATGAATCATTGAATATTGCTAATAAAAAGGTAAATATTCTACATTTTGATTACTAGGCATGGAAGGTAAGTATTGCACAGTCTAATGGGGTGAGCCCTTTCCTGTTGCCTCTGTGTCAGTAAGTGTTACAAGAGCAAGCGAGGCTCATCCACAGCATTCCTCCCTTGTCTTCAATTTCATTTTTGCAGGCAGAAGCCTGGGGAAACCCTGGTGTGACTACTTTGCTGAGAATCTTTTTGTTACTATTCTCTGCACTACAGCTTTGTGGGCTATACTTCTGTAGTGATCTGTGACAACCCTTTATATTCACTATCAGCAGCTCAGTGAGGCCTCTTGACGTTGGGGGTGAGGTAATACAGTCTCTGTGTGTAGCTGAGGCTGGCCTCAAACACCAGCTCTTCCCAGCAGCCACCTGGCTTTCACAAGGATTAGCTCCCCAGGCACGAGGCTTACCTCCTTTCTCAACCAGTCCCTTTGACTGGCACCTTGGACAAGTTTGTGTTTAGGGTCAGTTTGGTGAGTGCGAAGTCTTTCCTGTTTGGGAATTGGGAGAACTGAAGGGAGGCTCCCTAAGAAGGCGGAGCCACTCAGGAAGGACCCCGGGTGGGAGATGAGGGTCTGACATACTGAAAATATCTGTGCTCAAGAATTATTCAGATAATTTTGTGTACCCCTTTTCTCCTAGGGTCACATGGATCTCCACCGGATGCTGATGCCTGTAGATATTTGCAACCAACATCAGCCATTGATGTGTGACAGGAATCTGTTACCTGCATTATTCCTCTTGAAAGTAAGGTCCGGCCCCATGGATCCCAAGGACTTAGGAAACAGTTGATTATTCCAAGCATGTGAGTTTAGGTCCTTGCCACTGGCTACCAAAGACACGTTCTTGGGATTCACACCTGAGAAGGACAAAGCAGTAAAGTGTGGACATGAGCCTGAGGGAAATGTATGTTTAAACACAGTCTAGACATCCTGTGCACAGGAGGCTAGGGAGAAGTGTAGGTTAACAAGCGTAGCCAGTGCTTACAACCTTTAGTGAACTCTGACATGACTCTGAGCCCTCAGCACAACCCTGGAAGACTGACAGCACACACTTCACCTCCTGTAATGTAAATAGCAACAAACACTTAATCTTCCCGCAAAACACCCCATAAAAATCAAGCACACATGCTTTCCTGCAAAACCATGGTGGCTCCACGTCTCTCACAGGCCACTGGTGAATAGTTGGCATAGCAGGGAAGAAAGATCTGATATGAAAACACAGCAGATGCCTACAGCCTGTCACTATCTGGGGCTGAAAGGGTGCTTTAGATGAACCTGTGTATATCTTCCCCTAGGCTTACCTACCAGCAAGACCCACACTTCACCACCACGTCTACACCACACGCACATCTCTGCTGACACTACTGTGCACACTCACAATGACACCTTGACCAGCCTCTTCATCTACTTGCACCTCTAGCCCATTCTTCCCAGCAGCCAGAGGAAGCTTGTAAATAAATACATGCAGCACATCATTTAGAAAACATTGTTTTAATTTACATTTTATAAAAACTTGGAATGAGGGTGCCCACTGGCTTTAATAAAATTGAGCATGTACTAAATACATGCACAGCTTTGATCAGGCTTGGGGGAAGCGGACTGGTCATCGTCACGGCAACAGACACAGCTGCTTTCTCCTTCCCTGGTACCCTCTTTTCAGAGATACCAGGGCACTTTACTCTGCCTAAGCAACACTCCGATTAACATCAGACATTTTTTTGTTGTCTTAAACTAGGGTATCGGATAGCCTTGGGGGGGGAGCCAGGGCGGGGTGCTGGAATTCTCAGTCCTCCTGCTCCTCCCTTCTGAGTACTGGGGATTAAGTGGTAAATTTCCCTACTTACCTGGAAGGTATCTTGATTGTTTCAAATAGTACTGCTTAGCTGTTGAAGCAGTTGACAGGTTTGTGTCAGATTTTAAGGAAACAGCCGCATGTAAATTCCTATTTTCCCCCTTCGTGAGGTTGGAGCCTGGGGGTCCTGACTCTGGAAACCTTGAAAGTCAACACAAAGCACCAATCACAGTAAGAAGACCAATAGCCCCGCCCCATCTCCTCCAGTGATGATTCCTTGATGCAGATTCCTTGATGCAGAGCCATGAGTCCCTTTGTTGTTGGGATTGCTAACTGATAACTTCCACCATATCTCCGCCTCCTGGGAGTCGGTCCTGACAGCACACAGCACGTGGCATAACCTCTGTAGAGGTTTATGGGTGTGTAATCTAATTCTCCTCTTCTGGAATTGCTGCAGTCATGGATTCATGGTGTTGGAAGACCAGACGGCAGCCAGAGCCATCGCTGTCTGCCACGGAAGTCATTTCTATCTAGGAAGGGCGGCACCCTGGCTGCCCACTCTGGGGTAGCTCTAGGCAGCGGTGTTTTATTGGGGGAAGGGTCACATCTCTGGCTTCTCTCCCTTCCCTTCATTCCACTGTAGTTTTACTACTCTACCCACCTCTTTCCCATGGAACTGAACACAGGCTCCTGCACACAGAAGCCAAGTGTTGAACACTGAGCTACACCTCCAGCCCCTTTTCATTTGGAGATGTCCCTAAGTTGCCAGGTTGGCCTTGAACTTGCGGTTGTTATCCTCTAAAGTAGGGGGAATTAGTGTGTGCCATATAGAGGCATTCTCTCCTCTCCCCCCCCCCCCGTGTGTGTGTGTGTGTGTGTGTGTGTGCGTGCGTCTGTCTGTCTGTCTGTCTGTCTGTCTGTCTGTCTGTCTGTGTATGTGTATGTGTGTATGAATATGTGGCTTTTTGAACTCACTATGTGGGTAAGTGGCCTTGAAGTCCCAACCTAGATCCCCTTGTCCCACTTCCCAAGTGCTGGAATTACAGGTATGTGTCATCATGCCTGGATTTATTTATTTAATGTATTTATTTATTGGGCCCATTTTGGGGGGGGGCTGGGCTTTTGTTGTTTTGTTTCTTTTTTGAGACCAGGTATCAACTGTATTATCCAGGATGGCTTTGAACTGTTGTATCTTTCTTCCTCAGACTCCAGGTGTCAGCAAAATATCCTATGGGTTTTCTCCTTAGGAGAAGGACGCATGAGGAGCTGCCCATGCTGAGCTTCTCAGTTCCTCCTTTGTTTAGCATCTCAGCATTATATCTGAGGACCACATAAGAACTAGGGTAGCCAAGCAGTATGGCTCCTGCCTCATGAGATTGAATGAGGTCCTTCCCAAGCTCAAGTGCTATAGGGAAGAGAACACAGCTTTGTGTGTGATGCTTTGCATTCTGCACCCAGAAATGTGAGCTCCAGGTGGGAACAGTGATAGTCACAATTCACAAGAGAGAGCTGGGTATGGCTGGTGTGTGCCTGTGGTCTCAGGAGACACAGTAGGAGGCCCACAGTGTAAGACTGCCTGGGCACCATAGCTAGACTCTACCTAAAATACAAACAAACACTAACCAACCAACCAACCAACCAAAAACCCAAACCATATGAACAATATGAAGGCCAAGTAAGTACTTTGCCCTACACACACACACACACACACACACACACACACACAGAGCCACACACCCCTAATTTATTACTGTGAGAAGTCAATATTTTTAACTTTCTGGAGCTATTCATAAAGATTTCTGAGTTTTGGGGCTGGAGAGATGGCTCAGAGGTTAGGGGCACTAACTGCTCCTCCAGAGGTGCTGAGTTCAATTCCCAGGCAACATGGTGGCTCACAACCATCTATAATGTGATCTGATGCCTCTTCTGGCCTACAGGTGTACATGCAGGCAGAACACTATATATATAATAAATTAATAGATTTCTGAGTTCTGTAGAAGAAAGTATTAATTGTTGTCATTGGATTTAATAGGAGAGATAAAGTCAGTGTGCAGTAAAATACATTTCCCCAGTGAATGTGCAATCTTACCTAAATGGAGACTCCTTCTTCTTCTTTTCCTTGAAGGCACCCATGCTTGGCTTCTTGGAATGGGAGGCTCCAAAGTCGCTGTCCTCAAGGTCCTCACAGCTGTCCCCAGACTTGAAGACTGTCTGACCCCATCGTCTCCGGGCTCCTTTAAGGCCCAGTGTGTTGACTGGCTTCTGTGGTGAAAAACAAAATCTGCCACTAAAGTCTTTTTTTCCTTTTTTCTTTTTTCTTTTTTTATTTAAGTAACTTATTCAGGTTACATCTCAATTGTTATCCCCTCACTTGTATCTTCCTGTTCCCCTCTCCCTCCCCTTCCTCTTTCACCCTATTCCCCTCCCCTAGGTCTGTGACAGAAGGGGACCTCTTACCCTACCATATGATCACAGCCTATCAGGTCTCATCCTGGTAGCCTGCTTACTCTTCCTCTGAGTGTCACCAGGCCTCCCCACCAAGGGGAAGCACCACTAAAGTCTTAAATCATCTAAGATTTGCATGAGCAATTATATCAGACAGTAAGTTCTCAAGGATCCTTCCCTTTACCAGTAGGTGTTACTCAATGTCAGGGCATGTTCTGAGAAGCGCAGCCACAGGCTACTGTCATCATGTGGACATCACAGAATGTATTTACAGGAACCTAGATGCTCTAGCCTACCAGTGCAGCTTTTTGTTGTTGTTGTTGTTGTTGTTCATAAGCAAAAAACGAGTTCCACATGCTATTTATTGAATATTGTCAGTAACTGTAGGGAGACGTTTAATGCTTGTGTATATAAACATGTTAATGTAGACGGTACTGTAAGGAGGCTAGGGATATATATATATAGCTTAGTGGTAGAGCCTATGGGTAATGTGCACAAGGGCCTAGAACCAACCCGGCACCCTGATGCTTCTTTGCCCAACCCTACAAACTGAGAAAAAGGCAGCAGGAACTTGAAGCAGCTAGCTGCACCCACAGTCAAGAGCAGAAAGTGACGAGATACATGTGCACCTCCAGGCTGCTCAGCTTGCCATCCTGTTGTTTGTTTGTTTGTGGTTTTTTTCTTTCTTTCTTTCATTCTTTTTTCCTTCTCTGTTTTTTAATATAGCACAGGACTCAGAAACAAGGAATGGCTCACTTAGTTTTAGCCCGGCTCACAGCCTGGCTCTTCCCACATCAGGGAATATATGATAATTGCCAAAGATCTACCTGGGCCTGCTGGATCTAGGCAATCCCTCACTGAGACTCTCGTCCCAAGCAAGCCTAGACTGTGCGTGTTGTACTGACAATTAAAACTGACCATTACCGGGTGGTTGAGGTCCAAGGTTCTGGGGTGGCCTTTCATAGATGAAAGAATCTAGAAAACCGAGACTTAGATGTGAGCCTTCCTGACCTGCTGAAGGACATGAGGTGGGCAAGTCCCTGTGTCGTTCATGCTGTCCTCTCTAAAATGCAGATGGTACCTTCTGGCCAATGCATAAAAGCCTTCTTCCCACACACGCACTGCTGAGGGGATGGCACTGGAAGACAGAGACAGCTCAGTGTCTTGGACCCCTTGCTGACAAGGTGGAGCCAGAGCCAGAGAGTCCCATTCCTTGAGAAGGTCCCAGTGCTCTAGGTAGATCACCATGGGCTTCTTGTTTTATGTGAGAAAATATTCTATTGTTCAAGCCACAGCGGCAGGTTTCTGGCTTTACTCACTGAGTGTAACTCCAGTGGACTCAGAAAGGGTAAGGGCTGCTATGACTTTAAAATGTAGGGCCTCTGAGATGGGTGGGGCGATCTGAGGTGGGTGGGGCGAGCTGGGTGTCAAGTCACTTACTGACAATCCAGGGACTGCAGGGTGGAAACAGAGAATGGATTCCCAAGGGTCCTCCTGAGTGCCCCTCCCCAAGAAATGCACATGCACCCAAGTTTTAAATTTTACGTCTAATTGTCGTAGCTTAGTGTCCCTATTAACAGGAATAAGCTTCAGACAGACAGTGGGTGGTTTCCAATAAACTGATAAAGTGGTATGGGCCATGTGAACTGGAAAACGCAAAATTTCTTCAAAATAAGGAACGGAGCTTAGACAGAATGACTCCACTAGAGCTGCTGACACCTGGCCAGGTGACAGCAGGAAACAGTGCCTGGCAGCCTCCGAGCTGTTACTTTGTTGGGAGGAACGCTTTTGAAACCAAACAGAATTAAAAGACAAAGCTCTGGATGCAGGGAGTTAGCAGAAGATGACACTCAGCTGACTGTCATTTAGTGTGACGCTGAATGCTGCCTCCTGCCAGGCTATGCCAGTAAAGACAGGGTGACAGTGCATGTTTGGGAAGACTGGAAGGTGGCAGGTACAGGCAGTGCCTTTAAGGTAGAAAGTAAATGTTTGCAAGCCCTGCCAACACTTGGTCATAGAGTGAGGGCAGAAATTCTAGGAAACGTGGGCCATATAAGCCACCACTTTTTTTTTTCTTCTCACAGAGCTGTGATTCGATCTGATGTGGTAGGAAGTGCATGCACGCGAGCATTAATCAAACTGGTGTCAAAAGTTTTCGCGATCAACAATGAAATAATCAGAGGCCAATAAAAGTGGGTCAGTACATGCTAGTAATTTAATGAGTGATCAGCATATTGATGCCAATCTAGAAGGTTCTAGTTGCTGTCCACCCTGCTTTTCTGTTCATCATGAAGATACAGGAGAAGAAACAGATGACTAAATAAATCCACAGATGTCAGGACTGTTGGATCAGGAGAGAAAACCGGTGTTGAAGAAAGAGGTGACATGAGACCTTTAACCCTTTGAACCCTAGAAAAGGAATATGCAAGCGGGAGTTCACAATGTGTGATATGCAGAAGCATTTCATGGATGGACTGTCCATCCCAGCTGCGGCCCATGTGAGCTATATAGGGATGAAGGGCTCGGGAGTAGGTCCCGTAACTTGGTGAGTACACCCAGAGGCCAAACAGTGCACAGTTCTTACGAACTGCTCAGTAAACATGAACTTTCCTTCCTTTCCTCTCAGTGTGCACCAGTATCCAGTGGCCTTTGGAATGGGGAAGAGGAAATGCCACCTTCCATGGCCTGAGTGGCCCTCCACTCCTGGAAGGTTGGAAGACATTCATCCTGCGTGACCTTCCATGGTATGTACGAGCAGCTTCTTTCTGACTGGCAGGCAGAATGAGGAGGGACTAATGGGCCCGCAGAACAGGAGTCATCATCTGCAGAGCATGTGAGGGAGCTGGGGACAGTTTATCCAGCGGCATTTCAAATACCTGCGAGGCTGCCCTTCTGGAAGAATGACTCCTTCTGTTACACACTAGAGAGCCACACTCTCCGTTCTGTTACACACTAGAGAGCCACACTGTCCCTTCTGTTACACACTAGAGAGCCACACTGTTCCTTCTGTTACACACTAGAGAGCCACACTGTCCCTTCTGTTACACACTAGAGTTCTGTTACACACTAGAGAGCCACACTGTCCCTTCTGTTACACACTAGAGAGCCACACTGTTCCTTCTGTTACACACTAGAGAGCCACACTGTCCCTTCTGTTACACACTAGAGAGACACACTCTTCCTTCTCTCTAATATTCAGAGCTGGATGGAGACTTTTCTGGACCCTGGAGGCTACTCATTTTTCCAGAAAATATTAAAATTAGACCCCATGGTAGGCACCCTCTCGATTCTGGAGTTACACTAATAAGCAAAACAGGCATATTTTTAATGTCATCCAGCCTGTACTCTAGTAGAAAGGGAAAATGCTATACAACACAAGAAACAGAAATTAGCAGTATGTTAGGACTCGTTTGGTATTAGCGGGAGGTGGTGAAGGCTCATGCAAAGATGGTGAGAGCTGTTGGGGAGTGATCAGGAACCAGATACAAAGTTTGAAAAAAATCTGCGTGGGAAGAGAGCCAGTACTAACAGTCATCCTGAAAACATGAGCATTCACGTAATGTGCAGCCTGCACAGGTTGTATTTATATATTTGGGAACGCACACACATGCCAATAATTAGAGAAAAAAGCCATGCTTTTGAAAGAGACTAAGGGAGGGTTTGGAGGAAAGGAGAGGAAGGAAAAAATATAATCATATAATATCAAAAATTTAAATTATATATATTTAAAATTTTAAATTATATTAAAATAATATTTTTTAAAAAAACCTTCCAGTCTGTGTTTGTTATTAGTGAATAACAGTGTGAAATTCATAGGAAAACCCTTACTATTTAGGATCAGTACTCTATGAGTGCCCAGTACTCCTGTGAATTCTTAAAAGATGCCTGTACCATATGAACGTTAGTCCTTTATTCTGGAGGTTTCTTCTTATCATCTTAAAATATTACCTCATCTCTTGCCAAACCTCAACCAAGGAAAGCAGGGCCTTTGACCCAGAACAAGTGCCACCTACACTCCATTGTTAGAAGGGCGCTGACCATCTACCTTGTGGTTCCTGGCAGCTTCCTGTCCAAACTGCACTAGGCTGTGCCATTCTTGGCTAGACTCACCATTGGCATGGTTTTGATGATACTTGGAAACATTGTCTGTGGTGGCTTCTGGGGACCCTGCTGCTTTGGAGGTGGCTGGATGGCTGGGTTCTGTGGTGGCTGGATGGTCTGCAATGGTTGGTGGCCTTGTTTTGGCTGGGGTTGCCCGACAGGATGATCAATTATGTTTGGCAAAAGTTTATGATCCCGTTCCGAGGATGGCGGCTTTGGCTCCAGTGGCTGCGGCTGCTTGTGTAAAGTCTGTTTTGCGTCCAGGTGGTGTACCGAAGAGCCCAGTACCTGACCGACTTGAAAATATGGGTGTTTCAATGCCTGGAAAAGCGTGGAAATGTCATATCACATCAATGTAGCTAACCAGAATGTTTCCAGGTTTAAATTGTATGTATCCTTAATATAGGGCAAACCGCTCACTATTTATTAGCAATGGGTTTCCTGGTGGGAGTTCTGGGTATTGAACCTGGGGCCTCACACATGCTAACCATGAACTCTACATTAACAAAGGCCAAGCAGAGAGGATCTCTGTAGGGAATACCAGGCTGGGTAATGCGGAGAACTGAGGCCAGAAGACAGAGCTAAATCCACCTATGTGCATTCCTTGGATTTTGTCTAATCCCTTTTTTAAAAAATTTAAATTTTTAAATAAATTGCTAACTTATAATACTGCTGTAGGCAAGGTGGATTGAGACTTTTTCTCTAGCCAAAGTATAAATAACTCCAAGTGGGCTCAAGGGATTGAACTCAGGACATCAGCAAGTACCCTAAGCCACTGAGCCATCTCTCTGTCCCCTCAGGAGGTCAGCAAAGACTACCCTGCGAGCCTTCTTGCTAGTCCCTCTTTCATAGCCACAGTTTTCTCATCATGGTACCAAGTATTTATATACGCTGTTGTTTTTAATGGCTTAGGTTCTGAGTAGATACGCACAGTCTCTTGTGATGTATTCCTATGCCAGGACTGTTGCTGCAGTGACTTTTATCACAGGGCAGCTGCACCCTAGCCCTCTTCTCCAATTACCTGTTCATGTTCAAATATGCCTGGTCTTTAGGAAACACATACACTAAAAATTTAAAAACTGGGGAATAATTTTCAAATGGAATTTATATTAAATTTAAACAATAACACTTATCATCTTTGTTAATTTAGCCATCGGCAAACAAAGGGATAGTATTTTAAAGACCAAGAGATTTGTGGTACAAAGTGCCCCAATGCTGCCCTCTTGTGGTTCACAGGCTAAACTCTTACTGCAGTCCAATTTTCTGATGTATCTACCCAGGGAACAAGAATCCTGCCCCTCAACCAAAGAAGTCCTCTGTGCATCACCCAAAAGAGACATGTGCCTGATGGGCAGGCCATACCCAGAATTATTGTGAGTGGTTTCCTTCTTCCTGGCTGGTTGAGACCACATGAGACCATGCAGTGGCTCCATTTGCAGGATGCCTTGCTATCGCTTTGTTGCATATAGTGGGCACGGAGACAGGGTTTCCCTATGTTACCTTGGCTGTCCTAGACTTGCTTTGTAGACCAGGCTGGCCTCGAACTCACAGCGATCCACCTGCCTCTGCCTCCCAAGTGCTGGGATTAAAGGCATGTGCCATCACGCCCGGCTGGTTTTAGCACTTATTGATCTTAGTGAAACATTGGTTGATAATTGATGCTTTTGTAAAATTCCAAAACTTTACGAATTTAGAGGTTGGAGCGATGGCACTGGCGGCTCTGGTAGAAGACCTGGGTTTGGTCCCCAGCCCCTACATGGTGGCACACAGCCACCTATAGCTACAGTTCCAGGGGATCCAATGTCATCTATTGGCCTCGTGAGCTCTGTACACACGTGGTGCACATCCATATACTTAGGCACACACACACATGCACATAAAATACGTAATTTAAAAAAAGACCCTCATGAATTTAAAAAGCTGTCCCTGGGAGAGCTGCTCACCTGGCTCGCAGTTGGTCGCTTCTTTGGGTCCCAGCTCAACATTTCTGTCATAAGCTGAATAGCCTCGCTGCTGGCATTGGGAATGAGAGTTTTCAGGTTTATAGGAACGCATTGGGGAAAGCGGAAATTCATGGAGGATGCGAGCTGGTGTCCTTCTGGCCAGTCACTCTGTTTAAGGATATACATAAAGATATACATAAAGATATACATAAAGAGAAAGGTGGGTTTGTAATTGATGTATATAACAACACAGGAGTGACAAAGAAACCATGTGTGAAAGCTGTAATGCTTGAGCCTTATACTGTTCAAATAAAATACCAGACGCCTTGTAGAAAGGACATGGACCTGAGAGAGGGTGAAAATGAAAAGGTGTATCTATAGATGTGAAAATGTGAAACTCCTTCTGGTTTTTAGTCTCAGTGGCACCTTGGTGACTGAATAGATAAGGACAAAAGCTTTACAAAGAGGCTGCTTCCTGTGAAGACCCCACTACACATCAGAGTGAGTCCAGCATTAGAGCACCGGTGGGAGGGAAATGCAATCAGCTTCTGCCTTAGCAGCTCATTCCCCTGTCAAGTAGAAGGCCAGTGCGGGCATAATCAGGCTGCACTTACACAGACTTCTTCATTGCATCTTAGAAGGTAAGGTCTACCCCGAAGGCAATAGCCATGGAGAGGTACTCAGAATTCAGTAGAATACCATAGCAGAGATAGAAGTGGAAGACAGAAAAGGGATAAAATAAAATAAGGTTTAGGTTTCAGTGGCTAGTGAATGGGGGGATGGGCAGTCACAGAGCAAGCAGAGAAGTCTTAGTGGCCTGTCCTGGAGTCACGAACAGCAGCCCAAACTTAAGGTCTCGGCAGACTCTACCCTTATGTTTTTAAAATATATATATATTTATTGTATTTGAGTGCTTTATCTGCCAAAGAGGGCATCAAATAACGTTATAGGTGGTTGTGAGCCACCATGTGGTTGCTGGGAATTGAACTCAGGACCTCTGGAAGAGCAGGCGGTGCTCTTAACCTCTAAGCCATCTTTACAGCCCGTCCCCTTATGTTTTTTAAGGGAAAGCAAATACCTTTTCCTCCTTCAAATCTGGGGTTCTGACTTCTTTCAATCCTTATTGTTCCCCAATAAAATAATAATGTTTGTAAGAAACCATTAAAGTATAAGGCCATTTGAAACTGAAAATATTACACACCTCTGCTAGTGTAAGAAATAATCAGAAGTCACACACACATACACACACACACACACACACACACACACACACACACAAAAGCAAAGTAGCAAGTGAGGGGTACTCAAAGGTCACGACTACTTGGGGACTAGAGTACTTACTTTCTTGGGAGTCCCTAACACTTGGCAAATTTTAAAGATTTCATCAACCTCACTCGTCCCTGGGAAGAGCGGTCTGAATGTGTATAGCTCGGCCATGATACTTCCCACAGCCCACACATCAATGGGTGAGCTGTACACGGAAGATCTTAGTAAAACTTCAGGAGCACGGTACCTGTGGGAACAGAAAGCAGTACAGGTAATGTCACAAGTGGACGGACAGCAGGAGGCAACTGTCTGCTCCTAGCTTCCAGCAAGGCCCAAGGACAAAGTGCCTTCTGTGTGGCAGGGACTCTGGGCATGACACCTATTTCCTGACCACAGTTAGTAGGGTGCTACAGAGGCAGAGGAGATGGTTGTGTGGCTTGAGGTAGGTCTTCAAACAGATAACCAGGAGGGCGAATACTCCCTGAAGTGTTCAGAAAGAGCCATGGACAAAAGCGATCAGGTGTGTATGTGTCCACACACAGGTTAAAAAAGGAAAGATGGATTGTCCTTGATAGTGGACTTCTTTTCCTGTTTTTCCTTTTGTAAATCACACTGAAAATGCCTATACTGTTGCTATACTTCCTCACATAGATAATACTATTTTGAATCTATAAGAGCAGAGGCAAGTGGTAGGCACCTCTGGCCCCCAGTCCCCGCTCATCTCCTTCTGCTCAGCAGCTGTTTTCCTGAGTCTGGCTGCATCATTTAACATGGTCTCCAGTCCAATCCATTTTCCTAAATATGACACAATTTCATTCTTCCTCTGTCTTTTTTCTTCCTGAGACAGGGTTTCTCTGTGTAGACCTGGCTGGCCTCAAACTCACAGAGATCTACACGCCTCTGTCTTCCAAGCGCTGGGATTCTACTGCTTTCATTGTTTTCAACACCATCATGTTCATGCAGTTTCTTTGTACATTCACTAACTTTTCAAATGTATAGTAACGCTGCCTGGGATGTTGGTGTGTTCCGGTCTGCACTGTGTCAGCAATGGTGGCCCCTTGTGGTAGACAGCAAATGCCAATGCGTATTTTGTGTATGTTCATCATTAGCTTCTCTTGATGGACAGAAAAGTGCCAGTTTCTGTTTTTCTTACTAACGTTACAGTTTGTTGGGTTTTGGAGACAGTTTGTTGATGGGATATTTCCTTCAAAATAATTCCTTCAGAAAGCATTTTTCATAACGTCAAGGCTGTTACAAAGTACTACACCTTGAGGTGGCATACGACCTTAATCTCAGCATTCGGGAGGCAGAAGTAGGCAGATCTCTGCGTTTGAGGCCAGCCAGGTCTACACAGGGAGTTCCAGGAGAGCCAAGGCCACACAGAGAAATCCCGTCTCAGAATATTTATTATGTATCAACATTCTTTCCTTCCTCACTGACCCCAACTTCTTGACTCCTCTCCACATGTTATTTTGTTTATAATAATGTATGGCCATATGATATATGTACACACCTGATTTTGCAAATATGTACACAGGAAAATGCACTGAAACTCACAAGCATAGCTTGATAAATTTCCTGCAAATAAAATGCACTCATAGGTCTGACAATCAGATCAAGAAATACATGCTACTGGTATCCCCGAAGACTCATGCAATCACTTTTCTGACGTAAACCCACAGCCTTCCCTGGCTTTGCACTTGAAGCAAATGGCACAGTCAGCAGCAGCTCTTTCTTTCTGTGGCCCTTTGCTCTCGGTGTTAACTCTGTATGTCACTGTTAGGCCGTCCTGTTCTCCTTCCCTTGGGTGGAATGCCCATATTGACGGGCAATAGGGACTGTGACGTCGGTTTTGGTAACTCATACTATTTAGCTTATTTGTGTCTTGGCTGTCATACAGACATTGTGGAGCAGAGAGTCCTCCTCTGTTTTGTTTGTGGCCATGTGTTCCTAGTGCCTATAGTAATATTTAGCACACAGTAGGTGTTCAGTGTTATTTGTTGAATGACTGAGTGAAATCTTTCTTTCTCTTGTTTCATTGGAGTAGCCATGAGCCAATTCTTTCTTCTCTGTAAAGAATATGAAATCTAGGCCGGGCGTGGTGGCGCATGCCTTTAATCCCAGCACTCGGGAGGCAGAGGCAGGTGGATCGTTGTGAGTTCGAGGCCAGCCTGGTCTACAAAGCAAGTCCAGGACAGCTATGGCTAACACAGAGAGACCCTGTCTCGAAAAAAACCAAAAAAAAAAAAAAAAAAAAAAAAAGAATATGAAATCTATGTATTTAGTCTTAAATCCCCAATGTGGGCACCCTAGAAAGAGAAGTAACTATGCAGCACAGGAGAGCTTTGACGTAAGTGTTACCATCTGGTAGACACGTAGTCAGTGTACGGTGGCTGTGATCTTAATTCTCTTGCAAGTCCAAAATCAGCAATTTTCACCAGCTCTGGACCCATACAAAGCAAGTTTTCAGGTTTCATGTCCCTGTGAAAAAAGCCTGCACAAACAAGACAGGAAAAGTGCACTAAATCATCGTGTCCGTTATCACCACCACATGATGCTTTGCTTTATATAAATATACCCGAGCCCTCCCCTTAGCAACATGGGGTAAAGGAGGAAATGCTTTCTGTGGCAGAAGTAAAGGGCTGTGGGAACTTGTTTTCAGAATAATTTAGGAAAGGTGCATATGACATATAAGAGCAGTAAAAAATAACTGCCCATTTGACTTGTACTTTTAATTAGTGACTTCAGTAGGTACATATGAGGGATAGATACTGAGGCCTTTGTGGCCATCTCCTCATATTTTTATGTCTTATGGAGTTTGGATGTATTGTTCTCACTACTGTGGTAGTGAGGAGGTGGTACAGTTGACTCAGCATGAGTCAGCATAGTTGGTCTTGTTACCGCGGTTACACTGCAGCTCAGCACAAGACTCCTGAGTTTAATCACATATTTGAAAAGGTTGTGGACAAAAGAGCTCCACACATTTTAACTAATCTCCTCATTTACTTAACAGTTCACTTTCCCCTGGTGGCTAAGACTTTGAAAAAACCCAATAATGAAAATGTTCATTATTACCGGCTCAATATGTAAAATAGATGGTCAGTTACAGAGGCTAGTGGGCAGCTCAGAGGGAATAGAGCAGGACAGGGAGACCATGAGGGCTGTCCCTGCGGGTCAGCTTTAAGGAGGGTCTCCCTAAGGCAGGCTCAGGCCTTGGATTCTGAAGACGCCATTAGGGAGATGAGCTGTGGGTAGCAGCAAAAGTATTCTGTGGAGGTTTGAGAGCTGGCCCTCTAACTGTCAATATTGTCTACCTAGCTTCCAAGTGCATCAATACCATGACACAAACTTATAAACCTTTTTGACTACATACCCAAATGTCCGGTGATTCTAAACAGACACTCAATAATAGCAAATGTACTAAATGTCTGAGCTAATAATTATCTTAGTTTAATGGACATACAAAATCACATAAGTTAAATTAAATGAATAAGAGATTCCATCTTCAATCCCACTCAGAGAACAGAAGTAACTAAATGTTAATGCTAAGGACAACTATAAAACACCACACACAGGCACTACACATTACTTAAGTCCCTGTGAGTAGCCGTGTTGTTTGTCTTTTTTGTTTTGTTTTGTTTTGTTTTGAGACAGGTTCTTTTTCTGTGTAGCCTTGGCTGTCCTGGACTTGCTTTATAGACCAAGCTGGCCTCAAACTCACAGCAATCTGTCAGGCCTGCCTCCCCAGTGCTGGGATTAAAGGTGTGCGCCACCACACCAGGCAAGTAGCCATGCTTGATCAAAGGCTTCTAATCTTTTCCATAGTAAGTTTAGAGGGAAGACTGTCATTGAGAGAACAGAAAGGGAGCAGGTCCTCAGGGCAAGCCTGGTCTAAAAAGCATCCCCCACATGAAGAAAAAAAATCACAGCTCCATTCTGTCCAAACAGAACAGACCGATGGAAAAAAAAAATTAGCCACAATCTGGAATCACAACACAAAACTACCGCGCCACCCAGGGTTTCTCTGTACTGTGCATCAAATGAGACTGGTTACTTTTGACTTATGTCTAAAAAGAGAATTCTTTCCATAGCCTGCCAAAACCCTCACAAGAGAGACTTTTTTTTTTTAAAGTTTCTATGAGTTTGGAGGAGAGGTGAGAGGCTCTGATTATCAGACTTCTAAAATATCTTCTATAGATAATAGACATCTATGTACAATTAAAATATAATGTTTAGATGACAAAGTCAGGCATAACTTAGGAGAAGGCAGGTTATTCCTATGTGTGGCCTTGATAGCACTCCATGGAAACAGGAGTGAGACTATGAAGAAGCGTACCGTGTTTATGGATGAATGCCAGCCCCTGCAGGATTTGATACATAATATTTCTGATGACTGACTCAGGGAACAGCTTGTTTCTGGAAGAAATGAATAGTCTGTTAACCAACCAAAAATGAACAAGGCTGATACTCCTGTTGCCTTGCAGCCTCTATGAATAGAACTGTAATGCTGTCACTTAAAATATGAATATAGGGATTTTTGTTGCAATGTTTCAGAAAACCTCCAATCCAACAGTGGATGTCTTATACAAATATTCAAGAGTTAAAATCTAAATAGTCCAAATAAGAGCCAAATACCATGGGGGAAACTACCAGCATCAATAAACAAGTATGAAGGCTCTGAAAATTAGGACCTGCACATTTTGAGTCCTTCTTGTTGATTAGAGATAGGGTCCTGCTGTAAAGCTTAGGCTGGCTTTGAACTTACTATCCTCTTGCCTCAACCTCCCCAGTGCTGGGATTACAAGCTTGTACCACCACATCTTCCCAGGCTTCAGTTTAATATTGCATATTGGTACCATCCAACAAAAATACACATGAGAGCCATGTTTAATTATTTTTAGCAGTTACATTTAACAAAAAGCAAACAAAACATGAAACTTAAAATTTGATTTTGACTACCAAAAATGCATAAATTGTAAAATATATAAAAATGTGTATATAATGTGATATTTCCATGGATGTATATGGTATATAATGTTGAAATGGGGATAAATATTTATGTTTCAAACACTTATCATTTTGTTATGGAAAAACTTCAAAAAGCCTTTCTTCTATATTTCAAACTATACAATGTATAATTCTTACCTACAGCCATCTATTATTATACCATAGAAACCGCAAACTTTTCACTTCTCGGCATCTATTTATTGGTCTTTCTCCATCTCTACTGTTCCACTTAGTTTAAAAGGTGAGCTTATTTCAACAGTGGTCAACACAAAGCTGCGTTGCCATCACCGTTATTCTTAGTATCATGAGGGATGGTCTTATGTAGCCCAGGCTAGCCTTAAAGATGCTACATAGCTGAAGGTGGCTCTGTCTTCTGGTCCTCCTTCCTCCATGTCCCAAGTGCTGGGATTACACGTGTGACTCTACCGTGCCTGGCCAGTATATACTAAGTTTCCAAAACTTGGTGTATAATTTATTTTGCATTATAGTACAGTTCAATGTAATCACTTTAAGGGCTCAGAAGTCATATGAGACCAGTGGCTACTACCTTAGGTGTGGAATTTACACGAAGTCCGTGGTAAGGCCTCAATGAAGATTAAATTAAGGGTGCAAGAATAGATTTGTCAGGTCACCAACTAAAATGACCAATAACTGAATACTAAAGTGAGAATTCCCTTCTGGCTGGTAACAGTAAGTGCTATCTTTATTATATCTCTAGTGAATGACTTCATCAGATCCCTTGTGGGGGGGCAGGGTGGGTGTATGCAGGTGTGCATTTACTTGTAGAGGTCAGAGGTCAGTGTTGGGTGTCTCGCTCCCCCATGCTGGCCTGATAGCCATCCTCCTGGCTGTTCTGGGTGGTCCCCTGGATCAGAACTCAGAGCTCATGCTTGCCCAGCTGAGCCGTTTTCCCCAGCTCCTCGCTCCTCTTTTCTTTAAAGTTACTTTATTCCTTTCTTCATTTATTTACAACTCATTCACAGGATGCTTGAAAGGACAATGAAGGCAAGTCTTCATTTTTGCCTGCAGCCAGCTTTACTCCTGAGCATAAGACTATAGATTCCCTCATCCAAAAGGGGACGGGTGGTTGGAAGGCTCTGTGATGTCTTTATGTTGGCTGCTAAGGAACTGCGGTGGGCGAGTGGAGTGGTAGCTCTGCCATACCTGGTTCTTCAATGCCACATGCTACCCTTTGATGAAATAACAGTATCGATTCATTTAAATCTGCCTCTGAGTTATAAATCATCCTATCATCAAGTATGATGGACTGAAAGGATCCAAGGAACTTATAGGACAAAATGGCAGGGGAATATGGTTCCCATAGAACAAAGACATACCTGTCTTTCATTAGCTGATAGAGGTTTTCCTTCATATATTCAAATATAAAATAAAGATGGTCATTTTCTCTTATAACTTCTTTGAGCTTAATCACATTGGCATGATTGAGTTTCTTCAGGGACTGTAAAACAGGATAGCAACACAGTTCTTAAGGCTGATTTGTAGCAGTCATGGGACCTTAATCGTGCTACTTAGTTACCTCAGGTAACTGTCTATTTGTTTTAGAGTTATTAATAAATTTCAAGTTAATATCTACACTAATTTAAGGCAAACATTAAATGATTTACGCAAGGAGAACTGAGTGAAAAGGGCGACCAAGTCAACAACAGCTGCCTCGAATTTTAGCTGCCACTTTCCCTCTTCATCTTCTAAAGCAGCTCTACCCTGGCTTTCTGACTTGCCCATGTCAGACTCCAGGCACACTATCCAAACACTCGCCCCAGTCACAGAGCATAAAACGCAAGAAAATGGGATGCCGTGATTTAAAAGGTTGCGTTTCCTTAAAGCATGCGACTTTCAAAGTCATCTTTAAATAGCAGAAAGCCTGGTGGTTTTGTGTTTCCCACTAAAATGGGAGCAAGGAGCAGTGGGAAGGACTTCAAGAGTGGAAAGGAAAGGGGTGGATACAGTTACATTTTGGATGCATTTGGAAGAGTCTAGAACAGCGGTTCTTAACCTACGGGTCATGACCCCTTTGGGGGAGTTGCAGATCAGATGTCCTGCATATCAGATATTTACGTCATGATTCCTAGCTGTAGCAAAATTAGTTATGAGTAACAACGAGGTAATTTTTATGGTTGGGGGGTCACCACAACGTGAGGAGCTGTATTAAAGGGTCGCAGCACTGGGGAGGTTGAGAACGTTTGCTCTAGAACAGTCTTCACTGCTTCCTCGGATATGGTGTATGCTGGGGCTTGACCTCTTTACCTTAACTTCGCGCAAGTTCATACACTCATCCCAAGAATAGAACTTTCTCTTCATCCTGAAACAAACGAGGGGACATTTAGTGCTCAGGACTGAAGGTTCCAAGAAACGAAATGTCGCCACTTCTGGTGTTCTTGATTATGGCTTCTCTTTGGGCAGCACTCTTCCTCCGCAGAAGGAAATCCCCTCCTTCCTGCACCACCTCCTGGTGCCATGTCTGGCCCGCTGCCGCTCTGCTTCAGCACAGGCATGCCACCCTGGAACTTTCCTTTCTGAGAGAGTTCTTAACCTTATTTAAGTCAGTTTGTGATTTTTCTTTTAAACTGATTTTTCCCCCTTGCATGTTTCCTTCCTTTCTGCAACTCAAAAGATCAACACAAACACTATATACTTCAGAGGTGGGGTAGGGTGAGAACGGCAAAGTCTGGTAGCAAATTCAGTGAAAGAGTTGACCTGCTAACTTTTACATTATTACTTCAGCTTTGGGTAAGAGGCCATAAGATAATTTAAACCAGGAGAAGAAACAAAAACAAAGCAAAACCACAAGGCACTCAAACCTGAAAAGAGAATTCTTTCCTTTTTCTTTTTTTTCCTTCCTTGTGGGGTTGGGGTTGGGAGCTGACGTCAGCGCCTTTTTCTCACTTGCCCTTTAGAGACAGCAGGGCTGTTTAGCGCACTAAAGTCATTCTACTACATATACAACAAATAGGTTATGTTTTTATGTGAATGGATTTTTTTTGTCCCCAAAAGGAACAGGAGACAAGAACAACTATGTGTTAGGCATGGAGGTACACACCAGCACTCAGAGGTGGGGCGGAGGCGGGGCGGAAGCAGAGGTGAGGCGGAGGCGAGGCGGAGGCGGGAGGGGGCGGGCGCGGAGGCGGGGCGGAGGCGGGGCGGAAGCGGAGGCGAGGGTTGGGCGGAGGCAGAGGCAGGCAGATCTCTGAGTCTGAGGCCAGCCCGGCCTACATAGTGAGTTTCAGACGGCCAGGGCTACATAGTAAGTCCTTGTCTCAGAACAAAACAACCCTCCCTCAAACCAAACCACCCAACTATACCCGTGCCAGTATGTGGTAGTCTGACTCTGGGATGGCTCGTCTTCATTGTCAACTTGACTAGGTTTAGAATTGCCAAGGAGACATAGCTCCTTGTGTGGGTGTGTGAGTGTGTTTCCAGAAGGGTTTAATTGAAGAGGGGGAGAAGCATCTTGAATGTGGGTGATACCAACCTACAGGCTGGGATCCTGGGCTGAATAAAAAGGGAAAAAAGTGATTGGATTCATCTCACTCAGCTTCATAACTGCTGCGGTCATATGACCAGCCTGCCACCATGCCTTCATCCTTTTTACAGCCACGAGGCAAAGATAAGCCTGTCCTCCTTTAGCTGCCTTCGTTGAGTGTTTTGACACAATCTCCTATTGACGATTTATGGGTCACCGGGAAGCTCAGAGGTACTTGATTTAAGTGGGCTAATTCCTATAATGCAGGGCCTCATAAAGTTATAGTGCACCCGTGCGAAATCAGGCGAGGAATTGACAGCTAGAGGGAGGTCAACACGTGGGCTGTGGAACTGCACAGCCTAGGAACAAATCCTTGCTCAGCTGCTCATAGACATATGGCCTTGGATGGCCTCTCTGTGGCTCAAATGCCTTCTCATTAAAGTCCGTACTACAGAGTTTAGTGAAAACTTAGGTATTCTTATTTTTACGAATTATTTTTGACCTGTCATGAGACATGAAGGGTGTCACCGCTATTATTTTAAAAATATCTTTATGGAACCAGAAATTCATTCAGACTCATTCAGGCCCTATAAGGAAGCTTATGAAATGGCTTGATGAAATTCAGAACTTACCAAAGATACTTTACCGTGTGATGGGTTTCTAGAAAGTTGTTGCTTTCCAAAAGATAAATCTACCATAATGGCTTTAAAGTAAAAAAATCAATTCAAATAAAGCCATATATGAAAACTAGTTTAATAAAATGATAATGCGCATCCCAAAGTACACATATGAGATGCCGATTCTTTAAAAATCGATCTCAGAATTTTCTAAGTATTTTATCTTCAGACTGGTGAGATGGCATGGTGAGAAAATTGCTGCCAAGCCTTGTGACTTGAATTAAGAGTCCTCTGGACCCATGTAGTAGGAGCAAAGAATTGACTCCTACAAGCTGCCCACTGACATCCACCTGCACACAGTGGCATGCAATAATAATAAATGTAATATATATATATTTAAAACGTATCTGACCTTTAGATCTCGGGTAAAAACATACTCAAGGTAATTTTTATAATTCAGTAGACACGATAACTTAGCTGAACTGTACCATCTTCACTCTTATTTTCAGCAATCACTACCCATCAACCACACTTCCCTACGGGGACACCCTCCTGACAGTAGATTGCTTTGCCCTTCTTCCTGGCCCATTCTAAAGGCCCACAAGTCCTTCCAGAAGATTCACGACTTTAGTCTCCTCCCCCACCCCTGCCCCATTTCCTCTCACTGCTCTCAACTACTCAGCTCTCAGGTTCCCTAGAAAGGGTCTTGCTGTTGAGCACCTGAAAATAGTAACAGCACTAATAACTCATGAAGCGCACGCTCTATGGACATGGTTCTCAACCTGTGGGCCACAACCTCTTTGGGTATGGAACGGCCCTTTCACAGAGGTCACCTAAGACCATCTGCATATCAGATATTTACATTCCTATTCATAATAGTAGCAAGATTACAGTTACAAAGTAGCAAGAAAAGATAATTTTGTGCTTGGGGGTCACCACAACATGAGGAGCTGTGTTAAAGGGTTGCAACGTTAGGAAGCTTGAGAGTCCCTGCTCCATGGTGAGCCTCCTATGACAGTCTGCTGGCATGAGCCCCTGCTCCGGTGACCAACCTTTCATCACCAACCCCGTCGTCCTCGCC